>NC_091983.1:54771809-55416954 GCF_044704955.1 Pristiophorus japonicus
ACCAGGGTTTTGTATAGCTGCAGCATAACTTCTAACCCCTATTTATATAGGACCTTTCATGTTCTCATAATGTCCCGCAGTGCGTACAGCAAATGGATTACTTTTGAAGTACAGTCACTGTTGCTACATAGGCAAACTTGGTGGCCAATTTGCACACACCAAGATTCCACAAACAGCAATGAGATAAAGGACCAGATAATCTATTTTTGGTGGTCTTGGTTGGTGAACAAGTGTCGACTTGGATATCGCATAACTCCCTGAGTTTCAAATATTGTCTTGAAATGTTCTACATCTACTTGAGCAGGTATTCAACCTCAGTTTAATGGCCCATAATTTGCGATGAGAATAACGATGAGGCTATGGAGGAAATCTGATAGCAACTTATGAAGTATGCACATGCGCAGTTAAACGTGGAAATCCAGAAGTTGCTGTGAAAGATATCCTGCTCCTCCACAGGGTGCACTGTTGCAATTCTCACCAATTGACTTGGCATTGAAATGACTGCAATAGCATGAACATGGGGTCCTTGCTCAATAGTTCCGCGCTAAAAACAGCTGAAAAAGTTAGGGCGAGAGCATTGAAGAGTAAGTCAGTTTTTAACAGCACGATAAGTGATAATTAGTGATAAGTGAACAACTTCTCTGGCTCTCAAAAATTAATTTTACAAGTGTGGAGTCTCATTCCCTCAGAAGAAAATTAGTGCTGTAAATATAAATATATAAAAATTCAGCAATGGGCTGTAGCTGATGATGTGCGAATGACAAAGATGCTATGAGCTGCTTCCAAACACTAAGAAAGAATAGAAGAAAGGCTTGCAATTATATGGTTGCATTTACTAAGTTGGATGCTACATGTCCCTTCACAGCTGAGCTCTCCTTTGGAGCCATAGGCAACACAATAACATCGAAAACAGAAATGTTAGTCCCTCAGAAGCTCAGAGATCAACAAGTTTACCCAAGAGTTACTGAGTCATAAGACCAGGAACTTGCATGGTCATTCTCCAGTCTGTGTTCAGTTAGCTGAGCACAGCTGAGCACAAGTTGTGACCTCATTGCCTTGGCTCAGGGAGAGGAAAATTAATATTTCTTCCCACTCCTGACCTCGATCCAAAAACGTGTGTATGTGTGTGTGCGTGTGTGTGTCTGTCTGTGTGTCTGTCTGTGTGTGTGTGTGTCTGTGTCTGTGTGTGTGTGTATCTGTGTGTGTGTCCATGTGAAACATAGAAACAGAGAAACATAGAAACATAGAAAATAGGTGCAGGAGTAGGCCATTCGGCCCTTCGAGCCTGCACCACCATTCAATATGATCATGGCAGATCATGCAACTTCAGTACCCCACTCCTGCTTTCTCTCCATGCCCCTTGATCCCTTTAGCTGTCAGGGCCACATCTAACTCCCTCTTGAATATATCCAATGAACTGGCCTCAACAACTTTCTGTGGTAGAGAATTCCACAGGTTCACAATTCTCTGAATGAAGAAGTTTCTCCTCATCTCGGTCCTAAATGGCCTACCCGTTATCCTTAGACTGTGACCCCTGGTTCTGGACTTCCCCAACATCAGGAACATTCTTCCTGCATCTAACCTGTCTAAACCCGTCAGAATTTTATATGTTTTTATGAGATCCCCTCTCATTCTTCTAAATTCCAGTGAATATAATCCTAGTCGATCTAATCTTTCTTCATATGTCAGTTCTGCCATCCCGGAAATCAGTCTGATAAACATTCGCTGCACTCCTTCAATAGCAAGAATGTCCTTCCTCAGATTAGGAGACCAAAACTGTACACGATACTCAAGGTGTGGTCTCAGCAAGGCCCTGTACAACTGTAGTAAGACCTCCCTGCTCCTATACTCAAATCCTCTCGCTATGAAGGCCAACATGCCATTTGCCTTCGTCACCGCCTGCTGTACCTGCATGCCAACTTTCAATGACTGATGTACCATGACACCCAGGTCTCGTTGCACCTCCCCTTTTCCTAATCTGTCACCATTCAGATAATATTCTGCCTTCCTGTTTTTGCCACCAAAGTGGATAACCTCACGTTTATCTACATTATATTGCATCTGCCATGCATTTGCCCACTCACCTAACCTGTCCAAGTCACCCTGCAGCCTCTTAGCATCCTCCTCACAGCTCACACCGCCACCCAGTTTAGTGTCATCTGCAAACTTGGAGATATTACATTCAATTCCTTCGTCTAAATCATTAATGTATATTGTAAATAGCTGGGGTCCCAGCACTGAACCTTGCAGTACCCCACTGCCTGCCATTCTGAAAAGGACTTGTTTATTCCCACTCTTTGCTTCCTGTCTGCCAACCAGTTCTCTAACCACGTCAGTACATAATCCCCATTGTGTGTGTGTATCTGTGTCTGTGTGTGTGTGCCTGTGTATGTGTATGTATCTATGTGTATGTGTGTGTGTGTGTGTATCTGTGTGTGTGTGTGTGTGTATCTGTGTGTATGTGTGTGTATCTGTGTGTGTGTGTGTATCTGTGTGTGTGTGTGTGTATCTGTGTGAGTGTGTGTGTGTATCTGTGTCTGTGTGTGTGTGAATCTGTGTGTGTGTGTGTGTGTGTGTATCTGTGTCTGTGTGTGAGGACATAAAGATAGATGTTGGCTCAACAGCGATGCACCCAGCAGTAGAATAGTCTATTGCCACTTACTGGCAAGGCTCACACAAGAATAATGGCCACACGGGTTAAGTATTGGAAGGTGGACAGCGTCCAGTGTTCATGGAGCCATAGCTGAGTAAACAGGTGAAATGTCAGAAGAGGACAGGAGAAACTTGGGGAGAAAAGCAAATATAAATTAAAACAATGCCTATAATGATGTCTCTTATTCAAAGCATGGATAATAAATGTGCTGTTCAATGTCTCTTCATTTCTGAATAAAGTTATACAAAACACAACCTAAAATGTTGGACATTTAATAAATAATGTGCCTGACATTCCAACATTTCATCTTCTTAACTCCAACTAGCACCAGGACATACACCGGGCATTTCCACAGGGGTGCTCCTGATAGGCCACTGCAACTTCGGTGGAAGATCAGCAGAAACCAGGCTACACTTGTATCTGGGTTTCTGCTGAAGTTATGGCAGTCAATCAGGAGAACACCCCAAGGAAATTCGAAGTCCTTCTCCGTCAATTTCTAATTATAGCAATATTTTTTCATCGCCTTTCCTTTCAAATAAAAAGAAAAACATTTCTAAATGTAATAGTGTATCTGAAAATATTATTATCTGAAACTTACATTCAGGATACTGTTTCACCTTGACCACCTGAACATTAAACATTAGCACGTGGAACACAGAGAGGACAATTTGGTGGGAAGGTGCACACACCCTTGATGGAGCCTGCCTAACTTTTCTTCCATGAAAGAAAGAACTTGCATTTATATGATACCTTTCATGATAGTTCTCTTGGGTTGGAAATTGCCTTCCATCCCGTTTGGGGCAGATAATTCAAATTAAATGGAGAAGTACCGCCTGAATAGACGGAGCAGAGAATGGATTGAAATTCGTCCCTTTAGTTGTAAAAAATGAATGGGACAGTGTTGGGGGCGGCAGAGAGATGGAAGAGAGTTGGGAGCCGGGCGGAAGGTGGGCAGTGTCATTTAGCGCTACGCTGAGCATGTGAGTTAAAGGGGAGGGACGCTGCAAGATTAGCAGAAACCGGGCTACACTTGTATCTGGGTTTCTGCTGAAGTTATGGCAGTCAATCAGGAGAACAGCCCAAGGAAATTCCAAGTCCTTCTCCGTCAACTTCTAATTAGTGAGGCCTCTGTGGCGCCCACTGGGCCACTAAGATGTCGAGCTGTCTGTTGGCGGCCGGGCTGAACCCGTGGCCGCCATTGTCGGCCAACTGCAGAGTCAGCTGACAATTAAAAGAAGAAGATGGTGGTGGCGGCGGTTCAACCTCCCCTTTAAGGGTGGTCACACCACCCAGCCACTGGCAGCTTCTTGCCTCACGAAGCTGTCAGTGGCACCCACCGGTCAACCCACTCTGAGGGATGGAAAAAGGGTTGCTGCTGGGTGGTAAGGGGTCGCTGCGTGGTCGACAAGGGGTCAGAGCACCGCGCGAGACGGAACGTTGGGGCGGGACAGGAACCCATTTCCGCCACCCCAAGCTCAGGGGCAATTGCGGATGGGTCACACCCTCCACCTGCCCTGGTCTGTAAGGCCTTATCGCCCGTTGCTACCTCTTAGAGGTGGTAACGGGCTTTAAAAAAAGGGGCAATTTTGGCCCACTTGTCTCAGAGTTGTGAGTTCAAGCCCCACATCAGCGGCTTGGCATTTAATCTAGGCTGACACTCCAGTGAAGTACTGAGGGACAGCTGCACTATCGGAGGTGCCATCTTTTGGACGAGACGTTAAACCGATTCCTCCTCTGCCCTCTCAGGTGGGCATAAACAATCCCATGGCATTATTTCGAAGAAGATAAAGGGAGTTCTCCCAGTATCTTGGCCAATCAACTAGCAACTAGCATCACTAAAGCAGATTATCTATCATCTTGATTTCATTTGCTGTTTGGTGACCTTACTACATACAAATTGGCTGCCACACTTGCCTACATAACAGTGACTACATTTCAAAATAGTGATGAATATGCTGTGAAGCACTTTGGGACATCCTAAGAATATGAAAGGGACAATACAAATGCACATTCTTTCTTTCCAACATTCAGCATTTGTACAGTTGTATCCTCTGGCGTGATCTTAAGGCCTTGATTCTATGTTCTATTTGTCCATATCCATCTTTGGCAGAATTGTTTGGAAACTTTGCTGAGCCTTGTAGCAATCTCTTCAACAGATGTTAGTGAAGAACAAAATCACTTGATTGCTTATTTTATGTTGCTAGGATCAATGCAGATGCTCAGCCCATTCAGTTGCTCTCTTCAGAGGCTCCTTCAATGCAACAGGAATTCTGCCCAGAGGGCACTACCATCATTGTGGTATATCCCTTATAGGTAACCCAGGCCTTCAAACACATCACCATATACATCCATGACACATCATAGGAAAGTTCAGTGTGTGACAGATTTCTACACTCAACAATTGTCTGACATCTTTGTCTATAATTTGGACTCAATGTTGCGTATGACCCTTTCTCTGGTTCAGTTCAGTCTACTTTTGCCTATTTGATTGTAGATCCATTATACAGTATTCATTTTCTTTCACCCCCTTGGAAATAGAGATTTATGCAATCTTTGAGTGGGAGTAGATGACACATGGCTTCACAAGCCAACTGCAATTTACCACCAACAGTGTCATTGACCCTCAATGTCACAAACAACTCTATGGAATGTTTTTTTTGTTCATACGATCTACATGTATTCATCATCTTATTTATCTGTCTCTACAAGTTACTGCTGTTTCTTTTCCTGTTTGTTTGTCTTACATTTGTCCATCGCCTGTCCCAACAACTCGAGAGCCATAATGTTTCGCTCATCACTTGACTATCTCCACTTGTACTTATCCTTATAACCTTCAATCCCAATCTTAACAGCTACCCATCCAGCTTTTTTTTGAAGATTGTAATTGACATAGCATTAGATGTTTTATCTGGAAGTCTACTCCACATAAACACAACAGTGTGGGGGGAAAGAAAAGGATTTCAGTTACATTAAGCACGTAAAGAAATGAGAGTGATTGCAGCAGTCATTTATAGTCAGTGCTACTTAATTATTTGTCTTCAAATGCCCTAGACTGACTCTAGATTCAGAACTGAATTAGTTACTTTGGTAAACTTTCCTTTAAAGAGTCGTCAAACATTGGAGAGTAGGCAGACAAATCCATCACTTGCCACTGAATCACCAAATTTCATTAAGTACTACACTGACGAAAACATTTTGTCTGTCTTCTGTGCAAAAGCTTTTCGCAAGGTCACTGGTAAAGTACACATTGTGGGGAATATTTACATCTTTAAGCCACATGAGTGAGACAAAATGTGGTTGTAACATGAAAGAACAAAACGATTTTGGTATACACATTTTTGAACTGCAAAATGATGTTTTTGAATGTGGGAGTGGGAAGAGTACTGACGTCTGGGAAATGGTTCTGCATCAATGTTTTCCAAAATGCTATCTTCACAGATACCAGAATGTTGTCCAGCAATTTATGGACATACACACTATCGAAAAATAAACCAAAAAAATAAACATTTTGAGACTAAAATTCTCCAGCAATATTCTGCCCCATTATGCCATGCTGTTGATGCTGTATAACAGACTTAAAAATAATTAAGAGACAAAGACACAGTAAAATGTGAATGAAAATAGTACCAACTTCACTACCCTGATGGCTGAGTTGCTAAATGCACTGTATAATGTGGAACTGAAGCTCCCAGGTCTGTCCTGGGTTTGCTGATGTCAACCGTGGCAATACTAGGAGAACTGTAACTAGCCTCAGCACACAAGGAGGAAAAATGAGCCATGGATATAGAACAAAGGCGGGTAGATGGAGTTGAGGCACAAATCAGGCTTGATCTAATTGTGTGGTGAAACAGGCTCAAGGGGCTGAATGGCCTACTCCTATTCCTATGTTCTCACTTCTCACTACTATCCAATGGCTGCATTTGGAAAGTGCAATTCTGTGGATGTCAGATGAGGACAGGACCTGACATGATTGTTACTAATGCCTCCACCATGGTCAACCAGCTGGCCAGCACTCATTCTCCAGTTCACACATGAAGAATGGGCACATAGGCGAGCTACCAAAGGGAAGCTCTCACCCACAGAACTTAATCTCGGCTTTAGACAATGCCTTTAGGAGATAAGGGTATAAAACTCGAATAGAGGAATGGGTAAGGGTTGAGCTCTTTCGAAAGACCTCATGTAGGATCTCAGCTGGTCTGTGTCCTGCTGAGTCCTTTTACGGGTATAAAGGAGAACATTTTCAGGGTAATCCAGGAACATGCACCCACCCCCGCTCCCATCACACCCCCTGGACATGGGGGCAGAGGGGGGCGGGGAGGCTGGCAGAAGATCCAACCATGGTGACCCATTGGCTGAAGTGAAAAAATGGGATGAAATTCCAGTAGTGCTGGGTACTGCACAAGTTCCTGCGACAGGCAGCTGATCCACCTGCTCCCAACCCTTGATCTCGACCAGAATTTCAGGACCATAGTCTTGCCATATCCTATTATATAATGGATCAGTTCTGATGCTGAAAAAAAAACCTGAATATACAAAATGATAGAACCATGCCTAATTTACAGCATTCAAAGGGATTAACTTAAAAGGAATATTAAGCTCCAAATTGATCTTTTCTTGTGTTGAAACTGTCATTCAGCGCATATAAGTAAGGGTAGAGTATGTTTCTTAGCAGCTGTGTGATTAAAGGTCTGTCAAATTGCATGTGATTTGCTGTCCTGCAGACATTGTACTGGATCAGTGTAATATAGCTGTAATTTTCTCATTGCGTAATAACTATTCGTTTTAGGAAGATGAAAGGCTACTGGTAGATATTGCAATTTTGGCTTGAAAGGGGGAAACTGTGTATTATAAATACTTCATCAGTGAAGCATAAAATTGTTTTGCTTTCGTAATTCTGCATCAAGTTATTTGAAGAAAGATATATGGGGCTAGAGTTTCCTCGTTTTTTTGCATGCTTAACGCCCACTTATTGTCCATTTTACCGCTGAAATGACGTATTAAGCCCATATAGCGCCCATTTAGCCCCAAAATTAAAACCGTCAGGCATTTTTTAGAAACTTATCGACGAGCATTACTTTCCCCATGTGCGTAATGCCGGGAAAAAATAATACAGCCCACCCGCTTTTTTTTGGTGGAATCATCAGAATGGGCGAAATCAACGCCCATAATATCGCCCAGCATTACTTTCTGCACGGAATTAACGCTGAGATTCAATAATACCACACGCCTATTTTTTTTGTCGTAAAGAGCACACTTGGCGAAACTAACACCCAGGAGATCGTCCAGCGACACTTTCATCACCTCGCACACATATCACCCACAATATCGCTCGCCCAAAAAAACGCCCAGAAAAAGTGTAAATGTTCTGAGCTAAAGCCAGCGGTGTAGCTGCCATTTTTTAAAGCACAGGTCGCTTCATTCAAAAGGCTGCTTCAACTTCGGGGGAGTTTGCATTGACTCTGGAGTTCTTCTCAGGTGGAGTAACCATCTCAGCAGACATATTTTCAGACTCTGGACTATTGGTGATTTACTCTAGGTATATTTTAATGAGGAAATTATTGCTTCTGATCAATCTCTATTGTACTTTCATTGCAATGGGTCCAGCCATTTCTCAGCCTGCATCGATTAATATGCAGATGCTGCAGAGTGCAAATGGCTCAATGTGTGATGCACATCATTATGTGCCCAATTTAAGACGTGCAAGAATGAGGAGGAGGGCCAGACCATACACACCCCGCAATTAAAGGGAAAAGAGGTCCTACCTCGACGTGTCCGAGCACACCTGCACTTCCACAAGGTGGTGATCAATGCAATATGTGAGCTCATCAGGCCACATATGCAGCCTGCCATCAGGACATCAGTGTCGGTCGAGGTCAAAGTCACTGTGGCACTGTCTTTCTACGCGTCTGGTTCCTTTCAGGCCTCCGCGGTCAAGATTTGCCCTCTGTCTCACCATGCCGCCCATCACTCCATTAGATAGGTCACGGAGGCCCTGTACACAAGAAGGATGGACTTTCTCAGCTTCCCCATGACCACGGAGGCTCAGACTGACAGGGCTGGAGCATTCTACCTCATTGCTAAGTTCCCCAGGGTGCAGGGAGATATATAGTGCACTCACATCACCATGCGGCCACATTCTCAGGACCCGGAGCGTTTTTGTAACAGAAAAGGATTTCACTCCTTGAAGGTCCAACTAGTTGTCGACCACAACCAGATCATACTGGCAGTGAATGCTAAATGTCTGGGCACCTTCGATGAGCCTCACATCCTGCGTGAGTGTGCTGTCTCTGACATCTTTCAGCCACAAGGACAATGCTGGATGCTTGGTGATAACCCATATGGCCTAGTCACCTGGCTGATGAACCCCCTGTGTGACACTCATACCGAGGCCGAGAAGCGATACAACCGGAGCCACAGAGACACACGCAATGTGGTCCACAAACAATAACTGTGCTTAAGCAGCACTTCAGATGTCTGGACCACTCAGGAGGGGAGCTGCAATACAATCCTGAGCAAGTAGATAAATTCATGGTCGTATGCTCCATGCTGCACAATCTGGCTATCAGGAGGGGCCAGGAATTGCCAGAAGGGACTGATGCTGCACCTCAGGAGAGAGAGGAAGAGGACGACGAGGGGCTGGACGCTGACCTAGGGCCAGACAATCAGTCTGGCTATGCAACCATGCTCACGACACCCTCCAGACCACAGGAAGGGGCCAGTGGTGGCTACATAGCTGCAAGACTCTTACATCAGGAGCTGATATCTGAACGATTTGCCTGAAAGAACGTTGCTGTGAGTGACAGCGCTGACACACTGCTGTGTGTGTGCAGCTCAGACATCAATGGTGCCCATCACCTTGGTGCCAGTTAAAGTTTACGTTGATTGAAGTTAAGTTTTATTTAACCCGTTCATGTTAAGGAATCACCAGTGTGTAACAGTCCAGCTATCTGAGACAATGCGCAACAAGGTTATGTTCAATAAAAATGTTTTATACCAACATTGGTCTGAAATCATAAGTATCACAGGCAAAAACACCCAACCCCCGCCCACACCCCACTTTTTCCACCATTGACATCAATCAAATGTTCAACATGACCAACAACACAGAATACAAAGGCAAAGTAGGAGGGTGGTTCCCCCCACCCCCATAGATTACAACAAATTGCATATACCCAGATGGAGATATAACACAGCCATCAGCTGCGGACGTGCACCTCACTTTCCTTCCCCCTCCCCTTCTTCTCCTCACCTCTACACCTTCCCCTCCTCGCTCCATGGCGCCTGGCTGAGGAGTTCCTCAGGTAGTGCCTCATTGGGGGGGATAAAGGCAGAGGCAGTGGTTGCATGGGTACGGGAGTGGGGGGTGCCGAGGGGGCAACATTCTCTGATGCAGAAGCAGGATCTTGTTCCTTGCTCTCATCTGTCATTCGCAGTGGTGGTGCAGATGCTAGGAGTGGAGTGCCGTGCTCTGGGACCACTGGGAGACCTGTGCCAGCAGTGTTCCTGGCTATTGCATCCAAGGCCTCCGCCATTTGCGGAATGTACTCAGTCATGGTGGCCAGCTGTCAGTATATGCCCCCCAATGCTTCGATGAGCTGGTTAGCAATGTCTCCTGGACAACTGTACCATCTCTCCGCTCTCATCTGGCGCTCGTGGACCAGACCTGCCGCGTCCATGAGGCCTCCGCGGGGTCGGCGCCATCTTGGGGACAAATGGGGTGCCCTGTGGCGAGATGCTTGGGGCCGGTACCTCCAGGGTGAAGGCGGCAATGAGCGGAGCGTCTTGGCCTGAGGGTGGAATGGCTTCTGGAGCGTGGCGATGCAGGTTCCTCGAATTCGGCGCTCTCATCCGTGGAGAACAGAGCCAGCAGATTGACGGGCGAGAATCGGAGCTCCTCAGCACCAGATGTAGGATTGTCCGGAGAGTCGGGCCCCGTGCCTCCACCTTCTGGCCTCTGTGGTATTGCTTGGGGCCACGCTTCTGGCTGAGCTGCAAAACACAAATGAGGTTATTAGAGGAGAAGGGGGTGCTAGGGTCACAAGGTGATTCCAGAACTACACACAGCATATGCACGACAAAAGCACCACCGCTCTCAAAATCATCGCAGACATCACATTTCATGACCATCAATACATTTGTATTGCAATGATTTACATTAGGCCATCATTATTTCTAGGACAATTTTAGAAATCATTTATCATATATGATTGTTTGATATGAGTGGGTGTGGCATCTATTGATGTTACATCATGCAATGATGTAAGCTTTACTCATGTGGCATCACTTCAGGCTCTGCAGATGCTTCTGCGGCTGTCCGGGGGTGCTTCCCCATGAGTGTGAGCATCCGCTCCAACATCTCTGTGATGTCGCTGGTGACTGGTGGCCCCCCACCCGTTCGCCTCTGCACGGACCTCATCGGCGATAGCTTCTTCTGTAAAAGCTGACAGGACGCCATGGCATGAGATCATTGCGTGATATCATTGCTAGGTACTGTCACAGACACTGATACAACACATAACCAACAGATGTAATCGTTGCTTATTATGATAATTATGATTCTTTACCTAAAGACGTGCATCGTGACCGCAGGCTTTGAGTAAAACATTCCCGGTAAAAGTGAAAGACCTCACATCTGCTGATAATCACTCATGACTGTTAAAAATCAAATTATATAAATATATAAGTACATGTAAATAAATATAATACTTACCCTTGCGGATCCCACAAGGTGGTTCCATCGTTTGTGGCATTGGTTGCCCTCACGCACCTCGTTGGTCGCCGACAAGACCACCTCAGCTATCTCAGCCCATATCTTCTGGTAGGCCTTTGGGGTGAGCTTCCCACACCCTCCCTATGTCAAATCACCCCAGCGTAACTCAACCTCCTGCAGGAGGGAGGCATTTGCCTCGTCTGAGAACCTCCTCACTCTTTTGCACCCTCCAATGTGCTCCTCTCCCACCTCAATGCTCTTTCCAGTGTCAGTCTCCACAGCGTGCCATGGTGCCTCCTCCTCTCCCTCCATTATAGGCTAAATTCGGGCAAATATGTGGCTGGTAACAGCTAATATTTGTTTCCCTATTTGCTTTAAAGCTCTAAACTCTCCCTCCTTCCTCCCAAAGCAGCCACACCACAGCCACACACGCCTTCAGTCCCTCTCAGCTCCCTCTCTCTCTGCCTCCTGTTCTGCACATGTCATGAAGACCCTTAACCTCCTGAATCGCGGTAATCGAGCGTTGCCATGCCGTTGCTAAGGACGGTGACTCTTTATGGCAGAAGGTCAGCGAGATTTAACGCTACCGCCCATTTCATATCGCTCGCGGTAACGCCCAATTTCAAAAATGGAGACTAGGTGCTTTGAGAATGGCCGAGAAGCCGGCGATCTGGAAACCCATTTTTACCACCCACGCCGGAAACAACTCCCATTTTTGGGCGATAAGCACAAAAGTGGAAAATCTAGCCCATAGTGCCTTTCACGACCTCAGGATGTCCCTAAGCCAATTAAGTATTTTTTTAAATGTAGTCACTATTGTCATGTATTGGCCTTGGAGTGGGTACTGCACAGATTCACCAGAATGATATCAGAGCTTAAAGGGTTAAATTATGAGGACAGGTTGCTTAAACTTGGCTTGTATTCCCCTGAGTTTAGAAGGCTGATGTGTGATCTAATTGAGGTGTTTAAAATAATAAAGGGATTCAATATGGTGGATACAGAGGAACTATTTCCTCTGGTGGGGGAATTCAGAACAAGAAAATATAATCTTAAAATTACAGCCAGACCATTTTGGGGTGAAATCAGGAAACACCTTCTCACATGAAGGGCAGTGCAAATCTGGAATTTGTTCCCACAAAAGGCTACATATGCTGATTCAATTACAGTTTCAAGACTGAACTCGAGATCCTTTGCCTCCTCCTATTTCTCATCTCCATGCTGCCCCTCAGTGACATCGGGTGAGATTGTGCTCGCCTTGGTGGGTCCGGTGCGGGCAGTATCCGTCCCAGGTCACAGCCCCCCTGCTGGCTCCATCCCGCTGCCTAAAATCAACTTACCTCAGTGGAGCTTGTTAAGCCTGCCCAGCGCATTTCCGGCTCAATTAGAAGGAACGGGTTTAGTGACATCATTCATGACGCATCTTGAGCCGGTTTCCTTAAATGGACCTTGGCCACCTTACTTTTGATGTTTGTGCTGTCAGTGTTCTACAGCATTGAAGTACTGAAAACACTGACAAGCTCTACACGAAGATGCACGACTTCACCCAGGCTCTCCCATTACTCCCTCCATTTGCTTATGGAGGGAGTCACAACACGGAGGGAGGTCCTCTTCCCTTCTCATGGGCGGAAGAGACTTCAACAGGAGACCAACGCAGCCTGGCTGCATATTGCACAGGAGGGCACAAGCAGGGATGTGGTCTGGAGGATCTGGGTACAGTTGCGCAAACCTTTCAATGATCTCAGTCGATCACGAAACATGAGTACAAAGCCACACTCACCTTTATCCTGCTGTGCACTCATCACATTCCCATCACTCTACTTTCCCTACCTTACTCCTGCACATCCTTACGCACATTAACCGTCCCTTCCCATCTCACAAGCCATCCCTCACACTCATCCTAGTGCAATCGTACCAACTAACAAGACACAAAGATAGCCACTTGGGTGTTTTATCTAATGTTCATGTAAAGTTTCTGTTAATGTGCTGTGAAACATTGAAATCTTTATTTTCAACACTTTGCGTTCCTGGACAGATTTGTGCACACGTTTAGAAATGGCTTAATGAGTTGCAGTGAATGGTGAAACATAACGGTACCCCCGCAATGGTAATGAATGTGAAAGGAATGACTTGGACATTGTAGGGATGCTTTATGGTGTTGGTGCCAACCTGGTGTATCATATGGCAGCCAGTGCCAGGTGAAGTAAATCGGTCCATGGTGAGGCCATCTCTTGCCTCCCGGGCAGCAATGTTCTCAGATGCGGTGCCCTCTGTCCTCTGCAGCATCAAGTGGTTGCAGAGAGGGTTGGTGTTGCTGGTGTTGGGGCTGATTATGGTCAGATTCTGAGGACCAAGATGAGGCAGTATAAACAGTACCATGCTGGTGGAATAGATGGCAGGTGAAGTTGAGATGACGGAAGCAATCTGTCAGTGGTGAGAGAGGTTGGTCTAATGAGGTGACACTGAATGGAGAGTTTGCTCCAAACACTTGCAACCTGCATAAAGCTCAATCTGTGTTCCTAATGCAGTAAGCAACAGCCTTTGTGCTTGGAAACTGAACATCTGTGAGTTGGGAGCTTTTATAGCACATTTCAAGCTGTCAACTAATTAGCTGATTCAATGCCTATTCAACTCCCACCTCAAGTTAACAGACATGGTCCATGAGCAGCTTGGACTCCATGGGCAAGCAGTTAAAGTTAAAAGGTAAGCTTAAAAATATTATTATACAGCAAGCCAAAAATTGCTTTAATTGAGTCGGCTGCCACTACGTGTCAGTTCCAATCTGATATCACAGACGCGTCATTGGGAAAGGTTCCCGAACCGCTGTCAAAAAAATCGAATTTCCCAACTTATCCACCACTGATCCCATCTGCTGACCCCCTGGAAAATTCTGGCCATCATCCAGAAACACAACTTAGGGTTAGGGTTAGGTTAGGGGGCGACACCCTATTCTACCTCACCATCACCATTCTCGACACCGCCAATGCCCTTGATTTTCATCTATAGACTGTCCCTTGGCGACATCATCCGAAAATACGGCGACAGTTTCCACATATACACTGATGATACCAAGCTCTATCTCACCACCACTTTTCTCCACCCATCCACTGCGTGTCTCTAAGTCGTCATACTGCTTGTCCGACATCCAGTAGTGGATGAGCAGAAATGTTCTCCAATTATATATTGGGAAGACCGGAGCCATTGTCTTTGGTCCCCGCCACAAACTGCATTCCCTAGCATGTCTAGGGCCAGCGCAATGGCCAAAATGGTAGATTGCGAGTCCAGCCCCAGAAGTGGGCAGTAGTGAGGCGGCTGCCACTTTCTTCACAAATCTGCCGGGAACGGGTAGCGGTAAGTATTTGAATTTTTAGCCCATGTCTTTGACTATGCTTTTGGTCATCTGCCCTAATATCTCCATATGTGGCTCGGTGCCAAACTTTGCTTGATTTTGCTCCTGTGAATCACCTTGGGACATTTTACTACATTAAAGGTGCTATATAAATGCAAGTTGTTGGTGTTGATAGATTTGTGTTTGGTAAGGATTTCAAAGGCTATGGAGCAAAGGTGGGTAAATGGAGTTGAGGTACAGATCAGCCACGATTTAACTGAATGAAGGAACAGGCTTGAGGGGCTAAATCTCCAACTCCTATTCCTATTTGGGGAAATTTTATTTAAAAATTAAAACATTACTATTTTTATAAGTGGTTACAGTCATATCTCTTGAATATAAATATTCCTTTAATGGGGTTTTTCAAGTATATATTCAATTCTCTTTTGAAAGCTATGATTAAATTTCCTTCACCATCCTTTCAGGCAATACATTCCAGATCATAACAACTCGCTGCATTTTTAAAAATTCTCCTCTTCTCCTCTCTCGTCCTTTTGCCAGCTATCTTAAATCTGTGTCCTCTGGTTGCCAACCCACCCGCCAGTGGAAATTGTTTTTTTCCTTATTTACGCGATCAAAACCCATATTAGAGGTGTTTATTGAATGCGAGGTCCAGATCAGGCCAGATGTGAAGGAAAAATCACTTCACCTCCATTGGACATTGTGCAGCTCCTCGCTCCCCTGTTAAAGGGAGTTTCACCAATATCCCAGTAGTGAAATACAGGCTGTGGTGTGGCACTGAGCCACACACACAGTTCTTAAGTTTGGTTCCTGGTCTATGGTGAGCTTTCCAATCTCAATTGAGGCAGCGATAGGAATTCTCCAGTGTCCCTGAACTAAGTAGTAGAAAAATAATTCAACAGGATTCCCACTCCTGACTGCTATACTCCAGTGACACCTGCTGGAATGTGCAAGTGTGTGGATATTGGGTTGGGGCGGGGGGGCGGGGTGGGGGTGGGCGGATAGGATCAGATACAACTGTAATGCTCCCTACCCCCACCCAACCTAATGGTATTGCCTGATGATAGTTAATATATAGACACATGAATTGCCACTGCCTGTGCTTTTGGAATCACGCCCCAGCATGCAGGTACAGCAGGCGGTTAAGAAAGCAAATGGCATGTTGGCCTTCATAGCGAGGGGATTTGAGTACAGGGGCAGGGAGGTGTTGCTACAGTTGTACAGGGCCTTGGTGAGGCCACACCTGGAGTATTGTGTACAGTTTTGGTCTCCTAACTTGAGGAAGGACATTCTTGCTATTGAGGGAGTGCAGCGAAGGTTCACCAGACTGATTCCCGGGATGGCGGGACTGACATATCAATAAAGACTGGATCAACTGGGCTTGTATTCACTGGAATTCAGAAGAATGAGAGGGGATCTCATAGAAACGTTTAAAATTCTGATGGGTTTAGACAGGTTAGATGCAGGAAGAATGTTCCCAATGTTGGGGAAGTCCAGAACCAGAGGTCACAGTCTAAGGATAAGGGGTAAGCCATTTAGGACCGAGATGAGGAGAAACTTCTTCACCCAGAGAGTGGTGAACCTGTGGAATTCGCTACCACAGAAAGTTGTTGAGGCCAAATTCACTAAATATATTCAAAAAGGAGTTAGATGAAGTACTTACTACTAGGGGGATCAAGGGGTATGGCGAGAAAGCAGGAATGGGGTACTGAAGTTGCATGTTCAGCCATGAACTCATTGAATGGCAGTGCAGGCTCGAAGGGCCGAATGGCCTACTCCTGCACCTATTTTCTATGTTTCTATGTTTCTATGAATCACCACCTTCAGGAGAGGAGGCATGATGAAGGGAAATTGGTTTGGAAGGTTGGTAGGGGGGAAAGCCCCATTAAAAGAATAATCCAAGGTTAAGCCTTAACCTCAGATATTCATATTCAAGAGATAGGTCAAGGATGTCTCGGAGCGGGTGCAGGACATTCTGAAATGGGAGGGAGAACAGTCAGTTGTCGTGGTGCACATTGGTACCAACGACATAGGTAAAAAAAAGGGATGAGGTCCTACGAAAAGAATTTAAGGAGCTAGGAGCTAAATTAAAAAGTAGGACCTCAAAAGTAGTAATCTCGGGATTGCTACCAGTGCCACGTGCTAGTCAGAGTAGGAATCGCAGGATAGCGCAGATGAATACGTGGCTTGAGCAGTGGTGCAGCAGGGAGGGATTCAAATTCCTGGGGCATTGGAACCGGTTCTGGGGGAGGTGGGGCCAGTACAAACCGGACGGTCTGCACCTGGCCAGGACCGGAACCAATGTCCTAGGGGGAGTGTTTGCTAGTGCTGTTGGGGAGGAGTTAAACTAATAATGCAGGGGGATGGGAACCTATGCAGGGAGACAGAGGGAGACAAAAATGAGGCAAAAGCAAAAGACAGAAAGGAGATGAGGAAAAGTGGAGGGCAGAGAAACCCAAGGCAAGGAACAAAAAGGGCCACTGTACAGCAAAATTCTAAAAGGACAAAGGGTGTTAAAAAAGCAAGCCTGAAGGCTTTGTGTCTTAATGCAAGGAGTATCCGCAATAAGGTGGATGAATTAACTGTGCAAATAGATGTTAACAAATATGATGTGATTGGGATTACGGAGACGTGGCTCCAGGATGATCAGGGCTGGGAACTCAACATTCAGGGGTATTCAACATTCAGGAAGGATAGAATAAAAGGAAACGGAGGTGGGGTAGCATTGCTGGTTAAAGAGGAGATGAATGCAATAGTTAGGAAAGACATTAGCTTGGATGATGTGGAATCTATATGGGTAGAGCTGCAGAACACTAAAGGGCAAAAAACGTTAGTGGGAGTTGTGTACAGACCTCCAAACAGTAGTAGTGATGTTGGGGAGGGCATCAAACAGGAAATTAGGAGTGCATGCAATAAAGGTGCAGCAGTTATAATGGGTGACTTTAATATGCACATAGATTGGGCTAGCCAAACTGGAAGCAATACGGTGGAGGAGGATTTCCTGGAGTGCATAAGGGATGGTTTTCTAGACCAATATGTCGAGGAACCAACTAGGGGGGAGGCCATCTTAGACTGGGTGTTGTGTAATGAGAGAGGATTAATTAACAATCTCATTGTGCGAGGCCCCTTGGGGAAGAGTGACCATAATATGGTGGAATTCTGCATTAGGATGGAGAATGAAACAGTTAATTCAGAGACCATGGTCCAGAACTTAAAGAAGGGTAACTTTGAAGGTATGAGGCGTGAATTGGCTAAGATAGATTGGCGAATGATACTTAAGGGGTTGACTGTGGATGGGCAATGGCAGACATTTAGAGACCGCATGGATGAATTACAACAATTGTACATTCCTGTCTGGCGTAAAAATAAAAAAGGGAAGGTGGCTCAACCGTGGCTATCTAGGGAAATCAGGGATAGTATTAAAGCCAAGGAAGTGGCATACAAATTGGCCAGAAATAGCAGCGAACCTGGGGACTGGGAGAAATTTAGAACTCAGCAGAGGAGGACAAAGGGTTTGATTAGGGCAGGGAAAATGGAGTACGAGAAGAAGCTTGCAGGGAACATTAAGGCGGATTGCAAAAGTTTCTATAGGTATGTAAAGAGAAAAAGGTTAATAAAGACAAACGTAGGTCCCCTGCAGTCAGAATCAGGGGAAGTCATAACGGGGAACAAAGAAATGGCAGACCAATTGAACAAGTACTTTGGTTCAGTATTCACTAAGGAGGACACAAACAACCTTCCGGATATAAAAGGGGTCAGAGGGTCTAGTAAGGAGGAGGAACTGAGGGAAATCTTTATTAGTCGGGAAATTGTGTTGGGGAAATTGATGGGATTGAAGGCCGATAAATCCCCAGGGCCTGATGGACTGCCTCCCAGAGTACTTAAGGAGGTGGCCTTGGAAATAGCGGATGCATTGACAGTCATTTTCCAACATTCCATTGACTCTGGATCAGTTCCTATCGAGTGGAGGGTAGCCAATGTAACCCCACTTTTTAAAAAAGGAGGGAGAGAGAAAGCAGGGAATTATAGACCGGTCAGCCTGACCTCAGTAGTGGGTAAAATGATGGAATCAATTATTAAGGATGTCATAGCAGCGCATTTGGAAAATGGTGACATGATAGGTCCAAGTCAGCATGGATTTGTGAAAGGGAGATCATGCTTGACAAATCTTCTGGAATTTTTTGAGGATGTTTCCAGTAAAGTGGACAAAGGAGAACCAGTTGGACTTTCAGAAGACTTTCGACAAGGTCCCACACAGGAGATTAATGTGCAAAGTTAAACCACATGGGATTGGGGGTAGTGTGCTGACGTGGATTGAGAACTGGTTGTCAGACAGGAAGCAAAGAGTAGGAGTAAATGGGTACTTTTCAGAATGGCAGGCAGTGACTAGTGGGGTACCGCAAGGTTCTGTGCTGGGGCCCCAGCTGTTTACATTGTACATTAATGATTTAGATGAGGGGATTAAATGTAGTATCTCCAAATTTGCGGATGACACTAAGTTGGGTGACAGTGTGAGTTGCGAGGAGGATGCTATGAGGCTGCAGAGTGACTTGGATAGGTTAGGTGAGTGGGCAAATGCGTGGCAGATGAAGTATAATGTGGATAAATGTGAGGTTATCCACTTTGGTGGTAAAAACAGAGAGACAGACTATTATCTGAATGGTGACAGATTAGGAAGGGGGAAGGTGCAGCGAGACCTGGGTGTCATGGTACATCAGTCATTGAAGGTTGGCATACAGGTACAGCAGGCGGTTAAGAAAACAAATGGCATGTTGGCCTTCATAGTGAGGGGATTTGAGTACAGGGGCAGGGAGGTGTTGCTACAGTTGTATAGGGCCTTGGTGAGGCCACACCTGGAGTATTGTGTACAGTTTTGGTCTCCTAACTTGAGGAAGGACGTTCTTGCTATTGAGGGAGTGCAGCGAAGATTCACCAGACTGATTCCCGGGATGGTGGGACTGACCTATCAATAAAGACTGGATCAACTGGGCTTGTAGTCACTGGAGTTCAGAAGAGTGAGAGGGGACCTCATAGAAACATTTAAAATTCTGACGGGTTTGGACAGGTTGGATGCAGGAAGAATGTTCCCAATGTTGGGGAAGTCCAGAACCAGGGGTCACAGTCTAAGGATAAGGGGTAAGCCATTTAGGACCGAGATGAGGAGAAACTTCTTCACCCAGAGAATGGTGAACCTGTGGAACTCTCTACCACAGAAAGTAGTTGAGGCCAATTCACTAAATATATTCAAAAGGGAGTTAGATGAAGTCCTTACTACTCGGGGGATCAAAGGGTATGGCGAGAAAGCAGGAAGCGGGTACTGAAGTTTTATGTTCAGCCATGAACTCATTGAATGGAGGTGCAGGCTAGAAGGGCTGAATGGCCTGCTCCTGCACCTATTTTCTATGTTTCTATGTTTCTATATGACTGTAATTAACTGAAACAAAAATTAACCTATAATTATTTTTAAAATAAACTTTCTCCACATAGAAACATTGGAATGGTAGTAAGCTATTCAGCCAGTCGAGCCTGTTCCATCATTCAATTAAATCGTGGCTGATCTGTTCTTCAACTCCATTCACCCGTATTTGCTTCATATCCCTTGATGTCCTTACCCTAAATGGCCTAGCTCTAATTTTAAGATTAGGTACTTTTGTTTTGGATCGCACCACCAGAGGAATTATTTTCTCTATGGCCCTGGTATAACTCTAGTTCATCTGTGCTGTACCCCTTCCTCAGCCAATATATATTTCCTGAGGTTTAGTGCAAAAAGCTGAACGCAGTACTCCAGATGGGGTCTGGCCAAGGCTCTGTAAAACTGAAGCATCACTTCCTCACTTTTGAACTCCTTGAGATAAAGGCCAACCTTCTATTACATTTTTTTAATTACATTTTGTACAATGTACTAGATTATAGTGACTGAGTTCCTCTACTCCTCCACAGCTCCTTGTCTTTCACCATTAAGGCAATATTCCAATGTGTCTTTCTCGGATCCAGCACCCATGACCTCACACTTCTCCACATTGAACTCCATTTGCCATAGTTTCACTCACTCACTTAGGGCTCAATTTTCCCAGTATTTGCTCCGTTTTTTTTTGGAGCAGGCTGCTTTTTCTGGTGTAACTTAAAAATCCCCAGTTTCCCCAATCAATTTGCACCAGCGTAACTGACTTCGTTACGTTTTTTTTAGTTAAGTTTTTTTTCTCAAAAGGGGGCGTTACCAGCCACCTACGCCAATTCTGCCCAGTTAGGCAACTTTGGCCAGCTAATAGTTACTCCATTTCTATTTAGGCCAGCGTATGTGGCCACTCAAGAAAACCCTTGCGGAGAGTTAAAGAAATCGGCGCAGGTAAGGAAATCGGCGTAAGTAAGTGCAGCAGATGCCCAGACAGCAGCAGGAGGAAAGGTAAGAGAGAGGGAGGAGAGAGAGAAGGGGGTAGAGAGAGAGAAGGGGGGAGAAAGAGAATGGGGAGAGGGGTGGAGAGAGGGATGTAGTTAGGTGCTGTGACCGGGAGGGAGGAGGCCACTCGGCATGGGCTAGGGGCAGTAGGGAGCGAACTGGCCAGCAGCGGAGGCCACAGAGTGGCGGCAAGGCAACGGAGAGGCTGGAGGGGGGGTGGGGGGTGAGGGAGCGAGCGAACTGGCCGGCATCAGGGGCCACAGAGTGGCGGCAAGGCTGGGGCAGGGGAGGGGAGGTGCGGGGGGGGGGAGGAGTGTACTCAATGCAAGAACAAATATCAATTATTAAATAAGTAAATAATATCTTCCTCTTGTGTACTTAAGCCCTTCTAATCCTCTGGTGTGGGGTTAATGGTCGATTGCCAACTCGGAGTGCTACTGCACATGCACAGCCATTTCAGAGACATCAGGAACATCACTTTTTTCTATCGCGCATGTGCAGAAGGCCCGGCACCTTTTTCCAGCGCAGAACGCAGGCTCCACACCCCAAGGCGACTGGCCACACTGCGCGGCTGCAGACTAGAGGCCAAACATCGGGGAAAGTACAAAGATTTTTTTCCTGACGCGTCGACTCACGTAATGAAGCGGCGCAACTCGGGCAAGGATGCCAGAAAACGGGCTCAGGGAAAATTGAGCCCATAGTCTGACCATGTACTTTTGTAACATCTTCCTTCCACCCACACAATTCACAAAGATCTTACATTCAGGCTTGACACCTTCTTTTCATTCCCGCAATTGCTTTGCTTTGGCTTTCAGGATCCTTTCTCCCATTGGGAGCTGATGCTAGGCAATAGACCAACATGTTTCTGCATCCCAGCCTTGAAAGTACTGAAAAGAAATGCTTGGGAGATCAGCCACATGAGGGAATTTATTGAAATGATTTTTTTCAGTTAGAAAATAAAAGTAAATGAATGCAGTCTTATCTAGGAATATATATTTCTTGTAAAAGCTTCTAAGCATTCAAACACTGAACATTTATTTTCTTAAATATTACCATGCTCACTAGTTACAAATAGTCCTTGACAATCTAAGGAGAATGCAAAGAGTCGCCCCAGCCTGCATGAAACTGTCAGCAACTTTCAGTGCCTTGTGGAGAGTTTATGCAGATTTTAGTTTGAACATGTAAACTGCACAAAAGAAATTCTACTCAAAAAGAAATAAACATGAAAAAGTGGGACTAAACGTACTATATGAATGTGTCCCCTGCCTCAACTAGAAATGTCCTTAGGTCTCCCATTTAGCATACTGTTAAAAATTAGCATTTACAGAAAGGTTGAAAAGATTTTTTCTTTTTTTTTTGAAGCATGAAATTATGCATGCATTTTTTTTTCCTTTTGATTGCCCAAGTGTCACTCTATGGACAACACATTCATAAGGCCAGTCATGCTCCAGGCTGGATTGGTGTAGAGGTTGGAACAGTGCCTCTCCCCAGGCTTTATCTGCAGCTGATCAAGCGAACATTTCTGCCTCTCCAGGCTCACCATAGAGAAAGACAGTATTTCAGTCCATTGTTCAGCCTGGCCACTCATTAACCCTGTCGAGCTCAGAGCAGGGGATTCTGAACTGAATCTATTGATTAGCTGTCAGTAATGCAGTAAGCCCCCTCCCCTCCCACCACTTCCCCAGCCCTGCTTGATTTGGCCTGTCAGCTCGACCTTACAAGATAACAGGCAGATGCACAAGGGGTGAGAGAGAGAGCACATGAAGGTGTACACATTAACACAGGAAATTCCTCTTGAGGTGATGGCAGCTTTTATCATGCAGCGACAAGGGACAGAGCTTTCCATTAAAGTGACCACACCGTGCTTAGGCAGCTGAAATTCATTTCAGATCTCAAACCATGTATTGCAAACTATTGCTTGTTTTAGTACAAAAACAGTTGCAAGTTTGTACTATGGGTTGCTTGTGCTTGGCCCACCTGTCACCAACTGTTATTGGCACAAAGATTTACGTTTATAATAACCACCCATCATTCCGATACGTCTGACCAGAACAACTATCATCATTCAGCACGTCGTGTAAATCCCTGATGGTGCAGCAAAACTCGAGCCTTGGATTTGTCAATTGTCTATTGTCCGTAACAAATCTTTGGATGTTGTGGCAGGGATTTTAAGAACATAAGAACATAAGTAATAGGAGTAGGAGTAGGCCATACTGCCCCTCGAGTCTTCTCTGCCATTCAATAAGATCATGACTGATCTGATCTTGGCTTCAACTCCACTTTCCTACCTGTTCCCCATAACCCTTGACTCCCCTATAGTTCAAGAATCTGTCTATCTCAGCCTTGAATATATTCAATGACTCAGCTTCCACAGCTCTCTGGGCTAGAGAATTCCAAAGATTCACGATTCTCTGAGAGACTAAATTCCTCCTCAACTACGTTTTAAATGGACAACCCCTTATTCTGAAACTATGCCCCCTAGTTCGAGATTTCCCCACAAGGGGCAACATCCTTGCAGCATCTACCCTGTCAAGCCCCCTCAGAATCTTATACATTTCAATAAGATCACCTCTCATTCTTCTAAACGCCAATGAGTACAGGCCCAACCTGTTCAACCTTTCCACATAAGACATCCCAGGAATCAACCGAGTGAATCTTCTCTGAACTGCCTCCAATGCAAGTATATTCCTCCTTAAATAAGGAGATGGAAGCTGTTCGTAGTACTCTCGGTGTGGCCTCACTAACAGTTGTAGCAAGACTTACCTACTTTTATACTCCATCCCCCTTGCAATAAAGGTCAACATTCCATTTCCCTTCCGAATTAATTGCTGTACCTTCATGCTAACTTTTTGTGTTTAATGTACGAGGACACCCAGATCCCTCTGTACTACAGCATTCTGTAGTCTCTCTTCATTTAAATAATATTTTGCTTTCCTGTTCATCCTACCAAAGTGGATAACCTCACATTTTCCCACATTATACTCCATCTGCCAAATTTTTGACCACTCACTTAGCCTAGCTATATCTCTTTGCAGACTCTTTGGGCCCGAAATTCAGTACCGCTGGAAAGCTGGTGCTCCCCCCACCTTTTTGTGGCCATTAGTGCTGACATTTTTTCGTGGCTGGGCCACCCCATATTCAGCTCTAAAAGTGAGCAAATGGGTTCCAGCACTAATGAATCCTTCCAAAGTAGATTTTTCAGTGGTGTGGCTTTCTTAATTTGAGTGTTATCACCACTGAGAAATTAAGCATGCAGGTAAGGGTTTCTAATGAGCCAGCTGCTCAAAGGCCAGTGTTTGCAGCAAGGCCCTGAGGGGGGAAGGAGGTTGGAAGGATGGATGGTCTAAGAGGTGCAAGGAGAGCCAACAGGTTCACTGATATGGAGCTGGAGACACTGATGGATGGTGTGGAGGACAGAAGAAGAATACTGTTTCCTGATGTGGGGAGACCTGACAGACAGGCATGGAGGGAGATTGCAGGGGGGGGTGGGGGAGGGTATCAGGCACCTCCATATATGTGAGGATGCACCCTCCCAGGAGGGTGCTGGCCACTCTGCACCCGGCCCTTCCAGGGTGGCGATGGATTGAAGCCTCCTAGCTCTGGGGCGACGGGGATCCTCCTCCTCCTCTTCCTCTTCCTGCGCCTCCTCTTTCTGTGCCTCCTCCTCCTCCTCCTCCTTCTGCACCTCCTTCTCCTCCTGTGCTTCCTCCTCAGGTGGTACTGCTGGCTCGACCTCCAGCTGCTGTCCCCTCATGATGGCCAGGTTGTGCAACACGCAGCAGACCACGACGATAATGGAAACCTATTGAGGAGAGTACTGCAAGGTGCCACCAGAGTGGTCTAGGCACCAGAATCTCTGCTTAAGGATGTCTATGCACTGCTCGATGATGCACCTGGTGGCACAATGAGCGTCATTGTATGCAGCTCTGGTGCTGTCCTGGGGTTCTGCAGAGGAGTGAGCAGCCAAGTGGACAGAGGATATCCTTTGTCCCCAAGCAGCCAACCGCCATCCTGATTCAGGCCGGTGAAGACGGGGGCACACTGGTCTGGCACAGAATGAACGAATCATGGCTGCTGCCTCCCTTGCCCGCTGCCTGTCTGCACGGTGCTGACGGCGACGCCTTCTCCTGTGTGTCGCTCTGCTTCTGACCAGGTGTACCAGGTGTCACCCTCCCAACACTCCTCCCATCTTCAGGGTGAACCCTGCCAAGCAGGTCTCCGCAGCCCACAGGACTTCACTAAAGAGTCAGACCTAAAAGTTGTACAAAAGTACAGGGGTATGTGCAAACCTCTGAGCAGCACTCAGCAGGTTTAATGGAACCAAAACAATTCATGAAACTATTAAAAGATGAATACAGTGGATACTGTAATCTTAAATAAAATCACTAATAATTAATAGAAATATTAAAATATAAATATAGTGGATGCTGTAATCTTAAATAAAAATACTAAAATAAAACTATTTCCCGACCAAAGGGCCTCGATCCTGGCAACACTCCAGTGGTGTCCTGTTCGAGCACCGACTCGAATACCTCGTGGGGGCATTGCTGGGAAAAGGCCTACCTTTTTGCAGCTGAAAATCCCTATCCTTGTCGCTTTTCAGTGGCCTGCACGCTGCAGAGTTCGCCGCTGGAATGTCTCCTTTACAACGGCGTCACCGCGCTGTTTCCGGCGGAAGTGAACACCGCTCAAATCCCCGCCCCCCCACCGAGCTGAATATGGTTTGGGGAGGGAAAATCATCCGACCGCGGGCAGTTCGATTTTATCGGTCGCCCGTCCATACTCCGCGGTAGCCGTCCCTTCGGGGACGGTGAATTTCGGCCCCTTTGTGTCCTCTTCACAATTTGCTTTCCCACTTATATTTCTATCATCAGCAAATTTGGCTATAGTACACTCAGTCCCTTCATCCAAGTCATTAATATAGATTGTAAGTAGTTTATAAATTTTACCGCTGGAGTTATGGTGGCTCCTCAATCTACCTCTGGTAGATGGTAATTGTAAATTCTTCAGGACCTGTTCTGATGGCTCCCCTCTCTCTACCACCATTTATGGAATTTTTCACTGCAAGTGATGAGTGGCATAGAATGTGCCCACGTAAATATGGGTGAGCACATTCTAAGGGTATGTAAATGATGGGAAATATATTAACAAATATATTTGCCATTACTTGCTCCATAGCAATGCTGGGTGCAAAGAATGGCAGTGTCAGCGCAAATGAAAGGTGACCGACATCTAGCATAGTCCGGCTTAACTTATCAAGATGCCATTAACCTCATCTGCAGATCCTGGAACATCTACCTGGCAATGAACACGAGGAACTGTCTTCTCGGGGTTTGGATTAGCGGAGAACCAGATAAAGAGCTCTACCACTGTTGCAAAGATTTATGGTTGTATAATTGCAGCAGCAAAGGCCAATTTTGGGAACCAGCATCCCGCATCCAAGGGACGCCTCAAAGATGTCTGACCTGATATTGGGCTGAGACATTTTTCAGGCATTCCTGGCGGCTGCCTAAAACAGGCGTTAGGCCCTGCACACATGTAAATGAGGCCGCAATGCCTGTTGTAGGCCTTCTTGCCAAAACTGGTATGCAATGAGCAAAGGAGGAGACAGGGCTGCTCCACTCGGAATTCTTCATTGGCTGCCAACGAAAGGTAATGAGTTTTTTTTTTCATCATTCCTGTGGAATCAGGAGGAACAGGAATGCTCCTCTGACTCCACAGTACTTGTGATCACTCTTCCCCCCTTGCCCCGGGTGCCGTTCCACGCGCCCTCCCCCATCCCCTGTCCCCCCCTCGGGATTTAACCTTTGGGCCGCTGCCAGTAAGCAAGCGATCGACATTCTACTTCTTAATATGGGCGAGCTGGCTGTGGAGGCACGGCAAGTGCCGGTAGTTCACCCAATGGATCCCGAATGCCAAATGTACTTCCTACACCAGTTCAAATCTACACCTGACACTCTGGAAATGAATTAACTTTGGAAAATTGGATGCAAACAGTACATTCTATTTGAGTCTGTCTAAAGCCGGTCATATGTCATTTGGGCCTAAACTGTGCTAAAAACAGAAAATCTAGGCTATGGTGTCAATAAAAAGGCAGCAGCCTCAAGTGTCTCACTGGAACCATGTTAAACTTGTGCAAATGCCAGAGTCAGACCTAGAATCATAGAATCATAGATTCGTTACAGCACAGTAGGAAGCCATTCTGCCTGTTGAGCCTGTGCCAGCTCTCTGCAAGAGCACCTCAGCTAGTCCCACTCCCCCGCCCTTTCCCTGTAGCCCTGCAATTGTTTTTCCTTCAGGTATTTATCCAATTCCCTTTTGAAAGCCATGATTGAATCTGCCTCCATGAGCCTCACAATCAGTGCATTACAGATCCTAACAACTTGCTGCATAAAAAATATTTTCCTCATGTCGCCGTTGGTTCTTCTGCCAATCACCTTAAATCTGTGTCCTCTGGTTCTCGACCCTTCCGCCAATGGGAACAGTTTCTCTCTCTCTACTCTGTCCAGACCCCTCATGATTTTGAACACCTCTATCTGTAAAGTCCTTACTCTACAGCATGAAACCACACGAGGCACATTCCAGGGACAAGGCCACTCTGTGACCTTAATTCTTTATTACAGGACTCCAGAAGTGATGACCCTGCATGGGGCCTCCCTTTATACACCTGAGTGATCAGGTAAGGAGTGTCTCCCACAAGTTCACCCTCTGTGGTCAAGGTGTGCATCTAAGTAGAGTGTATACAGTAATACAGTGGTGTTACATTGTAGTTACAAACATGACATCACCTTCCTCCCCCCCAAAGTCTTACTGGGGTCATAGGTTTAGTCTTTCAGGTGGTCTACGCTCCCTCGTGGAGCGCCGCAGTTGGGGCTATGGTTGTTGGACACTGACGTGAGTGTCTGTCACCTGTGGTGATTCCGGCCTGTCCGGGCTGACCTCAGGGACTGTGCATTCTTCTGATTGCTTTTGTTGCACATTCACTGGCGGTGGTGTGAACTTCATCTCATGGTCTTCTTCAGGTTCCTCCGTGTCCATGCTAAACCTTTTTTTTTTACTTGGTCCAGATGCTTACGGCATATTGTTGAGTTTTACCACGATGACCCTATTCCCCACTTTGTCAATACAGTACCCTCAAGCCATTTGGGCCCCATGGCGTGATTGAGGACGAATACAGGATCATTTATTTCTATACATCTCCCTCTTGAATTACGGTCATGGTACTCGTTTTGTGACTTGCGCTTACCCTCAACAATGTCAGTGTCAGTCAGGACTGGGTGGATGAGGGACAACCGAGTTTTGAGTGTCCGTTTCATGAGTAGCTCTGCGGGCGGGACCCCGGTGAGTGAGTGCGGGCAGGATCTGTAGGCCAGCAGGAGGCGCGATAGGCGGCATTCTGGGAGGGTCCTTGAATCCTGAGCATTCCTTGCTTGATGATTTGGACTGCCCGTTCCGCCTGGCCATTGGAGGCCGGCTTGAACGGCACAATCCTGACATGGTTTGATGCCATTGCCCGACATAAACTCCCGGAATTCATAGCTCGTGAAACACGGGCCTTTATCACCAACCAGGATGTCCGCAAGCCATGGGTTGCAAAGATCACACGTAGGTTTTCCACGGTGGTGGATGACGTGCATGAATTCAGGATGATGCACTCGATCCATTTCGAGTACGCATCCACTACAATGAGGAACATCTTCCCCATGAACGGGCCCGCGTAGTCAACATGAATGCATGACCATGGCTTGGGGCACCAGGGCCACGGGCTGAGCGGGGCCTCCCTGGGGGCATTACCCAGCTGGGCACAAGTCGTGCACCTGCGAACACAGTGTTCCAGGTCTGAATCAATTCCAGGCCACCAAACATGTGACCGGGCAATGGCCTTCATCATCACAATGCCTGGGTGCTCGCTGTGGAGTTCCCTGATGAATGCCTCCCTTTCTTCTGGGGCATAACTACCCGGTTGCCCCATAGTAGGCAGTCGGCTTGGATGGAGAGCTCATCCATCCACCTGTGGAACGGTCTGACCTCCTCAGGGCATGCTCTGTGTGCGGGCACCCAATCCCCAGTCAGGACACATTTCTTAATCAAGGATAGGAGGGGATCTCTGTTTGTCCAGATTTTGATCTGGTGTGCTGTGATGGGGGAGCCTGCACTGCCAAAGGCATCGACTGCCATGACCACCATCTTAGCGCTTTGCTCAGCTGCCCCCTCGGTGGTGGTCAGTGGGAGCCTGCTGTGCACGTCAGCGCAGTTTTCAGTGTCGGGCCGGTGCCAGATGGAGTAGTCATAAGCAGTTAGCGTGAGAGCCCACCGCTGTATGCGAGCTGATGCGTTGGCATTGACAGCCTTGCTGTCTGACAACAGGGATGTGAGTGGCTTGTGGTCTGTCTCTAATTCAAACTTCCTACCAAAGAGGTACTGATGCATTTTGTTTACACCATAGACACATGCAAGCGCTTCCTTCTCGACCATGCCATAGCCCCGTTCTGTTTGAGAGAGCGATCTGGAGGCATAAGCCACAGGTTGTAGCTGACCCTCAGCATTACCCTGCTGCAACACGCACCCAACCCCATAGGACGATGCATCACATGTCAGAACTAAACGTTTACCGGGGTCGTACAGGGTCAACAACTTGTTTGAACAAAGTAAGTTTTGCGCCCGATCAAAAGCCCGTTCCTGACAGTCCCCCCAAAACCAATCGCAACCCTTACGCAGGAGCACGTGTAGCGGCTCCAACAACGTGCTCAAGTTTGGCAGAAAGCTCCCGAAATAATTCAACAGTCCCAGGAATGAACGCAGCTCCGATGTGTTGCAGGGCCGTCGTCGAATCGCCTCTGTTTTGGATTCGGTGGGCCGAATCCCATCTGCAGCAACCCTCCTGCCCAGAAACTCAACCTCAGGAGCTAAGAACATACATTTAGACTTCTTGAGTCGCAGGCCTACCCGGTCCAGTCGGCGTAGCACCTCCTCCAGGTTGTGGAGGTGTTCCTCGGTGTCTCGACCCGTGATGAGGATGTCATCCTGGAATACGATCATTCCTAGAATGGATTTAAGCAGGCTTTCCATGTTACGTTGAAAAATCGCGGCTGCTGATCGAATACCAAACGGGCACCTGTTATATGCAAACAGTCCCTTGTGCGTGGTGATGGTGGTCAGTAGTTTGGATTCGTCGGCCAGTTCCTGGGTCATATAGGCTGAAGTGAGGTCCAACTTGGTGAACAGCTTTTCACCTGCCAGCCTGGCGAAGAGGTCCTCTGCTTTTGGGAGTGGGTATTGGTCTTGTAAGGACACCCGATTGATGGTGGCCTCGTAGTCGCTACAAATCCTGACAGAGCCATCCGCTTTTAGAACGGGAACGATGGGGCTCGCCCAGTCGCTGAATTCAACAGGCGAGATGATGGCCTCTTGCAACAACCGGTCCAATTCACTCTCGATTTTTTCCCGCATCACATACGGCACCGCTCTGGCTTTGTGGTGCACTGGCCTGACATCCGGGGTGATGTGTATCACTATTTTAGTGCCTTTGAAAGTCCCGACGCCCGGTTGGAATAGTGACTCAAATTGTTGTCTTGAACTTCGCTCCACCGAGGACATTCGTGAACATCCCCCCATTTCCAGTTCATCTCGGCTAACCAGCTCCTCCCCAACAGTGCGGGACCATTACCCGGGACAATCCAGAGTGGCAGCCGGTTCACTAACCCATTGTGTGTGACAGCCATCATTGCACTGCCTAGCACCGGAATGATTTCTTTGGTGTAAGTCCGTAATTATGTCTCAATATGTTCTAATTTGGATCTACTGGCTTTAAGTGGCCATAGCTTTTCAAATTTGCAGAACACCCATGAGTGACTGGCTGGCCCCAGTGTCCAGCTCCATGTGTACTGGGATACCGTTCAACAAAGCCCTCATCATCAGTGGTGGTGTTTTGGTGTATGGACTGTGAATATTCACCGCATGGACCCGCTGAACCTCGGCGTCCATCGATTTGCCCCAAATGTCATCCTGCCTCACAGAACCCTCGTCTGGTCCATTTTGCCTCAAATATTAGTCTGGTTGCAGGTTTTCTGCAAATTCAAGCTAAATGGCTACTGAGATTGCTGTTTCTGCAGACAAACTGTTGGAATCTGCAAGATCTGGCTGAGTGTTTCCCCCCACACTTCCAGCATGAGTTAAAGTTTCCATTGTTGGGGACAAAGGGACTATGGCCAGGAATTCCACCCTGACTGTCCCTTTGACTACTTTTAAGTACCCTATTAGTGGGTGTCAATGGCCCCATCTTGGGCCGCATTGTCCATTATGATGGCGTGAATGTCCGTTCAGCCTGCCATTGTCTCTGTTGAGGTCCTGCTCTGGGGTCTATTGCTGCCTGGTAAATGTCGGACTGCCCCTGTCTGCCTGCGGGGCTCTAAGGAGCATTAATGATGTTGTCTCCCTGATCCATCGCCGCATTGGAGGCAGAATTGCATGCATAAATCATTTTCGTCTCTTCCTCCCCCGCCATGAAAGTTTGAGCTAACAACGCCGCCGCTTCCAAGGTCAATTAACCTGGTCTCAATTAATTTGCGAAAAATTCCCGCATGACCGATACCCTCGATAAAGAAGTCCCTTAGCATCTCCCCCCTGCAGGCGTCTGTGAACTTACAGAGGCTGGTCAAACACCAGAGGTCCGCGACAATGTCCGGTATGCTCTGTCCTTCACGACGTCGGTGGGTGTAGAATCTGTGTCGAGCCATGTGTATGCTGCTCACCGGTTTGAGGTGCTTCCCGATTAATTTGCTAAGCTCTTCAAAGGTTTTGTCTGATGGCTTTTCGGGTGCCAGTAAGTCCTTCATGAGCGCATAAGTCTTTGGCCCACAGCTGGTCAGGAGATGAGCCCGTCGCTTGTCGGCCGCTGCATCCCCCAGCCAGTCTTTCGTAACGAAGCTTTGCTGAAGCCTCTCAACAAAATCGTCCCAGTCTTCCCCAACACAGTACCGTTCCTCTGTGCTACCGGTGGCCATTCTCGTGGGTCGTGAATTCCCGTTTCTCGTCGCCAGTGTAAAGTCCTTACTCTACAGTATGAAACCACACAAGGCACATTCCAGGGACAAGGCCACTCTGTGGCCTTAACTCTTTGTTACAGGACTCCAGAAGTGATGACCCTGCGTGGGACCTCCCTTTATATACCTGTGTGATCAGGTAAGGAGTGTCTCCCACAAGTTCACCCCCTGTGGTCAAGGTGTGCATCTAAGTTGAGTGATGTTGGGGAGGGCATCAAACATGAAATTAGGGGTGCGTGCAATAAAGGTGCAGCAGTTATAATGGGTGACTTTAATATGCACATAGATTGGGTTAACCAAACTGGAAGCAATACGGTAGAGGAGGATTTCCTGGAGTGCATAAGGGATGGTTTTCTAGACCAATATGTCGAGGAACCAACTAGGGGGGAGGCCATCTTAGACTGGGTGTTATGTAATGAGAGAGGATTAATTAGCAATCTCGTTGTGCGAGGCCCCTTGGGGAAGAGTGACCATAATATGGTGGAATTCTGCATTAGGATGGAGAATGAAACAGTTAATTCAGAGACCATGGTCCAGAACTTAAAGAAGGGTAACTTTGAAGGTATGAGGCGTGAATTGGCTAGGATAGATTGGCGAATGATACTGAAGGGGTTGACTGTGGATGGGCAATGGCAGACATTTAGAGACCGCATGGATGAACTACAACAATTGTACATTCCTGTCTGTCGTAAAAATAAAAAAGGGAAGGTGGCTCAACCGTGGCTATCAAGGGAAATCAGGGATAGCATTAAAGCCAAGGAAGTGGCATACAAATTGGCCAGAAATAGCAGAGAACCCGGGGACTGGGAGAAATTTAGAACTCAGCAGAGGAGGACAAAGGGTTTGATTAGGGCAGGGAAAATGGAGTACGAGAAGAAGCTTGCAGGGAACATTAAGACGGATTGCAAAAGTTTCTATAGATATGTAAAGAGAAAAAGGTTAGTAAAGACAAACGTAGGTCCCCTGCAGTCAGAATCAGGGGAAGTCATAACGGGGAACAAAGAAATGGTGGACCAATTGAACAAGTACTTTGGTTCGGTATTCACTGAGGAGGACACAAACAACCTTCCGAATATAAAAGGGGTCGGAGGGTCTAGTAAGGAGGAGGAACTGAGGGAAATCCTTATTAGTCGGGAAATTGTGTTGGGAAAATTGATGGGATTGAAGGCCGATAAATCCCCAGGGCCTGATGGACTGCATCCCAGAGTACTTAAGGAGGTGGCCTTGGAAATAGTGGATGCATTGACAGTCATTTTCCAACATTCCATTGACTCTGGATCAGTTCCTATGGAGTGGAGGGTAGCCACTTTTTAAAAAAGGAGGGAGAGAGAAAACAGGGAATTACAGACTGGTCAGCCTGACATCGGTAGTGGGTAAAATGATGGAATCAATTATTAAGGATGTCATAGCAGCGCATTTGGAAAGAGGTGACATGATAGGTCCAAGTCAGCATGGATTTGTGAAAGGGAAATCATGCTTGACAAATCTTCTGGAATTTTTTGAGGATGTTTCCAGTAGAGTGGACAAGGGAGAACCAGTTGATGTGGTATATTTGGACTTTCAGAAGGCTTTCGACAAGGTCCCACACAAGAAATTAATGTGCAAAGTTAAAGCACATGGGATTGGGGGTAGTGTGCTGACATGGATTGAGAACTGGTTGTCAGACAGGAAGCAAAGAGTAGGAGTAAATGGGGACTTTTCAGAATGGCAGGCAGTGACTAATGGGGTACCGCAAGGTTCTGTGCTGGGGCCCCAGCTGTTTACACTGTACATTAATGATTTAGACGAGGGGATTAAATGTAGTATCTCCAAATTTGCGGATGACACTAAGTTGGGTGGCAGTGTGAACTGCAAGGAGGATTCTATGAGGCTGCAGAGCGACTTGGATAGGTTAGGTGAGTGCGCAAATGCATGGCAGATGAAGTATAATGTGGATAAATGTGAGGTTATCCACTTTGGTGGTAAAAACAGAGAGACAGACTATTATCTGAATGGTGACAGATTAGGAAAAGGGCAGGTGCAAAGAGACCTGGGTGTCATGGTACATCAGTCATTGAAGGTTGGCATGCAGGTACAGCAGGCGGTTAAGAAAGCAAATGGCATGTTGGCCTTCATAGCGAGGGGATTTGAGTACAAGGGCAGGGAGGTGTTGCTACAATTGTACAGGGCCTTGGTGAGGCCACACCTGGAGTATTGTGTACAGTTTTGTTCTCCTAACCTGAGGAAGGACATTCTTGCTATTGAGGGAGTGCAGCGAAGGTTCACCAGACTGATTCCCGGGATGGCGGGACTGACCTATCAAGAAAGACTGGATCAACTGGGCTTATATTCACTGGAGTTCAGAAGAATGAGAGGGGACCTCATAGAAACGTTTAAAATTCTGACGGGGTTAGACAGGTTAGATGCAGGAAGAATGTTCCCAATGTTGGGGAAGTCCAGAACCAGGGGACACAGTCTAAGGATAAGGGGGAAGCCATTTAGGACCGAGATGAGGAGGAATTTCTTCACCCAGAGAGTGGTGAACCTGTGGAATTCTCTACCACAGAAAGTTGTTGAGGCCAATTCACTAAATATATTCAAAAAGGAGTTAGATGAAGTCCTTACTACTAGGGGAATCAAGGGGTATGGTGAGAAAGCAGGATTGGGGTACTGAAGTTGCATGTTCAGCCATGAACTCATTGAATGGCGGTGCAGGCTAGAAGGGCCGAATGGCCTACTCCTGCACCTATTTTCTATGTTTCTATGTTTCTATGTATACTGTAATACAGTGGTGTTACATTGTAATTACAAACATGACACTATCAAATCTCCTCTCAACTTTCTCTGCTCTGAGGAGAACAACCCCAGCTTCTCCAGTCTATCAACAACGTAACTGAAGTCCCTCATTCCTGGAATCATTCTCGCAAATCTTTTCTGCACCCTCTCTAAGGCCTTCACATCCTTCCTAAAGCGCGGTGCCCAGAATTGGACACAATGGCAGCGATTTCCCCAACCTCAGCGGGTCCATAGTGGGCGAAGTCGGTGGTGGATCCCGGCCTTGTTCCTGGCTCCAGCCCGCTGCCTTAAATGATTTTACTTTGATTGGGCTTGTTAAGGCCGCCAAGCGAATTGGCCGGCCAATTGAAAGAAGCGGGTCCAATGACATCATTTAATGACACATCATCAGACAATTTCCTTAAAGGGACCATGCACAAATTTAGTTTGACAGTTGTGCTGTCAGTGTTCTATAGCATTGAGATGCTGCAAATACTGACAAGCACTGCACAGAGGTGCACAGCTGCACCCATGCTCTCCTATGACTCCTTCCATATGCTTATATGCTTATGGAGGGAGTCAGAGCACACAGGGAGGTTCTCTTCCCTTCCAATGGGTGGAAGAGACCTCATCAGGAGACCAATACAGCCTGGCTGCACATTGCACAGGAGGACACAAGCAAGAATGTCGTCAGGAGAGCCGGGCTGAAGTGGCACAAACCTTTCAATGATCTCAGTAGATCATGAAACGTTACTGCAAAGCCACACTCAACCTCATCCTGCTGTGTCACTCATCACATCCCTATCACTCTGTATTGATGGCACAAATAGATACAAATGGGTATGATCTGATAGCCATTATAGAGACATGGTTGCAAGGTGACCAAGACTGGCAACTAAATATTATGGGGTATTTGACAATTTGGAAGGACAGACAGAAAGGAAAAGGAGGTGGGGTAGCACTGTTATTAAAGGATGAGATCAGTGCATTAGTGAGAAACGATATTGGCTCAGAGGATTAAGATGTTGAATCAGTTTGGTGGAGATAAGGAATAAGAAGGTGAAAAAGTCACTGGTGGGTGTAGTCTATAGCCCCCCAACAGTAGCTGCACTATTGGACGGAGTATAAATCAAGAAATAATGGAGGCTTGTAATAAAGGAACTGCAATAATCATGGGCGATGTTAGCCTTCATATTGATTGGATAAAGCAAATTGGCCAGGAAAGCCTTGAGGAATAGTTCATATAGTGTATCCGGGATAGTTCCTGTTGTGTATGGAGAAAGAGTCAGACTGAACACCGTGAGCTCAAAGTAAAGTGTGACCTTAGTCTTTTATTGCAGGTCTCCAGAGTTCCTCCCCAGCCTATGAAGCCTCCTTAAATACTTGTGCTCCCAAGGGATTATGGGATCCCTTGGGACTCCAGAGGATGAGCCCTCTGGTGGCTGTACAGAGTAAATACAAGTCCACATATATAACAGTTTTCTTGAACAGTACATTGCAGAACCAACCAGGGAGCAGGCTATCTTAGATCTAGTACTGTGTAATGAGGCAGGAATAATAAATAATCTTGTAGTAAAAGATCCTCTCGGAATGAGTGACCATAACATGGGTGAATTTCAAATCTAGTTGAAGGGTGAGAAAGTTGGTTCTCAAACCAGGGTCCTAAGCTTAAATAAAGGAGATTACAAATGTATGAGGGCAGAGTTGGTGAAAGTGGACTGGGACAATAGACTAAAGTATGGGATGGGTGATGAGCAGGAACAGATATTTAAGGAGATATTTCATTACTTGCAACAAAAATATATCTCAATGAGAAGGAAAGACTGTAAGAGAAGGGATAGCCATCTGTGGCTAACTAAGGAAATAAGGGAGGGTATGAAATTGAAAACACGGGCAGACAATGTGGCCAAGACTAGTGGGCGGTCAGAGGATTGGGAAGTTTTTAAAAGCCAGCAAAGAACGACTAAAAAAATGATAGCGATCAAAGATAGATTATGAGAGTAAACTAGCATGAAATATAAAAACAGATAGTAAGAGTTTCTACAGGTACATAAAAAAGAAGAGGGGCTAAAGTAAATGTTTGTCTCCTAGAGGATGAGACTGGGGAATTAATAATGGGGAACAGGGAAATGGCAGAGACATTGAACAAGTATTTTACATCGATCTTCACAGTAGAAGACACTAAAAATATCACAATAGTGGACAATCAAGGGGCTATAGGGAGGGAGGAACTTAATACAATCACTATCACTAATGAAGTAGAACTAGGTAAAATTATGGGATTAAGGCGGACAAGTCCCCTGGACCTGATGGTTTACATCCTAGGGTCTTAAAAGAAGTGGCTGCAGAGATAGTGGATGCCTTGGTTGTAATCTACCAAAGTTCCCTGGATTCTGGGGCGGTCCCAGCAGATTCGAAAACTGCAAATGTAACACCGCTATTTAAAAAAGGAGGTAGACAAAAATCAGGAAACTATAGACCAGTTAGCCGAACATCTGTCATTGGGAAAATGCTGGAATCCATTATTAAGGAAGTAGTAGCAGGATATTTAGAAAATCATAATGCAATCAGGCAGAGCCAGCATGGTTTTATGAAAGGACAATCATGTTTGACAAATTTGCTGGAGTTCTTTGAGGAGGTAACGAGCAGGGTGATTAAGGGAGAACCAATGGATGTGGTGTATTTGGATTTCCAGAACGCATTTGATAAGGTGCCACATAAAAGGTCACTGCACAAGCTAAAAGCTCACGGGGTTGGGGGTAATATATTAGCATGATAGACGATTGGCTAACAAACAGAAAACAGAGAGTCGGGATAAATGGGTCATTTTCCGGTTGGCAAACAGTGAATAGTGGGGTGCCACAGGGATCGGTACTGGGTCCTCAACTATTTACAATCTATATTAATGACTTGGATGAAGGGACCGACTGTAATGTAGCCAAGTTTGCTGATGATACAAAGATGGGTGGGAAAACAAATTGTGAGGACGCAAAAAATCTGCAAAGGGATTATGGGCTAGATTTTCCACGTTTTTTGCATGCTTAATGCCTACTTAACGTCCACTTTACCACTGAAATGATGTATAACGCCCATATATCTCCCATTTAGCCACAAAATGGAAACTGACGGGCATTTTTCAGAAACTTATCGCCAAGTGTTACTTTCCCCATGTGCATAACGCCGGGAAAAAATAATACCGCCCGCCCACTTTTTTTGGGCGGAATCATCAAAATGGGTGAAATCAACGCCCATAATATCGGCCAGCGTTACATTCCGCAAGGAATTAACGCCGAGATTCAGTAATACCGCCCGCCCATTTTTTTTGTCGTAAAGAACACATTTAGCGAAACTAACGCCCAGGAAATCACCCATCGTCACTTTCACCACCTCGCACACAAATCGGCCACAATATCGCTCGCCCAAAAAAACGCCCGGAAATAGGGGAACTGTTCTGAACTAAAGCCAGCGTTGTGGCTGCCATTTTTAAAATCGCAGGTCGCTTCATTCCAAAGGCTGCTTCAACTTTGAGGGAGTAAGGATTGACTCTGGAGTTCTTCTCAGGTGAAGTGACCATCTCAACAGACATATTTTCAGAGTCTGGATTATTGGGGGTTCACTCTAGGTGTATTTTAATGAGCAAATTATTGCTTCTGATCGATCGCTATTATACTTTCATTGCAATGGATCCAGCCATTTCTCAGCCTGCATTGATTAATACGCAGACGCTGCAGAATGCAGATGGCTCAATGTGTGATGCACATCAGTATGTCCCCAATTTAAGATGTGCAAGAATGAGAAGGAGGGCCAGACCATACACATTCCGCACGTACAGGGAAAAGAGGTTTTACATCGACGGGTCCGACCACACCTGCCTTCGGAGACTGCACTTCCACAAGGTGGTGATCAATGCAATATGTGAGCTCATCAGGGCACATATGCAGCCTGCCATCAGGACATCAATGTCGGTCGAGGCCAAGGTCATCGTGGCACTGCCTTTCTATGCATCTGGTTCCTTTCGGACCTCCACGGTCGAGATTCCCCCTCTGTCTCACCATGCCACCCATCGCTGCATTAGACAGGTCACGGAGGCCCTGTACGCGCAAAGGATGGACTTTATCAGCTTCCGATTGTCCACGGAGGCTCAGACTGACAGGGCTGGAACATTCTACCGCATTGCTAAGTTCCCCAGGGTGCAGGGAGCAATACAGTGTACTTAAATTGCCATGCGGCCACCTTCTCAGGACCCTGAGCTTTTTCGTAACAGAAAAGGAATTCACTCTCAAAGGTCATCATGACATGTGCAGAAGAGGAGACAGAGAGAGAGGGAACTGAGAGGGACTGAAGGCGCGTCTGGGTGCGGTGTGGCTGCTTTGGGAGGAAGGAGGGAGACTTTAGAGCTTCACAGCAAGTAGGCAAACAAAAATTAGCTGTTTCCAGCCACATATTTGACCGAATTTGCCATATAATGGAGAGAGAGGAGGAGGCATTACAGCACGCTGTGGAGACTGATGCTGGAGAGAGCAGTGAGGTGGGAGAGGAGCACATTGGGGAGTGCAAAAGAGCCAGGAGGTCCTCGGACAAGGCAAATGCCTCCCTCCTGCAAGAGGTTCAGTCATGTTGGGGTGATTTGACACAGGGAGGGCGTGGGAATCCCACCCCAAAGGCACACCAGAGGATATGGACCGAGATAGCAGAGGTGGTCTCGTCAGCGACCAAAGAAGTTCGCAAGGGCAACCAATGTCGCAAACGATTGAACGACCTTGTAGGATCCGCAAGAGTAAGTATTACATTTATTTATATGTACTTATGTATTTATATAATTTGATTTGTAACAGTCATGAGTGACTATCAGCAGATGTGAGGTCTTTCACTTTTACCGGGCATGTTTTACTCAAAGCCTGCGGTCACGATGTACGTCTTTAGGTAAATAATGCTAATTTTCATAATAATCATGATTACATCTGTCGGTTATGTATTGTATCAGTGTCTGTGACAGTACCTAGCAATGATATCACCCAATGATTTCATGCCATGTCGTCCTGTCATCTTTTACCGAAGAAGCTATCGACGATGAGGTCCGTGCAGAGGCGAACGGGTGGGGGGCCACCAGTCCCCAGTGACATCACTGAAATGGAGGAGCGGGTGCTCGCACTCATGGGGAAGCACCCCTGGATAGCCATGGACAGATCTGCAGACCCTGAAGTGATGCCACGTGAGTAAAGCATACACCATTGCGTAATATAAAGTCAATAGATGCCACACCCACTCCTATCCAAACAATCATATATGATATATGATTTCTAAAATTGTCCTAGAAATAATGATGGCCTAATGAAAATCATTGGAATGCAAATGTGTTGGTGGCCATGAGATGTGATGTCTGCGATGATTTTGAGAATGGTGGTGCTTTTGTCGTGCATATGCTGTGTGTAGCGCTGGAATAATCTTGTGACCCTAGCATCCCCTTCTCCTCTAATATCCTCATTTGTGTTTTGCAGCTCAGCCAGAGGCGCGGCCCCAGGCAAGACCACAGAGGCCAGAAGGTAGGGGGCGCGGGGCCCGACTCTCCGGACGATCCTATATCTGGTGCTGAGGAGCTCCGATTCTCGCCCGTCAATCCGCTGGCTCTGTTCTCTATGGATGAGAGCGTGGACTTCGAGGAACCTGCATCGCCACGCTCCAGAAGCCATTCCACCCCAAGGCCATCGAGTGGTCCTCTGGTCATTGCCACCTCGCCACAGGGCACCCCATTTGTCCCCAGGATGGCGCCGACCCCCGCGGAGGTCTCGTGGACGTGGCAGGTCTGTTCCACGAGGGCCATATGACAGCGGAGAGATGGTACAGTTGTCCAGGAGGACTGTAGACGTTGATGACCAGCTCATCGAAGCATTGGGGGACATATCCCGACAACTGGCCACCATGACCGAGTACATTCTGCGGATGGCAGAGACCCTGGATGCGATAGCCAGGAACACTGCTGGCACAGGCCTCCCAGTGGTCCCCGAGCGCGGCACTCCACCCCTCGATTCTGCATCACCACTGCGAACGGCAGATGAGAGGAAGGACCAAGATTCTGCTTCTGCATCAGATAATGTTGCCCCCTCGGCACCCCCTGCTCCCATACGCATCCAACCAATGCATCTGCCTTCATTCCCCCCCCAATGAGGCACCACCTGAGGAGCTCTTTAGCCAGGCGCCGTGGACCGTGGAGGGGAAGGGGTAGAGATGGGAAGAAGTAGGGGAGGGGAGAAGGAAAGTGAATTGCATGTGCGCAGATGATGGCTGTGTTATATCTCCATCTGGGTGTATGCAATTTGTTGTAATGTATGGGGGTTGGGGACCACGCCTTTGTATTCTGTGTTGCTGGACATGTTGACCATTTGATTGATGTCAATGGTGGAAAAAGTGGGGTGTGGACGGGGGTTGGGTGTTATTGGCTGTGATACTTATGATTTCAGACCAATGTTAGTATAAAATTGTTGTTATTGAACACAACCTTGTTGCACATTATCTCAGATAGCTGCACCGTTACACACTGGTCATTCCTTAACATGAAAGGGTTAAATACAACTTAACATCAATCAATGTAAACTTTAACTGGCACCAAGGTGATGGGCATCTTTGATGTCTGAGCTGCACACACACAGCAGTGTGTCAGCGTAGTCACTCACAGCAATGCTCTTTCAGGCAAATCGTTCACATATCAGCTCCTCACGTAAGAATGCGATTTTAAAAATGCCAGCCACACCACTGGCGTTCATTCAGAACAGTTTCACTTTTCCTGGGCGTTTTTTTGGGCGAACGATATTATGGCTGATCTGATCATGGACTCAGCTCCACTTCCTCGCCCAATCCCCTTATTGTTTAAGAAACTGTCTATTTCTGTCTTAAATTTATTCAATGTCTCAGCTTCCACAGCTCTCTGAGGCAGCAAATTCCACAGATTTACAACCCTCTGAGAGAAGAAATTTCTCCTCATCTCAGTTTTAAATGGGCGGCTCCTTATTCTAAGATCATGTCCTCTAGTTCTAGTCTCCCCCATCAGTGGAAACATCCTCTCTGCATCCACCTTGTCAAGTCCCCTCATAATCTTATACATTTCGATAAGATCACCTCTCATTCTTCTAAATTCCAATGAGTAGAGGCCCAACCTACTCAACCTTTCCTCATAAGTCAACCCCCTCATCCCCGGAATGAACCCAGTGAACCTTCTCTGAACTGCCTCCAAAGCAAGTATACCCTTTCATAAATATGGAAACCAAAACTGCACGCAGTATTCCAGGTGTGGCTTTAACAATACCTTGTATAGCTGTAGCAAGACTTCCCTGCTTTTATACTCCATCCCCTTTGCAATAAAGGCCAAGATACCATTGGCCTTCCTGATCATTTGCTGTACCTGCATACTATCCTTTTGTGTTCCATGCACAAGTACCCCGAGGTCCCGCTGTACTGCGGCACTTTGCAATCTTTCTCCATTTGAAGCTGAAGTTGTGAAATCCAAGATTACTAGTTAATAGTTGAGGGTATTGTAAATAATGAGCTGATACAGAATGGATCGTGTTGTCCCGTAGCAATATGCCACATTTCTGCTGTGTATGAGTAGCACTGGCAGTCTATAAACAGGATTTCAAGCATAAATGAAACATGCCTTGGGCTTATTCTAGATTCATGGGCTTATGATACTAGAACAATGGCAGTACCCATATAACTGCACTCCTGTATCAGTTACTGTCTTCAGGAGAGGAGAGAAGAAAACTGAGAAAAAGATTCAAATGAATGGTGACATGATGTCGGGCTCACTGTAGGAGAAGACTAGACATCAGGTGCAGAGCTAATACTATCCGATACCGTCATTATTTATTTGTGAAGTTAGCATTAAATGGACAAATCAGTGATCCCAATAAAGAAATCACTGGAACCACAGCACAAGCCCAAGTCTTGCATCACCAGAGCAATGAACTGGCCTCACCAGATGCTGCAAGGTCACCCATGAAAGTGATTTACAAATGTTCCCTTCACACCTTGAGCTTTGTGCAGGGCATGTAATGAAGTCAACACCACAGAATTGAGAGCATGCAGCCCTCAAAAGGCTGATGCTCAAAGTTAAAGGGATGTGACCACTTAAAGGTAAGTAGCTGCGTGTATGGGGACAAAAATATTGGAGCCTGCTTAAAAACTCAAACTGGTTCAACTGAGATTCCTTTGCAAAGAATTTATGGGAGGGAAGAAATGACAGGCAAGGAAGAAAGGGCAGACAACACAATGTGGAAGCACAAGGTAGAATCTGGGGACAAATAGCAGAATGGCACTGCCCCTAACCTAAGCCCCTGTTTGATGGCTGGCAAAAGAAACATTCTGCTTCATGATCTGTGTGCAAGGAGGCCTGTCCTGTTAGCACTCCAGGGCAACTTGTCCACAAGATGGCAGTACACAATCTTACAGCTCTTTCATTGCATCTCATGCATACCCATGATGGCTTTGCCAGCCACAGGTAGTGCCATCCTTATGTTGGTAGTTGGCTGCAGATGGCCTTGCTGAAAATGTCGAAGCTCCCGTCAGCCGACCCATAGCAAGCTGAGCAGCTGTCCTGGATCAATGGCAGGTCAGTTTACCAACTTCTGCAGAATGGTCTGGGGCCTGCAGACCTCCCTGCCATGCCTTGTTCCCTCATGTGCTACCTCAATCATAAAACGCTTTATTGAGGGGCTTTATAAACAAAATTGCGTTAAGGAGTTTAAAAAATGGCCACCAAAGTGTTTCTGAAAAATTATTAATAAACATTTTTGGGATATGGAAAATGGTCTAATAAAAGCACTGCACTAAGAAGTGACTGGAAGAGCTCCTGCACAGATGGAACTTCCCTTCATCACATTTCAAATGAGCGCACTAGAAAAAAAAAGCAAGGCCAGTAGAAACACCTTTGAATCGTCTTAGTTCCTCAGCTAAATAATTGTGCATTAAATCTGGGGCCTTACTGAGGCTTGAATGTGAAACTGTCACAGGCTATTCAGCTCACTGAAAATAGAATATTGCTGAATTGTCGACCTTTACACCTCCTTGGAATGGTCACCCCAGTTCAGCGCTCCTGCTGCTCCAATAGTTTACCCGCTCTCACAGTGCGCAGGCCCACCAATTTGCTGCCCTTAAAAAAAATATTGCACCTTGAGTTTTATCAGAAGATGAGACTGGTCATTATTTTCTTCTTTAATTTCACTTTTGGGCTTTCGCAGTCTGTTAAAATGTTCTCTCATCCTCTTGAGTGCAACAAGCCCTTTCCATCCGATTCACAGATTTCCACAGAGAGCACTAAGCTATCACTCTCTCAGGCAGCTTGTCCTCCTGGCATAGAACAAAGTTTGTTCACTACGGTGACCATTCCAAGGGAGGTGTAAAGGCCATCTCATTCTTTGTTTGTTTTGTTGCCTTGGTCTGCAAATATTGCTACACTGCAGATAATGGAACATTTTGTGTAAATATGTAGCACATTGTAAATGATCAATCAGTATTACTTATAATTCCAGTTTCATTGCGGTTTGAGTTAATAAGATGCTGTTCTATTAACTTGTGATCAGACATGTGAACAAGGGCTTTTGAATACACAAACAAATTATGCAAAAGCAAGGTAAGTTTATTGTCAAGAATTTGTAATGTTGATTTTCTATTCATTTCAGGACTGTATATAAGTAAAATATTTATCCAATATTATGTATGAGCTCCACGATCATCACAGAATGGTCAGAACCCACCTACATTACAGAACATAAGAGCATAAGAAATAGGAACAGGAGTAGGCAATTAGGCCCCTGGAGCCTGCTCCGCCATTCAATAAGATCATGGCTGATCTGATCATGGACTCAGCTCCACTTCCCTTCCCACTCCCCATAACCCTTTATTCTCTTATCGCTCAAAATTTTGCCTATTTCTTCCGAAAATATATTCAATCTCCACAGCTCTCTGGGACAGAGAATTCCATAGATTTACAACCCTCAGAGAGAAGAAATTCCTCCTCATCTCAGTTTTAAATGGGCGGCCTCTTATTCTGAAACTATGTCCCCTAGTTTTAGTTTCCCCTATGAGTGGAAACATCCTCTCTGCATCCACCTTGTCGAGCTCCCTCATTATCTTATATGTTTCGATAAGATCACTTCTCATTCTTCTGAACTCCAATGAGTATAGGCCCAACCTACTCAACCTATCTTCATAGGTCAACCCTCTCATCTCTGGAATCAACCCAGTGAACTTTCTCTGAACAGCCTCCAATGCAAGTATATCCTTCCTTAAGTACGGAGACCAAAACTGCACTCAGTACTCTAGGTGTGGCTTCATCAATACCCTGTACAGTTGTAGCAGGACTTCTCTGCTTTTATACTCTATCCCCCTTGCACTAAAGGCCAACATTCTATTTGCCTTCCTGATTACTTGCTGTACCTGCATACTAACGTTTTGTGTTTCATGCACAAGGAACCCCAGTTCCCCCTGTACTGCAGCACTTTGCAATGTTTCTCCATTTAAATTATAATTTGCTTTTCTATTTTTTCTGCCAAAGTGGATAACCTCACATTTTCCCACATTATACTCTATCTGCCAAATTTTTGCCCACTCACTTAGCTTATCTATATCCCTTTGTAGATTTTTTGTGTCCTTCTCACAATTTGTTTTCCCACCCATCTTTGTATCATCAGCAAACTTGGCTATATTACACTTGGTCCTTTCATCCAAGTCATTAATATAGATTGTAAATAGTTGAGGACCCAGCACCGATCCCTGCGGCACCCCACTAGTTACTTTTTGCCAACTGGAAAATTACCCGTTTATCCTGACTCTCTGTTTTTTGTCAGATAGCCAATCCTCTATCCATGCTAATATATTGTCCCGCAACCCCGTGAACTTTTATCTTGTGCAGTAACCTTTTATATGGCACCTTATCAAATGCCTTCTGGAAATCCAAATACACCACATCCACTGGTCCCCCTTATCCACACTACCTGTACATCCTCAAAGAACTCCTGCAAATTTGTCAAACATGATTTCCCTTTCATAAAACCATGCTGACTCTGCTTGATTGAATTATGCTTTTCCAAATGTCCCGCTACTGCTTCCTTGATAATGGATTCCAGCATTTTCCCAACGACAGCTGTTAGGCTAACTGGTCTATAGTTTCATGGTCTATAAAACTATTTCCATTGAAAGCATTTTTTTAACATAACGCAATTTGGCCTTGTTTATATTGTGAATGTGACTTTAAAGTGAATGTGCACGTGTAAAATATACGTATGTGTGGTTACTGCAAGACCATGTTTGTGAAGTTTCCAGTTTTGACCAGGATTTTCCTAATGTCAGGATGGTCCTTTCGTGCCAACAATGTGGGAATTAAATTGCTAGCCAGTATGAGTGGACTGAGGGCTACCTCAAAATGGCTGGGGCGTTCCAAGCATTGCTAACATCAGCGGTTTGATGTTTCCATGTGTGGCACCCAGTGGTCACCCTCTGGAGACCCCCTATGGTACTGCCATTGTTTTCATTGCAATATGGGGTTGCCTGAATTACAAGATCATGGCCAGAAATTCAGTTAATAGTGCATCAGGTTGTGTACAGTGTGAACACTGTAATCATATCACCATATTAATCTCCCTGTCATGGAGCAGAGTCGGGTGTGCATCTCTTAGTTTTCTTCTCTTTCAGTTTCACGTAATGTGCTGTGCGTGTTTAGTGCACAACTTTCCACACTGAAGTGCTGCAATAAAAATAAATCCAATTGGTTTGAGAACAGATTTACTGCACTCATAACAATGCTGGGTGATGGACATGCTCCATAGCTCACCAGAGCATGACCCCTTGATTGCTTGATGAATTAAATAGACGTCTTCAGGGCTCTATGGAAAAGCCCATCAGGTAGTCATTTCTAAAGTAACACAGAAGAACGATTGAAATGATCACCTGGAGCATAGCAAGGGCTGAGAGCTTTAGAAAGAAAGAAAAAGAAAGACTTACATTTATATAGCGCCTTTCACGACCACCTGATGTCTCAAAGCACCTTACAGCCAATGAAATACTTTTGGAGTGTAGTCTCTGTTGTAATGTAGGAAATGCGGCAGCCAGTTTGCACACAGCAAGCTCCCGCAAACAGCAATGTGATAATGACCAGATAATCTGGTTTTTTGTTATGTTGATTGAGGGATAAATATTGACCAGGACACCAGGGATAACTCCCCTGCTCTTCTTAGCAATAGTGCCATGGGATCTTTTACATCTACCTGAGAGAGCAGACGGGCCTCGGTTTAATGTCTCATCCTAAAAAACAGCACTCCAACAGTGCAGTACTCCCTCAATACTGCACTGGAGTGTCAGCCTAGATTTACATACCCAAGTTTCTGGGTTGGGAGTTGAACCCACACCCTTTTAACTCAGAGGTGAGTGTGCTACCAACTGAGCCACCATTAAAGTACTTACCTGCAGAGTCACCTTCCCATTTCATGTTCTTGCACAGGAGCTTTTTCTCTGGGGTTGCATTAACAAAGTAGAGATAGTAGCGAGGGGGTTTTAACCTTCAAAATTTTTTTTCTGGAATGCAATCATAAAAGGGCAGGCAGGGAAGAGGTGAGAACCATAAACGATGCAAACAAGCTTGAAACTGAGGATGAGTGCTAAATAGTAAATATTTTGAATCATTACTTCCTCCAAGCATTCAATGGGAAAGATATGAACAACATGCCCAACCAGTGATAACTGAAGCAAAATTAACGACATTGATATAAGATGGAGGTCCATGACAAGTTAAAATGACTCAAAACAAGGTTATATGGTATTTATCGCAGAGTGCGGAGAAAGACTAGGGAGAAGATTTATGAGACATTGATAGTCAGTCTGAGGGACCCACTGGACACTGGGGAGGTACCACTTAATTTGAAACAACAGCAACAACTTATATTTATACATAGTAAAACATCCCAGGAGTGTTACAAGACAAAAAGTTGGCACCGAGTCACAAAGGAAGAAATTAGGGCAGATGAACAAAAGCTTGATCAAAAGAGGTAGGTTTTAAGGAGCTTTATAAAGGAGGAAAGAGAGCTAGAGAGGTAGAGAGGTTTAGGGAGGGAATTCCAGAGCTTAGGGCCTAGGCAGTTCAAGGCACAGACACCGATGGTTGAGCAATTATAATCAGGGATGCTCAAGAGGGCAGAATTAGAGGAGCGCTGACATCTCGGTGCAGGGTAACGGGGGGGGGGGGCGGGGGCGGTGGTTGTGAGGCTGAAGATTACAGAGATAGACAGGGGTGAGGCCATGGAGGGATTTGAAAATAAGGATGAGAATTTTGAAATTGAGGCGTTGCTTAACTGGGGGCCAATGGAGGTCAGCAAGCACAAGGGTGATGGGCGATCGGGACTTGCTGCAAATTAGGACATGGGCTGCCGAGTTTGGATGACCTCAAGTTTGCAAAGGGTAGAATGAGGGAGACCGGCCAGGAGTGCGTTGGAATAATCAAGATTAGAGGTAATAAAGCCATGGATGAAGGTTTCAGCAGCAGATGAACTGAGGCAGGGACAGAGACAGATGTTACAGAGGTGGAAATATGCGGTTTTAGTTATGATGCGGATATGTGGTCGGAAGCTCATTTCAGGGTCAAATATGACACCAACAGTCTGGTTCAGCCTCAGAAAAAAGCTAGGGAGAGGGATGGAGTCAGTAGCTAGGGAACGGAGTTTGTAGTGCAGACTGAAAACAATTGGGCTAGACTTTCCCTAAAGCCCCTCACCGCCCGATTGCCACCCAGAAACACCGCAAACGTTCCGCAACTAATGCTGGCAAAAATTTCCATAATAAAGGTAAAAAGTATCGCCCGGCAAGAAAATGGATCTTACACCAATATTCTCGGCAGTTTCTCGGCGGTTAAAGGCGAAACTAGGTGAAACGGGCGGTTCTTACCAGAATGGACGGAAAGTACTTAAAATTTAGTCCGAGGCTGCAGTTGGGCCTAGGGAGTCGGGAAAACTCAAAAAATATTTTTTCTCTTAAACAAAAAATAAAAAGTTATAAAACATTTTCAAGATACTTTTTAACGTAATCGCCGTTTTAGAATTTTAAAAATATTTATAAAAAAACTTTAACTTACCTTTCTTTGCTGGATACTCACCTACCGCCTTGTTTCCGGCAGCTTTTCGTGGCGGTTTCCTCGGCGGTGTGTATGGGCCCCCGTTGAGGCCAAACTTAGATCCTGGTGGTTTTCTCGGTGGTGCCGCAGATGCACGTGGGCAGCTTGCTCCTGGCGGTCTTTTCAAAATGTCGGCGGAACTTTTTAAAAAATAAAGAGGAAGCTTTCGCCGGGCGGTTTTTCATCAAAAAACAGTTGTACCACCAAGAAAACTGCGGACAATGAAGGTGAAAGTCTAGCCCAATGGCTTCGGTCATCCCAATATTTAATTGGAGTAAATTTCTGTTTATCCAGTACTGGATGTCGGACAAGCAGTCTGGCAATTTAGAGACCGTGATCGGGTCGAGAAAAGTGGTGATGAGACAGAGCTGGGTGTCACCAGTGTACATGTGGAAATTGATGCTGTGTTTTCAGATGATGTTGCCAAGGGGCAGCATATAGATGAGAAATATGAGGGAGCCAAGGCTAGATCCTGGTGGGACACCAGAGGTAACGATGCGGGAGTGGGAAGAGAAGCCATTGCAGGAGACTTTCTGACTACGATAGATAGGGTAGAATGAAACCAGGCGTGTGCAGTCCCACCCAGCTGGACGATGGTGGAGAGACGTTGGAGGAGAATGGAGTGGTCAACCCTGTCAAAGGCTGCAGACAGGTTGAGAAGCACAATGAGGGATAGTTTACCTTTATCACTGTCAAAAAGGATGTCATTTGTGACTTTGATGAGAGCTGTTCCAGTACTGTGTCGAGGAGGGCGGAAACCAGATTGAAGGGATTCAAACATGGAGTTCTGGGAAAGTTGGGCGCAGATTTGGGAGGCCACAATACATTGAAGGACTTTGAAGAGGAAAGTGAGGTTGGAGATGGGGCAGTTATTTGCAAGGATAGAGTGGTCGAGGGTTGTTTTTTTTGAGGAGAGGGGTAATGACGGCACATTTGAAGTAGAGGAAGAAGTACCTGAGGAGAGCATACCATTAACAATGTCAGCTAACATGGGAGCCAGAAAATGAAGTTGGGTGGTCATCAGTTTAGTGGTATTATTTAAAGGGAGCAGGAAGTGGGTCTCATGGACATGATGAGCATGGAGCGGTTAAGAGGGGAGATCAGAGAGAAACTGGAGAAAGATGCGAGTTCAGGGCTAGGGCAGGGGGGGACCTTAGAGGAAGTTTGGCCCGGTGGGCTAGCGGAAGAAAGGTAAGAGGCAGCTAATCAGATGGTCACAATCTTAGTGACTAAGAAGTCCATGAGCTCCTCGCACTTGTTGGAGGTGAGTGTGTAGGAGACAGGGGCGAGGGGTTTAAGAAGACATTTAGCAGTAGAGAATAGAAGCTGGGGGTTATCTTTGCATTCCAGAATGATCCTGGAATAGTGGGCAATTTTGTCAGACACGAGTAGGACCCAATAATACGAATTCAGTGTCCATATTTAAAAACACACAAGGCCAACTACAGAACAACTAGACTCATTTCAGTTCCATGTAAACTAATGGAATCAATTATCAGGAGTAAACATCTGTCCAATAATAATCAAAGTAAGCCAACGAAGCTTCTGAAAGGGAGGTACCACATGAAAGCTCAAAGTTTTGGTGATCCAGGCAAATCATGGGATGATAAGAAATTGGCTTAAGGGCTGAAAGCAACAGATGCTTGTTAGAGCATTTATATTGAATTGCGGGAAGTACTAAGTGAGTTGCCCCAAGGTTTAGTTCTGGGATCACTACGGTTTCTAATTTATATCATGACTTCGAGTCAGGAACTCAATGTAAATGAGTCAAATTTACTGACAACATCAAACTAGGAGGGGCAGTAGAATAAAAAGCAGCTGGTAGGAAATTAGAGAATGCATTGGCCAAAATATATATGGGCAAAAACAATGAGATGGCATTTAACATAGACCGCGCAAAATAGGTGACGTGTACTCCATGAGTGGTGTTGAAATAACTACAGATGAAGTTGAAATAGACGTAGGAATCTTGGTGGATTTTGAAACTCAACGTGTTCAACCAATGCAGAACAGCAATCAACAAAGCCAACAGAATGTTGAACTACACAGTTAAAACAGTTAGGGGAAGTTGCGATCAACTGTACAGTTTGCTTGTCAGACTTCACTTTGAGTGCTGTGTCCAGTTGGACAAGGGAGAGATTTAAGTGCTAGAGTCAGTGAGAGAGGAGCCATGGGGATAAGCCCTAGTGTAACAGATCCGAGCTACGAGGAATGACCGGAGAAACTTGAGCTTTTCAACCTTTAAAGGAGGTGTCTGAGATGTGATCTTATAGAGGTATAAAAGATGGCTACGGATATGGGAAAAAAAATTCTAAAATATTACTTTAAATTAAATTGTGAGATGAGGACAAGGGAACACAAGTACTAGTAAAAGGTAAATTTAATACTGGTATCAAAAGGCAGCACATAGAATGGACTTCTAGACAGAGTAGTGGAGGCGAAAGCACTGGAATCATTTTGGAAACAATTAGGCGCTGGAATGAGGAGAATGTAGGGTCTTTTGGGATGGATGGAGTAAGTTGTGATGGATAAAGTAAGTTGTGTTGAATGGTCTTCCTCATCCGTAATTGTCTTGTGATGATGTAATCTTAAGAATATTCTTCACTTCACCAATATTCCCACGCACTATCATTCAAATTGTGTTTAAAAAATGTTGGGGTTTATATTCCAATTCCTTTTGAAAAAGTGGACAGAATGCTAGCCTTAAGTTGAGATATGATGACAATAGCAAATCCACAGGGGCACATGTTTCGAAAAAGGTATTACCTGAGAATGTGATTTTGTTAATTGAAGAGAACAAATAGCAGCCAATCACAGAGAAACAGTGAGCCCCGAATGCTTCTCAAGTAAAAAGCGAGCTACTTAACTACTAGACTGCCAGAAAGTTTGTTAATCCAGCTACAGCGGTTGCAATTAATGGCTGCCTGCCAGTGGAGAAGATTACATTTCACTGGCCAGGCTCTGTTACTCCTCTTGGCTCCGTACTGGAGCACCACAGGCACATTTTTGGTGGAGAAGGAAAGCTTCAAGTATGAAAAAGAGAAAAACATGGGGACACATGACAGAAATGGTGAACTCTATGTCAAACACCAGAAAGATCTAACAGAACGTGAGCAAGAAGCTTCATAACTTGAAGAAGAGATAAGGTATGAATATCACTGTAAAGTAACAGAACAAGGCAGCAAGGAAAGTTGTAGTTATAAATGATATATGCAGAAGAAACAGGGGACAAAATTCCTTTGACCAATGGCAGATCTGGGCTACAAATCAGGCTCAAGGGGCCAGACCGAGATAGGCATTCCAGCGGGACTTGGGAATGTTGGCTATCTGCTCGGAATCCTGCTGGCTACCAGTTTCGGAGGGGGCCTGCTGCAAGCAGAACATCCACCTGCCCCAAATGTGGCTGATGATGCCAAAGAAGACAGGGCTGAGAGGAGGGATTTTCCGGACTGGAAATTTCCTCAGCCCTGACTTCCCTGCTAGCCGGTGACTTGCACAATCTGCATGCTTCGCAGAGCATGGAGAACCCAATTGCCCTGCAGCAAAATCCTACCAGTAGAGCAGCAACCCTCAGAAAGTAGACTGTGTGAGAAATACATAATACCATTCAGGATGTATCGTCGGGCTGCACACTGGCCACTGACGATGAAGGGTGCCGGTGATGGTTAATGAGGGATCAGCTGTTACAGGGCGGAAGACTAGCATATTACATGCCTTTGCCAGGCTATATGGTGATACAGAATTTAATGGACCTGCTTTCAAAAGAAAACTGTAAGAGTATAAGCCCATATTGATGAATCGGTTCCCTCCTTCCACGGACATTGGGATCTAGTATACCATAGTTTCCTGTTGTCATAGCTGGTGGTACAGAAGTATTAACTGGCTGTGTTAAATGCCCCAGTGTCTTCTGGGTCCTGATATTTCTGCTTCCTATACACAGTTCAAAGTGATCAATAAAAAGTCACTTTTAATACTATGCAATAGGTTATCAACAAACCCTTAACATCTCTTCAAACTTTCCTGTCTAAATGTTAATTTTGTTCATCTCAAAATGTTGGTAAGTGTATCCTCTTTCCAATCGCTATTTTTTACCTCTTTCCTGGTATGTGCCATTGAGGGGGGAGATATTTGGCTAGACTTTCCATTATTTTTGCATGTATACCACCCACTTAACGTCCATTTAAATGCTAAAATGAGGTATAACGCCCATATATCGCCCATTTAGCCACAAAATGGAAAATAACGCCCATTTCTCGGTCACTTATCGGCCAGCGTTATTTTTGGCATATACTTAACATCAATAAAAAATTATACCACCCGCCCACTTTTTTGGGGGTGGAAAGATCAGAATGGGCTAACCATAATATCGGCCGGCATTACTTTTGGCATGTAATTAACGCCGAGATTCAATAATACCGACCGCCCACTTTTTTCAGTCGTAAAGATCACATTTGCCGAAACTAACACCCAAAATATCGCCCATCGTGACTTTCAGCTCCTCACACACATATCGCCCACAATCGCGGTCACCAAAAAAAATCGCTGTGAAAAAGTTGAACTGACCTGAACTAATCACAGCGGTATGGACACCATTTTGTAAATCGCAGGTCGCTTCATTTAAAAGGCTGCTTCAACTCTTGTGGAGTTTGGATGTACTCTGGAATTCTTTTAAGGTGATATGATCATCTGAACAAACATCTTATCATACTGTAGACGATTGGAATTTACTTTAGGTGTCTTAGTGGGGACATTTATTGCTTGTGAACAATCGGCATTATACTGATAGTTATTGGAATGGGGCCAGCCATTTCTCAGCCTGTCTTGATGACAATGCAGATGCTGCAGAGTAGAGATGGCAGAAGGTATAATCGACAGCATTATGTGCCCAATCTAAGACGTGCCAAACTGATGAGGAGGACGAGGCTATACACCCCCCGCACTTACAGGGAGAAGCGGTCTTACCTCAACTTATCTGAGAACACCTGCCTTCGGAGACTGCGCTTCCACAAAGAGGTTATCAGTGAGATATGCCAGCTCATCAGGGAGATCTGCAGCCTGCCAGCACATTAGGACCGCACTGTCCGTCAAAGTCAAGGTGACCGCGACGTTGTTCTACGCGTCGGGTTCCTTTCAGGCCTCCGCTGGCAACATTTGCGCTATATCTCAGCATGCCACACATTGCTGCATTAGACAGGTCACTGAAGTCCTTTACGCAAATAGGATGGACTTTATCAGCTTCCCTATGATCACGGAGACTGAGACTGAGAGGGCTCTAGGATTCTACCAAATTGCTAACTTGCCCAAGGTGCAGGGAGCAATACACTGTACGCACATCGCCATGCAGGCACCTTTTCAGGATGCAGAGGTTTTTCGGAACCGAAAAGGATTTCACTCCCTGAAGGTGCAACTCGTTGTCGGCCACAACCAGATAATTATGGCAGTGAATGCCAAATTTCCGGACAGCATCCATGATGCTCACATCCTGTATGACAGCGCTGTATCTGACATTTTTACCAGTCAGCCACAAGGTCAATGCTGGATGCTCGGTGACAAAGGAAACAGCCTCGCCACCTGGCTGATGACCCCTCTGCGTGACACCTAAACAGGAGCCAAGAAGCGTTACAACAAGAGCCACAGAACCACACGCAATATCATCCAGAAAACCATTGGTGTGCTTAAGCAGCGCTTTAGATGCCTGGACCAATTAGGTGGGGAGCTACCATACCACCCTGATCAGGTAGCTCAATTTGTGGTCACGTGCTCCATGCTGCACAGCTTGGCTATCAAGAGGGGGCAAGAATTGCCAGACGGTCCACCTCAGGAGAGAGAGGAAGAGGATGACAAGGAGGTGGGCGCTGACCTTGGCCCAGACAATCAGGCTGACTATGTAACCATGCCCATGCCCCCCTGAAGACCGCAGGAAAGAGCCCGTGGTGACTACATAGATGCAAGACTGTTACGTCAGCAGCTCATAAATGAGCGCTTTGCCTGAAAGAACGTTGCTGTTATTTACAAAGCTGACACACTGCTGTGTGTGCTGCTCAGACATCAATGGTGTGCATTGTAAAGTCCTTACTCTACAGCATGAAACCACATGAGGTACATTCTGGGAACAAGGTTACACTGTGACCTTAACTCTTTATTCACAGGACTCCAAGTGATGACCCTGCGTGGGACCTCCATTTTTATACCTGTGTGATCAGGTAAGGAGTGTCTCCCACAAGTTCACCCCTTGTGGTCAAGGTGTGCATCTAGGATGAGTGTATACAGTAATACAATGGTGTTACATTGTGGTTACATACATGACATCACCTTCCCCCACAAAGTTTTATTGGGATCATAGGTTTAGTCTTTCAGGTGGTCTACCCTCCCTCGTGAAGCGCCGCAGTTGGGACTCTGGTTGTTGGACACTGACGTGAGTGTCTGTCACCTGTGGTGATTCCGACCTATCCGGGCTGACCACAGAGACTGTGCATTCTTCTGAATGCTCTTGTTGCTTGCTTACTGGCGGTGTTGTGAGCTCCATCTCATGGTCTTCTTCAGGTTCCTCCATGTCGATGCTGAACCTTTTTTTTTACTTGGTCCAGATGCTTACGGCATATCTGACCATTGTTGAGTTTTACCACGATGACCCTATTCCCCTCTTTATCAATTACAGTACCCTCAAGCCATTTGGGCCCCATGGCGTGATTGAGGACGAACACAAGATCATTTATTTCTATACATCTCCCCCTCGCATTACGGTCATGGTACTCATTTTGTGATTTGTGCTTGCCCTCAACTATGTCGGTCACGACTGGGTGAATGAGGGACAACCGAGTTTTGAGTGTCTGTTTCATTAGTAGCTCTGCGGGCGGGACCCCCATGAGTGAGTACGGTCGGGATCTATAGACCAGCAGGAGGCGCAATAGGCGGCATTGTAGGGAGGGTCCTTGAATCCTGAGCATACCTTGCTGAATGATTTGGACTGCCCGTTCCACCTGGCCATTAGAGGCCAGCTTGAACGGCGCAGTCCTGACGTGGTTGATGCCATTGCCTGACATAAACTCTCTGAATTCGTGGCTTGTGAAACATGGGCCATTATCACTAACCAGAATGTCCGGCAAGCCATGCGTTGCAAAGATCGCACGTAGTCTTTCCACGGTGGTGGATGACGTGCATGAATTCAGAATGATGCACTCGATCCATTTCGAGTACGCATCTACCACAATAAGGAACATCTTACCCATGAACGGGCCCGTGTAGTCAACATGAATGCGTGACCATGGCTTGGTGGGCCAGGGCCACGGACTGAGCGGGGCCTCCCTGGGGGCATTACTCAGCTGGGCACACGTCGTGCACCTGCAAACACAATGTTCCAGGTCTGAATCAATTCCAGGCCACCAAACGTATGGCCTGGCAATGGCCTTCATCAGCACGATGCCTGGGTGCTCACTGTGGAGTTCCCTGTTGAATGCCTCCCTGCCCTTCTGGGGCATAACTACCTGGCTGCCCCATAGTAGGCAGTCGGCTTGGATGGAGGGCTCATCCATCCGTCTGTGGAATGGTCTCACCTCCTCAGGGCATGCTCCGTGTGCGGGCGCCCAATCCCCAGTCAGTACACATTTCTTAATCAGGGATAGGAGGGGATCTCTGTTTGTCCAGATTTTGATCTGGCGTGCTGTGATGGGGGAGCCTGCGCTGTCAAAGGCATTGACAGCCATGACCATCTCGGCGCTTTGCTCCACTGCCCCCTCAGTGGTGGCCAGTGGAAGCCTGCTGAGCGCATCTGCGCAATTTTCAGTGCCGGACCGGTGCCGGATTGAGTGGTCATAAGCAGCCAGCGTGCGGGCCCATCGCTGTATGCGAGCTGTTGCGTTGGCATTGATAGCCTTGCTGTCAGATAACAGGAATGTTAATGGCTTGTGGTCCATCTCTAACTCAGACTTCCTACCAAAGAGGTACTGATTCATTTTTTTTACACCATAGACACATGCAAGCGCTTCCTTCGCGACCATGCCATATCCCCGTTCTGTTTGAGAGAGCGACTTGGAGGCATAAGCCACAGGTTGCAGTTGACCCTCAGCATTGCCCTGCTGCAACACACCCAACCCCATAGGACGATACACCACATGTAAGAATATATTTTTTACAAGGGTCATACAGGGTCAACAACTTGTTTGAACAAAGTAGGTTTCGTGCCCGATCAAAAGCCCGTTCCTGACAGTCCCCCCAAAACCAATCGCAACCCTTATGCAGGAGCACATGTAGCGGCTTCAACAATGTGCTCAAGTTCAGCAGAAAGTTCCCGAAATAGTTCAGCAGTCCCAGGAATGAACACAACTCCGATGTGTTGCAGGACCTGGGTGCTCGTCGAATCGCCTCTGTTTTGGATTCGGTGGGCCGAATCCCATCTGCAGCAACCCTCCTGCCCAGAAACTCAACCTCAGGAGCTAAGAACACACATTTAGACTTCTTGAGTCGCAGGCCTACCCGGTCCAGTCGGCGTAGCACCTCCTCCAGGTTGTGGAGGTGTTCCTCGGTGTCTCGACCCGTGATGAGGATGTCGTCCTGGAATCTGATCGTTCCAGGAATGGATTTAAGCAGGCTTTCCATGTTTCGTTGTAAAATCACGGCCGCTGATCGAATGCCAAATGGGCACCTGTTATAAACGAACAGTCCCTTGTGCGTGGTGATGGTGGTCAGTAGTTTGGATTCGTTGGCCAGTTCCTAGGTCATATAGGCTGAAGTGAGGTCCAACTTGGTGAACAGCTTGCTGTCTGCCAGCATGGCGAAAAGGTCCTCCGCTCTCGGGAGCGGGTATGGATCTTGTAGGGACACCCGATTGATTGTGGCCTTGTAGTCACCACAGATCCTGACAGAGCCATCCGCTTTTAAGATGGGAACGATGAGGCTCGCCCAGTCGCTGAATTCAACAGGCGAGATGATGCCCTCTCTCAACAGCCGGTCCAATTCGCTCTTGATCTTTTCCCGCATTACATATGGCACCGCTCTGGCTTTGTGGTGCACTGGCCTGGCGTCCAGGGTGATGTGTATCACTACTTTAGTGCCTTTGAAAGTCCCGATGCCAGATTGGAATAGTGAACCGAATTGTTGCAGAACTTGTGAGCACGAACTTAGCTCCACAGATGACATTGCGTGAACATGCCCCCATTTCCAGTTCATCTCGGCTAACCAGCTCCTCCCCAACAGTGCGGGACCATTGCCCGGGACAATCCAGAGCGGCAGTCGATTCACTAACCCGTTGTGTGTGACAGCCAACATTACATTGCCGAGCACCGGAATGATTTCTTTAGTGTAAGTTGTGTGTCAACATGTGCTAATTTTGGTCTACTGGCTTTAAATGGCCATAGCTTCTCAAATTGCTGAATGCCCATGAGTGACTGGCTGGCCCCAGTGTCCAGCTCCATGCATACAGGGATACCATTTAACAAAACCTTCATCATTATGGGTGGCGTTTTGGTGTATGAACTGTAAATATTTGCCACATGGACCCGCTGAACCTTGGAGTCCATCGATTTGCCCCAAAAGTCATCCTGCCTCAAAGAACCCTCTTCTGGTCCATCCGCCTCATATATTAGTCTGGTTGCAGGCTTCCTGTACATTTGAGCGAAGTGGCCATTGAGATTGCAGTTCCTGCAGACAAACTGTTGAAATCTGCAAGATCTGGCTGAGTGTTTTCCCCCACACCTCCAGCATGAGTTAAAGCTTCCATTGTTGGGAACAAAGAGACTATGGCTAGGTATTCCGTGCTGACTGTCCCTTGGACTGCTCTTAAGTACCCTATTAGTGGGTCTCAATGGCCCCATCCCGTGCCGCATTGTCCGCTGTGATGGCGTGAATATCCGTTCGGCCTGCCATTGTCTCTGTTGAAGTCCTACTCTGGGGTCTATTGCTGCCTGGGGGGTATCAAACTGCCCCTGCCTGCCTGCGGGGCTCTGAGCCGCATTGATGATGTTGACTCCCTGATTCCTCGTCACGTTAGAGGTAGAATTGCGCGCGTATATTATTTTCGTCTCTTCCTCCCCTGCCATGAAAGTTTGAGCTAGCAACGCCGCCGCTTCCAAGGTCAAATCCTTGCTCTCAATTAACTTGCGGAAAATCCCCACATGGCCAATGCCCTCGATAAAGAAGTCCCTTAGCATCTTCCCCCTGCAGGCGCCTGTGAACTTACAGAGGCTGGCCAAACGCCGGAGGTCCGCTACGAAGTCCGGTATGCTCTGTCCTTCCTGACGCCGGTGGGTGTAGAATCTGTGTCGGGCCATATGTATGCTATTCACCAGTTTGAGGTGCTCCCCGATCAATTTGCTAAGTTTTTCAAAGGTTTTGCCCGCCTGCTTTTCGGGTGCTAGTAAGTCCTTCATGAGCGCGTAAGTCTTTGGTCCGCAGCTGGTCAAATGATGAGCCCTTCGCTTGTCGGCCGCTGCATCCCCCAGCCATTCTTTCATAACAAAGCTTTGCTGGAGCCTCTCGACAAAATCGTCCCAGTCTTCCCCAACACAGCACCGTTCCTCTGTGCTACTGGTGGCCATTCTCGTGAATTTTCGTTTCTCGTCGCCACTGTAAAGTCCTTACTCTACAGCATGAAACCACACGAGGCACATTCTGGGAACAAGGTCACTCTGTGACCTTAACTCTTTATTCACAGGACTCCAAGTGATGACCCTGCGTGGGACCTCCCTTTTTTACCTGTGTGATCAGGTAAGGTGTGTCTCCCACAAGTTCACCCCTTGTGGTCAAGGTGTGCATCTAGGTTGAGTGTATACAGTAATACAGTGGTGTTACATTGTGGTTACATACATGACAGGCATCACCTTGGTGCCAGTTCAAGTTTAAGTTGATTCAAGTTAAGTTTAATTTTACCCTTTCATGTTAAGGAATCATCAATGTGTAACGGTGCAGCTATCTGAGACAATGCGCAATAAGGTTATGTTAAATACAAAACCTTTAATCCAACCATTTGTGTGAAATCATAACTATCAAAACAAGCCTACCCCCACTCCACTCCCACCCGACCCCACAACACATTTATAACATTGACATCAATCAAATGGTCAACATTTCCATCAACACAGAACACAAATGCAAAGCAACAAGGTGGCCCCCTCCCCCCTTACCCCAGACCTTACAACAAATTTGATACACCAAGATGGAAATATTACAAAGCCATCACCTGTGGACATGCACCTCCCTGCCACCAGTGTTCCGGGCTATCGTCTCCAGGGCCTCCGCCATCCGGGGAACATACTCCGTTATGGTGCCGGACATGCTGGCCAGCTGTCGGGATCTGCCCCCGATTGTCTGGAGGATCTGCTGACCTACGTCAACAGTCCTCCTGGACAAGTGTACCATGTCGCCGCTCAGATCTGCTGCTCATGGAGCAGACCTGCCGCGTCTAAAAAATCTCTGCGGGGTTGGCACCTTCCTGGGGACACCTGGGGTACCCTGTGGCAAGATGGTTGGACCCGGTACCTCCACAGTGGAGGTGTGAATGGCCACAGGAGCACTAGATGGCGTTGGGGTCAAATGTGTTATGGAGCCTGACGATGCAGGCTCCTCAAAGTCCGCAATGTCACCCGTGGAGAAGGGACCTAGCAGATCCACGGACGAGAGTCGGTGCTCCTCAGCATCAGATGGAGGATCGTCCAGTGAGTTCGGCCCCGCACCCCCACTTTCTGGCCTCTGTGGTCTTGCCTGGGGCTGCGCTGCTGGCTGAGCTGCAAAACATAAATGAAGTTATTAGAGGTGAAGGGGGTGCTAGGGTCACAAGGTGATTACAGCGCTACATACAGCATATACACGACAAAAGCACCACCGCTATTAAAATCATCACAGACATCACATTTCATGACCATTGCATTGCAATGATTCTCATGAGGCCAGCATTATTTAGAGAACACTTTTAGCAATCATCTATCATATATTATTGCTCGGATATGAGTGGGTGTGGCATCTATATTGAATTGACATCACTCAATGGTGTATACTTTACTCATGTGGCATCACTTCAGGTTCTGCAGCTGCTTGCATAGCCGACCGGGGGTGCCTCCCCACGAGTGCCAGCACCCGCTCCTCGATATCGGTGATGTCGATGGTGACTGGTGGCCCACCACCCGTTCGCCTCTGCAGGGACCTCATCGTCGATAACTTCTTCTGTAAACAGTGACAGGACAACATGGCATGAGATTATTGCATGATATCATTGCTAGGTACTGTCACAGAAACTGATACAACACATAAGCGACAGATGTAATCATGATAATTATGATTATTATCATTCTTTACCTAAAGACGTACACTGTGAACGCAGGCTTGGAGTACAACATTCCCGGTAAAAGTGAAAGACCTCACATTTGATTTTAATCACTCATTACACTTACAAATTAAATTATATAAATATATAAGTTCATGTAGATAAATGTAATACTTACTCTTGCGGATCTGACAAGGTCGTTCCAGCGCTTGCGGCACTGGTTTCCCTCACGCACCTCGTTGGTTGCCAACAAAACCACCTCGGCTATCTCAGCCCATATCTTCTGGTAGGCCTTTTGGATGGGCTTCCCACAGCCTCCCTGTGTCAATTGAGCCCAGTGTGACTCAACCTCCTGCATGAGGGAGGCATTTGTCTCGTTCGAGAATCTCCTCGCTCTCTTTCGTCCTCCCAATTGTTCCTCTCCCACCTCACTGCTTTTGCCAGCATCAGTCTCCACAGCGTGCTGTGTCGGCTCCTCCATTTCCTCCATTGTAGGCAGCAAATTTTAGAAAACATCTCGCTGGTGTCAGCTAGATTTTTGCTCACAATTCTGTATTGAGGTCGAAATTCTCCCTCCTACCTCCCAAAACAGCCAAACAAGAATCCACACCACACCCACACATGCCTTCACTCTCTCTCTGCTCCCTCTCTCTCTGTCTCCTCTTATGCGCATGTAATGATGACCCCTGACCTCCTGAAACGTGGGAAACGACCGTTGCCATCCCGTTGCTATGGACTGCAACACTTTATGGCAGAAGGTCAGAGAAATTTAATACTAACGCCCATTTCAGATCGCTCGCTGTAACGCCCATTTAAAAAACACAAAGTTAAGGTTTTGACAATGGGTGATAATCCGGCGATAAACCTATATTTACCGCCAACGCTAGAAATAACACCCATTTTTGGGCGATCTGCGCAAAAGTGGAAAGTCTAGCCCATTATCTGGTCACTATATTTTCGCAACAATGTAAAGATAATGGGAAGATACTCTATATTTGTTATTTGCAGTAAAATGGTAAAGAAACGTTCTAAAAGAACAGGTTTATGATTTTGCTACCTGAAGCAAACAGAGCGAATCTTCCTTGCGTGATTGATTCCAAGAAAATAGCTGGCGCACTATTTTTGAACCTTATAAAGTTACTTGACATATCGTTTACTGCATTGTACTGTTTAAGAAGTTCTTAGTACTCAGCACTTGGCCTGTCGCCTGTAGCAGAAACATGGTTTAAATCTCACCTGTGTGACTGGCAGCAGAAGGTTATAATTGGGAATGTACTCAATCTGCTCTCCAACCTGTTACAGTTGGTGTGCCTTAGGGCTCTGTGCTGGCCCCACATCAGCTACTGCCACATAGCAACAACTTACAATATGTGCTGAAGCTTATATGAGTGCTGATGATGACACTGATTTTAAATGTAAGCATGTGCTTTGCTAATATTGGAAATTATCCTCAGTAACACTTTTAAATGGTCTGTCACCATCTCTTACTGAGCACCTCAGAAAACAAAGCACATGTAATCCGAACCTTCACAAGATCTCAGATGTTAATCATGCTGCAAGCATCGTCACAGAACAAAGTGAGGTAAATTAATGGTCAGGGTTTATTCTGACAGTACCACCATTAGACAGCAAGAGCACCACAGTCTGCATCTCTAACAGTGTTTAGCAGTGCACACAAACTTTGCACCATTGAGTGGACGATGTGATCAGTGAGAGTCCAGGCATTGTATATGCTTATGCACAAATGAATTGGCCTCACTGGATCACATGAGGTCAGCTCGCTTATATAAATTTCAGGTGCTCTGGACACATTGAGCTGAGAGCAGCAGGATTGGAATGTTGGGTGCCCATAGCCAACTAAAGGCTGTTGGCTGCATGTTCTATGCCAGGTGATTGACATGGGAAAGAGGGCATTAAGCAGGGCGTACATGGGGGTGGGGTACTAGGTATGGGACCAATGATGCTGCAAGACACCAGGCAGGAGTACCAGGGATTGCTTTTTTAATAGTGCAGTCATCCCTACAGTGCCCGTTGCAAACCGGCATTGTGAGATTGGAGCACTGCTCAGGCACTCCAGCATGGAATTCTGGGATGCCGGCTGGCGGGGGGCAAACGACCATTCCTCTCAGCATTTCCCCAGGCTCCCAGGGGCCTTTGTGCCTGGGACAAATGTACACCTTGTCCCTCCGTACCTGAAAATACGGGATTCTTGATGCACTTTAACCATCACATTACTGGCCCCTGTATTTCTAGCCCTCCCGCCAGTCGTAGCGCCGGATCTTTTTCAGCCCATTTCTGCAGAGTGGGAGTGAATGGGATTAATGCGCCAACATTCTATGTTATTAGAAATCTTGGGAGTGAAATTGGTCTTTGGCAGATACCCAAAACGTGCTCATGATGAATTGGCAGCCCGTTTCACGCCGCGTTGGGCTTTCTTTTCCTTTCGCTTGAATGGAAAAGAAAATCAGGCACTGTATAAAATGGGCTGCTGATTCACTGTGCGCGGGGCATGTACTACTTGCAAAGACCAATTTCACCCCCCCCCCCCACCCGAATCTAGCAGATTTTTGTAGGCTGTGACACTTCAAAGGCATCACCTCTCAAAGGGCATCATACTTCAAAGTATCAAGCCTAAAAAATATCCACAGGGCAAACGTGACTGACTCAAATGTCATGTTTTGCGATTTCTATCTGCTTTGCCGTGGAAGGATCATGGAATGATTTATATTAAAATGTTACTGTTACGTTAAATGTAACTCACAAGGGATTAGAGTTCCCTCAGCAGCCTAAGGCTGGGAGAGGGAATGCGTATCCAATCTAGACGGTCCACTCTGTGGAATATTGTTTCTCATATACTGCTCCAGCTTGAAACAATGAAAGATGTTTAATCTTTCAAGTGAGTGATCCACATCAAGATGGCCTAATTTGTTTTAAGAATAGCAGAAGATCTTTCCTAGGGACCTGCATCTGCGTGGAGGAGGGAGGGGCAGTAGGTGATTTAATTGGCACTTCTTGTCATGTATGTAGACCATGTATACTAACTGTATAGTCACATAAGGTGTGCAACCAGAGGGCACTGCAGTGGGAAACCTGAGGGTCACCTGCCTAGGTATGCAGGGCCCAGTATAAAAAGCTGCCCATGATGCTTGTGCCTCACTCTGGAGTTACAATAAATGGGACTAAGGTCACAACAGCTCAAGTACAATACTAGACCTCGTGGAGTCATCCATAAGAGTATTACAGACATAACAACTGACGACGAGATTATGAACTTTCATTAAAAAATGATTAATGTTGGTGCATTAGAAAAGTTCACAGAGGATGAAGATTGGGAAGCCTTTATGGAGCGGCTCAATCAATATTTTGTAGCAAACGACCTGGTAGGTGATGATCCGATCACGCTAGCAGATAAGCGCAGAGTTATCCTGTTGACCAGTTGTGGGCCCGTGGTCTACGGCCTCGTCAGGGACTTGCTTGCACCAGAAAAAACAATGACCAAGTCATACGAGGAGCTGAAAGTGCTAATTTGGGACCAACTCAAACCGAAGGAGAGCATCTTCATGGCCAGGCATCGATTTTATACACACCGCCGCCCTGAGGGCCAGGAAATCGCAAAGTACACTGCCGACCTCAGGAGGCTGGCAGGACCGTGTGAATTTGGCGCATCCCTCGCCGATGCGTTGCGGGACACCTTCATAATTGGCATTGGTCAAGAGGCCCTTCTTCACAGGCTACTGTCTGCCGAAACCACCGTCACTCTGCAGAAGGCCATCAGCATCAGCCAGGCAGTCATGAGCTCAAGCTGCAGCTCCAAGCAGATGATGACTCACTCTCAGGACTCAAACCCGGCAAGTACTGTAAATAGAATGGCGCCTTTCACAGGCATAACTGTTGAATGTGAATCTGGCCAGGGCAGAGCGTACAGGCCCCTGAGGCCTTTAACTCAGAGTCCGCCAAGGGATGCAAATGTAAGTCGAGTAGCACCATGCTGGCATTGTGGAGTAATCACAGGGCTCATCATGTGTTGGTTCAGAAACTATGTGTGAAAAGGCTGCAGCACAAAGGGCCACCTCTAGCGAATGTGCAAAAGAGCTGTGACTCACCACATGGAAGAGGAGTCAGCAGTTGGCTGTGAATTCAGCGCGGATTATGAGGAGATGGCTACAGAGGCAGCTCAGTCCCAGGACGAAGTGTATGGAGTATATACTTGCACCACAGATTTTCCTCCAGTGATAATGGAAGTCGAGATAAATGGCGTTCCAATCTTCATGGAAGTGGACACGAGAGCGAGTCAGTCAGTAATGAGCCAGGATGGCTTTGAGTGGCGATGGAACGATCAAGCTGAACGACCCAAGCTGGTCCCCGTTCAAGCAAAGCTGCGCACCTACACCAAGGAACTGATATCAGTTGTTGGTAGTGCGGATGTAAGTGTATCCCATGATGGCGCAGTGCACAATTTACCATTGTAGATTGTTTCAGGTGATGGACCAACGCTACTTGGAAGAAGCTGAATGGAGAAGATTCATTGGAACAGGGAAGACTTCATCCCTCCAGCGATCGACATCCCCTGTGCTCAGAGGCACAGCAAGCCTCCACCTTCGGTTGGACCAGGCACCAGAGAGCAAATCTGCGCAGCCCCTGAGGCACAGACCATTCATCACAACTGCGTGGTGATGATCCGGCCAAGCTGACCTGAACGCACCTTCCCGGTTTCAGTGGCAGGACTCCTGGGGAGAAAGATTGGATCTGAGGGCACCTTCCCAGCTTCAGTGGCAGAATCCTTGGGAAAGAAGATCGTGGTAGTCGACATCATGGACAGGGAAAAGATGGTGTCCAATCCACGAGGTGCAGCGCTAATGAAGCAATGACACGTGGTTCCATTCAAGGAAGACGATTGGGGTAAAAGTAGTAAGGCCATTTTAAAGGAGGCCAGCAACCTGCCATTTTTGAATGAACTGCTTGAAACTAGTAACCAATATAAAAGCCCAGCTGTAATGAGCAAAATGTTGTTGAGCGATGTTGGGTGCAAATTGCAATCAGCCAATGTAGCAGGCGAACACCTAATGGTCGTATACAGGTTCATCAGGCTACCCAATGCTGTAGCCGGTGTCCCCGGGACCAGAACAATGTATCATAAGGTGTCCCACAGCTGACAGAAGTAGACAAGCCACAGAGTAAACGATCCCCGGAGAGCAGAGGCACCGGTAGCGATGCCCTTCCTCAGATCGGTTTAACATTGCAGGCACCCGATGACATGAACTGCCACGGGCTAGAAACAGTAAACTGCGCCTATGCTCGCAGTCAGCTACCGTCGCCCACCATCCGGGTGGAATCGGCGCAGCCCACAAACCCACTCGCTACCATGGCAATGCCCAAGAGCGAAGGGTCACCCGCAACAACTCCTCTGAATGGGACCTGGACCAGCCAGGATCCCAAACTAGAGAGTGCTTACAACGGTGCCCTCAAGGAAAGTGAGTCAGCAGTCCCCTGCAAACTGCTAGACAAGACGAGGCAGCTCCACCGTCGAAATGCTCACTCGCTCAGACCACTTCCCAGGGAGTAGCAGTGACACTGTGCAAACAAAAAGGACAGGGAGGTCACAGACACATCAGCTGTCTTTGGGCCTGCCCGACACTAGGAGTAACGGCAAGAGTCCTGAGCGCCGGCAACTCGAGAAAAATGAGCACACCTCGCCCACAGACCCACTAGCATGGGGCGCTGCGCCACCATCAGACGACTCGGATCTCATCCGGCCATGCTGGAACTAGACTGTCCTTGTGTACCTGTACTGACATACCTGTACTGCTCATGTAAATGGACCACACAAAAAGAAACACAACTGTAATCCACCCAACAAATGTACCAAGATGTAAATGTAAAACCCATGTGATGAACTTGAATGCAACTTGCATGTAACGGGCCATTAGCCTGATCTCTGTGTGGGGGAGAGAATGGAGTTGTCATGGACTCACAACCAGAAACCACGGGGACCTCCACTGGCAACAAATCTCACTACCAATCCACCCCAGCTAGAAGTGACCCTCCAATAGTCAACCAGGAAGAGCAAAACCCAGGTCACCATCAATGTACGAGTCAATTTGCATTAAAGACTTGGGGGAAGTGATGTCATGTATGTAGACCATGTATACTAACTGTATAGTCACATAAGGTGTGCAACCAGAGGGCACTGCAGTGGGAGACTTGAGGGTCACCTGATAGGTGCACAGGGCCCAGTATAAAAGGCTGCCCACCATGCTTGTGCCTCACTCTGGAGTTACAATAAATGGGACTAAGGTCACAACAGCGCAAGTACAATACTAGACCTCGTGGAGTCATTCATAAGAGTATTACAGACATAACACTTCTATTGTACAACTCCCGGACTGAGAGATTCAGAAGTCAAGTTGCTGGGCTTCCTATCAAGCTGAGAAACAAAGAACAGGGAAGCACATGGTCAGTTTGATAAGGAATGGAAAAGGCGCATCCCCTGGCAAGAGAAATCTCACTCAATCTAAACTCAAAGTCGGAAAGTTGGTAAGATCCAGAGAAAGGGCTGACCAGAGGCCGAGAAATTGGGGTAGTGGCTGATCTGTACCTCAACTCCATTTACCCGCCTTTCTTCTATATCTCTTGATACCCTTCCCCAATAAAAATCCATCGATCTTAGTCTTGAAAATTTCTGTCCACAGAATTTGGGGGTGGAGAGTTCCAGATTTCAGTGCTGAAAACTGGACGCTGTATTCCAGATGGGGCCTGACCAGGGCTCTGTATAACTAAAACATCACCTCCTCACTTTTGAATTCCAACCCTCTTGAGATCAAAGCTGAAATTCCATTAGCCTTTTTGATTGCTTTTTGTACCTGTGTGCTTCCTGTTAGTGATTTGTGTATATGGACACCCAAAATCCTTTGCTCCTCCACAGCTCCCATTCGGAAAATATCCCGATTTGTCTTTCTCAGAACCAAAGTTTGTTAAATTCCTTTTAATACCATGGGGCTCATTTCTATCCCCTGTGCCCATCAGAACCAGGGTATCAGCACAATAAAAATAGCAGTGTATCACTTACTGCCCTATTCCCAATAACATCTGCCATTTTAGTTGGGGCCTTGAAATAGGCTGCCCAGGTGACTACTGGAAACAGGTAGGAGCCTCAGGAGGCCATGTAAGTCAGGACTTATAATGTCCATAGAACCCGGACCAATTTTGAAGTACCAATGATCAGAGTGGAGCCAATTAAGTGGGTTCCTTGAGTTTCTGTGGGGGGAATTTTAACCTGAAAAAAAGAGTGGGTTGGGATCGTGGATGTAGTTAAAGTGTTAAAAATCTGAATCCGGACCGGAAACTGCCTCCAACCCGCCCACTTCCAGTTTTAATGGAGGTGGCATAGAGGACGGGCTGTGAATCTGCTGCCAGGAGACAGGTCAACTGGAGTACTGTGAGCAGTTCTCGGTGTTATGTATGAATAAAGAGTCCGACCAGATACTGTGAGTTCAAAGTAAAGTAAAGTGTGACATTAGTCTTTTATTACAGGATTGTGGGATCCCTTGGGACTCCAGGGGATGAGCCCTCTGGTGGTTACACAAGGCATTTACAGGTTTACATATATAACAACACTCCCCACCAAAGTCAATAGTATAACTATTTACAAGGTGAGTCGATCTGGGGCCTTTCTTTCCCTGGTTGATCATCTCGGTGCAAATGCTGGTTTTGGTGAGTCGTTTGTTGGGCCCTCGCTGGGCTGCTGTGCAGCTGGCCTTGCTGGGCTGCCTGGTGTGGTGAGTTCTGCTGGGCTGCTGCAGGTGATGGGTTCTGCTTCGTGGTCAACTGCTGTGTCGGTTGCCACTGGTGTGTGTGTTGGGGGGTCAAAAAAGGTAGGGTCTAATGTGGGTTGCTCTGGATAGTCCGTGAATCTGAGTTTGGTTTGGTCCAAGTGTTTCCTGTAGATGAGTCCATTTGAAAGTTTGACCCCAAACACCCTGCTCCCCTCTTTGGCCACAACAGTGCCGGGAAGCCACTTGGGACCTCGTCCATAGTTCAACACAAATAGAGGATCATTGATTTCAATTTCGCGTGACACATTTGCGCTATCATGATATGTACTTTGTTGAAGCCGCCTGCTCTCTACCTGTTCGTGTAGATCAGGGTGGACTAACGAGAGCCTTGTCTTAAGTGCCCTTTTCATGAGCAGTTCAGCGGGTGGAATCCCAGTGAGCGAGTGAGGTCTTGTGCGGTAACTAAGCAGGACTCGGGACAGGCGAGTCTGCAGTGAGCTTTCAGTTACCTTCTTCAAACTCTGCTTGATTGTTTGCATTGCTCTCTCTGCCTGACCATTAGATGCTGGTTTGAACGGGGCAGATGTAACATGTCTGATCCCATTGTGGGTCATGAACTCTTTGAACTCGGCACTGGTGAAACACGGCCCGTTGTCGCTCACAAGGACATCAGGCAGGCCGTGCGTGGCAAACATGGCCCGCAGGCTTCCAGTGGCGGCAGCGGACGTGCTTGCCGACATTATCTCACATTCAATCCATTTGGAATACGCATCGACAACCACTGGGAACATTTTACCCAAAAACGGGCCTGCATAGTCGACGTGGACCCGAGACCACGGTTTGGAGGGCAAAGACCATAAACTTAGTGGCGCTTCCCTGGGTGCATTGCTTAACTGTGAACATGTGTTACATTTGTGCACACAGGACTCTAAGTCCGCATCGATACCGGGCCACCACATGTGGGATCTGGCTATCGTTTTCATCATTACAATGCCTGGGTGAGTACTGTGGAGATCACTAATGAAAGTGTACCTAACCTTTTTGGGTACCACTACCCGATTGCCCCACAGAAGGTAGTCTGCCTGTATAGACATTTCATTTTTGCGTCGCTGGAATGGCTTTATCTCTTTCTGCATTTCTAATGGGACACTGGACCAGTTCCCGTGAAGCATACAGTTTTTTTACTAAGGATAGTAGGGGGTCCTGGCTCGTCCAGGTTCTAATCTGTCGGGCGATAACGGGTGATTGTTCACTCTCGAATGCTTCCATTACCATGATTAAATCTGCAGGCTGTGCCATTTCCAGCCCGTGGTGGGCAATGGCAGTCTACTGAGAGCATCGGCATAGTTTTCTGTGCCTGGCCTGTGGCGGATGGCATAGTTGTATGCGGACAACGTGAGCGCCCATCTCTGGATGCGGGCTGATGCATTCGTACTTATCCCCTTACTTTCAGAAAAGAGGTGTATCAGTGGCTTATGGTCAGTTTCCAATTCAAATTTGAGCCCAAACAGATATCGATGCATTTTCTTTATCCCATAAACACACGCTAACGCTTCTTTTTCAATCATGCTTTAGGCCCTCTCAGCCTTAGACAGACTTCTGGATGCATAAGCAACCGATTGCAATTTCCCAGATTCATTAGCTTGTTGCAATACACACTCAACACCGTATGACCACGCATCACATGATAGTACCAAACGCTTACATAGATCGCACAACACAAGCAATTTGTTTGAGGATAACAGTTTTCTAGCTTTTACAAAGACATTTTCTTGGCTTTTGCCCCTTACCCATTCGTCTCCTTTATACAGTAAGGTGTGCAGTGGTTCTAACAGTGTGCTGAGACCCGGTAAGAAGTTACCAAAGTAGTTCAGAAGTCCTAGAAACGACCGCTGCTCCGTCACGTTCTGTGGCCTCGGTGCGTTTTCGATTGCCTCCGTCTTCGAATCGGTGGGCCTGATGCCGGCCACCGCGATTCTTCGCCCCAGGAACTCCACTTCAGGCACCAGGAAAACTCACTTCGAGCATTTTAACCTGAGCCCCACGCGGTTGAGCCGACTAAGAACTTCCTCCACGTTCTGCAGATGCTCGACTGTGTCCCGACCTGTAACCAAGATGTCATCCTGGAAGACCACGGTGCGCGGGACCGACTTCAGTAAGCTTTCCATGTTTCTCTGGAATATCGCCGCAGCTGATCGAATCCCAAATGGGCATCTGTTGTAAATGAAAAGGCCTTTGTGCGTGTTGATGCAGGTGAAGCCTTTCGATGATTCCTCCAGTTACTGAGTCATGTAGTCCGAGGTCAATTCCAGCTTCGTGAACGTCTTTGCTCCCGCCAACGTCGCAAAAAGGTCGTCTGTTTTTGGTAGTGGGTATTGATCCTGCAGGGAGAAACGATTGATAGTTACTTTGTAATCACCACAGATTCTGACGGTGCCATCTCCCTTGAGGACTGGAACAATCGAACTGACCCACTTGTTGAATTCGATCGCCGAAGTGATGCCCTCTCGTTGCAGCCGGACCAGCTCGCTCTCCACCCTCTCTCTCATCATGTACAGTACTGCTCTCGCCTTGTGATGGATCGGTTGCACCCCCGGAATTAGGTGGATCTTTTGCTCCTTGGAACTTCCCGATGCCTGGTTCGAACAACGAGGGGAACGTGTTTAAGACCTGGGTACACGAAGTGTTGTCGACAGACGAGAGCACTCGGACGTCTTCCCAGTTCCAGCGTATCTTTCCTGGCCAGCTCCTGCTGAGCAGCATGGGGCCATCGGCCAGTACCACCCAGAGTGGTAGCTTGTGCACCGCTCTATCGTAGGAGACCTTTACGGTAGCACTGCCGATTATGGGAATCAGTTCCTTTGTGTAAGTTCTCAGTTTAGTGCGAATGGGAGTCAGGACTGGCCTTGAGGCCTTGCTGCGCCACAATTTTTCGGAAGTCTTTTTGCTCAAAATGGACTGGCTCGCACCCGTGTCCAGCTCCATTGACACTGGGAGTGCTTTTAATTCTATCTTCAGCATTATCAGGGGACATTTTGTGGTAAATGTGTGCACCCCATATACCTCTGCCTCCTCGGTCTGAAGCTCTGGTTTGTCGTGATCCACCGTGGATCTGTCCTCCTCTGCAACATGGTGGTTTGCAGGATTAGCAGGATTTGCAGCTCGCCTGCACATACGTTGGAGATGTCCCATTGTTCCACAGCCCTTGCAAACGTATCCTTTGAAGCGGCATGAATGGAAATGATGATCACCACTGCAGCGTCAACAAGGTGTTAATGGCCTAGCATTCATCACCCTTGATGGTGGACTCTGAGACATCTGCGGACGTGCAGCTGCAGGCATGTGAGGCCTGCCCTGTATGTTGCAATTCAAAAACAACACTACTTTGTTCACAGTACTTGCAGCAGCACTCGTGTGCTGAGAGATATGCTTGGTATTGTCACTGGTGGCATGAACGCCTGGGTTATCGCTATGTCTTTACTCAAGGTTGGGGTCTCCACAGTCAAAAGTTTGCGAAGTATCACTTCATGGCCAATGCCAAGTAAAAGAAGTCTCTGAGCATGTGCCCCAAATGTCCCTCAAATTCGCAATGACGTGCAAGGTGTCTTAGCTCGGCGACATAGCTCATCACTTCCTGGCCTTCAGACTTTTTGTACGTGTAGAACTGGTACCTCACCACCAGAACGCTTTCCTATTGGGTTCAAATGCTCCCGGACCAGTGTGCACAAATCTTCGTACGATTTCTCTGTGGGTTTCACTGGAGCAAGCAGATTATTCATGAGGCCATACATTGGTACCCCGCAAACGGTGAGGAGAATCGCTCTTTGTTTGGCAACGTTCACTTCTCCTTCCAGCTCATTGGCCATGAAGTATTGGTCAAGTTGCTCCATGAAGGTTTCCCAATCATCTCCCTCCGAAAATTTCTCCAGGATGCCCACTGTTCTCTGCATCGTTGGGTTCGTCATCTGTATCTCGTCGCCAGTTGTTATGTATGAATAAAGAGTCTGACCAGACACTGTGAGCTCAAAGTAAAGTGTGACCTTAGTCTTTTATTACAGGTCTCCAGAGTGCCTCTCCAGCCTGTGAGGCCTCTTTAAATACAGGTGCTCCCAAGGGATTGTAGGATCCCTTGGGACTCCAGGAGATGAGCCCTCTGGTGGTTACACAAGGTATTTACAGGTTTACATATATAACACTGGGCACCACAGCTTAGGAAGGATATAGTGGCCTTGGAGGGAGTACCACAATAATAACTGAACTCCAAGTTAAAATTACGAGGAGAGATTACACAAACTAAGGTAGTATTCCCTGGAATTTTGGAGGTTAAGGGGTGATTTGATCGAAGTTTTCAATATATAAAGGGGAACAGATAGGGTAGGTAGAGCAAAACTATTTCACTGGTTGGGGAGTCTAGGACTAGAAAACATAGTCTAAAAATTAGAGCCAGGCCTTTCAGGAGTGAAATTAGGAAACACTTCTACACACAAAGGGTAATAGACGTTTGGAAATCTCTTTTGCAAACAACAATTGATGCTGGATCAATTGTTAATTTTCAATCTGAGTTTGATAGATTTCTGTTAACCAAAGGTATTAAGGGATATGGGGCAAAGGCGGGTATATGGAGTTAGGTCGCAGAGCAGCCATGATCTTATTGAATGGCAGAACAGGCTTGAGGTGGTTGTTCCGATGTTCTCCCCCCACTCCCCCACTCCTCTGTCCTCTTCCCGGCCCCCGATCCTCGCAATCCCTCCCCTTCCCCACTTCTCCAGCCACTCCTTGGCTCGTGATTGACTTGCCAACCTCTCCAGTGCTCCTCCGGCTGCCCCCAGCCCCCACGCAATCCCTCCCTCCCTCCCTCCTCTGTGCAACCTAGTGCCACAGGCCTACGCGCCTCGCTCAATCTAGCTGACTGCAGATGAGGAACAGAGGCTTCCCGTGAAAATCGGGCCCGGTTTTAAATTCAGTAGGGCCTGCGGGAAACCTGTTCTCCCGGTTTGCCCAACCGCTTTGGGCCCCCTCCCCCCTACTCCCCATCCCACCTTCTCATTAAAATTCAGCCCTATTTTTCACTGCATGCTGATCAGAGGTTTCACAAAAGATTTGTAAATCTTTTTAATACGATCATTAATGTTCCTCCTGGCCCCATGAAAATTGACACCATGTCCCACTCTCCGCAGACTTCCCCAGGATCACCTCCTGCTCCCACTGTGCCTGGAACAGCTGGGCGAGCTGCTCTGAATGCGTGAGCACAGTGACGGATTAAGGGGAGGGCGGATGGGGTAGTCGCCCGGGCCCAAGCCTAGAGTGTGCCCATACAGGATCAGATTAAGGGTAAGGGTAAACAGTATTGACATAAGTGACATAGCAAGAGCGGGGCCAAGCTGCAAGGGCTCATGTGCATGTTATTCTCGATTTGATGTAAACAAACTCTCGACACCTGCAGTGCCTGGCATGGCAGCACCAGCCAACATTTCTGGCCCAGTGTGTTGTACTGAAATGACATGGTCTATTCCAACAGTAATGCACCTAATCCCAGTGTTTTGTAAACAAACATGACGCCATGTGCGTTGTGAACTTTTGTTATGCAGGGTGCTGTCACTGCTATGTTCTACCTGTAAGAAATTTTGAGCTATTCACCTGGTGTTCCATTTTGAAATGTTATTGAGGGACAAGGAGTAACACAGAGGTAAATAAAAGAACACTAGACAGAATACTTACCATAGTGATAGGCCTACGGTCAGTATAACTACTGTAGTCTGTACCTGGCTAGACTAGGCCCAGGCTAGCCTATGTTGTTGAATAGCAGAAATTGAACTTCGGTGAACTGTTAATTAAAATTCATATTTTGGTTATGATTACCCTTAATTTTAGATACAGTTGGGTTATATTGGATTTTGAAAGTTATTATTTCTTGATTTTTACTATTATCTTTTATGGTTTGTGTTACCAAGTCAATTCAATTAAATTTTTGGGCTTTTTCAATTGCACTAAATATTGTTTTATTTTTTTAATTTAATTTTTTAAATTGTTGTAGTTCTATTAATCTATCGATTTTTGTTTCTTCATTTGAGCATATTTTTACTATTATTAAGGCTAGAGAATAAGACCAATGTAATGTAATACTTACAGTTGCCTCTGTGGAGAAACTGGAATGCAAATGACAAGTGATGGTCTTCCAAAATAATTGCGCTGTCTTGTTCTAAATTGTTGTCATTGTCGATTTAGTTTCAAAATGTAAGGATTTTTTTTTAAGTGTTGTTGTTTATTGTTTATACAGGATGTCATCAAGGTATTGGCTTGATTGTTTGGAAACATAATAAAATATTAAATGAGTGTCATCATGAGTGAGAACATAAGCTGAGATGTTGACCTGACATGACTTGGACCTGATGCATACTCAGTATAGTGCCCTGTGACTTAGCTCACTAATGTCATTTACTGCAGGATGTGAATGGGAGTCGGGGGCACATGGCCAGGGTATCGCCCAGGGCTCAAGGCACCCTTAATCCGTCCCTGCATGAGCAGCTAACCAACAGAATGGTAACAAGGCCCAATTATGAAAATGGGTCAGGCCTCGGACCTCTTGGATAGAATTTCTACCCGTCTCCCACTTGCTGGAAAAAGTCACACGGAAATCTGCCCCCATGTGCCTTAATTGTATCAACAATCCTCCTACGCAGCACCTTATCAAATGACATTTGATTATACACATCTACAGCATTGACTTTATCAAAACATTCCATTATTTCCTCAAAGAATTCCATTAAATTTGCCCAACAACTTCCCTATCCAAAGGATGTTTGTACAGTTGTAATCAGTAGCTCTGCTATTTCCTGGTTGTCTTCTCTCAGCACTCTAGCCATCAGAATTCCGTGCCTTATCCACTTTCTAAGTTCCACCAATTTTTTCAGTACTACTTCCTTATTGATAGTTATTTCGTCTAATTCTTCCACCTCATTCCCATTCCCACAAACTGTGTGATAACCAAGGCAAAGTATTCATTTAGTAACTCTGCTATTCCTTCATTCTCCAAATGAAGATTTTTTTTTAATCAGCCCAACCCTCATTTTAACTATTCCTTTCTATTTCTTTTAATGTTGCCTGTCAGCCTTACTTCAATTTCCTCTTAGTCTTTCTTTTTTTTTGCTTCTCTCTATATCATTTACATTTGGCTTCATGATCCCTTATGTTATAAATCCTCGTTTAGCTTCATGCCTCTTTTTTCCAAGTCTTATTTTAATTTTAATTTCTCTGTTTATCCAAGGAACTCCAGCTTTTGCTGCACTGCCTTTACTTCTTGTGGGAATGCGTCTAGTCTTTATGTTAGTAACCTGTTCGAAAGCATCCTGTTCGCAGGACACCTCAAATTTAAAATTCTCATCTTGTGTTCAAATCCCTCCATGGCCTCGCCCTCTCTATCTCTGCAACCTCCTCCAGACTTAAAAGCCTCCGCGATCTCTGCATTCTTCCAATTCTGACCTCTTGTGAATCCCCAATTTCAATCGCTCCACTATTGGCGGCTGTGCCTTCAGCTGTCTAGTCCCAAGCTCTGGAATTCCTTCCCTAAACCTCTCTGCCCTCTACCTTTAAGGTGCTCCTTAAAAGGTACCTCTTTGTCCAAGCTTTTGGTCACCTGTCCTAATGTCTCCTTCTTTGTCTCAGTGTCTATTAGTGTCTGATTACTCTCCTGTAAAGAGCCTTGGGATGTTTTACTCTGCTAAAGGCGCTATCTAAATGCAAGTTATTATTGTCCCATTGTTTGTGTACTATTTTGCTGGGGTTTTTTTCTATATTGTCCTGGTTAGTTCCCTTTTTATATCAATGAAATTGGCTTTTTTTTCTGCAGTCAATTATCTTTATCTTGGGTGATTCCCTCTCTTTTTCAACTTTTACATTGATCTTAATTGTGTTATGGTCACTATATCCAGAATGTTCCCTTACCCTTACATTACCTATATCCACATCCTATGAATGAATAATTAAAAAAATATCCAAATATATTATCCCCAAACTTCTACGGCATTAAATTCTGCTGGAGTTCTCCCGATTGTAAGCCGTAACTTCAGCGGTAGATCCATGGAAAGCCCGGGGAAATGGTGCTGATGCCATTTACACCATTTCTCCAGGGATTCTGTGATCTTCCCCCAAAGTTACAGCGGAAGATTGGGAAAGGCCCCTGCAGAAATTGAACCCCCTATTTTCAAGTATTTTACTGTAAGCCTGGACAATACTTTTTATGAGCTCAAAGCTAAGCTTTGCCAAAAAAGATGTTAAACTTGTCTATCAAAAGTTACAGAGATTGCTTAAGATTCAACCTGCCAAAGCAATAGCTGTTCTCGGTTACATTTGAATTAAATAGACTATTCTGTGTTGAAACCAATTGCACTTTATAACAGAGTGCCAAATTTCTTATGAAATTTAAGCTACCTCACTCTTCACTGGAAAACATGCATTAGGTTATACTGAACTCCAGTGGTTTAATCTGGCCTCAGTATTTTGAGTTCATTCTGGTACATTGAATGGGACTGATCCATTTGTACCATGGGGCAGGTCTGTGACAGAGTCACTTTTTTTCCTGCAAGGAAAAACTATTTGTAATTTCTTTAATTTCAAAGATGGTAATTACATAGGTTGGGCAGAACAGAACAGATGGGGAGGAGACAAAGCAGGCAAAGCAGGTGACCTAGTGGTTGCAGCAAAGGAATTCATTTCTAAATGCTCCCAAGTTCTACTTGTACGCACCCAAATTAGTGATAAAGGGTAGAAAATGGCAGCTGAACAGGAATCAGGCAGTGAGACTGAACTGTTTGTTTTTAGTGACACAGCAAATTAAACATGCCTTGTTTGCTTCATAGAGCCTGGGTAATCACTGTCAGAAAAGTCAACAAACCTTCCAAAGTTGGTATCAATGCAGAAGAACTGCAGAAAAAAATGTATTCATGATTTTTGTGACTAATTTTAAAATATCATGCAAGAAACATAGAAACATAGAAAATAGGTGCAGGAGTAGGCCATTCAGCCCTTCTAGCCTGCACCGCCATTCAATGAGTTCATGGCTGATCATTCACCTCAGTACCACTTTCCAGCTTTCTCTCCATACCCCTTGATCCCTTTAGCCGTAGGGGCCACATCTAACTCCCCCTTGAATATATCCAATGAACTGGCATCAACAACTCTCTGCGGTAGGGAATTCCACAGGTTAACAACTCTCTGAGTGAAGAAGTTTCTCCTCAACTCAGTCTTATATGGCTTAACCCTTATCCTTAGACTATGTCCCCTGGTTCTGGACTTCCCCAACATCGGGAACATTCTTCCTGCAGTTGTTCTGTAGTTGAGGAACACGGCAATATAATCCTCCAAAAGTTCACATGCACTCTGCAAACAGAAAAGATGTCAACCATTTCAGAAAAGGTAACGTGAACCCTTCAATCATCATCGATGACAAGTTTAGACATCCAGGTGTCATCAGCGTGAGGGGCTGTCTCTGAGTATGCTCATTGGCAGCAGCTTTTATGGGTTTTGATGCATTGTTACATGTCAAAAATCGAATGGATCTTCAGAATCTGGGCTTTCTACAGGATGCAATATGAGTCTTTAACATTACCGAATGCTCCATCTCCTGGACTAGGAATACTAGGAAATTTACGGGGGAGTAGAGTTCAGAATTTGGAGGATATCAAAGAGATGAGAGAAAGGGGTGCGAGGAAGTTCAAAGGAGGTGAAGCAGGAAGACCTTGTGGAGATGTAGCAGGTAGTAGATACAATTCAGAATAGGCTGTGATGGAAGCAAGGATTTAGGAACTTAGGAACATAGGAAACAGGAGCAGGAGTAGACCATACCACCCCTCGAGCCTGCTCCGCCATTCTATAAGATCATGGTTGATCTGATCTTCGGCTCAGCTCCACTTCCCTGCTCACTCTCCATAACCCTTCACTCTCATATATTTCAAAAATCTGTCTATCTCCACAGATATATTCAATGACCCAGCCTCCACAGCTCTCTGGGTCAGAGAATTCCACAGCTTTACGACCCTCGGTGAAGAAGTTTCTCCTCATCTCAGTTCTAAATGGGTGAACGCTTATTCTTAAACTATACCCCCTGGTTCTAGATTCCCCCATCGAGTGGAAACATCCTCTCTGCATCTACCTTGTCGAGCCCCCTCAGTATCTTGTATGTTTCAATAAAATCCCCTCTCCTTCTTCTAAACTCCAATGAGTATAGGCCCAACCTACTCAACCTTTCTTCATAAGTCAACCCCTTCATCTCAGGAATCAACCTAGTGAACCTTCTCTGAACTGCCTCCAATGCAAGTACATTCCTCATTAAATAAGGAGACCAAAACTGTACGCAGTACTCCAGGTGTGGTCTCAACAATACCCTGGACAGTTGTCGCAGGACTTTTCTGCTTTTATACTCCATCCCCCTTGCAATAAAGGCTAACATTCCATTTACCTTCCTGATTACTTGCTGTACCAGCACACTAACTTTTTGTGTTTCATGCACAAGGACGTCCAGGTCACTCTGTACTGCAGCATTTTGTAATCTCTCTCCATTTCAATAATAATTTGCTTTTATATTTTTCCTACCAAAGTGGATAACTTCACATTTTCCCACATTATGCTCCATCTGCCAAATGCTTGCCCACTCACTTAGCCTGTCTATATCCCTTTGCAGATTCTTTGGGTCCTCTTCGCAACTTGCTTTCCCACCCATTTTTGTATCATCAGTAAACTTGGCTACATTACACGCGGTCCCTTCCTCCAAGTCGTTAATATAGATTGTAAATAGTTGAGGCCCCAGCACCGATCCCGGTGGCATTCCACTAGTTACCGTTTGCCAACCGGAAAATTACCCATTTATCCCGACTCTCTGTTTTCTGTTAGCATGGATTGCGGACTGGCTAACTAATATATTACCCCCAGTCATTAATATAGATTGTAAATAGTTGAGTCCCCAGCCTCATGTAATAACATTTCTACATTATATTGTTATGTCTTTAAAATAAAAATATTTTAAAATCAACTGTCTGCTTAAAAACATTTCTTTCAGTGTTTATGAGGGAGTAAGACGATACATAAATCTATTGATTTTGGGTTGAGGTGGCCAGTTGGTTTCACATAGTTTAATTGCATTAGCAATTTTCTTGTGACTTTGAAATGTTTGAATGCATATAAATCTTGGAGATGATGGATCTCAAATCCAAGCTATTTGATATGTGAGTCAAGTGTCAAAAGTAAACTATGGGGATGCTGTTCAACTCTTCAACCTGAAAAGTAAAATTATTAATAACATAATTGCTTGCCCAATGGGAGAAAACTCCTTTGATCTTGTGTGATGCAATCTACCTTTGAGACCCCGAGGGATGGTGTACTAAGTGTGGGTTTTCCCTTTTTTTAATCAGTTCAGTGTTCAAGTTCAGAATGCAAGTTTCAACTTTCAGTTCCTGTAATTAAGATTCAGACTCCATGTAGTAAGCAAGAATATCCCTATGTATAAACATTGCATCAGGAAGTCTGTGGCAACCTACATTCTCCAAAGGTCTTGCAGATTATCAGACTCTGTAGATATTTAAATTTGAGTCGTCTGGTATTCTCTAAGTATTGTCACTATAAATATCTGGTGTATGCGTTCTTCCTTCTATGTAATTATCTTCACTAATATATATTAACAATGGTGAGTGGTCTAAGGGTGCTAAAGGTACAGCATCGGTAGGCGGCACTGTGTGTTACTTGACAAATTGAAAACAATGGGCATCACCTAATGTTACTTGACAATCCAAATGTTCCCAGATTAAATCCCAGCCATTTATGTCTCAAAGTAAACAATTTTGGCAATGTATGAAGCCTCTATAGAAGCTGGTAGCACTGTGAATAAGATGTAGCCATCTTTATTTGTTCATTGTTGTAAATTAAAGCAAAATCTAAAAACGCACTCGAGAAATATGCGAGATAAATGTTTAAGCATGCACAAGCAATGTAAAGTAAAGCCCAAAGGAGAGTTTGACAGGTGCAAAAAAAAAGCAAATGAATGCTTCAGGGTAACATAAAGACTGAAGTAAGAAAATAAATGCCAAATAACAATGGGTCGAAAATGGCAGCGAGGCCAGAAGAGGAATAGATTAGAAAAAAGCCAAATCAACAACTATGCACTTACCAAATGAGAGTGCTTCCCTCCCGATGAGCAAGTACTTTTTCCCTGGGTTTTCCACAACTTCGGCCCTCCCATCGTTGAGCACGTTTTCTGCCTCCTTGACCCCCCAAGAAACAAAATTTCAGCCTCCTCCCTTCAAACTGAGCAAGTCTGTAACTCCCTTGCCCCCTCCCCTACTGAACAAGTATTGAGGCCCTTCCTTTCCACACAAGATTTCAGCTCCTCCCCAACTCCACAAAATGAAGAAGAAATAGAATGGCTGGAAGTTGGTGATTGCAAGTACGCAGCAAGTATCAATAATCCTTAAGCGCCCACCAATTAGCCGGCAAACCCTTCCCCACCCCAACACCCCACTGGCTACAGTTACCATTACAAGCTATCGCTAACACTTTTACAGCATCTCTCTACATTTTCCAGCCACAGCACCCTCAAATGGCTGCATATGTCCTTCCCTGGTGGTTTCCACTCCCATGCCTACCCCTGCCGAGCTGAATTTCTGTTTTACCACACTCCCTTCCTCTCCCATCCCCTCCTTGACTTTTCCTTCTCCTCCTCTCCATTGCCCCTTTCCCGCCTCTTCTTCCCTCCTTTTACCTTCCTCCATCCCCCCTCGTCTCTTTTCCCCCACTCCTCAGTCCCCCTATTGGTTGTGTTGTCTCCCATCTTCTAACCCTGCTTGACCAGAAACATTCAAATTCATCTTTACTACCCATGTGCGATGCTACAGGAGATCAAGTAGTTGGTAAATAAATTTGACTAGTTGTTTTAGCCTGAATAATATGGTTTGCTCAGTGTGGTGTTTTCCACCTTTCAAAGTTGACGGAAGTGTGTGGTGTGCAACCTAAGTGGGTGAAAGTCGTAAAAACGGTAATTGTTAGTCTTATGGCATGTTACCCCACACACCAGACTTGACGTTTCAAGTCAAAGATGATACAGCTCTGCCAATAGAAACTGATCCTTGCTGTGAACCCAAGATGGTTGGGATGTAGCTAAAATTGTAACATGTTCTCCACTTGTTATAGTTGTACTTAATCTGGTCATCATGGATGCTCCAGCTGTTCCACTGTTCCAAATAGACAAGTAGGCTACTGTCAGTGGTCATCCCAGCATTTCACAAAGATAAGTGGCAGACCTTTGAAATTTAAAAAGAACCTAGATTAGTTTTGCAGTTGTTACGTGTTTTTCATAATGTGTGAAATATTCATTACTAGCAGGTCTAAGAAGATAAATTTGCCTTATCACATCCCCCACAAACATCTTAAAATAAGTCACATAGAATGAATTAGTTTGAAAAGCAGTGATTGTTGTTATTCAACCAAATGAAAAAATTATTGAACCCAAATGGGGGCGTCAGGAAAAACAGAATGAATATCTAACTGAGAACAGTGCCGGAACAGTGTCGATGGGCTGAATGGCATCCTTCTGTGCTGTAGTATTCTATGATTCTGTGATAATAGAACGCTATGGTTTCAGTTACAGTTCGAGGATGATGGGAATATCATTCGTTAAATGCAATTGGTTGGCATTGAAAAATATACATCTGGTAGTTTTTGCTCAGTTACTCGTTAGTCAAAGAGAAATGTTGGAGAGTCTCCTCTCTTGAGGATTTATCTGTGGCTTTTCACTCCCCTCAGCTGGCTTGCTGGGTTTGTAAGAAACCATGACAGAATGCAGGGTCTATTGGTCTTATGACAGCAGTGGTAAAAAACTGTTTTTGGTTATGTGTTGCTGATGGAGCGAAGTGAGTGCAGCAGCGATGGCTTGAAAAAAAATGCTGCTGACCAACTAATACTGATAGTTGTTCAGATAGGGGCCTTAAAAATACTAACAGCATAAATGGTGAATATAGCTGTCAAATTCACTGATACCATCGGGACAAACATGATGTAAGACCGACACAGCAATTTTTCCTTGAACTCATAATACAGCACATTTATTAGATACAAATCTCCAAAGGATGTCTAAATAATGAAAAAAATAAATGTAACATCTATAAAAACCAATAACAAGTTTTACCATTAACAAGTATTCATTTTGAAATCTCCAAAAAGAGCAAATTTAGCAGCTATTTTACATAAGACTATAAGAACATAAGAAATAGGAGCAGGAATAGGCCATTTGGCCTCTCGAGCCTGCTCCGCCATTCAATAAGATCATGGCTGATCTGATCATGGACAACTCCACTTCCCTGCCGGCTTCCCATAACCCTTTACTCCCTTATCATTCAAAAATCTGTCTATCGCCACTATATATTCAATGGCCCAGCCTCCACAGGTCTCTGAGGCAAAGAATGCCATAGATTTACAACCCTCAGAGAAGAAATTTCTCCTCATCTTAGTTTTAAAAGGGCAGCCCCTTATTCTAAGACTATGGGCTAGATTTTTCATGATTTTTGCATGCATCATGCCCACTTAACCGTTGAAATGACTTATAATGCCCAGATATCGCTCATTTAGCCACAAAATGGAAACTGACACCCATTTTTCGGACACTAATCACCGAGTGTTACTTTCCCCATGTGCGTAACGCCGGGAAAAAATAATACCGCCCGCCCACTTCTTTGGGCGGAATCATCAGAATGGGCGAAATCAACGCCCATAATATCGGCCAGCGTTCATTTCCGCATGAGATTCAATAATACCGACTGCCCATTATTTTTTGTCGTAAAGATCACATTTGCCAAAACTAACGCCCAGGAGATGGAGATCACCTAGTGTCATTTTCACCACCTCGCACACATCTCGCCCACAATATCGCTCGCGCAAAGCACCGCTCAGAAAAAGTGGAACTGTTCTGAACGAATCACAGTGGTGTGGGCGCCATTTTTTAAATCGCAGGTCGCTTCATTCAAAAGGCTGATTCAACTTTGGGGGAGTTTGCATTGACTCTGGAGTTCTTCTCAGATGAAGTGACGATCTCAACAGATATATTTTCAGACTCTGGACTATTGGGGGTTTACTGTAGGTGTATTTTAGTGAGGAAATTATTGATTCTGATCAATCGCTAATATAATTTCATTGCAATGGAGCCAGCCATTTCTCAGCCTGCTTCGATTAATATGCAGATGCTGCAGAGAGCAAATGGCGCAATGTCTGATGCACAACATTATGTGCCCAATTTAAGTTGTGCCAGAATAAGGAGGAGGTCCAGACCATACACACCCCGCATGTACAGGGAAAAGAGGTCTTACCTCAACGTGTCCGAGCACACCTGCCTTCGGAGACTGCGCTTCCACAAGGTGGTGATCACTGAAATATGTGAGTTCATCAGGCCACATATGCAGCCTGCCATCAGGACATCAGTGTCGCTCAAGGTCAAGGTCACCGCTGCACTGTCTTTCTACGCGTCCGGTTCCTTTCAGGCCTCCGCAGTCAAGATTTCCCCTCTGTCTCACCATGCAACCCATCGCTGCATTAAACAGGTCACAGAGGCCCTGTACACACAAAGGATGGACTTTATCAGCTTCCCCATGACCACGGAGGCTCAGACTGACAGGGCTGGAGCATTCTACCGCATTGCTAAGTTTCCCAGGGTGCAGGAAGCAACACAGTGCACTCACATTGCTATGCGGCCATCTTCTCAGGATCCGGAGCATTTTTTGTAACAGAAAAGGATTTCACTCCCTGAAGGTCCAACTAGTTGTCGACCACAACCAGATCATCATGGCAGTGAATGCCAAATGTCCGGGCAGCTTCGATGAGGCTCACATCCTGCGTGAGAGTGCTGTCTGTGACATGTTTAAGAGTCAGCCACAAGGACAATGCTGGATGCTTGGTGATAACTGATATGGCCTAGCCACCTGGCTGATGACCCTCCTGCGTGACACTCATACCGAGTCAGAGAAGGGATACAACCAGAGCCACAGAGACACATGCAATGTGGTCCACAAAACAATAACTGGGCTTAAGCAGTGCTTCAGATGCCTGAACCACTCAGGAGGGGAGCTGCAATACAACCTGAGCAAGTAGCTAAATTCGTGTTAGTGTGCTCCATGCTGCACAACCTGGCTATCAGGAGGGGCCAGGAATTGCCAGAAGGGACTGATGCTCCACCTCAGGAGAGAGAGAGGAAGAAGACGATGAGGGGCCAGACAATCAGGCTGGCTATGCAACCATGCCCACGTTCCCCTCCAGACCACAGGAAAGGGCCTGTGGTGGCTACATAGCTTCAAGACTCTTACGTGAGGTGCTGATATCTGAACGATTTGCCTGAAAGAACGTTGCTGTGAGTGACAATGCTGACACACTGCTGTATGTGTGCAGCTCAGACATCAATGGTGCCCATCACCTTGGTGCCAGTTAAAGTTTATGTTGATTGAAGTTAAGTTTTATTTAACCTTTTCATGTTAAGGAATCACCAGTGTGTAACGGTCCAGCTACCTGAGACAATTCGCAACAAGGTTATATTCAATAAAAATGTTTTTATACCAACATTAGTCTGAAATCATAAGTACCACAGGCAAAAACAACCCACCCCGCCGCCCACACCCCACTTTTTCGACCATTGACATCAATCAAATGGTCAACATGTCCAGCAACACAGAATACAAATGCAAAGCAGGAGGATGGCCCCCCCTCCCACATACATTACAACAAATTGCATACACTACAGCCAGATGGAGATATAACACAGCCATCACCTGCGGACATGCACCTCACTTTCCTTCCCCCCTCCCCTTATTCTCCCCACCTTTACCCCTTCCCCTCCTTGCTCCACGCCGCCTGGCCAAAGAGTTCCTCAGGCGGTGCCTCATTGGGGGGGGATGAAGGCAGAGGCGGTGGTTGGATGGGTACAGGAGCGGGGGGTGCTGAGGGGGGAACATTTTCTGATCCAGAAGCAGGATCTTGGTCCTGCCTCTCATCTGTCGTTGGCAGTGGTGTTGCGGAACCTAGGGGTGGAGTGCCGCGCTCCGGGACCACTGAGAGGCCTGTGCCAGCAGTGTTCCGGCTATCGCCTCCAGGGCCTCCGCTATCCGTGGAACGTACTCAGTCGTGGTGGGTAGCTGTCGAGATATGCCCCCCAATGCATTGAGGATCTGGTCACCAATGTCTGCAGTCCTCCTAGACAACTGTACCATCTCTCTGCTCTCATGTGGCGCTTGTGGACCAGACCTGCCGTGTCCACGAAACCTCCATGGGGTCGGCGCCATTCTGGGGACAAATGGGCTGCCCTGTGGTGAGGTGCTTGGGCCCGGTACCTCCAGAGTGGAGGCGGGAATGGCCGGAGGAGCACAAGATGGACTTGGGGTGGAATGGCTTCTGGACTGCAGCGATGCAGGTACCTCAAAGCCCGTGCTCCCATCCGTAGAGAACAGACCCAGCGGATTGACGGGCGAAAATCGGAGCTCCTCAGCACCAGATGTAGGATGCTCCGGCGAGCCTAGCCCCGCGCCCCCACCTTCTGGGCTCGGTGGTCTTGCCTTGGGACGCGCTGCTGGCTGAGCTGCAAAACACAAATGATGTAAATTTTACTCACGTCGCTTCACTTCAGGGTCTGCAGATGCTTGCTTGGCCGTCCGGGGGTGCTTCCCCACAAATGTGAGCACACGCTCCTCCATGTCAGTGATGTCGCTGATGACTGGTGGCCCACCACCCGTTCGCCTCTACGCGGACCGCATCGTCAATAGCTTCTTCTGTGAAAGGTGACAGGACGACATGGCATGAAATCATTGTGTGATATCATTGCTAGGTACTGTCACAGAGACTAATACAACACAAAACCGACAGATGTAATCATGATTATTATGATAATTAGCATTCTTTACCTAGAGACGTGCACCGTGACCGCAGGCTTTGAATACAACATTCCTGGTAAAAGTGAAAGATCTCACATCTGCTGATAATCACTCATAACTGTTACAAATCAAATTATATAAATACATAAGTACATGTAAATAAATGTAATACTTACTCTTGCGGATCCCACAAAGTCATTCCATCGTTTGCGGCATAGGTTGCCCTCATGCACCTCATTGGTCGCTGACGAGACCACCTCTGCTATCTTGGCCCATATCTTCTGGTAGGCCTTTGGGTTGGGCTTCCCACACCCTCCCTGGGTTAAATTGTCCCAGCGTAACTCAACCTTCTGCAGGAAGGAGGCATTTGCCTCGTCTGAGAACCTCCTGGCTCTTTTGCGCCCTCCAATGTGCTCCTCTCCCAGCTCACTGCTCTCACCAGCGTCAGTCTCCACAGCATGCTGTGACGTCTCCTCCTATCCCTCCATTATAAGCACCAAATTCAGGAAAATATGTGGCTGGTAACAGCTAATTTTTGTTTGCCTACTTGCTGTGAAGCTCTAAATTCTCCCTCCTTCCTCCCAAAGCAGCCACACCACACCCAGAGATGCCTTCAGTCCCTCTCAGCTCCCTCTCTCTCTGTGTCCTCTTATGCGCATGTCATGAAAGCAGGAAAGGGGAACTGAGGTGATGATCAGCCATGATCTTATTGAATGGTGGTGCAGGCTCGAAGGGCCGAATGGCCTACTCCTGCATCAATTTTCTATGTTTCTATGACCCTTGACCTCCTGAATCACGGGAATCGAGCGTTGCCATGCCGTTGCTAAGGATGGCGACACTTTACGGCAGAAGGTCAGAGAGATTTAATGCTGCCGCCCATTTCATATCGCTCGCGGTAACGCCCAATTTCAAGAACAGAGACTAGGGGCCTTGCGAATGGGCGACAAGCTGACGATCTGAAAACCCATTTTTACCGCCCATGCCGGAAATGACACCTATTTGTGGGCGATCTGCACAAGAGTGTAAAATCTAGCCCTATGTCCCCTAGTTTTAATTTCCCCTATGAGTGGAAATATCCTCTTGTCGAGCCCCCTCCTTACCTTATAAGTTTCAATAAAATCACCTCTCATTCTTCTGAACTCCAATGTGTATAGGCCCAACCTACTCAACCTGTCCTCATAAGTCAACCCCCTCATCTCCGGAATCATAGAAACATAGAAACATAGAAAATAGGTGCAGGAGTAGGCCATTCGGCCCTTCGACCCAGCACCACCATTCAATAAGATCATGGCTGATCATTCACCTCAGTACCCCTTTCCCGCTTTCTCTCCATACCCCTTGATCCCTTTAGACGTAAGGGCCATATCTAACTCCCTCTTGAATATATCCAATGAATTGGCATCAACGACTCTCTGCGGCAGGGAATTCCACAGGTTAACAACTCTCTGAGTGAAGAAGTTTCTCCTCATCTCAGTCCTAAATGGTCTACCGCTTATCCTAAGACTGTGACCCCTGGTTCTGGACTTCCCCAACATCAGGAACATTCTTCCCGCATCTAACCTGTCCACTCCCGTCAGAATCTTATACGTTTCTATGAGATCCCCTCTCATCCTTCTAAACTCCAGTGTATAAAGACCCAGTTGATCCAGTCTCTCCTCATATATCAGTCCAGCCATCCCTGGAATCAGTCTGGTGAACCTTCGCTGCACTCCCTCAATAGCAAGAACGTCCTTCCTCAGATTAGGAGACCAAAACTGGACACAATAATCCAGGTGAGGCCTCACCAAGGCCCTGTACAATTGCAGTAAGACCTCCCTGCTCCTATACTCAAATCCCCTAGCTATGAAGGCCAACATGCCATTTGCCTTCGTCACCACCTGCTGTACCTGCATGCCAACTTTCAATGACTGATGAACCATGACACCCAGGTCTCGTTGCACCTCCTCTTTTCCTAATCTGCCACCATTCAGATAATATTCTGCCTTCATGCTTTTGCTACCAAAGTGGATAACCTCACATTTATCCACATTATACTGCATCTGCCATGCATTTGCCTACTCACCTAACCTGTCCAAATCACCCTGCAGCCTCTTAGCATCCTGCTCACAGTTCACACCGCCACCCAGTTTAGTGTCATCTGCAAACTTGGAGATATTACACTGAATTCCTTCATCCAAATCATTAATGTATATTATAAAGAGCTGGGGTCCCAGCACTGAGCCCTACGGTACTCCACTAGTCACTGCCTCCCATTATGAAAAGGACCCGTTTATCCCGACTCTCTGCTTCCTGCCTGCCAACCAATTCTCTATCCACGCCAGTACATTACCCGCAATACCATGGGCCTTGATCTTGCAGACCAATCTCTTATGTGGGACCTTGTCAAAGGCCTTTTTAAAGTCCAAATACACCACATCCACTGGTTCTCCCTTGTCCACGCTACTAGTTACATCCTCAAAAAATTCCAGAAGATTGGCCAAGCATGACCTCCCTTTCATAAATCCATGCTGACTTGGACCGATCCTGTCACCACTTTCCAAATGCGCTGCTATTTCATCCTTAATAATTGATTCCAACATTTTCCCCACTACTGATGTCAGGCTAACCAGTCTATAATTACCTGTTTTCTCTCCCTCCTTTTTAAAAAAGTGGTGTTACATTAGCTACCCTCCAGTCCATAGGAACTGATTCAGAGTCGATAGACTCTTGGAAAATGATCACCAATACATCCACTATTTTTAGGGCCACCTCTTTAAGTACTTTGGCATGCAGACTCTGGGGATTTATCGGCCTTCAATCCCATCAATTTCCCCAACATAATTTCCCACCTAATAAGGATATCCTTCAGTTCCTCCTTCTCACTAGACCCTCGATCCCCTAGTACATCTGGAAGTGTCTTCCTTTGTGAAGACAGAACCAAAGTAGTTGTTCAATTGGTCTGCCATTTCTTTGTTCCCCATTATTAATTCACCTAAGTCTGACTGCAAGGGACCTACGTTTGTCTTCATTAATCATTTTCTCTTCACATATCTATAGAAGCTTTTGCAGTCAAATTTTAAGTTCCCGGCAAGCTTCCTCTCGTACTCTATTTTCCCCCTCCTAATTAAACCCCTTGTCCTCCTCTGCTGAATTCTAAATTTCTCACAGTCCTCAGGTTTGTTGCTTTTTCTGGCCAGTTTATATGCCTCTTCCTTGGATCTAACATGATCCTTAATTTCCCTTGTTAGCCACGGTTGAGCCACCTTCCTTGTTTTATTTTTGCTCCAGACAGGCATATACAACTGTTGAAGTCCATCCATGTGATCTATAAATGTTTGCCATTGCCTATCCACCATCAACCCTTTAAGTATCATTTGCCAGTCTATTCTAGCCAATTCACACCTCATGCCATCGAAGTTAGCTTTCCTTAAGTTTCGGACCCAAGTTTCTGAATTAACTGTGTCACTCTCCATCTTAATAAAGAATTCTACCATATTATGGTCACTCTTCCCCAAGGGGTCTCGCACAACAAGATTGCTAATTAGTCCCTTCTCATTACAGATCACCCAGTCTAGGATGGCCAGCTCTCGAGTTGGTTCCTCGACATATTGGTCAAGAAAACCATCCCTTATACACTCCAGGAAATCCTCCTTTACCGCATTGCTACCTGTTTGGTTAGCCCAATCTATATGTAAATTAAAGTCGCTCATGATAACTGCTGTACCTTTATTGCACACATCCCTTATTTCTTGTTTGATGCTGTCCCCAACCTCACTACTACTGTTTGGTGGCCTGTACACAAATCCCGCCAGCGTTTTCTGCCCTTTCGTATTCTGTAGCTCCACTCATATAGATTCCACATCATCCAAGCCAATGTCTTTCCTTACTATTGCATTAATTTCCTCTTTAACTGGCAACGCCACCCCGCCTCCTGTTCCTCTCTCTCTATCCTTCCTAAATGTTGAATACCCCTGGATGTTGAGTTTCCAGCCTTGGTCACCCTGGAGCCATGTCTCTGTGATGCCAATTACATTGTATCCATTAACTGCTCTCTGCACAGTTAATTCATTCACCTTATTCTGAATACTACTCGCATTGAGGCATAGAGCCTTCAGGCTTGTCTTTTTAACACACCTTGCCCCTTTAGAATTTTGTTGTAATGTGGCCCTTTTTGTTTCTTGCCTTGGGATTCTCTGCCCTTCACTTTTACTATTCTCCTTTCTATCTTTTGCCTCTGTCTCCCTATTATTTCCCTGTGCCTCCCTGCCTAGGTTCCCATCCCCCTGCCATATTAGTTTAACCCCTCCCCAACAGCACTAGCAAACTCTCCCCCTCGGACATTGGTTCTGGTCCTGCCCAGGTACAGACCGTCCGGTTTGTACTGGTCCCACCTCCCCCAGAACCGGTTCCAATGCCCCAGGAATTTGAATCTCTCCCTTCTACACCACTCCTCAAGCCACGTATTCATCTGAGCTATCCTGCGATTCCTACTCTGACTAGCACGTGGCACTGGTAGCAATTCTGAGATTACTACTTTTGAGGTCCTACTTTTTAATTTAGCTCCTAGATCCCTAAATTCATCTCGTAGGACCTCATCCTGTTTTTTACCTATATCGTTGGTACCGATGTGTACCACGACAACTGGCTGTTCACCCTCCCTTTTCAGAATATCCTGCACCCACTCCGAGACATCCTTGACCCTTGCACCAGGGAGGCAACATACCATCCTGGAGTCTCAGTTGCGGCCACAGAAACGCCTATCTATTCCCCTTACAATTGAATCCCCTATCATTATAGCTCTCCCAATCTTTTTCCTGCCCTCCTGTGCAGCAGAGCCACCCATGGTGCCATGAACTTGGCTGCTGCTGCCCTCCCCTGATGAGTCATCCCCCTCAACAGTACCCAAAGCGGTGTATCTGTTTTGCAGGGGGATGGCCGCAGGGGACCCCTGCACTACCTTCCTTGCACTGCTCTTCCTGTTGGTCACCTCTATCTGGCTGTGTACCCTTTACCTGCGGTGAGACCAACTCGCTAAATGTGCTATTCACGTCATTCTCAGCATCATGGATGCTCCAGAATGAATCCACCCGCAGCTCCAGGGCCACAGTGCGGTCTGTCAGGATCTGCAGGCGGATACACTTCCCGCACATGTAGTTTTCAGGGACACCGGAAGCGTCCCTGACTTCCAACATAGTACAAGAGGAGCATAACACATGTCCGACTTCTCCTGCCATGACTTAACCCCTAGATAAACTTAATTTGGCAACAACAATGCTAAAGGTTACTTGCTGATATCGAAAAGAAAAAGAAACGCTACTTACCAATCACCAGCCAATCACTTACCCCCTTGGCTGTGACGTCACCTTTCGCTTTCTTTCTACTTCTTGAATGCCTTCTCCCTGCAGCTGCACAAGCCACGCCTCCTCACCGACACTGCCTGACTCCTGATCTCGCGGTCTTTTTATAGGCCTCCGGCCCGGACTCTCACCTCCTCACCAACACTGCCTGACTCCTGATCTCGCGGTCTTTTTATAGGCCTCCGGCCCGGACTCTCACCTCCTCACCGACACTGCCTGACTCCTGATCTCGCGGCCTTTTTATAGGCCTCCGGCCCGGACTCTCGCCTCCTCACCGACGCTGCCCTTCTCCTGATCACGCGGCCTTTTTATAGGCCTCCAGCCTGGACTCTCACCTCCTCACCGACACTGCCTGACTCCTGATCTCGCGGCCTTTTTATCGGCCTCCGGCCCGGACTCTCGCCTCCTCACCGACACTGCCTGACTCCTGATCTCGTGGCCTTTTTATAGGCCTCCGGCCGGGACTCTCATCTCCTCACCGACACTGCCTGACTCCTGATCTCGCGGCCTTTTTATAGGCCTCCAACCCCGGACTCTCACCTCCTCAACCTAGTGAGACTTCTTTGAACATCCTCCAATGCAAGTATATCCTTCATTAAATACGGAGACCAAAACTGCACGCAGTACTCTAGGTGTGCCCTCACCAATACCTTGTACAGTTGTAGCAGGACTTATCTGCTTTGATACTCTATCCCCCTTGCAATGAAGGCCAACATTCCATTTGCCTTCCTGATTACTTGCTGTATCCGCATACTAACTTTTTGTGTTTCATGCACAAGGACCCCCAGGTCTCTCTGTACTGCAGCACTTTGCAATTTGTCTCCATTTAAATTATAATCTGCTTTTCTATTATTTCTGCCAAAGTTGATAACCTCATATTTTCCCACATTATACTCCCATCTGCCAAATTTTTGCCCACTCACTTAGCCTGTCTATCCCTTTGCAGATTTTTTGTGTCCTCCTCACAATCTGCTTTCCCACCCATCTTTGTATCATCAGCAAACTTGGCTATATTATACTCGGTCCCTTCATCCAAGTCATTAATATAGATAATAAATAGTTGAGGACCCAGCACTGATCCCTGTTTGCCAACCGGAAAATGACCCATTTATCCCGACTCTCTGTTTTCTGTTAGTTAGCAAATCCTCTATCCATTATCCCCAACCCCGTGAGCAGTAACCTTTTAAGGGGCAGCTGATTGAATGTCTTCTGGAAATCCAAATACACTACATCCACTGGTTCCCCCTCATCCACCCTGCTCATTACATTCTCAAAGATTCTGTGTCAAACTGCTCCTTTTGGTCCCACACTACATTCATGGGCCGCTGCCAGCCATTGCTTGCCCAACTCCCAATTGCTTGAGTACTGGGTCCAGTTCTGGTCACTGAGAAATGAGGGAAAGATTCTCATCCTGGAAGCAATGTGGGGAAGGTTCATGAGGATGACTCCTAGTGTTAAAGTTCTGAATTGTATGGAAAACCTGGAGGAACTTAGGGGGAGGAATTGGGCTACTTTGCGCCTCCTGTTAGCGCCTCTACGGGGCGCTCACAAGGTGTAAATCAGTTTGCGACTGGGAGCAGTGAGAACAGTACCTCCCGCTAAATTCGATGGTGGGTTTGCGGCAGCGGTGACAGGTAGCACTGCGCTCTGCTGCGTCTGGCAATGCTGACATCATCACCATGCACAGCGCCCCGCTGGCACCCCGGAAATAAAATTGGCCCTCGCCACCTAATTTAGCTCTTGTCGCTGACAACAATAACTTCAACAGTCGGGTTTGAGTCAGATGTTGGCTGGAGGAGCACTATTTAAAGGCAGACAGGCGTTTTGACCAATTTGAGCGATTTGCAGTTGAAGGGGTGTTCTGGCTTTTAAAGATTCCTGACTTTCATTGAGGGCAGATTTGAAACTCCGACATTTATATTGTTTCATGGGGACTGTGCTGGCACTGTACCTTGTGCTTCAACATCAACATCCGAGGCAACTGAGGCAGAGAGAAAGAGTGCAAAATGTGTCCAGAGGTAGGAGGGCCAACAGAGCTGTCAACAGGAGGCCTTACCCACCCAGGGTATTCCGGAAGTCGTTCTCTGATATCAATTGCACAGAGGAACATTATGTTCAAAGGCTGCGCTTCAGCAAGGACCTGGTCACAGAGCTCTGCCCTCTCATGCAACCAAACCTCAAGCCTTATACCAGGGTGAGCACAGCTCTCTCCGTGGCAATTAAGGTCACCAAGGCGCTCAATTTCTATTCCAGTGGATCCTTCCAATGTGCAACAGGAGACATCTACAACATCTCCCAGTTTGCTGTGCATTGCTCCATCCGCGAGGTCACAGATGCTCTCTACAGAAAGAGGATGGACTAAATTTCTTTCCCCATCACCAGACAGAAGCAGCTGGAGTGTGCATGTGGCTTTCACAGGATAGCGGGCTTCCCCATGGTGCAGGGTGCCATTGACTGCACTCACGCTGCTTTGCGGACACCGCATAACAATCCTGAGGTATTCCGTAACCGCGAAGACTACCACTCACTGAATGTACAGTTGGTGTGCAGCCACACATGCCGAATCCTCACCATCAATGCCCGCTATCCTGGCAGCAGCCACAATGCATTCATCTGCGCAAAACCGGTGTGCCAGCTCTCTTCCAGCCACCACATCAAACTTGTGGCTGGCTGCACGGAGACAAGGGTTACCCACTCTCCATCTAGCTCGTGTCTCCTCTCCGCACCCTCAACACTCTTGCCTAGCACTCATATAATGAGAGCCATGCCACCACCAGGAACATCATTGAGCAGATCATTGGAGTGATCAAGCAAAGGTTCCGCTGCCTTGACTACTCAAGAGGAGTCTTCCAGTCCTCGGCTGAGTGGGTGTCCCTTTTCATCGTTGTCTGCGGCATGCTGCACAACTTGGCCATCATGAGGGTGCAGCCACTGTCACCAGGCATAGCTCCACCACCTCAGGATGAGGAGGAGGAGGTGCCGAAGGACGAGGAGGAACAGGAGCAGCAGCAGCGACAGAGGAGGCAGGCACTCAATCGGCCTTTGCTAGGACGGTCCACAAGCAACTGATAAGAGTTCGGTTCCAACGAATTCCAGGCTAATTCCCGGCTGGTCTGCACATCCCCATTATTACATCAATTTCCCATTCCATAGCACAGCTCCAAGATTGAATTGAGAGACAGCATCAAATTAACTTTTTATCATAAAACATGAACCACATATATATACAACAATTAAATTGAGTATTCACACTTGTACAAAACCTTATATCCCCTTTTATCACTGGCTTTATCTATTCTACTGTTCCTATGTTGTGTGTCCCCTGTCGCTGCAGCACGGCTGGTGGAAGGCTACAGAGCATCAGGACCAGAGACTATAGATGGCCTTGCAAGATGCCCTCAACCAACTCTGAACCTGGAAGGCCCAGCTGTAGACTGCACCACCTCAGGTTGGGCGGCGGCAGTCTGGGTTGGCTGGGTGACAGTCAGCGACAAATGCAATGGCAGAGTGGCAGTGGTGCTGTGATATATTCTTTATGACATCATAAACAAAGACAGGACTCCAAGATGGCTCCATTCCTTTTATTCTTGTAAACAGCAATGGCTGTATTACCACAGTAGTCCACTAGGTGGAGCAGTAGTCCACCAGATGGCTTTATATATTACACTTCTCCCTCCTTAATGAAGAAGTAATTGTAACAAACAATCATCATACATAACTTGCATGGTTATACATAACAAAATATATGGATTTATTTTGCCATATTTACAAATCAAACTTAACCACTGGTTTTCTGTTTCGAAGAGGATATCTTCGCGCTCGAACAGAATCATCCAAATATGGTGTCAAATTTAGACTCACTCTAGGCTGATCCTGAGGAAAATTTTCCTCTGATGGTTACCCTTGATCTACATTTGAACTCTCTTCAACTTCAGACTGTTTGTCTGCCTGACTCGGGCACAGACTTAAATTCTGACTTTCTCTTGGACTTGATTCTTGTAGATTTGATGTAGGATATGATATTGGTACTGTATTTATAATAAGACTATCTGATGAGTCAGAAATAATCAAAACATTCCAACTTTCAATTCCTTCCACATCTGTAGGTAAAATGTGATCAATGTGAACAAATCTAATCTGTCCATGATCAAACATCTTGACCAAATATGTGCGAGGACCGCATATCTTCACTACTCTTCCTGGTAACCACTTTAATCATTTATGGCGATGGTTCTTCACTCTTATCTTCTGTTGTAATTTCACACTTCTCTCTCTTATTTTATCTCAATCATGATTCTCTTTAGATACATCATAGTGAACTAACATGGTGCTGTCTACCAATTGGCTTTTATACTCCTTGAATGCTGCATCGCATTCTTCTGACCACTTCCAATGGACCTGTTTTTTCAACAGCTCATTCAGTGGATGTAACACTGTAGCCAAATTTGGTAAGAACTTCCCATAATAATTTAAAAGACCCAAAAATGATCAAAGTTCAGTGACATTCTTGGGAGTGGGTGCATTTCTAATTGCATCCAGCTTTCCCTTGGTTGGATGTAAACCACATTTGTCTACTCTGTACCCTAAGTACTCCGCTGTGTTTTGAAATAACTCACACTTGTTAGCAGTCACTCGCACTCTGTGCTTCTCTAGCCGTTTGAGTACTTCATTCAATATGTTATTATGGATTTGCCTGTTTGGTGCTGAAATGAGTATGTCATCTAAATAACATACTACCCCGTCAATACTTTGCAAAATCTGGTTCATCAACCTTGGAATATGGAGGGGCGGAAGACACTCCAAATGGTAGCCTATTAAATTGATATAGGCCCAGATGAGTATTTATAGTCAAACATGACTTGGACTCCTCATCTAGTTCAAGTTGTAAGTAGGTATTTGTGAGATCTAACTTTGAGATAATGTTCTCAGTCTCTAGTCTTTTGAGTTCTTGCTCAACGTTCTCCTTGAGTGCATATGATACGGGACGTGGCTTGCAGTAAACTGGTCTAGCGTCCTTCTGTACACTAACACTCGCCTTGAAGCCTTGGATCAGACTGCCAGTTTCGCAGAACACCTTCAGATACTTCTTAATGATATCATCTTTCGATGCAAATCTTGTTTCAACACAAAAAATCTCACTCCAATCCAGCTTCAGTGATCCCAACTAATTTCTTCCTAGTAAGGCAGGCTTGTCTCCTGCCACTACTAATAGAGGCAAGCTCTGAAATTGATCCTTGTATTTCACCAGTACGGTGATACGACCTACCACAGCAATGTTCTCTCTTGAGTATCCTTGCAGCTCTGTCTTGGATTTTTCCAATGGGAAATCACGCAATTTGTCGAGGTATAGAGATTCCGGTACTATGCTCATGGATGCACCAGTGTCGATTTCCATGGCTATCTTGGTTCCTGCAACATCTATGTGGATGATGATACTTTTCGAATCGCTGTTAGATACGTTTGTGCTTCTGATGATGTGTATCTCTTCATCCTGTTGCTTTTCTTCCATGCTATGTAGTCTCTGGGGATTTCTACTTATAGTCTTGAAAGTTGGTTTATTCTTCAGTCGGCATGCCTTCGCAAGATGCCCAGTTTTCCTGCAGAAGAAACACCCTGCCTTCACATATGGACAACTTTGAGCAATGTGTTGTCCCAGGCACCAATAGCATGACTTTAATGCTGTGATGTTACATTGGCCAGTGGCTGAGGCCTTGGGGCCGAACTGCCTTTTACTTTTAACCTGCAGGTGATTCACCTTGGTTTTCTGATGACTGGAAATGGTACGAAATTCTCAGGAATATTGGTCGGCCATGTCCATTGACATAGCTGTCTGACAAGCTAAATCAAAAGTCAAGTCAGGAGTTGTCAACAATGTCCTCCTGATTGCTTCGTTTTTCATCCCACAAACAAAGCGGTCACGCAATGCTTGGTCCTGAAAGTTTCCAAAATGACAATGAATGGATAGCTTTTTTAATGCTATAACGTACTCACTGATACTTTCATCAGTTAACTGATCTCGTGTTCCAAACGATAACTTTCAGCAATTTCCAGGGGCTCAGGACTGTAGTGCCATTCTAACTTCCTTAGAATCTCCAAAAGTGATGTATCCTTTGGCTTGACAGGAACAAGCACATTTTTCAGGGTTTCATACACCTCAGGGCCTGCTTCAGTCAAGAAAATAGCCCGGTTTCTTTCCAACACCATTCAGTTACAGTTTTCATCATCAGGATCTTCAATGATACTATTCGCATTGAAAAACATTTCTAGCCGCTCCACATATGCTCTGAAAGTCTCACGGTCACGATGGAATTCACCCAAGCGCCCTATTATTCTCATAGGCGCGGCCATCTGGACTCTTCAGTTCAGTCAAATATGCTTGTAATTTATCTTGGATTTTTAGCTGTTCTGCAAACAACGAACCTCTCTAGTCTATTGTTTGGCTGGAATCATCCACCAACAAAAATTTCAGCTAGGGAATCCGATTATCTTAACCTTCATCACCAATGTGATAAATTCTTTACAACCTCACACACACACACACACACACAGGACTTCAAGATGGCTCCATTCCTTTTATTCTTCTAAACAGCAATGTCCCACAGTAGACCACTAGGTGGAGCAGTAGTCCACTAGGTGGATCTATATATTACAGTGCGATCAGGAATGCTGTCATCCTGAGAGAGGACAGCATGCTCCTGCTCCACTGACCTACTGTCATTCCCCCGGGGCAGCACCTCAGCATTCCCACCAATCTGCTAGAGCACAGATTAGTGGCCTACTGCGACACCGTGAGTTCCCCGGTCGACTGTCCTGGACCCAGTGACGATGGCAGCAGTCAGAGATTGCGTGGCATCGAGCTTAGACTGCATGAGAGCAGTCTGAGCTTCCATGCCAGCCACCATTCTCTGCATTAAAGCACTAAGACGTTGCTTTCCTTCCACCTGTGCTGCAATGGAAGCTGCCGCATCGCCCATGACACGTGTCATGAGGTCTGGGTCCCCACGGTCTCTCTAGGTGTCCAACATCCTCTGCACACTGGCAATGATGGGCTCCACGGTGTGCGCAGAACTCTGTGCAATGCTGAATGCAGACTCCTTCTCGCTCCTTACCATTGCCGAGAGGCTCTTAGGCAACCTTGCCATTGCACCTATCATGTTGAAGTGCATGGCCATCATCCTGCTTGTGAAAACCTCCCCATCGAGGTCCTCATCTGAGTCCTGTGCAGCAGAGCTTGCACGTGAATTCTCCCTCCAGGAAGCTGGCCCCCGAGCTAGCCTTTCCCTTGGCCTTGCTGCAGTCTGCTATGCCCCGGTGCATCACCCAGTGCAGGCCCATTTGCTAAGCTAACGTAAGAACATAAGAACATAAGAAATAGGATTAGGAGTCGGCCATTTGACCCCTCGAGCCTGCTCCACCATTCAATATCATGGCTGATGTGATCAAGGACTCAGCTCCACTTCCCTGCCTGCTCCCCATAACCCTTTACTCCCTTATCGCTCAAAAATCTGTCTATCTCTGCCTTAAATATATTCAATGATCCAACCTCCACAGCTCTCTGGGGCAGAGAATTCCATAGACTTACAACAATCTGAGAAAAGAAATGCCTCCTCATCTCAGTTTTAAATGGGCGGCCCCTTATTCTGAGACAATGTCCCCTAGTTTTAGTTTCCCCTATGAGTGGAAACATCCTCTCTGCATCCACCTTGTCGAGCCCGTTCATTATGTTTCATATGTTTCATTAAGATCACCTCTCAGTTTTCTGAACTCCAATGTATATAGGCCCAACCTATCTTCATAAGTCATCCCCCTCATCTCCAGAATCAACCTAGTGAACCTTCTCTGAACAGCCTCCAATGCAAGTATATCCTTCTTTAAATATGGAGCCCAAAACTGTACACAGTACTCCAGGTGTGGCCTTACCAATACCCTGTACAGTTGTAGCAGGACTTCCCTGCTTTTATACTCTATCCCCCTTGCAATAAAGGCCACCATTCCATTTGTCTTCCTGATTACTTGCTGTACCTGCGTACTCACTTTTTGTGTATCATGCACAGGGACCCTCAGGTCTCTCTGTACTGCAGCACTTTGCAACTTTTCTCCATTTAAATTATAATTTGCTTTTCTATTATTTCTGCCAAAGTAGACAATCTCACATTTTCCCATATTATACTCCATGTGCCAAATTTTTGCCCTCTCACTTATCCTGTCTATCCCTTTGCAGATTTTTTGTGTCCTCTTCACAATTTGATTTCCCACCCACCTTTGTATCATCAGCAAATTGGTTACATTACACTTGGTCCCTTCATCCAAGTCATTAATAACGTCTAAGGACCATGTAGTGCCCGTCTCTGAGCTGGTGCCTGTGGGTGAGTGATGCACTGACGCAGTGCTTGGGTCCTCCTCCTCCTCCTCCTCTTCTCCTTCATCACGGTCACTGGAGGCTCAGGGACAGGCTACTCATCTGCTGGCTGATTATCTGGAAGCATAAAGGCACAAGACTCTCGTTACGGTGAGGGCAGGGTGGCAGGAATGGAGTAGGGAATGCAGGCAGTATCAGGAACTGGAAAGTGATAAAGCTTCCTGGTATGAGGGGGAAGTGCGATGAGAAAAGGAGAGGGGATAAAGATACAATTGTTGCCCCCAGAGGGGTCGACGTCTCCGCTGGCCACGGTGCCCACCACCTGCGGCCCAATGAGTTGCAGCACTCGCTTCTCAATATCTGACAGCAGCTGGAGCTGAGGTTCAGCCCCATCTGTCTTCTGCTGTTCCCTCCTATTGTGGGCCATCTTGGCCTGCAAAAAGAAAGGAATGCTTGTGAGTCAGAATCCAGCTATGTGTCGAGGAGATATGCCTGCTGTCGTTGAATAGCTGTGACTGTAGCCAAGGTGTGAGATGAGGATGTGAGTTTGAGCAGTTGCAGATGTTTAGTGGGTGAGTGGTGGTTTGCGCAGTGTGCACAGACAGAGGTTCAGATGCTGGTATGTAGAACTTGTTGAAACCTGTATTCACTTTGACTACCCGATGAGGTCGATGAACTTCTTACGGCACTGTGTGAGGCTGCGTTTGATGAGATTACTGGCCGAGACCTCCTCTGCCACTTCCCTCCAGATTGCCCTGAAGACCAAGGGTATTGGTCTCCTTCCACTTGTCAGGAAGAGCGATTCCCTCCTTTTTTCAACTCCACCCATCAATGCTTGCAATGAGGCGTCATTAAACCTACGAACTTTCTCCCTTTGGTCTGTATTAGGAGCAGCCATAGCCATGAGGTCTCTCAGTTGATGTCATGTCAAGTTCTGTTGGAAGAATGGTGAAAATGAGCAGCATCAGCTTGATAGAACCTGCCCTTTAAGAGCTGGAATGAGCCAGTGTGAAGGATTGAAGGATGATTACTGAATGCAAGTCACCTGAAATTCGATAGTGCTCTGATGGTAGTGTCCCTGTAACGCCCCACTGGGGTCATTAGCGCTTGATATACCACCCCCACTTCCTTCCTGGGGTGCTAAAGCCCAATTTAGAAGAAGTTAAGATTCCTTTGCACCTGGCACTAAATTTTCAAAATTTAAAAAGTTAACATCCCAAATGGGGTGCTACCAAATTTCTCCCCCTTCAGCTTTTCAGTTTTGAGCAGAAGCATCTGATAGGTGATCTTATAAAGTATATAAGATATTGGCCACGCAATTTACAGTCGGGATGACGGCAAACTGGCAGGGTTCGTTGTCATTCCACCTTTGAAACTGACCACAAATTCAGGATTTGGCACGTGTGCAGGTGCATGCGGAAATTCCGAAGTTGTGGTCTGTCGTTGCTCACTCTGAAACAGGCTGCGCTGTGCACTAACCCCTCTTCCTCCCCCGCCCCCACTCCCCACAGACTGGGGGCGCTAACGGGGCACAAACAACTTTGCGACTGGGCGCGGCAGCAGGCAGCACGAATGACTCCCGCTGCTAAATGCGGCAGCAGCTTAATGATGGCGCTACGGCATTGTGCCCTGATCTCCTGCGCCCAGAGATCATGTCATCTTTGCTGTGCGCAATGCCCCATTAGCGCCCCAGACCCTAAATTGGGTATCGCACCCTGAAGCTGCATCAGGCGATCACAGCGACAGCTTCAGGGGATGTGTACCAGGTGGCCGGCCGCTAGTGGGGCAAAATTTAACGGGGAGGTGACCAACCGGCTGCTCCTCTCCTCAAAAAAATGTCCGCTTTTCTTTTCGGCAGCGGTGCCCATTTGGATGCGGGGTCCATGTTGCGATCACTCAGCGTGGCACTGTGCTTGAGTGCCGGGCTGATTTCGTGGCACCCCCGCTCCCCAGTGGTCCAGGTATGACCATTTTTATTATGCAGGGTATGCAACTTGGGCCCTTCCCTTTTATTCAGGGAAGAGCCCCTCCTACGCGGCAGCGCTAGGCGGCTCAGTGCGTAGCACTGCTAAAATCGTGCGCCCCGCTACCGCCTCAGAAAGGAAGTAGAATGCTTGATTTAGCTCTCCTCTTCCTTGCGGGGGCGGTAACCCTAATTTATCGCGAGAGGTGAGACTTCTGCGTCTGATGCAAAGTCTCGCACCTCGCGAGTGTTGCTGCCCCCCAAACAGGGCGCACTGCAATTTCTAGGCCTTCGGCTCTTCTTCAATAAGTATGCCGTTAAATTCCCCACTAAAAGTTAGATCCAAAGGGATTAGGTGTATCTGGGGTGTTAACAGTATTATTACTGCTAAACAATTTTAATTTTGTGCAGTGTGAAATTGGTCCATTTTAATAAAAACTTAAATTTTTAAGAAACTTTTCAAAACATTTTTTGTTAATGTTTGTTTATCTTTATGTCAGGTTTGCCTTTTCCTCATGTGAGAGCCCCAATCTTTGTTTTGCTATCTCTAACATTTTTAAAAGCTAGAATTTTAAGAGCTTACCCACTTCCTTGTTTGCTGTTTGTGAGAATTCTGCGTTTTGATTGGCTGCTTAGACAGCCTGATGACATCACAGCAGTTCGCACTAGAGGATTAACATTAATCTTCGTTGTTTTGATTTGAAGGTCAGAAAATCAAAGTTCTCGACACTGGGACCTGTGCGAAGCGTACTTCGGGATCAGCGGTGAACTCCTTCGCTTTGCTGCTGACCGCAAAGCCGGGGTCGATAAACCATATGGAAACGGTAAATGCAGCAAATTCATAATCATCCTTGATTTTAATGGGGGGCAAATTCATAACAGTTATGTCCATAACACTTTTGTTTCCTGAAAATTGCAGCTTTAAAAAGTAACATTTTAATTACTTCAAGTATTTAGAGTGTTCGATTCAGGAACTGAGGCCCCAAGACATCAAGCCTAGAAAGCTCTTCACCAACCCTCCCAGCACCCACCTATCACAACCCTCATACCACCACCTACACACATAGTCTTCACCCTTCAAACAAGATCAGTTGTGCGGATGCAAAGATTTAAATGCAGAAAAAGCACAATTAAACAAAAACTCAGGACAAAACTCACAGGGCTGGATTTTGCCGGGTCCCATCCATACACTGTTGGGAGGGGGACTTGGGAGACAGCGGGAAACCCAACCCACCCGAGCATCGGCTTAATTGATAGGCTGGAACTCCGAGAAGGAGACATCAACATCAGGTAAGTGCTGGGCCCAGGATAGTGTGGGCGGGGGGGGAATCCACGTCCGGAGTTTCCGATCCCCAACCCTGGGGCTGAGTCGCGATCCCAGCAGAGGTGGGGGGGATATAAGCCCGGGGAGACTATGAACTCTGACTCCGGGAAATGTGGAATGATGGTGAGGGAGCAAGCTTGGGGGGCCAGGATGAAGCACTCCTTCTCTTCCCGGCCCATAAAGATTGCTCCCCGAGGCTGAGTCCGCCTCATTGCGGACATTGGGAATCCCGAGCCCCGGATCCCCGGCCACCTGCAGTAAAACCTCATTATAAAATTTAAATTGCCAACCTGCTTCCTGGCAATCTGCTTCCCCCCCCCAAACACCCTGTGTCCTCTGAGTGAAAGGTGAAAGTAGGCAGCTTGGGGTTGGAGTTCACTTTTTTTTCAACTTTCACTTCCCCCCCAATGCCTCAAATCCACTCGCTCTTACCTGTGACAATTCTGGCTACAATGTTCTCAAGACAAAAAAAACAAGCAAGTTGAAATCAGTTCTTCATAAGGCTTCAGCAATCAGCTCCAGTTAATCATCATTTCTCTTTTCATCATCGAGCTTCTCTGCTCCACTCAGTCTTCAGGACACAATGACAGATAATCTATTTTATCTACCCATATTCCAGTGCATATGAAGCTTACTATTTTGCCATAATGCAGAGTGGCACACTTCAAAAGTCGAGTGTTTTTTGTTGCTTTGCCTCATGGGAATAAAACTGACATTAGCACCATGGCAATTTCACCACTGCTAGGTTCAAAGATAGCCCTCCCATAAATCTTTCTTGGTATTTTGTGAAAATGCCAAACGCCTAAACCACAAAAAGATACTGATAGAGAGACCAGTGTAATGCCATAGTATATGTGAAGAGAGGGCAGTGTGCATATATGCAGTCCCGTCGCCATCCATGGATACTGGTGAGAACAGTCAGTGTAACTGGCTCAATCTAAAAGTATCCGCTAGCACAGAATCAGAGCCTTGAGCTAGTTTTAAACTGGTAGCTTGCTGTAGCAGCAGCACTGCAGATGTAATACAGAGACTTTCAAAGACGCCTGTGGAACAAGTAGGAGTTAGTTCCCTCGGATGAGAACTGCCGTCATGGAGAATGTGTATCTCTGACCCCTGTGTTGCTGGTATCGATGTTGTACTGTTGGATGCAGCACCTATACCAGCCCAAGTCTCACTATTTGTATCCATCATAAACAAGAACAACTTGAGGCAAAAAAAATAAGCAATGGAGAATTATTTTGTAGTTTAAGGCTTCAAGTTATTAAAGATTTAAGTGAAGATCCATTTTTTAAAACATTGGTTTCCGGGATGTTTACTCCACCAGAAGATTTAGCACCGCAGGATTAACAATACAATACATTAGCAGAGTAGCTTAAAGACATCATATTACTGACTTGTTAAATATTTTATGCAGCTGTATTGTTTTATGGTCTGTCAGAACACCAGGGCTCCTAGGTATACTGCTGCCAGATAGATTTAGCTGCAATAAATCCCACCTGGGCTGCCTGGCAGTCAGCGTTAAAACCCTCATTGTTAGAGTATGAACAGATGTGTTAATTCTAAACCACAGGGCTGGGGGTGAGAGCCATCTGGGCCTATGTTGAGTGGTTGAGTAATTGTACTTCGGCAGTCAGCGAGAACCAGGATAAGAATGGAAGGTTTTCCTAGTCTGGGCCCCCATGCACTCCCATTATTCTTATTTAGAATGAAAGCCTGGCCTCAGTAGCCTGCAGTCTGTAAATTAGAGCATAATCTTCTTTTCTTACTTCTGATCCTGCAATTTGCTATGCTTCAAAACATCCCAGTAATCCAGTAATGTTATTTGCGTGATTCTTAGATCAATGTGTAGATCAGTTGTATTTATTTTGTATTGAATTCTCAGTGTCTTTCCAGCTTGGTTTTCACCGTAAACAAATTAGACTGTGTCAATTAAGCATTTTTTAAGGCTGATTGCACTAACCAAGTGATAACACAAACCAAATGGCCCATTTTCTAGGGTTCTGCAGCATTATTCTCAATGACTCAGTCCTTCCCCATTCAAAAGCTACCACAACAGACAGCAACACTCTGCAGATTGCATAGCAATAGACAGCAGCCCTTTCCACGGTTAGGCATCCAACTCCAAAAATGGTCGCGTTTCGCTGTAATGAGACTTTTACAAACACATTTGTCTCATAGCCTCAGTCAGCATTTTGTTTTAGGTTTTATTTCAAGCAAAAATAAATGCAGAAACCAATTGTGCTGTGATATTGTCTGGCTTGCTTCTATAAGACAAAATCTGTTCAACTGTGCAGTGAGAACATCCCTGTATTCATCAGAACAAGACTTCATAAAGCCTTACAGTCAAATATTTTAGAAAATTGATCTTCCAGCTGATTATTTTTTACATCTAATGTTAGTGTGCCAGATTTTTCCAACTCGTTACCTTCCTTGCCTGAAGACGCTGATTATTGATGAAGTAACATGGGTGCCAGAAGCTATCCAATAACTAGCTGAAATATCCATTGTGTGGCCACAGGGGTGGGTGGTGAAATTCAACTTTACTGATAGGAAAATTGTGCGGAGTATTGAAGGGGTGGCCCATTTGTGAGCGCTCATTCTGCTCCCCCGTCAAAGTTGAATTTCACCACCAATGAGTGATGGCAAGCTCTTCAAACCTGAAGGACGTAATAGCTGAGCCCAATTCTGTCCTCACCAAACACCTCCTCGCAACCACTTGCCAGCAAGTATCGCTAGATAGTGGTCAGGAGTGAGAACCCTGGTTGACCTTCCCCAGATATAGGTCGGGGATGCTGAAGTCAATTGTAACACTCCCAGCTACCATTCCAGGCTGAGGTGACTTAAATCAGCAAATACCAGCAACCAAACCATGGGCCACCTGGTCAATAAGGCCAGTGCTACCCTAGACAGTGCCTTTACCCACAACCATAAGGGGAGTACCAAGTTCATTTTTAACATATATACATATAAATTAAATCTTCGGCAAAGATAATAGTCTATAGTAATGAGGAAGAATCCTGCCACCCTAAAAAATAAATGAAAAAAGCCCTGAATTTTCATTACAAATATTTTCAGTGACATGGAAAGGCATCAAGCAGGAGAAATGCTACAGATTGAGTAATTCTGGTGAATGTCTGAGTTTGGACAAATTTGCATCACTTTAGGTTCAGCTGAAACTTGTTCACTTTTCACGATAACAATGCAGATACGCAGCAGGTTATTTTGCTCCTTTCTGTGTACATGCCGTACCATGTTGTTTTGGCCCACTATCACAGAAACTGCTGAGCAGTGGGTGATGTCTGCGGCTGGAGGCGAGTCACTAAAGGACACCCCCGTTTAGTGGTGGGTCGTGTAATCAGAGGGCAGAGATAGGGTGCAGGCTCCGTCTTCAAAGCCCATGTGAAACACAGGAAAGGTTCTGCTACGTTAAGAGCTGTGGACTTTGCTGCATGGTGGGGAAGAAGATTGAGAAGAGGGTTGGAGCGATTACGCAGCCCTGTTTGACCCCGATCCGGACGTGGATTGGGTCTGTAATGGATCTGTTGGTAAGGATCACAGCTTGCATGTCGTCATGAAGCAGGCGAAGGATGTTGACAAACTTTTGGGGGCATCCGAAACGGAGGAGGATGCTCCATAGACCCTCGCGATTGACAGTGTCAAAGGCCTTTGTAAGATCAAAGAAGGCCATATATAAGGGCTGGCGCTGCTCATGCATTTTTCCTGCAGCTGTCGCGCTGCAAAGATCATGTCCGTTGTACCCCGTAGGGGACGAAATCCGCACTGTGATTCCGGGAGGAGCTCCTCGGCCACAGGGAGAAGACGGTTGAGGACAACCTTCCCAGTGGCTGATAGAAGGGAGATTCCCCTGTAGTTGCATGTCGTATGGATCTGTATGGATCAGAGGCATGGATAATGTATAGAAGGCACCTCAAGTCGTTGGAGATATATCACGAACGATGGCTACGCAAGATCCTGCAAATCCCTTGGGAGGACAGGCACACCAACAACAGTGTCCTTGTCCAGGCTAACATCCCCAGAATTGAAGCACTGACTACACTCGATGAGCTCCGCTGGGCAGGCCACATAGTTCGCATGCCAGATACGAGACTCCCTAAGCAAATGCTTTATGCGGAGCTCCTTCATGGTAAACGAACCAAAGGTGGGCAGCGGAAGCGTTACAAGGACCCCCTCAAAGCCTCCCTGGTAAAGTGTGGCATCACCACTGACACCTGGGAGACCCTGGCCGAAGACCACCCGAGGTGGAGAAAGTGCATCCGGGAGGGCGTTGAGTTCTTCGAGTCTCAACGCAGAGAGCGTGAAGAGGTCAAGTGCAGAGAGCGGAAGGAGCACGCGGCAAATCAGCCCCAACCACCCCTTCCCTCGACGAATGTCTGTCCCACCTGTGACAGGGTCTGTGGCTCTCATATTGGACTGTTCGGCCACCAGAGAACTCACTTTGGGAGTGGAAGCAAGTCCTCCTCGATTCCAAGGCACTGCCTATGATGATGATGATGATGATGGACTTTGCTGAATGTCACGGTTACATCAAGGGTATTGCCAAGCATATAGTTCATAACCCTGATCGTGATGCTCCTCAAACAAAAGTGATGTTCTGTGATCCTTACAGGTTCAAAGAAAATCTCAGCTGTTCATTACAGCAGAAGGTATTCAAACTGGTCAGTTTATCTAGTGTGGCAAGAAGGCTCAGTTGAATAAGTGTTTTAAAAAAGAAAATTCCTTTTGTCTGAGAATATTTACCTGGGACCTTCCGTGCATTTCTCCATATTTGCCAGAGGTCTTTCTATGCTACATATCTCTGCAGGCAATTAAATGGGTAGCTCAGTGATCTGCTTACAGTAGCAGTGATCTCTTTGGTGAGGTTCGATCAGGATCTGAGAGGAATGGATCCTGCTTCCTATCATTTTCTGGTTTGCATATTGGTCTGTTTTTGTTCTCTGAGCTTTTTTAATCCCTTGAAGGTAGCAACTCACACTTACATGTGAGTATGCAAGCAGGGTTGGCTGTCTGGAAACGTGCTCAAATAAACATTTTCAAAATGTAACTCTGACAGAGTTAGAGGGATAGTCTGAAAAAAAAACATTCTACCATAGGGCCCATTACCACTTTTGACCCTGTCTTTACCTGACATTCAAAAAGGTCCAGCAAAGGTCACTCAATAGTAATCGGAAGCAAGGAACAGTCTGGTTTTTCACCTTGCTAGACTTCACTGGCTCAAACGTAGCTTCGTGTGGCTGAGACTAGCTAACTCAGCATAACAACAGGATCAAACCTGCACTGTCCTGCTCTGTATACTTTGCAATTATCTATGGAGTCTTTAGGGGAGGTGCACAGAAATATCTTTATCAGGATGAATAACCTATTGACCAGTTAACTCAACCACCTAGCAAATTAAATACTGACTCATTTAAATTATTCAAAAGGGAATTGGTCAGAATCCTTATTCAGTGCTGAATAAGGATCTAAATGACAGAATGCAGTGACTCACCTTTGATATATTTTATTATATCTGGATCATTTCAATAACTTTCTCCGTCTCTTCTGAAAGTGGTACTTCAAGATGGGATATGGTTCCACAGGCACCAACCGTCCTCTGATACCATGCTATTCTTCATCTCTACCGCTCTATGTCTCTCTCCTCCTTTATGATGCTTCTTAAAACTTACATCTTTGACCAAGAATTTGGTCTCCTGTTCTAATATCTCCTTATATGGCTCGGTGTCCAATTTTGTTTGCTAATGCTTCTGCGAAGTACCTTGGGATATTTTACGACATTAAAGGCACTATATAAATGGCAGTTGTTGTTGTGGGGTGCACCAGAGCTGAACCTCATTTGTCCTTACCAGGGTCCATGTCCATGTACATACTTTTCAACAGCAATCGAGAGCAAGAAATGTGGCTCCTTTTATTTTCACCTTTCTAGCCGAGGAGCTTTGAGGTCAGATGTTGGAGCTGCAGTCCACCCTTTGCTGAGATCAGTTAACTCAGCACAGAATGAGGAGCAAAGTTGGCATCTCCTTGTTCCAGATGGTTTATTAACATGAGAGTGGTACATTTACCAACTGAAGAGGAGCGGCAGTTAAAAAGTTTTAAAATAATTTGAATAAGCACGATTGAATAAATTGTAACAACCACCCAAACGTACTCCATAATAAAGCAGAATAGGCATTTTTGTATATTCAAAAATTTCTGCAAGTATAAACTCTTCAAGAATATGTTACTATTAGTGGCACCCTTTGTGAAGTGAGGTTTATCACTACAGCTGATAGATACGCACCATTAAGCATAGAGTGAAGTGTTCACTGTCAGGAGTTTCACATCAGGCTAAATGTATAGAAAATTCTGACACCTAGTTTTACTGTGTTTATAATAGTGCCTGGCAAGACTCCAAAAGACTTACTCTGGGTGTCAGATCATTTTTTGCAGTGTTTATATTACTGCATACCACAGACGCTTAAGTTCAATTTCAAGGAGTTGGAGGGAATGGAAATCATTCAGTTTCAAACAGTGAATGGAAATGCCAGTGTGGTAACCATCATTGCCTGAGACACATGGAAAGGATCAGACTCCTTCAGCCTTAAGACTAGCACCTATTTATTACATGCTAATGCCAATATTCTTATAGTATTATAATACCAGTAAAATGATTTGGGTTACTGCCACACCAGAGTGGAGTCCATACCAACTTCACTTGGCATGTACATCTTCCACTGCTGCCATTCACCACGTGACAACTCGAAAGAAAAACAAATCAGAATTATCTGTAAACTGCTAATGACATGATCAGAAGGCAAGTGTGTCACCAGGATATTTGCTATCTTGTTTAATAGTGTCTTACCTCCTGACAACCCTAAGCCTTTCCACCATCTACAAGGCACAAATCAGGATTGTGATGGAATACTCTCCCACTTGCCTGGATGAGTGAAGCACGACACCATCCAGAAACAAGCAGACCGCTTGATTGGCACCCTATTCACCACCTTAAACATTCACTCCCTTCACCACTGGTGCACTGTGTCTGCAGTGTGTACCATCTATAAGATGCATTGCAGCAAATCGCCATGGCTTCTTTGGCAGCACCTCCCAAACCCGCGACCTCTACCATCTAGAAGGAGAAGGGCAGCAGGCGCATGGGAACATCATCACCTGCATGTTCCTTTGAAAGTTACACACTATCCTGACTTGGAAATATATCGCCGTTCCTTCATCGTTGCTGGGTCAAAATCCTGGAACTCCTTCCCTAACAGCACTGTGGGAGTACCTTCACCACACGAACTGCAACGGCTCAAGAAGGCGGCTCACCACCACCTTCTCAAGGGCAATTAGGGATGAGCAATAAATGCTGGCCTTGCCAGCGATGCCCACATCCCGGAACAAATATTTTTTTTTAATGTGGATCACTAAAACAATTAACAATTAGCTCCATGGTTTTAAATTAAAACCCACAAACTTCCTTATGCCATTGAGTTAAAAAAATATATTTTTCAGGGTGTAGGTGTTGCTGGCAAGGCTGGCATTTATTGCCCATCCCTCATTGCTCTTGAGAAGGTAGCGGTGAGCCTTCTTGAACCACTGCCATCCGTGTGGTAAAGGTACTCCCGAACTGCTGTTAGAGAGAGAGTTCCATGATTTGGCCCATCGACGATAAAGGAAAAATTATGTACGTCCAAGTCAGGGTGGTGTGTGCCTTGGAGATGATGGTGTTGCTGTACACCTGCTGCCTTTGTCCTTCTAGGTGGTGCAGGTTGTGTGTTTGAGAGGTGCTGTGGAAGAAGCCTTGGTGAGTTGTTACCATATGTCCTGCAGTTAATCCAAACTGCAACCACGGTATGCCAGTAGTGAAGTGGATGGATGTTTAGGCTAGTGGATGGTGCCGACCAAGTGAACTGTAACTTACTTTCATTGTGCATGATGGATATGAAGTAGGGAGAGTGTACTGAAAAACAAAGAGCTTTTAACACTGACAATGGCACAATAAATTGATAACTCCTACACTGAGATATACAGTGGACCCTCCCCCTTTAACATGGCTACCATAACTTATATTTATATGTTCACTGTTATATCTTATCCAGTGAAGCATTCTTAAGGATAAGAATAAATGCAAATGATCAAATACTCAACCAGCACAACCAGCACAATGGCGCCTATACTGCTGGGATCATGGACCTGCCATGCAACTAGTTAAAGTTGAATAATGTAGACTGTGATATTGAATTGGTATTCTGGAGTTTTGTTGGATTAGGTTCAAGGGTCAGGGAAAATTTCGCACGGTTTTGTCTTCTTGGAAATTTTACCCGTGCCAATTCAATAGCTTGAGGAGATTAGTTTCAGTGGAGTCCTTCAATATGCAAATTGCATACAGTCTATGGAAGGAGCTTGTCAGAGAGTAAAAAAAAAACTTTTTTCCATTTCATACATGGTCTTCGTTAATTTTTAAAATCAAATCTTTTTTCTCATTTTTTTCTATAGCTGATTGTTTTGATACTGCGTGTGATAGAAAGTGGCAATTTTAATAGAAATGAATGGTTCTCCCGCAGCCTTGCACATGGTAAATTGGAGAATATGACCTTTTGCTAACAGTTTTTATTGTAATTGTTTTTCTCTGTCCCTCCCCTTCTTTTTAAGTTTCTCACTTTCTCTTCTGCTTCTCTCTCCCTAACTCTTCTGCTGCTTCTTTGGTCTTCTGCTTCTCTCTGTTTTTTTTAAGCTGCTCTTCTTTCCTGGCAGAGGGTTCAATGTGGTGAGAATAGGAGCCACCAACAGTTGCAGTCTCTATTTTTGGGATAGGTCATGGGAAAATGTGACCTTCAGTGGTTGCTTTCCCATCCCTTCCCCCCTCCATTATTTGTATTTCCTTCATTCCTTCATTTCCATTGTGTTCCCCTCCCCCTTCACTTTCTCACAACCGCTCCTCTTCCTACCATCCCCTCACTCCCATTTATATGCCTACCTCTTTCCCTTTGAACTAAGCACTCAATCCTGTATCCTCCTGATCCTTAGCTCTGTTGTCACTCACTTCACCCCTAATCCTCCATCCATGCCCACGCCCCTGAAATGCATTGTATGAGGCCAGAGGGACACTTGCTCTCGTCCTCTTCCTTTCTTCGACTCTACTATTTCCCCCTCCTATTCATTTTCCCAGAAGGCTTTGTTTGTTTTCAAGATGCAGCTTGTTCATTTTCTAAAAATAAATCAAATTAGGATGAGGAAAGACAACTTTGGTGGTGGCTAGAAAGGAAAATCAAATGGAGTGTATAATGGGCGGCTGATCCATTCCTGACCATGTATAGGAACATAGGGGCTAAATGGCCTAGTCCTGTCCCTATGTTCCGATAAACCAAGGTCTTATCTCCCTATTCAAGTAGACTTAAAAGATACCATAGCACTACTTGAGAAGAGCATGGAAGTCCTCCTGGTTTTGTGGCCAACATTTATCCCTCAACCAGCATCACCAAAAAAGATTTACTGGTCATTTATATAATTATTGTTTGAGGGATCTTGGCCGCGATTTCCCCTACCTCGGAGGGTCCCTGGTGGGCGAAGGTGGCGGTGGGTCCCGACCTCGCCTGGTCCTGTCCAAAATGATTTTACATTGATGGGGCTTGTTAAGCCTGCCCAGCGCGTTTGCCGGCCAGTTGAAGGAAGTGGGTCTGATGGTGTGATTCGACGACACAACATGAGTCAGTTTCCTTAAAGGGACCATGCACAAATTTAGTTTGACAGTTGTGCTGTCAGTGTTCTACAGCACTGAGGTACTGCAAACACTGACAAGCACTGCACAGAGATGCACAATTGCACCCAGGCTCTCACATTACTCCCTCCATTTGCTTATGGAGGGAGTCACACCACGGAGGGAGGTCCTCTTCCCTTCCCATGGGTGGAAGAGACTTCCCCAGGAGACCAACACAGCATGGTTGCACATTGCACAGGAGGGCACAAGCAGGGAATTTGTCAGGAGGTCCAGGCTACAGTGGTGCAAACCTTTCAATGATCTCAGTAGATCAGGGAACGTCAGTACAAGACTACACTCAACCTCATTCTGCTGTGCCTCTCATTACATCACCATCACTCTGCCTTCCCCACCCGACTCCTGCACTTCCTTACTCACACCAACTTACCTTGCACCTCCACCCATCCCTCTCTATCAACATTATCACATCCCCATCTCACTAGACATCCCTCACACTCATACTCATCCTAGTCCAACTATACCAACTAGCAAAACACAAGGGTAGGTCCTTGGGTGTTTTATGCAATGTTCATGTAAAGTTTCTGTTAATGTAATGTCAAACATTGAAACCTTCATTTTCAACACTTTGTGTTCTTGGACAGATTTGTGTGTACCTTTGGAAGTGGTTTAGTGAGTTGTGATGAATGGTGAGACATCACAGTACCCCGCAATGCTGATGAGTGTGAAAGGAATGGATTGAACATTGTATGGATGCTTTATGATGTTGGTGTGGGGTGGTGCCAACCTGGTGTATCATGTGGTAGCCAGGGTGTACAGTGTCAAGTGAAATAAATCTGGCCATGGTGAGGCCATTCCTGGCATCCCGGGCAGCAATGTGGTTAGGTGCTGATTCCCTATGTCCTGTGCAGCATCAGTTGATTGCAGAGAAGGTTGGTGCTGCTGGTGTGCCTGGTGATGCTGGTGTTGGGGCTGATCATGGTCAGATTCTGAGGACCAAGGTAACAGATTGTAAATGATTCCCTGATGAAGGATACCAGTTGAAGGTGAGATGACAGAAGCACTCTGTCAAAGGTGAGAGAGGTTGTGCAATGAGATGAGCCTGGCTGAAGAGTTTGCTACAAAGATGTGCAGCCTGCATAAAGCACAATCTGTCTTCCAAGGGGAGAAACCAAAGAATCGCTATGTTTGGAAATGGTGCAGGTATAAATTGTGATGTTTCATACAAGTTATTAATGCTGTCACCAATCATTTGTTTCAATGGCCCCACAACCTCTGCCTCAGATAAACAGAGTACAGGAGCAGTGTGAAATCCATGGTCAACCTGGTAATGTTAAAAGGTGAGTAAAATATCACTGTTATGGGCTTCAAACAAGCCAATAATTGTTTCAATTGTCGGGTTTGTTCAGCGCTGACAGGCCCCACATCTGGGAAACGTGCATGGCGGCGGATTGACAGTAGGGTCCCGATCCACAGTCAAAAATACTTTCCCACCCGATCTTCCACCAAACGCTCCCGTTGACCACCCAAAAATCGCACCTCCCCCGCCCCTTGCTATGTTGCAAATTGTCTGCCACATTTGCTTACAAAACAACAGTAACTACACCTTTAAAGTAATTGACTGGCTATGAAACAGATTGGAAACCAATATAAAGGGGAGGAAGTAATACCTGAGTTGTACAGAGCCTTGACTAGATCCCATGTGGAGTACTGCACCAGTTTTGGACACCGCACCTCAGGAAGGATATGTTGGCTTTGGAAGGGGTGCACGCAGATTCACCAGAATTATAACAGATCTTAGAGGGTTAAATTATGAGGACAGGTTGCATAAACTTGGCTTGTATCCCTTTGAGTTTAGAAGATCGAGGATTGATCTGACCAAGGTGTTTAAAATGTTAAAAGAATTTGATAGCGTAGTTCCTCTGGTGGGGAAATCAAGAACAAGGGGACAGAATCTTAACATTAGAATCAGGCCATTCAGGAGCAAAATCATTAAACACTTTTACAGGCAAAGGGTAGTAGAAATCTGCAACTTTCTCCCCCAAAAGTCTGTGCATAGTTGGACAATTGCAGCTTTCAAGACTAATAGATTTTTGTTCAGTGAAGGTATCAAGCGATTTGGAGTAAAGATAGGTAAATGGAGTTGAGAGCAAGCTCAAGGGGTTGAATGGCCTATTTCTGTTCCTAATGTTCCTATTTAATTATAATACTCGAAGTTAAAGGTCCATTATAAAAAATGGATCAGCAATGCATTTAAAAAAAGGCAGTTTCCCTATAGTAAACTGATTGTAAACTTCTATTTTACTGATAGGAACATTTTCTGAAATGATTGCTTTTTGTTGCTACAGGCCCGCCGAGGCTTTGCTTTAGTGTTTTAGGATGCCAGTGCCTTGAGCTAAAATCTGAATTTGCTAAGGTGTGTTTTTTCAGTAATGTAGACAGTAATTGCGTGGAGAATAGAGACATAGCTAAATTTACTGATCGAAGCATATTTATGCCTCTTCAACTCATTTGTATTGAATAGAGGTTATTAAATGAGAAAAGAAAGCTACAGAGTTGGAAAGTGAAGACTGTTAACTTTTCAAATGGCAATTTACTTACTTAATAATGAAAGGTTTAAATAAAAGACACCTATATATGTAATGGTTCAACAGAGACTCCCTATGGTTTCATTTCACCCTCATGAACTGTGAACAACAATCACATAAAGAGGTTTGATTTGGGCTGTGGATTAGAACTAGTGCACATCCCAATTGTGCCTTAAGATGCAGTAACCTTTTGCATTATTGTTAATGGAGCGGATATTAACTTTTGCCCGAATTTCTAAATTTATTCCTGGAAGTAATTTCGAATGTGTGTTAAACAGCAATTAACAAGAACATAGAGATTTACTCAGCATTGACACTATTGCCACAGTGCATTAATTTCTCCTATTTACAGCTGAGGTTAAACATAGAAACATAGAAAATAGGTGCAGGAGTAGGCCATTCGGCCCTTCGAGCCTGCACCACCATTCAATAAGATCATGGCTGATCATTCCCTCAGTACCCCTTTCCTGCTTTCTCTCCATACCCCTTGATTCCTTTAGCCGTAAGGGCCATATCTAACTCCCTCTTGAACATATCCAATGAACTGGCATCAACAACTCTCTGCAGTAGGGAATTCCACAGGTTAACAACTCTCTGAGTGAAGAAGTTTTTCCTCATCTCAGTCCTAAATGGTCTACCACTTATCCTAATACTGTGTCCCCTGGTTCTGGACTTCTCCAACATCAGGAACATTCTTCCCGCATCTAACCTGTCCACTCCCGTCAGAATCTTATACGTTTCTATGAGATCCCCTCTCATCCTTCTAAACTCCAGTGTATAAAGACCCAGTTGATCCAGTCTCTCCTCATAGATCAGTCCAGCCATCCCGGGAATCAGTCTGGTGAACCTTTGCTGCACTCTCTCAATAGCAAGAACGTCCTTTCTCAGATTAGGAGATCAAAACTGAACACAATAATCCAGGTGAGGCCTCACCATGGTCCTGTAAAACTGTAGTAAGACCTCCCTGCTCCTACATTCGAATCCCCTAGCCATGAAGGCCAACATACCATTTGCCTTCTTCACCGCCTGCTGTACCTGCATGCCAACTTTCAATGACTGATGAACCATGACACCCAGGTCTCGTTGCACCTCCCCTTTTCCTAATCTGCCGCCATTCAGATAATATACATCCCCTTCGTGTTTTTGCCACCAAAGTGGATAACCTCACATTTATCCACATTATACTGCATCTGCCATGCATTTGCCCACTAACCTAACCTGTCCAAGTCAACCTGCAGCCTCATAGTGTCCTCTTCACAGTTCACACTTTAGTGTCATCTGCAAACTTGGAGATATTACACTCAATTCCTTCATCCAAATCGTTGATGTATATTGGAAAGAGCTGGGGTCCCAGCACTGAGCCCTGCGGCACCCCACTAATCACTGCCTGCCATTCTGAAAAGGGCCAGTTTATCCTGACTCTCTGCTTCCTGTCTGCCAACCAGTTCTCTATCCACGTCAGTACATTACCCCAATACCATGTGCTTTGATTTTGCACACCAATCTCTTGTGTGGGACCTTGTCAAAAGCCTTTTGAAAGTCCAAATACACCACATCCACTGGTTCTCCCTTGTCCACTCTACTGGTTACATCCTCAATAAATTCCAGAAGCTTTGTCAAGCATGATTTCCCTTTCATAAATCCATGTTGACTTGGATCGATCCTGTCACTGCTTTCCAAATGCATGCTATTTCATCTTTAATAACTGATTCCAACATTTTCCCCACTACTGATGTCAGGCTAACCGGTCTATAATTACCTGTTTTCTCTCTCCCTCCTTTTTTAAAAAGTGGTGTTCCATTAGCTACCCTCCAGTCCATAGGAACTGAAAGCCCTGGGGAGTGCCAGCAGACTTTGAGTGGTTTGCAAAGTGGGAGGTAGCTCAAAAGGAATCTGTTGATGAGCTCTGCTATGCTCAACCCTTTGGTAGAGGAGACAATGGCTGAGAGATTTGAGGGCATAGAAGGCAGAAGCATTACTAATGCAGGCAGAGTCCTGTTAGCATGTCACATGCCTGGATCTCAGTGAGGAACAGAGCCTGGACCTTGACAGGGACACATGAGGCCAGTACAGGATCCTAACCTTCAGTCAAGAAGCAACACCAGCTTGTACTCTCAGTAGAAGTGAAAGTGACCAAGCAGATCAAAACCAGCCTTTATTGCGTCTTACACTATGAACCCCAACACCTCAACATCATCGTTGGCAGAATTCCTGAGTGATGTCCCAATGGTGCTCACTGCCTTGCATATCTAAAGTTCTCCATTGGTGTTGCTTGCTGCTCAATGGCAGATCACAAAACAGACAACTCTTCCAGCATTATAATACGTAGTTAGATGGTAGAATCCACAAATCTACCTAGAACACCTGGTACAGCGATGCAAATGCCTTGCTCACTTGTCCGTGCTACGAAGTATTCTTCATTCCTTGGCTGTCTGTGCTGTCAGAGTCTGAAAGCCACCAACAAGGACTATGGCTATGCAATACCTGAGCAAAGCAACATCCACCACTTCTGTCGCTTCCATACCCATGAACAGCGGTGGGCCCTTGTTGTCTCCCAAAACTCATTAAAATCTTCCAAACTTGAAGTGATGTGAGGACCGAGGAGTGCTAAGGCATGTATGATGATCCCACAGTATTGCATTCCTCTACTGGATTATTATAATAAAAAATGATCCTACTACAGCATGGGTATTTTTATGAATATTATTTATGTGATGATGGTAAAAATGTGTTTCATAGTAAAGCTCAAACGGTTGCTTTAAACCGGATGAATATTAAAGCCATTCACACAGCGAATGCGCACACTTAGCACTGCACAAAGCAGGATCATTGGCATCACCACACATGAGGCTCTGTACAGCTCCCAACTGGAGCTTTCAGTGGCATCCTCTGGCAGTTCAAATTTGCATATTCCACAGCAAAATTGAGCCACTGAGCATTATTTGAAGCAGTTACGTACTCTATTCTGCATCAGATATAATGCATTTTTGTTTTAAATGTTTAATTAAATTGTATTTTAATTAATGTTAAACATAATGATTTTTCTTTAATTTCAATGTTGTGTATTTAAATGGAATCTCCATAAGCATAATGCGAATCCCCTTTCTGATTGGTTGGGCCAGCTCATGTGATCCCAGGGGCGTTTGCGAACCGCATGCGCTCCTGAGATACATGGGCCTTATGCAGGCCTACATGTAAAGGCCCAGGAGCGCTAGTCTCTGTGGATCTAGGACCATCAGGTAGGGGCGTACTTTTATTGTGGTTTATAGAATCATAGGGGCCGAAATTGGTGGCCTTATCGCCCACTGCCGCCGGCTGCCGCTGAGTTTTTTAGTTGCTCTCCACTCGGTGACAAATTCCTCCAGGTCTACATCCGGTGGAGGGGAGTACCACCGGGAACCACCCGCTGATGCCCTCTGGCGGCCAAGTCAGGTAAGTGATCTCCCGCCCGCCGAGCTGGTATCTTGGTGCGGGCAGGAGTCGGCGGCAATAGGGGGAGGGACCGCTGTATGAAGGCAAGACTAACCCCGACAGTAAGTAAGAAGACCTGCAAAAAAAGGTTAGTGAATATTTAATTTTGTTTCTTTCAGTGTTTTACCTGTATGTGGTCTCCTGAAAGTGTTTTTAGTTTATTGTGAATATTTTTATTTTTCAGTGTTCCCCCCCCTCCCTGGCATTTTTGTGAGGAACATATCTGCCACCGAGATTGGGAGCTCCTGCCCGCTGACGCCCAGATTGACGGCATAAGCCGTTGTTTGGCCACTGGGCGGTACTGTCATTTCTTTCAGAGGGATCTTTCTGGCAAAGTGCCGCCCGGTCTCGCGCCGCCCATCGGCTGTTGTTTGGGTGGCACTTGGGCAGGACTTGGCTACCACCAAGTTCAGGCCCATAGAACCTTACAGCACTGAAGGAGGTCATTTGGCCTGTGCCAGCTCATTGAAACAATTATCCAATGTGTGCCCCCTCTCCCTATGGCCCTGCAAAGAAAGGTGTCTACACCCCTTTGCAAGAATGGAATAATAGTCAAACCAACATTTTAACGAAGGGAAATAGAATAGGTTCAGAGTTTTGAATGTTGACCTTCAAAGTTTTAATATTTATTTAAAGATCAATTTATGAAAAAGTTTTCTTACATGCACTTATACCTGAATTCTTTATGAAAAGCGCCAACGTTACATTCTCCCCAACTAGGAACCCTACATATGCTATGGAGGCATCTGCCCGCGAGAAATCTCCGACCACAAATTCAGGCCCAATGTCATGTTTCTAATTTATAAAGAAAAAAAGACTTGCATTTATATAGCGCATTTCACGACCACCGGATGTCTCAAAGCGCTTTACAGCCAATAAAGTACTTTTGGAGTGTGGTCACTGTTGTAATGTAGGAAACACGGCAGCCATTTGCGCATAGCAAGCTCCCACAAACAGCAATGTGATAATGACCAGATAATCTGTTTTTGTTATGTTGATTGAGGGATAAATATTGACCAGAACACCGGGGTAACTCCCCTGCTCTTCTTCAAAGTAGTGCCATGGGATCTTTTACGTCCACTTGAGAGAGCAGACGGGGCCTCGGTTTAATGTCTCATCCGAAAGATGGCACCTCCAACAGTGCAGCACCCCCTCAGCTCTGCACTGGAGTGTCAGCTTTGATTTTTGTGTTCAAGGCTCTGGATTGGGACTTAAACCCACAACCTTCTGACTCAGAGGCGAGAGTGCTACCCACTGAGCCACAGCTGACAACGGTGATCTAGGGCAGTAACTTTGAAGCAGAAATTTTTTTTTAAACATGAAAAGACTCCAATTTTGGAAAAGGAGATAGCTGAGGACAAGTTTCAAAAACTATCTGGGGATATATTGATATACTTTGTGTTGAATTAACTTTAACAACACTCCAAAACTAAATCTGGAATATTGGGAGGTAGTGATTCCCAATGATCCAGCACTCCTTGACATAAAATCCCCCACAGAACTATTAACATTTTGTGGGCACAAAACAGAAAAAGCACTTACAGATGGTGACTGCTCCCACCATCTGGTGCTCCGAGTGTATGGAGGTCGCTGTCACTCCAAACATTGTCAGAGCGGTTTGGTTAAATATTTAAACTCATGTAGGTAGAGATGTCCGTACTACCCATTTATGAATCCTGTAACTAGGGTGAAAAGTGCTGATGTTGCCAATGGGTTCACAAACTCAAAGCACATACTGTGAAAAGGCAACAGAACAAAAGTAGGATTAAAAGGATTAGTTGAACAATGCAAGTGTATTACTAATTGACCTGTAATGGATTTAAGACCCACCCAGGTCATGTGTGAAAGATGGGAATGCAACAATAGGAACGAGTTGAGGGGGATTAAATTAAATAAAGCAAAATGGATATGGACAAGGAAGTAGGAGAAATATTCATTGGTAGAAGGTGAAACAAAAGAGGTAAGTATGACAGGTTCTCAGGCAATAGGCGAACAGTACAGTAAACGTGGAAGTAAAGAATGAAGATCAGCAGTTCACCTGAATGGATATCCTCTATGACTGGCACGAGCACTCAGTTGAAACATGAGCTAATACCTTGAAGATCGCAGATATTGTCCCTGGGCTATCAGAACAGGTTCCACATGTTAACAGGAAGGTTTAAAGGTTTCCTCTTGCACTATCCATAACTTACAAATGGCACTTATCAAATACCCAGTACAAAAAAGGCACGGTACATGACTAGGGTGAATTTCCACTGTTTACCCCATTTTTCCAGGGGTATCAACATCTCAAAGCTACAGTAGATGAGCGGGAGAATCTCAACAGATATTAGCACCCCATGGCTTTTGTGTCAAGTGTCCAGTCCACTGGAAGGAATCTGATAGACTGTGCTGCAGAGGAACAGGCATTCGGCATAAGACGTAGCATTAACCATGAAGAGGATTGAAATAACTAGGGGTGAAGTTGAAAGAGACATGGGGGTGAAGTTTACAAATTTGCACTTCTGCCGCTCAGCTTAATATGGGGGGAGTGCATTCTGGGAATTTAGTAGTAGAGGCCACCGGGTCCTGCAGGAGTTTCCACCCAATAGAGATAAAAACCTGCATGGCCTACTGATTATTCCAATCCTTGACTGCACTCCCAGTACACCAAGCTCTGTGCCAACAGAGCATGTTTATCAAATCCACCTTTACGTTCTATGGCCGGAAATTTTATCTTTGAGATGGGTTACGTGGGTGTGGGCCGCTTAGCGGGTCGGGAGCCCGAAGATGTGAGCAGCAGGTTTTCCACCGTGACTTTTAGTTAATGGCCTCTATTAAGCTAGTCATGCGTGTCTGTTGGCCCTATTAAATGGTCCGGGTCTGATGGCATCATCGATAACTCATTTCCAGCAGAGATATTTAAAGCAGCCTTGCCAACATCACATTGTCGGTTGAAGTAGGAGTGTGGAGGGAGTATTATAGATGATTGAATTATTGCTGCAACTTATAAAAATGAGTTTCCAAAGACAAAGCGCTGCACCCGGCTTTTTGGATGCCTCATTACATATTCTGATGGAGGGAGTCAGAGCACGTAGGGAGGTCCTCTTCCCTGCTGATGTGAGGAAGAGACCTCCCAAGTCATCGAAAGGGTATGGCTCAAAATTGCTGAGGTCAGCAGCAAGGATGTTGTTAGGAGTGCAGGAAGGGATTCAATGATCTGATGAAGCCAGGAAAGGTGAGTGCAATGCCACACTCACCTTCATCCTGATGTACCTGTCACCACATCCCCACCACTCTGCCTTCTCAAGCCTTCTCCTTCACATCATTCCTCACACCAACATATCTTCCAGGTTCACCCATCCCTTTCTCTGTGTATATACTCACATCCCCATCTGACTAACCATCCCTCACACTCCCCCTCATCCTAATGGAATCACAGCAATTAACACCACAGGAGGAGGCCATTTAGCATTGTCACCCCACTCCCTCATAGTCACCCTCTACAGATGTTACCCACACAATCATTACACTCATTCCATCACTCTCACTCAAACTTCTCTTCTTTCCTTCCTTGCAGGAGAAAAGAGACCACAATAACAGGGAGAGGGAGAGAACCAGAGCTGGCCCTCCATCCTTCGCCACTTTGACAGCAGCAGAGGAGTTGTCGAGAGTTGCAAAGCTGCTGGTGGTGGGAGACATAGAAACATAGAAATATAGAAACATAGAAAATAGGTGCAGGAGTAGGCCATTCGGCCCATTGAGTCTGCATCACCATTCAATAAGATCATGGCTGATCATTCCCTCAGTACCCCTTTCCTGCTTTCTCTCCATACCCCTTGATCCCTTTAGCCGTAAGGGCTATATCTAACTCCCTCTTGAATATATCCAATGAACTGGCTTCAACAATGCTCTGCGCAGGGAATTCCACAGGTTAACAACTCTCTGAGTGAAGTAGTTTCTCCTCATCTCAGTCCTAAATGGCCTACCCCTTATCCTAAGACTGTGTCCCCTGGTTCTAGACTTCCCCATCATCGGGAACATTTTTTCTGCATTTAACCTGTCCAGTCCCGTCAGAATCTTATAAGTTTCTATGAGATCACCTCTCATCCTTCTAAACTCCAGTGTATAAAGGCCCAGTTGATCCAGTCTCTCCTTATATGTCAGTCCCGCCATCCCAGGAATCAGCCTGGTAAATCTTCGCTGCACTCCCTCAATAGCAAGAACGTCCTTCCTCAGATTAGGAGACCAAAACTGAACACAATATTCCAGGTGAGGCCTCACCAAGGCCCTGTACAACTGCAGTAAGACCTCCCTGCTCCTATACTCAAATCCTCTAGCTATTAAGGCCAACATACCATTTGCCTTCTTCACCGCCTGCTATACCTGCATGCCACCTTTCAATGACTGATGAACCATGACACCCAGGTCTCGTTGCACCTCCCCCTTCCCGAATCTGCCACCATTCAGATAATATTCTGCCTTCGTGTTTTTGCCCCCAAAGTGGATAACCTCACATTTATCCACATTATACTGCATCTGCTATGCATTTGCCCACTCACATAACCTGTCCAAGTCACCCTGCAGCCTTTTAGTGTCCTCCTCACAGCTCACACCGCCACCCAGTTTAGTGTCATCTGCAAACTTGGAGATATTACACTCAATTCCTTCATCTAAATCATGAATGTATATTGTAAAGAGCTGGGGTCCCTGCACTGAGCCCTGCGGCACTCCACTAGTCACTGCCTGCCATTCTGAAAAGGGCCCGTTTATCCCTACTCTCTGTTTCCTGTCTGCCAACCAGTTCTCTATCAGTACATTATCCCCAATACTATGTGCTTTGATTTTGTACACCAATCTCTTGTGTGGGACCTTGTCAAAAGCCTTTTGAAAGTTCAAATACACCACATCCACTGGTTCTCCCTTGTCCACTCTACTAGTTACATCCTCAAACAATTCTAGAAGATTTTCAAGCATGAATGGCGGGGGGGGGATTTCTCAGCAACCTGGTGACAGAATTACATCTCATACAGCCACATGGCATACAGCAGTCACTCATATGGTGATTGATGTCAGCAGCCAGTGAATGTTCATGTGTATAATGGTATCGTTACCTATTCTTAATATAACATTCTAAATCATCACTTTACTCTCTCACGGGTCCATCAAGAACCCTCCCCCCGCCACCCGACTGTCCAGCCGGAGGAAGAAGTCGACGCCTCAGAGAAGCCTCCAGCCTCTGAGGGTGCACCATCACCAGACATAAGCGCATCCAGCACCAGTGCAGAGACACACAACTCGGTGGGTCCTGTGCACCATAGAATGGTGTTGTCACCTGGTGTCTTTCAACTCACAAGTGAGCAAGAGCAGATGGTGGAGGCAGATACAGCAGTGGAGACTTTTCACTGGAGGCCGCAGGATGCTCCCAGCTCTGCTGAGCTGCATGCACTCGCTGAGCCTTGGGGGCCATCGAGAAAGAGGACGATCCTGGAGGTGCAAAAAGTAATGCAGGAGGTTTTGGCTGGTTTCGCAACTGCGATATCTGCAAATGTGCAGAAAATGGAGGAGTCCATCTCCAACATGAGCAGCACCATATCGCAGGCGATGGCGACGATGTGCTGTTCCTTGGAAAGGATGGCCACCTGCATGGAGCAGCTAATGCGCCAGTCACATCAGGCGCATGCTAGTTATGGAGAACAGATGGCAGAGGCTCACAGACCACCTCTCCAGTGGGGTTCTAAACGCACGTGCGTTAAATGCACGAGGCGGCGAGATGACGGCGGGCTCCCAACACACTTGCAATTTCGGCTATTTTTTGCTGCCGAGCCACCCCCAAACCCGCACACCCAGCAGCAGAAAAATGTTGTCCTATGTTTCTATGAAAGGCAGAAACATTGGGGTAGAAATTTGTCTTGGGCAGTATTTTCTTCTTGTGGAGCGTAAAACGGGCTGACAATTCGCTCGCTCTATCCCATTGTTTCTCACAAAGAAAGATTTGCATTTATATAGCGCCTTTCATGACCTCAGGACATCCTAAAGCATTTTACAGCCAATGAAGTACTTTTGAAGAGTCGTCACTGTTGTAATGTTAATATCACTGACACAATTAACATGGCAGTGAATTTTCTCGCACATTCCGGTGTTGTGTCGCCGTAACTTAGTCAGACATACAACGGAAACTACGGAAACAGTAGATAATAAAAAATATTCATTGGAAAGGTAGAGTAAAACTCCACAATCAGTGGAGTAGAAATTTGTCTCAGGTCAACTGTGCCATGAGCGAAGAGACTGAAGCCATTTTGAGGCCTCCATCTTATTTAAAGAGCAGACCCTAAATGGTCATTCTGATGTAAGTGACCATGTCAATATCAGGCAGTTGGAGGTAACGTCGGTCCTGGGTGGGAATTTGTGGGCATGGAGTGGGGAGCCTGGAAAAACAGGGCCCTATATTATTTTTGTAGGGCCCAGAAGTGATTCCTGCTCACAAAAATAGTTTAAAACTTACCTTTTTTGATTCTCTTTGGCCGTACTGCCAGTAAAACGTGTAGAATTCTACAGCGCAGTTGTCTCACAAAATGACATTTGGGGTCCTAATCATCATCATCATCATAGGTAGTCCCTCAGAGTCAAAAATGACTTGCCTCCGCACGAAAAATGAGTTCTCAGGTGACTGAAGAGTCCAATGCGGGACCTACAGTCTTTGTCACAGGTGGGGCAGATGATGGTTGAAGTAACAAGTAGGTGTGGTGCCTCGGTTGCTGCGCGCTCCTTCACTGTCGAAGCTTGGCTTCAACTTGCTCTCGACAAAGAGACTCGAGGTGTTCAACGCCCTCCCGGGTGCATTTCCTCCACTTTGGGTGGTCTTGGGCCAGGGATTCCCAGGTGTCGGTGGGGTTGTTGCACTTTCCAAGGAGGCTTTGAGGGTGTCCTTGAAGCGTTTCCTCTGCCCACCTGGGCTCGCTTGCTGTGTCATAGCTCTGAGTAGAGCGCTTGTTTTGGGAGTCTCGTGTCGGGCATGCAGGTGATGTGGCCCGTCCAATGGAGCTGATCGAGCGTGGTCAATGCTTCGATGCTGGGGATATTGTCCTGAGTGAGGACGCTGACGGTGCGCCTATCCTGCCAGTGGATTTGCAGGATCTTGCGGAGGCAGCGTGGTGGTACTTCTCCAGTATTTTGAGTGCCTGCTGTACATAGTCCATGTCTCTGAGCCAGATAGGAGGATGGGTATCACTACTGCTCTGTAGACCTTAGGCTTGGTGCCGGGTTTGAGGTCCCAGTCTTCAAACACTCTCTTCCTCAGGTGACTGAAGGCTGTGCTGGTACACTGAAGGCGGTGTTGGACCTCGTCGTCGACGTTCGCCCTTGTTGACAGTAGGCTCCTGAGGTATGGAAAATGGTCCACATTGTCCAAGGCCTCGTTGCAGATTTTGATAACCGGGGGGGCAGTGCTGTGTGGTGGGGGCAGGTTGGTAGAGGACCTTTGTCTTATGAATGTTTAGTGTAAGGCCCATGCTGTCGTGTGCCTCGGTGACGGTGTTGAGGATGGCTTGGAGTTCGGCCTCCAAGATGTAATTCGATGACGGAGGATGAGACGACCTTGGATCTGGTCTGGAGGCGGCGGAGGTTGAACAGATTCCCATTTGTTCTGTAATTTAGCTCCATTCTAGCGGGGAGCTTGCTGAGGGTGAAATGGAGCATTGCAGCTCGGAAGATCAAGAAGAGCGTTGGTGTGATGATGCAGCCTTGCTTGACCCCGGTCCAATTGTGGAATGGGTCCGTAGTGGATCCATTGGTCAGGATCATGGCTTGCATGTCATCGTTGAGCAGGCGGAGGATGGCGACAGATTTTTGAGGGCAGCAGGATCTGAGGAGGACTCGCCATAATCCCTCACGGGAATCCGCATTGCGACTCTGTGAGGAGCTCTTCAGCTACAGGAAGAAGGCAATTCAAGAGGATTCTTGCAATGACTTTCCTTGTGGTTGACAACAGGGAGATTCCTCTGTAGCTACCGCAGTCGGACTTGTCACCTTTCTTGAAGATGGTCACGATTACAGCTTTTCTGAGATATCCTGGCATGATCTCCTCCTTTCAGATAAGAGAGATGAGGTCATGAATCCGCACCAGTAGTGCTTCTCCGCCATATTTTAGTGCTTCGATAGGGATTCCATCTGATCCTGATGACGTGTTGTTCTTCAATTGTCAGATGGCCTTTTCAAACTCGTGCCGGGCTGGGATTATGCTGAGATGGTGGCGGGTGGCATGCTGTTGGATGAAGTCAAGGACACTCACGTCGAAGACAGCGTCTCGGTTGAGGAGATCCTCGAAGTGCTCCTTCCAGCAGGCACTGACTGCCTCTCTGTCCTTGATTAGCACCTCTCTGTTCTCAGCCAGTTGTGGCGTAGGGCCTTGGGTGCATAGGCCGTAGGTCGTCTTGACTGCGCTGAAGAATCCTCGCATGTCGTGGTTGTCGGCTAGCTGCTGGAGATCCTGAGCTTTTTCCACACACAATCTGTTCTATAGGTCGCGGGTTTTCTGTTGAACCGCAGGAAAGAATGCCACAAGAAAATCAACATTGGAGCAATCAAAGATCCTGCTAAGAAAGCTCTATTCAGCCAGCACCTCGCTACCAACCTGACGACTTCCAGTGACACAGAGACGCAGAGTGTCTACAGTGCCTGGTCTGCCCTCAAGGCTTTCATAATCAGCACCTGCAAAGAGACGCTCGGTCACTCGACCAGGAAACACCAAGACTAGTTCAACGAGAACAACCAGGAGATCCAGGAGCTAATCTGCCATAAGCACAAGACATTCTTGGACTGGAAGTAGCAACACAACTCAAGGGCAAGAAAGCAGCTCTACAGACGTCTGAAGGCTGAAGTTCAACAGAAAACCCACGACCTAAAGATGGGGTCCTAATATGTAAATGATAGGACTCTGATTTGCATATTAAAAGGGCCCTCCACCTGAAATAATCAGGCTTGTGAGCTACCCAGCGTTGGCCCCTTTAAAGATAGTGGCAGCCAGAGCATCAATGGAGCACTAAATCTACCAGCACCATTTTAAGGCTATCAGCAACTCGCTAACACTGATTTGGCCAAATTAAAATCGCCCCCATTGTATTTTCCTTCAAACAATTATAATAATTGGCTGTTGAAGGACACATAGAAACATAGAAAATAGGTGCAGGAGTAGGCCATTCGGCCCTTCGAGCCTGCACCGCCATTCAATGAGTTCATGGCTGAACATGCAACTTCAGCACCCCATTCCTGCTTTCTCGCCTTACCCCTTGATCCCCCTAGTAGTAAGGACTATATCTAACTCCTTTTTGAATATATTTCATGAATTGGCCTCAACAACTTTCTGTGGCAGAGAATTCCACAGGTTCACCACTCTCTGGGTGAAGAAGTTTCTCCTCATCTCGGTCCTAAATGGCTTACCCCTTATACTTAGACTGTGACCCCTGGTTCTGGACTTCCCCAACATTGGGAACATTCTTCCTGCATCTAACCTGTCTAAACCCGTCAGAATTTTAAACGTTTCTATGAGATCCCCTCTCATTCTTCTGAATTCCAGTGAATACAAGCCCAGTTGATCCAGTCTTTCTTGATATGTTAGACCCGCCATCCCGGGAATCAGTCTGGTGAACCTTTGCTGCACTCCCTCAATAACAAGAATGTCCTTCCTCAAGTTAGGAGACCAAAACTGTACACAATACTCCAGGTGTGGCCTCACCAAGGCCCTGTACAACTGTAGCAACACCTCCCTGCCCCTGTACTCAAATCCCCTCGCTATGAAGGCCAACATGCCATTTGCTTTCTTAACCGCCTGCTGTACCTGCATGTCAACCTTCAATGACTGATGTACCATGACACCCAGGTCTCTTTGCACCTCCCCTTTTCCTAATCTGTCACCATTCAGATAATAGTCTGTCTCTCTGTTTTTACCACCAAAGTGGATAACCTCACATTTATCCACATTATACTTCATCTGCCATGCATTTGCCCACTCACCTAACCTATCCAAGTCGCTCTGCAGCCTCATAGCATCCTCCTCGCAGCTCACACTGCCACCCAACTTAGTGTCATCCGCAAATTTGGAGATACTACATTTAATCCCCTCGTCTAAATCATTAATGTACAATGTAAACAGCTGGGGCCCCAGCACAGAACCTTGCGGTACCCCACTAGTCACTGCCTGCCATTCTGAAAAGTACCCATTTACTCCTACTCTTTGCTTCCTGTCTGACGACCAGTTCTCAATCCATGTCAGCACACTACCCCCAATCCCATGTGCTTTAACTTTGCACATTAATCTCTTGTGTGGGACCTTGTCGAAAGCCTTCTGAAAGTCCAAATATACCACATCAACTGGTTCTCCCTTGTCCACTCTACTGGAAACATCCCCAAAAAATTCCAGAAGATTTGTCAAGCATGATTTCCCTTTCACAAATCCATGCTGACTTGGACCTATCATGTCACCTCTTTCCAAAAGCGCTACTATGACATCCTTAATAATTGATTCCATCATTTTACTCATTACTGATGTCAGGCTGTTTTATCTCTCCCTCCTTTTTTAAAAAGTGGGGTTACATTGGCTACCCTCCATTCCGTAGGAACTGATCCAGAGTCTATAGAATGTTGGAAAATGACTGTCAATGCATCCGTTATTTCCAAGGCCACCTCCTTAAGTACTCTGGCATGCAGTCCATCAGGCCCTGGGGATTTATCGGCCTTCAATCCCATCAATTTCCCCAACACAATTTCCCGACTAATGACACTGTCAGATTATCAATGATCCACTTGGATAGTCATTTTCCTAAATTCAACAGTCGGCTACTTCTTCTTTCATATGGTAGTAGCAAAGCAAATCAAATGTCAATATCTAAGTTGGATATCCAGTTCCAAAACTTCCAGTGTAACAATGTGTATATCTTATAGGCTGCCTGTGAATTTCCTCTGAGAGCAGTGCTCAATGATGTGCTCCAGGATCTGATTAGGAGTTCCGCAGTTGCATGATGGGAATGCTTTAATCTTCCGTCTATGGAGAAGGTGGCAACATCTACCATGACCAGTTCTGAGGAGGTTGATGGTTGTCTACTGTTTGCGAGGAAGGTTTGATCCTTCAGGTTGTACTGTGGGGTCCTCTATAAGGAATCCATTCCGTATGTCACGGTTCTTCCAAGCATTTCGCCATCGGTCATTAAGGTACTATAAAAGGGCTAATTAGTAACTCCAGTTTACTATGATACAGCAGAACAATTTCTTGTAAGGTGACATGCTTGAGATAAAGTTATTGCACTTTAAAGAAGCAATGATGATATTTTTGCCGTTATACTTTATATCCTTGTGTAGTAGTTTCAGCACACTGAAACCAAAGTGATGTAAACTCAGAATGCATTAAAGCAAGGGATGTGAGTTCGCCTGTGGTAGGTCATCTCACAGCGCTTCCACTTTGCACCAGAGATCATATGACCCCAGCCGAGCACAAAGCTGCAAATGAAAAGCACCCAAGTTGGGGGGAGGGGTGGGGGTTGTAAACCAACTGTGCGCTACAACAGTGACTACATTCCAAAAGTATTTCTTTGGCTGTAAAGCGCTATGAGGCGTCCGGTGGTCATGAAAGGCGCTATATAAATCCACGTCCTTTCTTTTCTTCATGAGAACGTATTGCCACCCACACACTCTCATAGCATTAAAAATGAATCACCCAAGGAGCAAAGCTTATCTGCAGTCTGTTTTTGCCATGAAGCTCAGTACAAGGCTCAGTCAGCAGTATAACTCAGGTCTGCTGGCTGAACAAGGTCCTCTATAATGCCACACCTTTAATTACATTTTTAAATTAACCTATAAGGCCGAATATCAACAGAAAAACAGATTTACAAGTGTCCCCTCGTGAGGAAGCACAACTAATATAATAATTCAAACATAAAATTTAATTTAAACAAAAGGGAAACATAATCTAAATCACAATGCTGTTATTTGTCTCTACCAGACGCTCTGTTCCTTACGGTGCCCAGCGGGCGCGGAAGGCCAGCACCCTTAAAGCAGGTCATAATAAGTGGAAGTAAAATGCAATGCTTAAACAAGCATTCCATGACTAGCCTGCACACACTCAGCAACAGACATGACAGGTTTAAAGCAGAGTTTAATCCAGTTCCAGTCAAAGCGTTTGGATTGCTGTGAGCATCATTAAAATTTCAGACCTTAGCCTGTTTGACTCCAAGGTCTGATTTTATGAAAGCGCGCTCCTGGCGGGGAGCCCTGCCTGTTGGGAATTCACATTCGTAAAAAATCAGCCCTTCCTGCTGATTGAGAGATAGCAAAGGGAGCTGCAGCAAATGCCGATTTAGTTTATTCAGCGATGCAGCTAGTAACTATTTGCAGGATGTGTGTCACTTGTAAACTGTAAGCTTTAAGCCATCTTTACAAAAAACATATAGTGATGAACTCCACGGGATGAATTCTGCAATCCTGCATTGCCAGTGCACTCAGAGGGCATGTGTGTGGGACTCGAGTTTACAGCATTGTCGCGCTGATTCTGTGACTCATGGTCCTTGGGAGTGTGACTCCCGCTGGGAGCACGACATTTACCCTTGCATCTTATTGACTGAACACTTGAATAAAAAGCAAAAGAATCAAATCTTGAATATCACGCAAGTGGTTGATTGAATTAAATGTACAAATAAATGTTTGATGTTTCAGCGCAAGTACGTTAATATCCCACAAATATGTAATATCAGGAATTTAAAAAAAACATTTTGCAAATACCTTCTCTGCTGTAAATTTTATTAGTGGTTTCTGGGCTGCCTGCCAATTATAAGAGAAAATCTGTGCCAAAATGAATTGCAAATAAAGCATCTCTTTCTCCACTTCTTTCTCTTCCTCTCTTATGGCAGTGCCTAATATATAGCTATCCTGCGGCTTTGTATAATTTCTGTCCATAAGCTATTACTCTCTTTGCACAGACGTGCGGAGCTGCCCGCCTGCCATGTATTCATCCATAGCAACACGTGCACTTTGGGTTGGAGCTCCTGATCATTCACTACTTAAATGCATTTCCCTAGCAAGCTATTGAGCTACACGGACAGGAAAGTCCTAGGTTTGATCCCTGTTTTGAGCTGAATTTACCTGCTCTGGGCTGGGATGCTACAGTTGGGCACACTGTCCTTGATGTGGAGGAGTGAGGGGGAAGGGGGAGGGGGAAATGGCCACAGATTTCTGCGTGTGTTCAGTGTTCAGTGACTCTTGCTGGAAAATATGCAATGTGTCAGACATTGGTTCATGACGGCTGTGGTCATCGAGTTACATCGAGTCTGCTGCACAGAAACACGCCATTCGTCCCAACTGGTCTCTGTTGGCATTTATGCCCCACACGTGCCTCCTCCCACCAGGTCAAATCGCCTGCCAGCACCCTGTGTAAGCTTATGAAAATGATCACTTGGACAAGACACAAGAGGGCACTCAGTGCCTCTAGAACTATGCGTCAGCAAGACAGGAGAGAAAGATATTTGAAAGAAAAATGCATCTCACAACATTTTAATTAAATTAACCTTTAAAAATGTATCAATACAATTCGGTTTTTCTGATACTGAAAGAAACTTTCATTCCCTATTGACCCATTGGCCGGGAAATTGGTCTCATGCTGAAAAGTGGCATGAAGTGTGTGCCCAAGGCTCACTGGAAGTTGGGGCTCGAGCCTCCTCTACATAATATTGACAAGCAGAGGATGCCAATTGGGTGTCCTGGTGTAGCTCGCAGGTCGGGGCCTTGGGAAAATTCAGCAGCTCGATGCAGAGCAGGCCGCAGGTAAACTCAATCGGGTGAAAGTGGCGTTCAGGAAGGGAGCGAGAAGGGGCCATCAGCGGCCTGCAGTGTTGCTGTGAAGCCAGGAGGAGCACTCCTCCTTTAAGGGCCGTTGGTTATGCTGCTATTGACCCAGAAAATCTGAGCGGACTATGCACGGCTGATGCTCTGCCCAGATTCTGCCAAATTTGGCATTGGGGCTTTCGGCCATTGATCAGCAGATTCAAGTCGCTTCAGTTTTTACTAAAGAAGGTAACGAAACAGAGACTTAATTAGAGGATGAGCATAAAAAGAATATTGATTCAGAATATTGATAGAGAGAAAATAATTGACAAACTTGCAAAACTAAAAGTGGATAAAACCCCAGGTCCAGATGATATGCATCCATACATACTCAAGGAAACTAGGGAGGAGATAGCAGATATATATAAGTTCTGTGAAGAGGGGATAGTGCCAGCGGACTGGTGGACAGCTAATGTTATTCCTATATCCGAAAAATGAGATAGAACAAAACCTGAGAACTATAAGTCAGTGATAGGGAAGATACTGGAATTTATACTAAAATAAGTGATAGAAGAACATTTAGAGGCAGGAAATTTAATAAAAACACAGTCAGCATGGATTCGAAAAGACTGAGTCATGATTAACTAACTTGACAGAATTCTTTGAAGAGGTAATGGAAAGAGTAGACAAGGGTAATGCAGTAGATGTCACATACTTGGATTTTCAAAAGGCATTCGATAAAGTATCACATGGTACACTCATGACAAAGGTTAGGGCATGTGGAGTCAGGAGACAAATAGCTGAATGTCTAGAAAATTGGCTAAAACATAGAAAGCACAGAATAAGGGTAAAGAGTAGTTATTCAGATTGGTGAAAAGTAGAAAGTGGGTTTCCACAAGGATCAGTGCTGGGATCACTGTTATCCATAATTTGCATTAATAATTTGGACAGCAACAAGAATTCAATATCAAAATTTGCATATGATACCAAACTGGGGATTATAGCTAATACTGAGGAAGAATGCAACATAATACATGAAGATATTAGAAAGCTTGCAGACTGGGCAGTTGAGTGGCAAATTAACTTTAACATAGATAAATATGAGGTGATACACTTTGGTGGGAAAAATAGAAACCTCACCTATACCTTAGAAAATAAGAAACTGAATGGGGTAGAAGAACAAAGGGATTTCGGGATACAGGTGAACAAGTCTCTAAAAGTAGCATGATTGGTCATCAAAGCAATTAACAATGCTAATAAAGCACTGGGGTTTATTTCTAGGGGCATCGAATTCAAATTCGGGAAATTATGTTAAACTTGTTTATGACCCTGGTCAGGCCGCATTTGGAGTACTGTGCACTGTTCTGGTCTCCATACTATAAAAAGGACAGAAATACTGAAGAAAATGCAAAAAGATTTACAACAGTTGTAGCAAAACTGAGAGATTACAACTATCGGGAAAGATTGAATAGGTTGGGACTATTTTTCTTTAGAAAAGAGAAGACTTAGAAGTGACCTGACAGAGGTTTTTAAAATTATGAATGGTTTGGACAGGGTAGATATAGCAAGAATAGTGTTTCCACTTGTGGGAAAATCCAAAATTAGGGGCTATAAATACAAAGTAGTTACTAATAAATCCAATAGGGAAATAAGGTGAAATTTCTTTACTCAGAAAGTGGTTAGAATGTACAACTCGCTACCACAGGAAGTTGTTGAGGTGAATATTAATATTTTCAAAAGGAAACTAGATGAGTATATGAGAGAAGAGGGAATAGAGAGATATGCTGAAAGACTGAGATGAGGCAGATGGATTGGGAGGAGACTTGTGTGGAGTATAAACACCAGCACAAACCAGTTCGGCTAAATGGCCTATTTCTGTGCTGTATGTTCTATGTACTTTTATATAATTCCAGTTTTAGGCGGGTACCCCGAGAACTCAGAAATCGACAGTTGTCAAATTGGAAGCCGGCACACTACCGAGTCGGTATCAGGTGCGGGAGATCCCATGGGGAAATTGGTCCCCCGAACTCTTATTTCTCACCTAGAAATTGGCCACGATGGAGACCAATTTTTTCCCCCATTGCTTTATTCTGTTCGCCTTGAAACTATTTTTTCTGCTGCATCGAAACTCTACAAGGCAGTTTAAATGAGAACAGCCATAGGTTCCATTGCAAGGCTTTGAAAGATTCCCTCATAGCTGATAAAAGCTTTGAAAGTTGATCTTTGTTCCCTGAGAAGGGTTGTCTTCAACCCAATTTGAGCTTGACTTCCCCTCTCAGAGCAGTGCATGTCACTCCAAGTTCTGCCTCCTCAATGGAGCAAGCACCTTTGTTGTGACTGTACAGGTGTGGGTAGTGCCCCAGATATTTAAATTACCTCAGCTCTAGAATTAAGGGCGGGGTCAATGGACGGGGATATCAGCAAACGGAAGTCCCATCCTGCCGCACTTCTGTCTCTCGAAAGGGTACACAGGCGTTCTAATCCAATACATTTTGAAGAAAGAAATGAGAGAGAGAGACTAATGTTCCAGAAACAAGTTGGAATAATTGTAACATTCAAATGATTTTGTCAATTAGTTCTATTTGGATACCACATTCACACAGAAACAGAACCATTAACAAAAAGTATAAATAGACAAAGCCTAAATCCCTGTGCAGCATCAATAGAAGAATTATAAAATCATCCTGCTTCTCATTCTCATTCTTCGATCGAATTCTTCAATAAAAATCTCCTCCAATTTTCTCTTCCTGCCTTTCTTAAGTGTGTCAGCTGCTTGCTGGGATATAGTTCCACAGGTTCTGGTTGCCATCTAGTAACTCCATTAAGTGGCTATTAGTCACACGTGAGCCTTGAGTGAGTGCCGGCAGGATATTTAATCATGGGGGGAGGGGCATCACAGCTGAGTCCGAACCTGTCCCTACTCAATGTCCACACACATGTACTTTCAGCGTGGGGCACAGGATAGTGATGAAGAGTGAGAAGCTGGTCAATTATTCCCTCTTTTCCCTCCATTGACTGAAATAAGTTGAGGTACTCCTACCAGTACACTGGCTGAGCTCAAGTAACTCTGCATCAACTAGGAATTGAACCAGGAGTCTTTCCAGTGTTTATGGACCAGCTACTCACTGATTAAACTCCATCAACTTGGACATTTGGAAAATATTTCTATAATGTCGACTATAACTTATAGGCCATGATTCTCCTCCATGAACTTGCCCAACTTCAATTACCTTCACTCGCTGGGACAAGCACTGACCACTCACCTTCCCTGCTCACCACATGTAAATGGTGACAGTGGGCAGGGCAAGGGGAATGCGGTGGGCAGGAGGGAGGCAGAGCCTGGCTAATTCCCCTCCCGGCTATCCGCGTTATTGCCACTTTCCGGGAAGGACCGCCGTGGGTCCCAAAAGCAGCAGTGACCACAGTGAGGTGTCCCACGGAGGGGAACAGCCCTGTAGCGGCCTCCTCTCCCTTCATACTGCATGGGATGCCGCCGACAATATTCACGCGGGTCTGCCCCTTTAAGGCCCCTCGCCAGTTCTTCTGTTGCTGCAGTAGAGTCTCTGCTGCAGCACCTTGGAGCTCCTCCTCTTGGTGCTGGCAGACTCTCTCTTGGCAGTAGGACCCTGCTAGGAAACCATAATGCATCACAAATGAGCCTGAACTCGTGGAGATGGATTTGAGTCGGGATGGATTCCGAAGCCAGGTGAAAGTCTTCCCCACACCGGAACTCTCCCTTCAAGAGGAGAATCCAAGCCATACGGTGTGAAAATAAGTTAAACTACTCTCCCTATAAATATATTCTACCAGACTGAGATGTTCCTGGTAGCAAGTTAACCTCTTAGTCAGATTCTTACATTGTTCTTGCTTTCTCAATCTGTAGCTTTATATAAAGTTGTCAATCCTGATTATGGTTCAACCACAAGGCAAAAAAGAGCTTGTACCGAAGTATTCTGATGTAAAATGGTAGTCGGAGATACACAAATCCACATTTTCCTGATGTCATTTTCCTGAAGTACCATAAAATACCATATTCTATGAATTTAATGGCCGAAATTGGGTTAGGCAGCGCCGAAAATCAATCTACTAGGCCCCAAATATGGCGGGCAGGAAAAGCATACACATTTCTGCCCGAGAGTGCGCCACCCATCATATTGGGAAAGGAAAAAAATGGTTGTGCAGCACCCACGCCTAAAAAAGGCATTAGACACTTTGCAGTGCAAATAAGGGGTCCGAGGCCTGTTTGAAGCCCCCATTGTAAGATTGGTTTGCCCTGTGGCAGCGCCGGCTGCACTCAGGATAGCCAGACCTTAGGACCACCTGCTACCAACATGGTAAGTTTTTCAAATATACTTACCTAAATGTGGAGCCAGGAGCAGGAGCTGGAGTGCCCCTGCCCAGCCTCAGATTCTCCTGCCAGTCCCCATTTCTCCTCCCCCAGCCTTCACTCACCTGAGAGCCACTGCAACACTAGAAGCGTCACGATCTTCATTGACTCTTCTCCAGCTGGCTGTTCGCACCATGCCGATTTGATAGAAACAAGACCCAAGGCCCAATATTGGGAGCACCTTGGGCCTCACCGTTCAGGCGCCTGGACTTCACCTGTGCACACCCCAAGTGCCTAAAACTTTACGAGCCCGAATGAGTTGGATCCTTCTGTACAAAGCAGAAGTGAAGCCCAGTAATACACTTTTTCAGAACATCTATGTTTCCAAGCACAGTTGTCTTGATTTTGATTATCCCTCTGCCCCCCACCACCCTTATATTACCGAGTCGGGAGAGGGAGAGAGAGAAGGGAAGGTCAACCTGCATCACTCTCATTTGCTTCCTGTGCATCTCCCATGTAAATTTCCCCATTACTGGAATCACTGTACTATCATCGATGAACTGTTTCAGTTGCTCATACGCTATATTTGCTTGCCCAGCACAGCTTGCTCCCTCCTTGTCTAGCAGTACATTAACTAACTTGCTTATTTCCAAAGGCACTGCAGGTAATTACCCAGATGTGCCTTGAATTGCTAGAATTTTTACATAATTACCTCAAGGCATGTTTTAATTTTTCTGACAGAAAATGCAATTCAAATGACACTTACATATTACAATACCAAAATTTATAGTTATCTATTTGACAATATGGTACAGCTATTACCTCCTTGTTAATTCATTGCAGGAGCTGGAGGCTTGAGTTAAATACTGAATGGATGCACAGTACAGTAACCAGAATTGGTAGCTGCAGTTATAAGAAGGAATGAACAGGTAGGTTTCTGTAGCCTTGAAAAAGCTCATGTGCTGCTCTTTGAGTATCTGACACGAACGGTCACCATCAGTGAAGGACAAGAAGTATCATTAGTTTTGGGTGAGATTAGGTACAAATTTTACTAATTAAAAAATATATTACTGGTAAGAGTAGTCACTATTGCTATTCTTTAATCCCCCACATTATATCCTCGAAAGCCAGACCCAAAATGGCACCTTAGCATCCAATATGGCGGGCGCTCAGTATGCAGCAGAAATGCTGCATCTGCCATATTGGTGAAGGCAGAAAAGATATGTTCAGTACCTTCGCTGGAAACAGATGTTAGATCCTTTGTATATGCAAATAGAGGGCTTAGCCCCTGTTTGTGATTTTCTTTATGAAATTGGACTGCCCTGAATGCAATGTGGTCAACATGCAGCCTTCCCAGCTGTTCTTAAAGGGACTGCTGCAGGCCGCTACCAAAAAGTATGTTTTTTTTTAAAACTTACCTGAATGTGCAGTGGGTAGGTGCAGTACAATGCTCCTCTCGGCTCCACAGCTTGTTGCTAGCCTCTGCTTGGCCAAATCCCGATCGCCCTCCTGCCTCTCCCAATCACTCCCTGCCTCCCTCTCCCAATCTCAGTCCCCTTCCCTCTCGAGATTAATGCCCCCATTGCCCTCATCGTTGCTTCCTCCCTTCCCCCGATCCTTTTCCCACCCCATTCTCCTGATCAACCCCTTCCTTTTCCCAATTGCTGCTCCCTCCCACCTGATCACATTGCCCCTCTCCAAATCACCCTGATCACATTCTCTCTCTCCAAATCACCCCTCTCTCCTGATCACTCCTCCCTCTCCTAGGCAGCAGCTCAAAATTCAAATTGTCTTTGCCCACAAGTTGCCTGGGAAGGACCAGCAGAAATCTGTAGCTCACTGGTCTCATGTAAATGACGCCCGATGCTTTACATCAGGTGAGCCTTTGGACCTGTTCTGGTGCAGGGATTAATTTCTAGGCCCAATGGTCATATTTCATCTTGTTAACTTTCACCAAAATATGCAAGGGGTCTAACGTCTGTTGCAGGCGTGGGTCATGGAGTTTTTCTGCCTTCACCAATATGGTGGGCGGTGCACTTCCGGCACATAATGAGCGCTTGCCATATTGGATGCTTAGGTGCCGCTTTTGGGTCTGAAAGCCAAGCTAATTTCGAGGATATAATATTTGTGTGGAGAATTCAAGGAAGGTAATTTTGAGTACTCTGAACAGTAATGGATTTTTTTCATTGTTAAAATTTGTGTGTAATCTCACCCAGAAGTGTAGAACAGGTTCATAATACCTGTAGTAATCACAAAGTGCTTGTACATGAAAAGATAAAAATGATTGCTTGTTAACTCCATTCATGAGAAATAAGTACAGAGCTACTAAGGGAGGAGTATAAAGGTCAGTCTGGGGGCTAGTCATTGGTGCACACTTGTCGGCAGTGGCCAATCCCAGCTTAGCAGGAATGGGAGGCGAGGGTGGTTTGGGAGCTCAGAGGACAGAAGAAAAACCTCTCGCAGAATGAACTATGACAGGCAGTGCTCCTACTGCTGCAGGGTAGCTCCGTGACAGAGGTGAGGCCCCGTCTCAGCAGGGAAGCCGTGACAGGAGTATGAGCTTGTTCAAGAAGTGCAAGGGCAACCGTTCTGTGCCACTTCTTTCTTTGCCTATCTCTTTAGCAGCTGCAACACCTTCCATTAGTCCATTTTGGTCCAGTGCCGCGATTTTACAGTAATATTCAGAGGGGGAGAAAGTGGGGGCAGTAACCTTACGGGGCCGGGACTTTTAGCGCCTGCCATGGAAGTCCCGCCCCGCCGTTGAATTGGGCTTACCGCCTCTCAGAGGAAGTGGAACTTAATCTCCACTTCCTTCGGGGGTGGTAACCGGAGTGCTACTGGAGTGGGGAGTCAAGCGCTACATGGATGCTCCGTGTAGCACTGACGCACTTCAACGCCCCTCCCTTTCGCTTAAAAAGGAAGGCCGCTGCGTAGTCTGCACGATCTCTGATGGCCTCTACTAGGCCACCAGGGCAGCATGCGACCAGACCAGCAGCCCGGCACCCAAGACAGATTGCCGGGCTGCACAATGGCAGTCCGGACCACATGAGGGCCGTAATCGTTGAGCTGACCTAAGAGTCGGCCGGCAAAAAAAGATGGCGGCCAAGGGCGCTGGCGCCCTCCCCTTTAAGTACTGCCCCAAGAGCAGATGTCGGCCAGCTTCGCGACCCGTGGGGTAATTTCCCTTGTGGGGCGGTAAGGGGTTGGCTCGGGGTAGTGAGGGGTCACTGCACACGGTGATGATGTAATCGTTGGTTGCACGGCGGCCCAGGTCACGGCATTGCCGTGGCAGTACCTCTTCAATCTCCCAGGCAATTTCCCAGTAGCGTCCCCCCTCCCCCGGGCGAAAACATTCTCATGCCCCGTTAGCGCCCCCTAGAGGCGCTAACAGGGCTATAAAAAGGGGCAATTTCACTCCCAGAGTCTTACCTTTCTACTCATTTTTCAAGTTATGAACCTTCCACCAGGTCCCCTGAGTTCGGGTCACTGAGGTCACATGCTCAGTTATGTAACGTCATACAGCTTGTCCCTGTGACCTGTCATTTCTCCATTAGGTGTGCTACTTGGGCAGTCAGTGGATGTGCCATGAAACAGGCTTTATGAGGTTGGCACTCATAAGAACATAAGAACATAAGAATTAGGAACAGGAGTAGGCCATCTAGCCCCTCGAGCCTGCTCCGCCATTCAAAAAGATCTGGCCATGGACTCAGCTCCACTTACCCGCCCGCTCCCCATAACCCTTAATTCCCTTATTGGTTAAAAATCTATCTACTTGTGATTTGAATACATTCAACGAGCTAGCCTCAACTGCTTCCTTGGGCAGAGAATTCCACAGATTCACAACCCTCTGAGAGAAGAAACTCCTTCTCAACTCAGTTTTAAATTGGCTCCCCCGTATTTTGAGGCTGTGCCCCCTAGTTCTAGTCTCCCCGACCAGTGGAAACAACCTCTCTGCCTCTATCTTGTCTATCGCTTTCATTATTTAGAATGTTTCTATAAGATCACCCCTCATCCTTCTGAACTCCAACGAGTAAAGACCCAGTCTACTCAATCTATCATCATAAGGTAACCCCCTCATCTCCGGAATCAGCCTGGTGAATCGTCTCTGTACCCCCTCCAAGGCTAGTATATCCTTCCTTAAATAAGGTGACCAAAACTGCATGCAGTACTCCAGGTGCGGCCTCACCAATACCCTGTACAGTTGCAGCAGGACCTCCCTGCTTTTGTAGTACATCCCTCTCGCAATGAAGGCCAACATTCCATTCGCCTTCCTGATTACCTGCTGGACCTGCAAACTAACTATTTTACAACTCTTTTCGTTGGAACACAAAATTAAACAGTTAAATCAAATGCCCCCTAATTTGGGGACACTCCAAACATTTTTCAACGCCTTTTTTTTTTGTTTTGTTTTTTGTGGGGGGTTTTTTGTGTTTTTTGGGGGGGTTTTTTGGGCTCTAAAACCAGAATTTACAAGTGCCCCCTATAAAAGGGGAAGGGGACACTAAAACCGGCAATAAAACAAATTAAACTTTAAAACATATAAAATCAAATTAAAATTTGGTTGCCGGGGGTAATGATGCACTCCAGTCCCTCCGGTGCCCACCTCTCGCGGAAGGCCGCGAGCGTACCGGTGGACACCGCGTGCTCCATCTCCAAGGACACCCTGGCTCAGATGTACGCACGGAAGAGTGGCAGGCAGTCAGGCTCAATGACCCCCTCGACCGCCCGCTGCCTGGACCGGCTGATGGCACCCTTGGCCGTGCCCAGGAGCAGTCCTACGAGGAGGCCCTCGGACCTACCCGCTCCCGTCCGCACAGGGTGCCCAAAGATCAGGAGTGTGGGACTGAAGTGCAGCCAGAATTTCAGGAGCAGCCCCTTTAAATAGTGGAACAGGGGCTGCAACCTTGCATATTCAGTAAAAACATGGAACACGGACTCTTCCAGACCGCAGAAATTGCAGGCGGCCTGGGAGCCCGTGAACCTGCTTAAAAATTTATTGCACGGGACTGCTCCGTGCACCACCCTCCAGGCCAAGTCCCCGATAAATAGTGGGAGGACTCCCGCGTAGAGTGCACTCCATCGGGGACCCCCGCCTCCTTCGGACGGCAATATGTTGTACCATGGCCTGTCCGGACGGCAGACGAGGATGGCAAAGTTGAAAGTGTGCAGGAGCAGCTCATACAGGAAACCCCTCCACGCAGAAATGAAAGGCACGGAGGGGATTTCCCCGAGGCGGCTCAAGTTGTCAGCTATTTTACAACTCTTTTTGGTTGGAAACAGAAATAAACATTAGTTCAAGTGCCCCCCGATCTGGGTGACACTCCAAACACTTATCACGGCTCTTTTAAAAACATTTTTTGTATTTTTTTGAGTTTTTTTGGGGGGGTTTTTTGTGGGTATTTTTGGGCCCTAAAACTGTAAATCTACAAGTGCCCCTTATAAAAGGGGAGGGGGACACTAAAAACCCGGCGATTAAAACAAATTAAACTTTAAAACATCTAAAATCAAATTCAAATTTGGTTGCCGGGGGTAATGATGCACTTCAGTCCCTCTGGCGCCCACCTCTCGCGGAAGGCCGCGAGCGTACCGGTGGACACCGCGTGCTCCATCTCCAAGGACACCCTGGCCTGGATGTAGGCGTGGAAGAGAGGCAGGTAGTCGGACTGAACGATCCCCTCGACCGCTGGCTGCCTGGACCGGCTGATGGCACCCTTGGCCATGCCCAGGAGCAGTCCTACGAGGAGGCCCTCGGACCTACCCGCTCCCCTCCGCACAGGGTGCCCAAAGATCAGGAGAGTGGGACTGAAGTGCAGCCAGAAATTGAGGAACAGCCCCCTTAAATAATTAAACAGGGGCTGCAACCTCGCACACTCCATAGAAATGTGGAACACAGACTCTTCCAGACCGCAGAAATTGCAGGCGGCCTGGGAGCTCGTGAACCGACTTAAAAATTTGTTGCACGGGACTGCTCTGTGCACCACCCTCCAGGCCAAGTCCCCGATAAATAGTGGGAGGACTCCCGCGTAGAGTGCACTCCATCGGGGACCACCACCTCCTCCGGACGGCAAGATGGTGCGCCATGGCGTGTCCGGATGGCAGACGAGGATGGCAAGGTTGAGAGTGTGCAGGAGCAGCCCGTACAGGAAAACACTCTGCGCAGAACTGAAAGGCACGGAGGGGATTTCCCCGAGGCGGCTCAACTTGTCAGCTATTTTACAACTCTTTTTGGGGCAAACATAAACATTAAATCACATGCCCCCCCGATCTGGGGGACACTCCAAACATTTCCAAAGCCTTTTTTTTCGTATTTTTGTAGGTTTTTTTTGTTGGTTTTTTTTGGGCTCTAAAACCATAATTTATAAGTGCCCCCTATTAAAGGGGAGGGGGACACTAAAAACCCGGCAATTAAAACAAATGAAACTTTAAAACATATAAAATCAAATTAAAATTTGGTTGCCGGGGGTAACGATGCACTCCAGCCCCTCCGGCGGCCACCTCTCGCAGAAGGTCGCGAGCGTACCGGTGGACACCGCGTGCTCCATCTCCAAGGACACCCTGGCGCGGATGTACGCACGGAAGAGAGGCAGGCAGTCGGGCTGAACAACCCCCTCGACCGCCCGCTGCCTGGACCGGCTGATGGCACCCTTGGCCATGCCCAGGAGCTGTCCTACGAAGAGACCCTCGGACCTACCCGCTCCCCTCTGCACAGGATGCCCAAAGATCAGGAGTGTGGGACTGAAGTGCAGCCAGAATTTCAGGAGCAGCCCCTTTAGATAGTTGAACAGGGGCTGCAACCTCATGCATTCAATAAAAACATGGAACACGGACTCCTCCAGACCGTAGAAATTGCAGGTGGCCTAGGAGCCCGTAAATCGGCTTAAAAATTTGTTGCACAGGACTGCTCCGTGCACCACCCTCCAGGCCAAGTCCCCGATAAATAGTGGGAGGACTCCCGCGTAGAGTGCACTCCATCTGGCACCCCCGCCTCCTCCGGACGGCAAGATGGTACGCCATGGCGTGTCCGGGCGGCAGACGAGGATGGCAAGGTTGAGAGTGTGCAGGAGCAGCCCGTACAGGAAACCCCTCCACGCGGAACTGAAAGGCACGGAGGGGATTTCCCCGAGGCGGCTCAAGTTGTCAGCTATTTTACAAAGCTCTTGTGCACTTCACAGCTGGATTCACTAACTTTCCATTAATTTAATCATTAATTGAGAAGTGTTGAACGATCATTATTACAGGTGATTGACTAATTTTGTGCTTTTCCCACCAATAAAATTGTGTTGTATGAAATCTCCAGTGTAAATATTCTGCACACCAGCTATTCAGTAAGTTTGCCTCCTTGTCATTAAATCACTATTTCTTGTGTCTCCTGCTTACCCACATTTGCCTACTATTTTTGGCTTGCACGCAGTTGCAGCAAGTGGTTTGAACTTACAATATGTACGTGCATTAATTTGCATTAACATTAATATTCTAGTAACTTGATTTTGATTTCAGTTCTAGTCACTTTGAATAATTTGCCTACGTGCAGCTCAAAATGTGCTGTCTGCATAGAATAAGGAAAAACAAAAACCACATTGTCTTGTTACTGTATTCTCTGAAGTAACTGTCAAATTCCAAAGTTATTCACACTTTAAAAGTTGTTCATATTTCATTTATGGTCTTCAAATGATTAACACATGTTCTTTTACCTATACATTGACAACGGTCAATAAAGTTTTGAAAGTGGAAGTAAATCTGATGAATACTGACCACTCTTAAGTTTAGGAAATTCTTGTGGAAGGAAGGTGTAAGGACCAATGATGATGAGGGGATGATGTGTTTATCTGACCCCTGGCAGTCTAGTCCTGGGGAATGGGAGATGAGAGCCTCATAGCGTGTTTTTTGTACAGTAAATGTTGCATTTATATAGCACCTTTCACATCACAAAGCACTTTACAGCCAATGAAGTACTTTTCAGGTGTAGTCACTGTTGTAATGGCAGCAATGTTGCACATGATAAGGTCCCACGAACAGCAATGCGATAATGACCAGAAAATCTGTTTTAGTGATCTTAGTTGAGATAAATATTGGCTAAGATACCGAGAGAACTCCCTTGCTCTTCTTCAAAATAGTACCATGGGATTTTTTATGTCCACCTGAAGGGACAGACAGGGCCTCGGTTTAAAGTCTCATAAATAAGAAATAGGAACAGGAGCATGCCTCGAGCCTGCTCCGCCATTCAATAAAATCATGGCTTATCTGAAAGACAACATCTCCAATGCTCTCTCAATGTTGCACTGGAGTGTCAGCCTAGATTATGTGTTCAAGTATCTGGAGTGAGTCTTGAACCAACAACCTTCTGAATCAGTGGCAACAGTACTACCCACTGAGCCACTGCATACAGCACAATCTGCCTTGTAATGCAGCAGATGTCTCTGAATTTGACCCTGTTCACACAGAGCAACTTGGAGAAATCATCCTGCAATATGCATAAATTTCTCTATTCCAGAAACTCCAGTTCGACACACAATGGCTAACTCTGCATTTGTTCCGCATAAAAGGTCCAGAGTTGCATGTGGTAATATTGTCCGGGAGACACTTACATGGATAGCTGCGTGAAGCTTTGCTGCAGGTATTCTGGGGGAGGGGGCTAATTTCCTGAGTACACACTGACAGTGGGCATCCTTGCTCATGGCAAGCCCAGGGGCTGCGCACCTGCAATTGTCCAATATGTACTGGCAGCAGACAAGGTTCCTCACTGCAGCTGCACACTTGGAAGGTGTAGGCTTCTGTGCCGACTGTTGGGTTTGATGCAGAATGTGAAGGCGTACTGCAGCTGCTCCAGGATGGACTAATTAAGAACTTATGAAAGAAAGACTTCATGAGAAATTTTGAAATGTGGAATCTTTTGGTATGAGAGCTTAAGGTGCATGTACCAACTTCCTGCCACCGTCATTTTTAAGGCAACATTAATTAATTTAAAATAAACAGATTAATGCCTGCTTCAGAATAATGCTGCCAAGAGCTGGATACGAGCATCTTAGGCACGCGCACCAAAAGATCGCTCATTGGAAAATTCCCTCTCATTTTTCTGTTTCAGAGAACCCAAGCTCTGCACCGTACTAATTAACCCATGCATTTATTCTTACCAACAGCCACTCACCAGGTTCGAATCTATGTGCAGCAAAGCTATAAATGCATGTGCAAAAATGTCCTCTTCAGTATTTCTTGCAAAAATCATAAATGCGTTCTTTCGCAACATGTTTACAATTTCCCAAGAAACACAAGAACAAGGAAAATGTTTAAGAGGCCACATTTATATTGTTGCTAAAATTGAGCAGCCAAAAGGATTCTCACCACACTGTGTTCAAACCCACAAGAGAATTAACCAAATTCCTATCTGGACTAGTTCATGATTATGTACCACTTGCGCTTGCATTGAAAATTGAAATTGTACTGGAGATCTATTACATTTTTGAATGGTCTCTGTAGTCCATTTACAGAGACAACATGAGGGGGCCACTCTTTAGAGGGGGGCAGGGAGCAGGCGGGGGTAGCGGGGCGGGGGAGAACAGAAAATGTTATTCATCCCAGCTGTTCAGCCCAGAGTTCTAACTTGAATTAGCACAAGGGGGGGAAGAAAGAAACATTCTTCAGGATTTAGGCTGTGGCCTCTTAAAAATTTCCACTTTGGCTTCCCATTGATTGGGAAGGAATATCACAAGTAATCTCCTGAACTGTTTCCCTTCGAGGGGTTGGGGACCTCTTGTTTACAAGGAGATTCGAATAACATTCACTGTGCCACCTAACCAGGAGAGGCCTGTGGTGGTTTCAGTGCAGACACAGGCCTCACAGGAGCGTGGGACAGCAGTTAAAGAGCTTAACTCCTAAATCCTTTTATCCCCTTTAGAGCAGAGGAGACGCTGACAGAAAGTCAGTTGAGTCTGTTCAGTGCCAGCTGCTTGGGTTTTGCATAATTAATTATTTATACTGAGCCAGATGCAGTAATTAAGGTTCAGTAGTATATTATATCACAGCATGCATGGTTTCAGTGAAAGTGCCTTCCAGCAACAAAGCAGGTGGCAGCAGAACTAGTTTGATTTCTTTAAAAAAAAATGTTTTTAATTGCTTAGAAGAATGGTAGCAACAGCACTGGGATTGAAATGTCCATTTTTTCCCCTCATTTTGCACCAAGCAATACATCGGTAAATATTGTTGCATAGTATAAATTCAAGAGCCAATTATTCTGAGCAGTATAGTTACTCACCTTCCAAAAAATGAATATGAACAATGCCTGCATCAGAGGAAAGCAGTTCACTTATGGAGTAAAATTGCACTGTGTGATACTATTGAAAACTGTGTTAATGCGTTCGTCCATCATTCCTGCTATTTTACCAAGAGGGTTAATCTGCTTAAAACAGCAGACAAAGCGGCTTCACACAAGAACATTAACCCGTTCATTACTAATATTGCACAACACGACTTTTGTTCTTGTCGGTACCCTATCAGAGGAGAGGAAGGGATACTTCTGTTTGTCCCTGACATTCTTCTCGTCCATTTCAGGCATGTAATTTGCAACCCAATTCTTCATGTTTTTGCAGTTTCGCAAGATATTTTTGAGTTACTTTTCAAGTTCCTACTCTCCTTCCCATTCCAACAGTTCTGCTACTCTTCTGCTATTGACAAGTTTCATTGGAGTCATGTAAAATGCTTAGTACAAAAATGCAATATGAACTAACCAATTTTATTTTTGAATGGCTAACATAGATAATGGGTATTATTCCACCAAGATCATCTTGTCACATAAGGATGCTACTAAGCTTGCTAGACTGGCCTCAACATAGATTTCCAGTGAGCTATTAGTACGAAAACAATGACTAGATAGCGGTGCTGCAAAGTAAGGCATTATTATACTTGTCTTCCTGTTTGCAATCGTTACCTTTAGTTGCTGTTTCTCCAAAAGTCTCTACAACTGTAGTCAAATTTGGAAAACAGGAACAGGAAGTAAACATGTCTAGAAGACTGCAGACTTCCAATGCATTACTTGGGGCTGCGGTATTGTAAATTGTACTGACCTTCCTGGGGTCTGGTGACATTTCCTGCTTTGTGAAGACTAGGCCAAAGTATTCTAGACAGTTCTTATCAAAATTGTGCTTTCGCTTGCATGAGCATAAAGCTGGACATAGTGACTAGTGGTATTCTTATTGTGAAGCATTATGTTCTGCTGGCTGGGTATTAGAATATCTTCATTGTATTAAAGATGCATGGAATTCCTTCAATAATTTGTCAGATAATATTCTGAAATATCTCTGCTGCTGAAGATAAAGTGAAAATTAACCTTTTGAATTGCATCAGCCCAATGGAGTAATACAGTTCTTCTCCTCTGGCAGGGGATACTGAGAGATTTCTGATCCAGCTTTATGAAAACACATGATCTGGTTACCTCTGCAATAACATCCCCCAAGGTTGGAGTAGCATGTTGTTCATGCTTGATTGCTTTGTTTGCTGGCCATATATTGACAGAATTGAATAAATCTTCAAGATTCTTGGGTTTGGAGAAAACTACTCAAGGTGAGACCTAAGACATATGTCTATCTGCATCTTCAATTATACCACTATCCTCTAGCTCTTTGATTTGACTCAACTTTTTTCCCTAGAGGAAATGGTATCTTGCAAAGACGCAAAGCAAGAGGAATAACAGACTTGTCAATGTACCGTTTGAACTGCATGCCCTTCAGCTTAGCTACATCATCAAATACTTGAAAGAATTAACTGCAAAAAAGCATCTCTTGGCATTGACATATTGATGCTACGTACTGTTGAAGGTAACCTATTGAGCTGTAACATTTGAACTGTATGTAAAGCAAGTAGGCGACTAGGCTTTCCCTTCACAACAAACACACCAGCTGAGACTACCTTTTTGTTAAATATTATCCGGCATTATAAAAGATGACCATATGGAATTAACTGGATCTGTGCGTGGTAGAGTTTCAATTCAAAACCAGCAACAATAGATTGATGATGATTGTGGTTATTCACCCTTCGGCAAAATATCATAATTACAAAGTCATTATGGGTAATTTTGCAAGTCCATCCCACATTTAGCTAGAAAGTTGTGGGCAGTTTGGAACCAAATTGTGTCCATTTCTGTGCATCACACTTTAGGAAGGATGTCAAGGCCTTAGAGAGGGTGCAGAAGATATTTATTAGAATGGTACCAGTAATAAAGGGCTTCTGTTATGTGGCGAGACTAAAGAAACTGGGTTGTTCTCCTTAAAGCAGAGAAGTTTAAGAGGGGATTTCATAGAGTTGTTCAAAATCATGAATGGTATTAACAGAGTAAATAAGGAGAAACTGTTTCTAGTGGCAGAAGGGTCGGTAATCAGAGGACACAGGTTTAAGGTAATTGGTTCTTTCTTCCCCTGCCCCTTTCAGTGCTTGTTAAGAATCTGTTCTTTTTGAACACTCGCCAGTTCTGATGAAGGGTCATCGACCCGAAACATTAGCTCTACTTCCTCTCCACAGATGCTGCCTGACCTGCTGAGATTTTCTGTTTTTATGACATTTGTAATCTTTGTTTTGATCTCACATTCTATATCACTGAAAGAGTATTAAAGGGGGTGAGGGAGGTGGAGGGGTTTAGACAGGGAATTCCATAGCGTGAGGCTTAGGTGACTGAAGACACAGCTGCCAATGATGGGGCAAAGAAAGTGGGGATGCATTAGAGGCCAAAGTTGAAGAAACAGTGTTTGGATGACATTGTGGGATTGGTGGAGGTTACAGGTATAAAGAAGGGCAGGGCTTCGGGGGGGATTTAAACATAAGGATGAGAATTTTAAATTTGAGGCATTCAGGGAGTGGGAGCCAACGTAGGTCAGTGAGAACATGCCTGATGGACGAACCTGACTTGGTGAGTGATAAAGTATGGGCAGCAGAATTTTAGATGACCTCAAGTATATGGAGGGTGGAGGATGGATTGCCATTCGGAGAGCATTGTAGTCTGATTCTGGAGGTGATAAAGGCATGGGTGAGGGTTTCAGCAGCAGTTGGGCTGAGGTAGAGGCAGAGGCAGTGATGTTATGGAGATGAAAATAGGTGGTCTCTGTGATGAAGATATTGGGTCGGAAGCTCAACTCTGGATGCCAAAGTTGCAAAGAGTCTCCTCAATCGCCTTCTCCTTGTGGCTGAAGAGCTCCCCCTAGAGTCACAATGTGGATTCTGCCCACCAAGAGGCACAATGGACATGGTCTTCATCGCATGTTAAATTCAAGAGAAATGCCGGGAGCAGCACCAACCTCTGTACATGGCCTTCTTTGACCTTACAAAGGCCTTCGACACTGTCAACCGTGATGGATTATAGAATGTCCTCCTCAAATTCAGCTGCCCTCAAAAGTTTGTCACCATCCTTCGCCTGCTCCACAGTGACAAGCAAACCATGATCCTGACCAATGGATCTATCACAGACCAAATACACATGTGGATCAGGGTCAAGCAAGGCTGTGTCATCGCACCAACGCTCTTCTTGATCTTCCTTGCTGCAATGCTCCATTTCATCCTCAATAAGCTCCCCACTGGAATGCAGCTAATCTACAGAACAAACAGGAAATTATTCAACCTCCGTCGCCTCCAATCCAGATCCAAAGTCATCCCATCCTCTGTCATTGAATTACAGTATGCAGATGGCGCTTTCGTTTGCGCACACTCGGAGGTCGAACTCCAAACTATCATCAACACCTTCACTGAAGCATACGAGAGTATGGACCTTACATTAAACATCCATAAGAGAAAGGTCCTCTACCAACCTTCCCTTGCCACATAGTACTGCCCCCCAGTTATCAAGATCCATGACATGGACCATTTCCCATACTTCGGGAGCCTACTGTCAACAAGGGCAGACATCGATGACAAAGTCCAACACTGCCTTCCGTGTGCCAGTGCAGCCTTCGGTCGCCTGAGGAAGAGAGTGTTTGAAGACCAGGACCTCAAACCCAGCACCAAGCTTATGGTCTACAGAACAGTAGTGATACTCTCCCTCCTATATGCTTCAGAGATATGGACTATGTACAGTCCGCACCTCAAAGCACTGGAGAAGTAATACCAACGCTGCATCTGCAAGATCCTGCTAATCCATTGACAGGATAGATGCACCAATGTCAGTGTTCTCGCTCAGAGCAACATTCCTAGCATCGAAGCATTGACCACGCTCGATCAGCTCTGATGGACGGGCCACATCATCCGCATGCCCGATACTAGACTCCCAAAACAAGCGTTCTACTCAGAGCTGCGACATGGCAAGGGTGTCCCAGGTGGGAAGAGGAAATGCTTCAAGGACACCCTCAAAGCCATCTTGAAAAAGTGCAACATCCCCACTGCCACCCGGGAATAGCTGGCCCAAGACCGCTCAAAGTGGAGAAGCATCCGGGAAGACGCCAAATACCTCGAGCCAAACGCAAACAGCGGAAGGAGCACACGACAACCCAAGCACCCCACCCACCTGTCCCTTCAACCACCATCTGCCCCACCTGTGACAGAGACTGTAGGTCCTGCATAGCACTCATCGGTCACCTGAGAACTCATATTAGTGTGGAAGAAAGTCATCCTTGACTCCGAAAGACTGCCTAAGAAGAAGAGTAGTCTGACTGGAGGTGACAAAGGCTGAGGTAGAGGCAGAGGCAGTGATGATATGGAGCTGGAAATAAGTGGTCTTTGTGATGAAGAACATATTGGGTTGGAAGCTCAGCTCTGGATGCCAAAGTTGCAAGCAGTCTCATTCAACATGACACGTGGCCGGCGAAGGAGAGGGAATCGAAGGTTAGGGTACAGAGTTTTTGTTGGGCTTTGGTCTTTCCAGTGTTTAACTGGAAAATGTCATTGGAGGGGTTACATAGAATTACAGCACAGAAACAAGCCATTTGGCCCAACTGATCTATGCCAGTGTTTATGCTCCACATGAACCTCAACCCACCATACTTCATCTGACCCTAACAGCAACACTTTCAATTCCTTTCTCTCTCATGCACTTATCTAGCTTCCCATTAAATCCATCTTAGTGTTCAATTCATGTCTGTGGGCAATGTCTCCCAAGGGACAGCATGTCGATGAGGAAGAGGAGGGAGCACCATAGGTAACACTGTGGGGGCAAGGAGAGATGTTGGAAATGCTCTGGGTACAATCGGATAGATAAGATCGAAACCAGTGAGGGCAGTCCCACACGTACATATGTTCCATCAGTAAAGGAAGGCAATGTGGCCGTGCGACTGTGGGGCATTTGCATAATCCCTGGTAGGATCTCTTGGTACTGATTCATGGAATGCAACTTCAAGAATTATTTTGTCTGGCAACATGCTGAGAGCAAAGGGATAGACTGAGATTGAGGTTAAGGTAGAGTCACATTAAGATGCAGTGATTTTTACTGTGGCCTCTAGCCTGTGTAAATCTATATTAGGAAGTGCGAGACACTTGCTAGTTCTGAAAGTGGAAAAGCATTCTCTTCCCCTGCATTGGCAACCTTCACCTTGATCAGCAAGAAATTCATCCAGCAATAAAAAGTCAATTCTTGTTACACCCAAAAAACATTAATCATAAAAGAGTGAAAATACAGACACTAGTTTACAATGTGGATTATTTCCCGATGGGCTAAATGGAAAATGAATTGTGCACAGTAATATTTTCACACACTGCAAATTACTTCCAGCCTTCATGAATGAATTAGGATGCATTCCTCAATACCCCAAATCTGCATGATATTCTTCCTGTTGCAGTAGGTGGTCAAAGCTTTGCAAGAGATTTAAGAGTTTAATATCCAGACTGTATATGAACACAAGGACTCCGTGCTTGATGCACTGGGCAGGTGGGATACAATTAATGGCAACAGAGGCAGTTGACAATCATAATTTATTCATCTTGAGAGGAACTTGTTTGCATAGTGTTAGGGATTCAACAGGTGCATTTTCCATGTTGCAAGTTCTGCAGGTGCAGTGATAACCTGGCAGTTTGATGTAAATTACATACAATATCCACAGTCATTTTTTTCTTTGCAACATTTGGTATTACGTACGGCACAACTAAGCCTTAATTAAAATCAGGCTCTCGAAGAAAAACTAATCAAAGTGGACTTATTTAAACATGACTTTAGATGGTAATTATAGCAGGCAGCCACAGATTACATCCAGGTGGCTGTCAAGAATCTAAAAGAAGTACATCACAGAAGCTTTGAGATTGGAAAAGGATTTCTGATATTTACTTTCCGACAGTGATTTAAATTGTGCAAGTTAGTATGTTAGGGTAAGAGGCTGGAGCAAATATTTATAAACAAAATGAACTATTTAGATTGAAGTTTCCAAGAATTGTGAAATGCTACTTAAAATATTACTGTGCATAGTTTTTTTGAGCCTCAGTCATGCTGTCTTGGGAATGGACTGAAAAAGCTAACAATTTTTCACCCAAGTCACATTATTCTGAACTAAATGTTTCAAGGAAATTAACATAACTGTGGTGATTCTATTACCTTAGGTTGGCTGAAGCAATCTGCTGTCAATTGAAAAGGCTGCTTTATAAATACGTATGAATCGCATAGAAGCAAGTGTGAGATTGTGCAGTTTACCAAAGCTTGTGAAAATAAATTGGAGGTTAATGGGCTACAACTATTCTACATTTAGAAGGATAAGGGGGAATTGAACTCATTCCACTCGGTGGAAACCGGACAGAATGGGAGTTAAAAGTGAGTGGTCTTGTACCTGCTCCAATGCTGCCCCGCGGCGATTTTAACGTCAGGTGGTTCAGGTGTCAGCCCAACTCAGGTTGACGCCTCATTAACACATGCTAATCAGGGTCCTACTCAGATGGGGCACTGAGGCAATTTTAACGACCTATTGGCTGAAGCGATCGCTGTGATTGCTCTAACCAGTGAAACCTGCAAGACACCCAATGGAGGCCCAGAAAGCAATTAAAAAATTATTATTTTTGAAGCTAGGGGAAGGGTGCCATCAAGAGGTCTGAACTTCTGCCACTCCGGGTTCCTCCCTTAAGAGCATAAGAACATAAGAACATAAGAAATCGGAGCAGTAGTAGGCCATTTGGCCCCTCGAGCCTGCTCCGCCAGTAACTAGTGGGGTGCCGCAGGGTTCAGTGCTGGGACCCCAACTATTTACAATCTATATTAACGACTTGGAAGAAGGGACTGAGTGTAACGTAGCCAAGTTTGCTCATGATATAAAGATGGGAGGAAAAGCAATGTGTGAGGAGCACACAAAAAATCTACAAAAGGACATAGACAGCCTAAGTGAGTGGGCAAAAATTTGGCAGATGGAGTATAATGTTGGAAAGTGTGAGGTCATGCACTTTGGCAGAAAAAAAATCAAAGAGCAAGTTATTATTTAAATGGAGAAAGATTGCAAAGTGCTGCAGTATAGCGGGACTTGGGGATACTTGTGCATGAAACACAAAAGGATAGTATGCAGGTACAGCAAGTGATCAGGAAGGCCAATGGAATCTTGGCCTTTATTGCAAAGAGGATGGAGTACAGAAGCAGGGATGTCTTGCTACAGCTATATAAGGTATTGGTGAGGCCACACCTGGAATACTGTTTGCAATTTTGGTTTCCATATTTACGAAAGGATATGCTTGCTTTGGAGGCAGTTCAGAGAAGGTTCACTAGTTTGATTCTGGGGATGAGGGGGTTGACTTATGAGGAAAGGTTGAGTAGGTTGGGCCTCTACTCATTGGAATTCAGAAGAATGAGAGGTGATCTTATCGAAACATATAAGATTATGAGGTGGCTTGACAAAGTGGATGCAGAGAGGATGTTTCCACTGAAGGGAGAGACTAGAACTAGAGGGCACAATCTTAGAATAAGGGCTCGCCCATTTAAAACAGAGATAAGGAGAAATTTCTTCTCTCAGAGGGTTGTAAATCTGTGGAATTTGCTGCCTCAGAGAGCTGTGAAAGCTGGGACATTGAATAAATTTAAGACAGAAATAGACAGTTTCTTAAACAATAAGGGGATAAAGGGTTATGGGGAGCTTGCGGGGAAGTGGACCTGAGCCCATGATCAGATCAGCCATGATGTTATTGAATGGTGGAGCAGGCTCGAGGGGCCATATGGCCTACTCCTGTTCCTATTTCTTAGGTTCTTATGTTCTTGTTAATAAGATCATGGCTGAACTGATCATGGAGTCAGTTCCACTTCTCTGCCCACTCCCCATAACCCTTTATTCCCTTATCGCTCAAAAATCAGTCTATCTCAGCCTTAAATATATTCAATGAACCAGCTTCCACAGCTCTCTGGGGCAGAGAATTCCACAGATTTACAGCTCTCTGAGAGAAGAAATTTCTCCTCATCTCAGTTTTAAATGGGTGGCCTCTTATTCTGGGACTATGTCCCCTAGTTTTATTTTCCCATATGTGGAAATATCTTCTCTGCATCCACCTTGTCGAGCCTCCTCATTAGGTTATATTTTTGGATAAGATCACCTCTCATTCTTCTGAACTCCAGTGATTATAGGCCCAACCTACTCAACCTATCTTCATAACTCAACTTCCTCATCTCCGGAATCAATCGAGTGAACCTTCTCTGAACAGCTTCCAATGCAAGTATATCTTTCCTTAAATACGGAGACCAAAACTGCACTCAATACTCTAGATGTGGCCTCACCTGTTATGTATGTAAGCACTGCAGTAATGATTCCATAAGATAAGGTATTGTACTTGAACTGTTGTGACCATAGTCCATTTATTGTAGCTCCTGAGTGAGGATACAGTGAGGTGAGCTCCCTTTTACACTTGGTTACCTGCAGTGTTCAGGTGAGCCTTAGGTCTCCACCAGTAGCACCCTCTGGTGGTACAGGTATAGTGTATACAGTGTGAAGATACATTCAGTGGTCTAATGTAACAGTACATACATTATGCATACACAACATCACTCCCCCCTAAGTCTTGAGCCACTGGTTTTTGCACTGTGTGCTCTGGCCCTCGACTTGAGTGCCCAAAGCCCTTGCACTTTGTCTGCGCTTGGGAATGGCTCTCTCCTTATAGACCCCCAAGTTGTTATTGCCATGACATTGGGAAATGTTCAGCAGTGGATGGTTGGAGGTTGTAGTGAGGGTTGTATGGGTTCTGGGTGTGATCCATGTGTGTCCATGGCTAAATACAACCATTTCCGCACCGCCTCCCATACATAGACCATGTGTGTGGCCCGACATCTGCATTGGCGTACATGTACAGGGAATAAAGAATAGGATTAGTTCTATCACTGTTTTTGAGTTCAGCAGTAGTGGAACAAGTACATTATACAGGTAAGGTACATACATGGTATTACAGTCTTGCCCCTGGGGTGTGGGTGCAGGTGGGTGAGGACGCTCATTCCAGAGCAACCGGACTGTGCCCCCTGCCAGTTGGGTGGGCTCGGATTGCTCAACTGGCTGTGTCTCAGGGCCTTAGCCGTTGCCAAGTGGTGGGCAGAGCCACACAGGAATGTGTGGCCTCCCTGTCCTCCTTTGAGGGCTGCAGGGTCTCCCTATTGCCCTTCAGCAGTGGTGGGAGTCTGATCATCCTAGGTCCCATCGGGAGGGCTGGAGGGTGCTGGCCTCTTGCTCCTGGTGCTGGCGCCGCTGGCCAGAGGGGTAGGGCCAATCTGGGGCAGGGTGCCAGTAGTGCTGCCTGTACCATCCATTGATCGCTGGCCCTGCAGTGGGTATGCTCCCACTGTACACACCCTGGGGCATCACATTGGTCCCGGAGGCGCAACTACATGATCGGGTAGCCCGCTGGACCTGGGTGCTTCCCACGGGAGGTTGCCTTTAGCTTTGTCGGCGTGTATGTAGAACGCGGCATCACACATCATTTCATCATTTGCATTCATGATACATTGGCTCCGACCGCAATCAGCCGGCTCAACATTGTTAGTTGTCTTTACAAATTCGCATTTGTCAATTACATCTTCGCATTTGTCAATTATATCTCATTTCTGTGTACTAGTGGCATCGCTGTACAAGGTTACATTTAGATACTTGCATTTGTTAATTACATCTTTTTCATTAGTTTCACCGGCATCACTGTTCAACGGTACATTTAGATACTTGCATTTGTTAATTACATTTTTATTAGTGTCACCGGCATCGCTGTACAAAGAGTAGAACTGTCCCTTTAATTGTGCTGGGTTGCCGGTCTCCTTTAAGAGGGCTTTGCAATCTTTACCCCAATCCGGTTCACTGTTCGGCATCACGTGTTGCTCCCTCAACGCTGCCCCTCGTGGTCTGGTCGCGGCCTTCTTAATTTCAGGTGCTTCACCTCGAGATGCAGGCGCCATTCTTTCTCTCCATGAGGTAGGCTGCAGTGTTCCTTTGCTCCCCAAGTTCTGCCACGGAAGCCGGGAATTTACCTTCTGCGCCATCTTCTTCCTTCGGAGTCCTGCCACTGGAGCTTGGAAGGTGAGGTCTGATCATTTGGGTTGGATTATCTCACCGTTGAGTTGTGCAGCCTGTGTCGTCACCACGCAGTCGAGTCGGACGGTAGGATCTTCAGGTGCTGTGATGGATCCAAATTTGAGGCCGCATAGGATGTCGATCGCCGGGGCCTGGAGGCTTTACCAGCTCTGACAGATTTGGATTTGCTTCATCCATCTTCTTCCCAGCAGCATTGGACCATCACCAGCAACGATCCACAAAGGTAACTTGTGCATCGCGCCGCCATGGGACACCTGGACCTCCACGCTGCCAACGACTGGGATGGTGTCGTTTGTGAAAGTGAGCAGCTTCACCTGGATTGGGAGCATTTTAGGTCATTCGGCAGGCCTGTCCCAGAGTTTCTCAAAGGCCACCTGATTCATCAGCGATTGGCTCGCCCCTGTGTCGACTCCCATCGAGACTGGAACACCATTGATTTCTACTCCCATTTTCAACGGGGAACTCTTGGTGGAGCAGGTACACATTCCGTACACCTCTTCCTGGGGCTGAGCTGCCTCATAGACTCTTCATCTTCATCAGCACTGGAGCCCAAGTGATCGACCAACTCTTCAGCGAATCGGTGAGTATAATTTCTTCTACACATTCGCTGGAGATGACCTTTAGTGTTACAGACTTTGCAAGTATAGTCTTTGTATCGGCACTGGTGGGCCTTGTGATTTCCTCCACAGTTCCAGCATGGGATTGGCCAGTTGGCCCCATGTGGCGGACTCAGGGTTGCGGGACTCGGGGTAGCAGCCTTGCCTCTGAAAGGCGCCATTCGGTTCACTGTACTTGTCGGGTTAGAGTCCTGGGGGTGAGTCATCATCTTCTTGGAATCGCAGGCCGATATCATGAATGCCTGGCTCACTTTAATTGCCTTCTGCAGGGTGACCGTAGTGTCCGCAGAGAGCAGCTTGTGCAGGAGGCCCTCGTGGCTGATTCCAATAACAAAGATGTCCCTCAGTGCTTCGGTGAGGTGGTTGCCAAAATCACATGGTGCAGCCATTCTTTTCAGTCCTGCAGCATATTTTGCGATTTCTTGGCCTTCGGGCCACCGGTGTATGTAGAATCGGTGTCTGGCTGTGAGGATGCTCTTTTTAGGTTTGAGCTGTTCCTGTATTATTGTTACGAGCTCCACATACGTTTTGGTTGTCGTCTTCACTGGGGCTAGCAGGTCCCTGATGAAGCCGTGGACAGTGGGCCCATAACTGCTGAGCAGGATAACTCTGCGCTTATCAGCCAATGAGGTCGGGTAGTCTCCTGCCAGGTCATTTGCAATGAAAAAGTGTTCGAGCTTTTCTACAAAGGCATCCCAATCTTCCCCATCAACGAATTGTTGAAAGTTGCTAAGGTTAGCCATTTTGCACGTGGAAATTCATAATATCATCGCCAGTTGTTATGTATGTAAGCACTCTATTAAGCATTCCATGAGGTAAGGTATTGTACTTGAACTGTTGTGACCTTAGTCCATTTATTTATTGTAGCTCCTGAGTGAGGATACAGTGAGATCAGCTCCCTTTTATACTTGGTTACCTGCAGTGTGCAGGTGACCCTTAGGTCTCCACTAGTAGCACCCTCTGGTGTTACAGGTATAGTGTATACAGTGTGAAGATACATTCAGTGGTCTAATGTTACAGTATATACATTATGCATACACAACATCACCCAATAACCTGTACAGTTGTAGCAGGACTTCTCTGCTTTTATACTCTATCCCCCTTGCAATAAAGGCCAACATTCCATGTACCTTCCTGATTACTTGCTTTACCTGCATACTAACTTTTTGTGTTTCATGCATAAGGACCCCCAGGTCCCTCTGTACTGCAGCATTTTGTAATCTCTCTCCAATTTAATAATAATTTGCTTTTCTATTTTTTCTGCCAAAGTGGATAACCTCATATTTTCCCACATTATACTCCATCTGCCTAACTTTTGCTCACTCACTTAGCCTGTCTATATCCCTTTGCAGATGTTTTGCTTCCTCCTCACACTTTGCTTTCCCGCCCATCTTTGTATCATCAGCACACTTGGCTGCATTACAATCGGTCCCTTCATCCAAGTCATTAATATAGATTGTAAATAGTTGAGGTCCCAGAACCGATCCCTGCGGCACCTCACTAGTTACTGTTTGCCAACCGGAAAGTGACCCATTTATCCCGACTCTCTGTTCTCTGTTAGTTAGCCAATCCTCTATCCATGCTAATATATTGTCCCCCAACTCCGTGAACTTTTATCTTGTGCAGTAACCTTTTACATGGCACCTTATCAAATGCCTTCTGGAAATCCAAATACACCACATCCACTGGTCTCCCCCTTATCTACCCTGTTCGTTACATCCTCAAAGAACTCCAGTAAATTTGTCAAACATTATTTACTTTTCATAAAACCATGCTGACTGCTTGATTGAATTATGCTTTTCCAAATGTCCCGCTACTGCTTCCTTAATAATGGATTCTGGCATTTTCCCAATGACAGCTGTTAGGCTAACTGGTCTATAGTTTCCTTCTTTCTGTCTGCCTCCTTTTTTAAATAGGGGAGTTACATTTGCGGTTTTCCAATCCACTGGGACCGCCCCAGAATCCAGGATATTTTGGTAGATTACAACCAATGCATCCACTATCTCTGCAGGCACTTCTTTTCAGACCCAAGGACGTAAGTCATCAGGTCCAGGGGACTTGTCCGCCTTCAGTCCCATTATTTTACTGAATACTACTTCTTTCGTGATGGTGATTGTATTAAGTTCCTCCCTCTCTATAGCCCCTTGATTATCCACTATTGGGATGTTTTTAGTGTCTTCTACCGTGAAGACCGATACAAAATATTTGTTCAACGTCTCTGCCATTTCCCTGTTCCCCATTATTAATTCCCCAGTCTCATCCTCTAGGGGACCAACATCTACTTTAGCCACTATTCTCTTTTCCTTTTTGTGTACTTGTAGAAACTCTTACAATCTGTTTTTAGGTTTTGTGCTAGTTTACTTTCCTTCCCTCTCTTTATTATTTTTTTAGTCATTCTTTGCTGGCTTTTAAAAGTTTCCCAATTCTCTGGCCTCCCACTAATCCAAGCCACATTGTATGCCCTTGTTTTCAATTTGATACCATCCCTTATTTCCTTAGTTAACATAGAAACATAGAAACATAGAAAATAGGTGCAGGAGTAGGCCATTCGGCCCTTCTAGCCTGCACCGCCATTCAATGAGTTCATGGCTGAACATTCAACTTCAGTACCCCATTCCTGCTTTCTCGCCATACCCCTTGATCCTCCTAGTAGTAAGGACCTCATCTAACTCCTTTTTGAATATATTTAGTGAATTGGCCTCAACAACTTTCTGTGGTAGAGAATTCCACAGGTTCACCACTCTCTGGGTGAAGAAGTTCCTCCGCATCTCGGTCCTAAATGGCTTACCCCTTATCCTTAGACTGTGACCTCTGGTTCTGGACTTCCCCAACATTGGGAACATTCTTCCTGCATCTAACCTGTCTAACCCCGTCAGAATTTTAAGTGTTTCTATGAGGTCCCCTCTCATTCTTCTGAACTCCAGTGAATACAAGCCCAGTTGATCCAGTCTTTCTTGATAGGTCAGTCCCGCCATCCCGGGAATCAGTCTGGTGAACCTTCGCTGCACTCCCTCAATAGCAAGAATGTCCTTCCTCAGGTTAGGAGACCAAAACTGTACACAATACTCCAGGTGTGGCCTCACCAATGCCCTGTACAACTGTAGCAACACCTCCCTGCCCCTGTACTCAAATCCCCTTGCTATGAAGGCCAACATGCCATTTGCTTTCTTAACCGCCTGCTGCACCTGCATGCCAACCTTCAATGACTGATGTACCATGACACCCAGGTCTCTTTGCACCTCCCCTTTTCCTAATCCGTCACCATTCAGATAATAGTCTGTCTCTCTGTTTTTACCACCAAAGTGGATAACCTCACATTTATCCACATTATACTTCATCTGCCATGCATTTGCCCACTCACCTAACCTATCCAAGTCGCTCTGCAGCCTCACAGCATCCTCCTCGCAGCTCACACTGCCACCCAACTTAGTGTCATCCGCAAATTTGGAGATACTACATTTAATCCCCTCATCTAAATCGTTAATGTACAGTGTAAACAGCTGGGGCCCCAGCACAGAACCTTGCGGTACCCCACTAGTCACTGCCTGCCATTCTGAAAAGTACCCATTTACTCCTACTCTTTGCTTCCTGTCTGACAACCAGTTCTCAATCCATGTCAGTACACTACCCCCAATCCCATGTGCTCTAACTTTGCACATCAATCTCTTGTGTGGGACCTTGTCGAACGCCTTCTGAAAGTCCAAATATACCACATCAACTGGTTCTCCCTTGTCCACTCTACTGGAAACATCCTCAAAAAATTCCAGAAGATTTGTCAAGCATGATTTCCCTTTCACAAATCCATGCTGACTTGGACCTATCATGTCACCTCTTTCCAAATGCACTGCTATGACATCCTTAATAATTGATTCCATCATTTTACCCACTACCGATGTCAGGCTGACAGGTCTATAATTCCCTGTTTTCTCTCTCCCTCCTTTTTTAAAAAGTGGGGTTACATTGGCTACCCTCCACTCCATAGGAACTGATCCAGAGTCAATGGAATGTTGGAAAATGACTGTCAACGCATCCACTATTTCCAAGGCCACCTCCTTAAGTACTCTGGGATGCAGTCCATCAGGCCCTGGGGATTTATCGGCCTTCAATCCCATCAATTTCCCCAACACAATTTCCCGGCTAATAAGGATTTCCCTCAGTTCCTCCTCCTTACTAGACCCCCCCGACCCCTTTTATAACCGGAAGGTTGTTCGTGTCCTCCTTCGTGAATACCGAACCAAAGTATTTGTTCAATTGGTCCGCCATTTCTTTGTTCCCCGTTATGACTTCCCCTGATTCTGACTGCAGCGGACCTACGTTTGTCTTTACTAACCTTTTTCTCTTTACATATCTATAGAAACTTTTGCAATCCGTCTTAATGTTCCCTGCAAGCTTCTTCTCATACTCCATTTTCCCTGCCCTAATCAAACCCTTTGTCCTCCTCTGCTGAGTTCTAAATTTCTCCCAGTCCCCAGGTTCGCTGCTATTTCTGGCCAATTTGTATGCCACTTCCTTGGCTTTAATACTATCCCTGATTTCCCTTGATAGCCACGGTTGAGCCACCTTCCCTTTTTTATTTTTATGCCAGACAGGAATGTACAATTAACCGTGGATGGTTATCCCTTCTCTTACAGTGTTTCCTTCTCATTGGGATATATTTTTGTTGCAAGTTATGAAATATCTCCTTAAATTTCTGCCACTGCACATCAACCGTCCCATACTTTAATCTATTTTCCCAGTCCACTTTAACCAACTCTGCCTTCATACCTTTGTAGTCTCCTTTATTTAAGCTTAGGACACTGGTTTCTCACCCTTCAACTGAATGTGAAATTCAACCATGTTATGGTCACTCATTCCTAGAGGATCCTTACTCGGAGATCGTTTATTAATCCTGTCTCATTGCACACTACCAGATCTAAGATAGCCTGTTCCCTGGTTGGTTGTTTCCACAATGTACTGTTCAAGGAAACTATCCCGGATACACTCTATGAACTTTTCCTCATGTTTACCCTGGCCAATTTGCTTTGTCCAATCAATATGAAGGATAAAATCGTCCATGATTATTACTGTTCCTTTTTTACAAGCCTCCATTATTTCTTGATTTATCCGTCCTACAGTGTAGCTACTGTTGCGGGGGCCTATAGACTACGCCCACCAGCGACTTTTTCTCCTTATTATTCCTTATCTCCATCCAAACTGATTCAACATCTTGATCTTCTGAGCCAATATTGTTTCTTACTAATGCACTGATCTCATCCTTTATTAACAGTGCTACCCCATCTCCTTTTCCTTTCTGTCTGTCTTTCCAAATTGTCAAATACCCCTGAATATTTAGTTCCCAGCCTTGGTCACCTTGAAACCACATCTCTGTAATGGTTATCAGATGATACCCATTTGTAACTATTTGTGCTGTCAACTCACCTATTTTGTTACAAATGCTGCGTACATTCAGATAAAGAGCTTTTAAATTTGTTTTATTACCATTTTCTCCTGCTTTGACCGCACTTTCTGATTCACTTTTTTTTTTATACACCCACCCTTCCCACCCACAGAACTCCGCTGAGCTCCTCCACCCCACACTTTTCCCTTCGACATTACCTGAGTACAGGTAGATGACCTCAGGGGGCTGGACAGCTGCCTCTTTATGCCCGTTTTGGCTGGGAAATTGACCAGCGGGATGTTAATGAGGCCCAGCTATTAAAATTTGCCAATCCTCCCATGGAGACTGCTGGATGGGAACTTCGGCTGACCCCCTCCCCTCCCAGCTTTCCATCCAGGCATTAAAACCCATGCTATAGACTTGCATTTGTACAGAGCCTTATCATATCTCAAAACACTTCAAATACATTGAATTATTATGGACACAAACATGGCATCCATTTTGTGGTTAGCAAAGCCTAACAAAATGAGATGTGATCAACGATAAATCTTCACTTCTGATAAAAGGTGTACATTCGAAACATCGTAACCTGTCGTTTCTCGTTACAGAGGCTGCTTGACATGCAGGCCGTGATTGCGCTTACCGAGGTGGGCTCAGTGCGGCTGAGGTAGGTGGCGGGCTGCGACCCCGCTGCTGTCCCCATGCCGGCTCCCTCCATGACTTTCCTGTTGATTGGGCTTGTTAAGCCCGTCCTGTGAAGTTCCCAGCCAATTAAAAGGAAGCGGGTCTGATGACGTCATTTAATGATGCATCATCAGCTGGTTTCCCTGAAAGGACCACGTCGACATTCGTTTTGAGAGTTGTTCTCTCTGTATTCTACAGCATTGAGGTGCTGCAAACACTGACAAGCACTGCACAGAGGTGCACGGCTGCACCCAGGCTCTCCAGTGACTCCGAGGGAGTAACAACACGCAGGGAGGTTCTCTTCCCTTCCAATGGGCAGAAGAGACTTCCCCAGGACACTAACGCAGCCTGGTTGCACATTGTACTGAAGGGCACAAGCAGAGACGTTGTCAGGAGAACCTAGCTGCTGTGTCACAAACCTTTCAATGATCTCAATAGATCACAAATCGTTACAACAAAGCTACACTAAACCTCATCCTGCTGTGCCTCTCATCACATCCCTATCACTCTGCCTTCCCTACCCTACTCCTTACTCACACCAACTTACCTTGCACTCCACTCATCCCTCTCGCTCTATCTACATTATCACAACCCCATCTCACTAGCCACTTCTCACACTCACCCTCATCCTTGGCCAATCATAGCCATTAACAACACACAAAGGTAGGCACTTGGGTATTTTAACCAATGTTCATGTAAAGTTGTGTCAAACATTGAAATCTTTATTTTCAACACTTCGAATTCTTGGACAGATTTGTTTGCTCCTTTGGAAGTGACTTAGTGAGCTGTAGTGAATGGTGAGACATAACAGTGCCCCCCCATGATGGTGATGAGTGTGAAAGGAATGGCTTGAGCATTGTAGGGATGCTTTATGGTGTTGACGTGGGGTGGTGCAAACCTGGTGCATCATGTGGCAGCCAGGGTGTACAGCGTCAAGTGAAGTAAATCTGGTCTTGGTGAGGCCATCATTGGCCTCCCGGGCAGCAATGTGATTGGGTGCTGATGCCCTGTGTCCTGTGCAGCATCAGGTGATTGTGGAGGAGGTTGGCATTTTTGTTGGTGATGCTGGTGTGTCTCCTGATGTTGGTGTTGGGGCTGATCGTGGTGGGATTCTGAGGACCAAGGTGAGATTTTTCCAAGGACACCGATGCTGCTGGAATAGATGGCAGCTGAAGTTGCGATGACAGAAGCGATCTGTCAATGGTGGGAGAGGTTGCTCCAAGGAGGTGACATTAGATAGAGAGAATACTCCATACACTTCCAACCTTCCTAAAGCTGAAAAGTGTAATCCAAATCCTGCAGGCTCCAGCTTCTAACATTGGAAAGTAAACAGCTGTGAAATGGTAGCTTTTATACCACTTTTGCAGCTGTCACTTATCCAAAGGAATGGAGAGTCATTGAAAACCCGACCTACTTACCTGAAGTGAACCCCAAGTGCCGTGAAACTCATCAAAAAACTAAAAAACAATAAGTAGATGATAAAATGCTATTTAAGTACCTTTTAACAAGTTCTTAACTATTTCAATTGGTTTACCTGCCGCTTAGTGCTGAGTCTGCAAAATGCAGGCAGACCCAGGACTTGGGAAACTGATACAGAGGCGGCTTCACAATGGACTCACCTCCGAACCTGCCCTCTGAATGCTGGCAAAACCCTGGCAGCTGTGATTTTACAGCAGGTGACCTTGTGCAAAACTCATGCGAGTGCGGTTTTGCTGCAGGTCTCTGAATCTGCCCTGCAATATAAACAGGTCAATGTCAGGAACACAAGCCACCACATCACATTGCAGAACTGTTTCACAATGTAAATGACAAAGCACTGGGGTTAATTTCTAGAGAAATAGAATTGAAAAGCACAGAAGTTATGTTAAACTTATATCGAACCTTGGTTAGACCACACTTGGATTACTGTGAATAGTTCTGGTCTCCATATTACAAAACAATGCAGAGGCACTGGAGAAGGTGCAATAAAGATTTACAAGGATGATACCAGAACTGAGAGATTATAACTACCAAGAAAGACTGAACAGGCTGGGAGTCTTTTCTGTAGAAAGAGAAGGCTGAGGATTGACCTGAGAGAGGTCTTTAAAATTATGAAGGGATTTGATAAGGTTGACAGAGAGAAGATGTTTCCACTTATGGGGAGCCCAAAACTAGGGGTCATAATTATAAGATAGTCATTGATGAATCCAATAAGGAATTGAAAAGAACCTTCTTTACCTAGAGTGGGGTAACAATGTGAAACTTGCTATCCCATGGAACAGCTGAGACAAATAGTAGTTAGATGAGGTCCTTACTACCAGGGGGATCAAGGGGTATGGCGAGAAAGCAGGAATGGGGTACTGAAGTTGAATGTTCAGCCATGAACTCATTGAATGGCGGTGCAGGCTAGAAGGGCCGAATGGCCTACTCCTGCACCTATTTTCTATGTTTCTATGTTTCTATGTACAGATGCATTTAAAGGGAAGCTCGATCACCTCATGAAAGGAATTGAACAATGTGCTGATAGGATTCGATGAAGAAGGGTGAGGAGGCTCATGTGGGGCATAAATGCTGACATAGACTTGTTGAGCCGAACCACCTATTTCTGTGTTGTTAATAAGGAATATAAGGGAGCCTTCTCTGAGGGCTAGAAATTCTGTAGCACCTTGAATGGGGCGTTATTTTTGAAAACTAGAAAAAGTAATGCCAGGTGCTAATGATTCTCTCTTGTTGGGAAATTCAACTTTAGTACTCCATGAGGGAAGTGGAGCGTTAAATCAAGCGCTAACCACTTCTCTTAGGGTGCTAAAGTCCGAGAGCGGGGCGGTAGCGGCAGAGCGCTGAACAATTTGCAGCACATTGCTAAAGGCATCAGAGGCTGCTACCCTCGCTTAAAGGGAAGGACCTACTTGTCGTCATTTCTGCGTTGTAAGGTGACCTGCACGACTGCTATTACAGCCCCAAACACTCTCACAAAGTGGAGGGCTTGGTCATCTTGCAGCAATGAAACATCAAAAACTTTGAGCAGGCACCAGACTGATGCAAATAATAAAGGTTGGTCTACCTGAAAACCATTCCCTTTAATTAGTGCTCCCCAAGCAGCCAGCCAAGTTGACAACACCTCCTCTTCCTGCCGTTGTTCATGACCAGCAATACAGCAGGGGGCAGAAGGCAATTTCACATCCGGGATGGTGATGGGGCGCTGCACATTTTATGATATCACGATCTGCAAGGCGGTAGAAGCCCAGGCGGTAAGAGTTAGCGCCAGCGCCAATTCAGAACTGAAATTCGAAGGTGACGCTGCATTTGTTGCGCCCGGTCTTTAACCCTTTAGCACCCCTCTCCCCTCCCACCCCGCCACCACAGGGGCTAATGGGAGGTGCTAAACAGATGAATTTCTCCCCATAAAGACCTTTGTCTATTTTGTAAGCGTTACCCCCTAGAAAATGCACTTTTCTTCCAAGCTATTTCTCCCTCAATGAACCTTAAAGGTGAGTGGCATAGTGAGGAATCTAAACTCAATTCCAGCCACATTAATGGGATGAAAGTCTGAAGTTTACAAGGGAAGCTGGGTTTTCATAGTGCAATTCTTGTGCCAAGTTTTCATTATGTGTGTAAGTTCGTACATGAATAGACTATTTTCTTGTCTTATAATGCCTGGAGAAATGTTTCTACATCTCTTAACTGGGAAAGAAAATTAATTATGTGGCAGCGATACTTAACTTGTTTGTAGTAGCTTATGTCTCACTTGTACTTCTTCAGTACAAGTGTGCACGATTAGAACAAGTCATATATCACTTTGAACCTTCAAATATATTCTAATTAATGATAACATTTCTGTACAGCTCCACAAGCAGAGTGATGAGGTCCTAATAAATAAAACTATGTTCCCAAAAATATTAAAAATTTGGAATGTCAAGAATACAGTAAGCTTCAAAACTGGGTGTGTGAGTGACTCTTAAATATTAAGTATGATTTTATAATGAGATACTGTTGTCAAGGCAACATATTAATACATGTGTGATGTTATTGTTATGCCATGGTTTATAACATAGCAAAGGTCACACAAATCATAATTCACTTGAAACAAATGATTCTTCCGCCAGGACTCGTATATAAAGGTATGATATTAACTGAGCCCATCCATTGGCGAAGAGCACCACAGCCATGGGGGGGTTAAAATTGGGTTTTGGAACTTTCAGCATCATTCCCAAACCATTTGCGCCTCATGCTATTTTATCTGGCTTCAGGACAGCAACCCACCCTAGACAAGCAGGGGCCTAATTACAAAGGCAAAGTCCCAGGCCGATGACATCATTGCAACACACACATAATGTCAACTGAGGCCCGCACAGTCTCGGAGCTGGCAACAAAAGTAGGTGGCAAGCAGGATCAGGCCAGAAGAGGCCAAGGTAAGTCTTGATCCTTTAAATTTTGGTGAGGTTCCCTGTGGGCCAGGTAGAGCAGGGGTGGGTCTTCCTGACCCAACAAGAAAATCTTCAGCCTCCTCAGCCCACGGCTTCCTCCCTCCTCTCCTGGCCACGATCATCTTGAACCCCCTCACCTACCTTGCTAGATTTCCGTTTCCCTGGGTCCCCGGCAACGGACTGCAGCCGCCCGATTTTCTGCTGCTTCCCGCCAGCCTCTATACCACCCCCGCCAGCTTTGGGCACGACTTAGTGAGGGAACATCAAACTGAGGTCCGGAAGTTAAAAATCGCCCAGGCCTCACCATCCGAGAGGCCAGTGGGATCGCCGCCCGCCTCGACCTTCCACGTTCGCACTTCCCACCCCAGTTTCAAACTGGGCTTAAATTTCTTTTGATTGGCTGTTTTTTTAAAGCAGAATATAATGTTAATTCATATTTTGTTTCAACCAATTTGCGCCTGAAGAAAAAAAAATTAAGGCATATCAATTGTCAGGAGATAAGGAGGAAGGTAAGAAAATATACAAGCAATATATGTCACTTCAATCAAATACACCAGTATTTACATTATAAAGCACTAGAAGTGTGCTAAGTTTGTACTGAAAAACTTTTGCAGGACCTTGATAAATAAGTTGACCCAGCAGATTAAATCTTCAGCAGACCTGACAGTTTATGTCTCATTGTAGGACGTATTAGTCAGATTTTTCAATCAGCCCTTGGAGGCTAAAACCTGCTCTGCAGCTCTCAGAAGAAGGACATTTATCCTACTTCCACGTCAGGACATGCAGTGGCAACATATCAGGCAATTAAGCTAGCAGAATGCTGTATAAGACGCTAATATTTGGAATGGACTTCAATCCTCACTGCGCCTGTTAAATAAATCTGGGATAATGATAAATGTATTCTGACAACCCAACCTTCAACACTTGAGGTTCTTGATGAGCTAAGGCCATGCAATTCCAAGAAGGATTGCAAATCTATCACCTTCTGTGTTTAGTTTGTCGAAGTGCTACTGACTGCCCTCAATGTCCGGTCCACAGATGGTGATTGAAAATAAGGTGACAACAATAATCAGGATAAATACAGGTTGCTGTCCTTCAAAATGTACTTGTTTTGTAATTAGTTTCTTTCTTAGACTCATTTTTGAAGTTTATTCTTATATGACCAGAAAATAATTAGTTCTGTTGCAAGGCATTTTTCCCAAGGGAGATGATCTGCATACAAGTTGTGTCACTGATTAGTGCAGATCCTCATAATGCCTTATCACTTAACCTGAACTAAAAACGGTGAATTTTAATCTAACCCGCCCGTCATGTAACTGACGAGATCAGTGCAACGTTGGTTTTACTCTCCACCGGGGTTTCAATGGAGAGTAATATTGATCGGGGTGTAAAACCGGTGTTCCACCCGAGCCCTTGGGTTTCCCGCCCGGTACATTTGGTTAAAAATGATGCCCCAGTATCATGCAAGTGAAACACAATTATCAACTAATTAATTATGACCCACTCACAAACACACAACTGCTAGCATACTGACAGGAATTGTGCTCTACTTCACCAGATGGTCTGTTCTAGTACCAGTTCACCCACACTTTTAAGGTTTATTACCAGAGTATGTGCACCATTATTTTAACCCATTTTTCAAATTGGCTTCGGCACTGTGGGCAGACTCATTGTACTTCCTAGTGGATATGAGCCCACAGCACAATGGTACCACATACTTTAGCACCAATTGGACAAATTCACTTACAGACCATGAAAATGGCTTGTGTGAAAAATAGAAATTTTGGACAGAATTTTAATTGGGAGGCGGTTTGGGAGGGAAGTGGGGGTTGCTCAGAAACGGCCGGGAAACCTGGGAGAACGAAGTTTCCCGCAGGCCCTGCTGAATTTAACAGAGCCTGATTTGCATTTGAAACCTCTGTTTCCCACTCACAGCCAACCAGATGGAGAGGCTGGCTGGCTGCGGGTGGGTAAGCCTGCAGCACTAGGCCGCAGAGAGGAGGGAGGGAGGGATTGGGTTGGGACTGGGGGCTGGTTGGTGGTTGGAGGCAGAGAACATCGGTGGCTGGAGGGGTGATAGGGGGAGGAGAGAGAGTGAACTCAGGGACCGGTAGGGAGGGGGGGAGGGGTGGGTGGGGGAGGGTGATCGGGGTTGGAAGGAGAGAACATCGGGGGCCGAGATGATTTGAGGGGGAGAGGAGAGAACATCAGGGGCCGGGAGGTGATCGGGGGGATGGAGGGAGGGAAAGAACGGGGCCAGCCTAAAGAACAATCGGGGTGGTGGAGGGATGGCGGGCGGGGTGGAAACGATGGGAACGCCGAGAAGGCGATCAGAGACCTGCAGGGGGGGGGAATAGGAGGCCTCGTGGTGGGGTCTCTGATTGCTGGGGCTGGGTTAGGCATGGACGCTGGATCCAGGGGGTAAGTGTAAAGATTGGCTGCCCGCCCCCTGTCCTGCCTCCGCTAAAACCGAAGCGAGCTGATTGGAGGCAGGTTCAAGTCGGGATTCGTTCTTTTTAACACTTTAACCTCCCACCCCATCGGTTAAAGAATCTCTGGTGAGTTGGATTTATCATAAGAATAAGGAAGAGCTTCTCTCAAAATAAATTGAGATTTAAAAAAATATCCTAGATATGGGATCTTGCAAAATAATACGTACTACAAAGAACTGACAAGGAAATTGGAAGCATATTCCAACAAAGATGGCAATATTGCAGCTATATTGTTAAAATTTCTGTTGTTAGCTCTATATGGTTAATGAACGATTAAATATTGTCAATTATTATACCACATAATGATACAATCTTCTATATCAGGATTGTACATTATTGTGATAGTTACTTACTCAGTGATTATCCTTATATTTTCTTCTCTATGACCCAGTGCTGTTTCCCTCTCTCCTTGGCAGCCCCCTCCCCCCTCCACACACACACACACACCAACCCCACCCCTGCCATTCTCCAGAATGTACATTCCAGATATTGTGACATACATGGGAATGACAAGGTGCTTCCCAAATGAAGGGAAGCAAGTTCCGAGGAAGAAACTCTCTGTCGAACTTTCATGCATTTCTTATGCATCTAGCTGTAGACATCTTCCGTCAGCAAAGCAAAGAGCTTGCCCAGTGTAAAACTAGCCCCACAAGCAATAGGCTGTGTATGTTGTATACAATAATAGAGTATGTTCCCGGTAACATACCTTGGAACTGATGACACTGATAAATCACAAGAGTGTACAGTGTTATCTAACTCCAATTATGTTACTGCATGATCCACTTTGACTCTGAGAAAGACAAAGTGGAATATTAATGATGAGGGATGAGAAGCGGTGGAGGAGTAATGGGATTGAGGATCCATGTACACAAATTACTAAAAGCTAGTGTGTAGGTACCAAAAGTAATCAAAAAAGCTAATGGAGTGTTGGGGCTGGAGTTTCCGGTCCTTTGCGCTTCGGGTTTCTCCCCAGAGCGATGTGAAAGGCGGCAGTGAGGTCTCCAGCACCCGCTGCGATCCTCCCTCCGGTCCGGTTTTGCGGTGGTGCTGAGCAGCACCGCCAAGAAGAGCTGCGCCAGGTGTGCAACGCCCCTGGTTGCGACACCGTCGCAAGTTTGAGCTCCTTCCTGATCCGTCCGCCCGGAAGTGCGCCCGCAATGACTGCCTGGGAAATCAGGGCCGTCCAGCCATGTTGGCGGGGGAGAGGAAGGTAAAGCGTGACAAAGGTAAGTACTAGTGTTTTTTGTTTTAATTTTTTGTGCGATTTGGGTTGCGTTGGCATTTTAGGAATGTTTGTTTTTATGTAGGTTTTTCCCCCTCCAACCTTAGGCCTCTCTCGAAGTGCTCACAGCACGGTTCTTTCGCTTGGGAGTTTCCCTTCCTTACATCCCGAGAGGTATAAAATACATCCCTTAGCGCTGCGCCCCCTGATGCAGGGCCCAGATGCCCAAACTTATACACTAAAACGCTAACTTTCCTGCCCCGCAGCCATTATCGACCCGAAAACAGAAAAGCCAAAAATCCAGCCTTTGGTCTTTATCTCAAGGGGGATGGAATTCAAAACTGAGGAAGTGTTGCTTTAGTTGTACAGAGCATTGGTCAGACCCCATCTGGAGTACTGTGCTCAGTTTTGGGTACTGAACCTCAGCAAAGATATATTGGCCTAGAAATTCATCTCTCCATTTGAATTTGTCATTGGACAATAACAATGAACTTAATAAAAAATAAATAGAAGCATTTATATGGCCTTTGCTCTAATAAGAGCTATGACTGAAAATAGGGAAGAAACAGGGTGGTGAGGCACAAGCTGGCTTGTTCTTTTAATGAGTAACAGTACCAGGCAAGGCAGTAAACCTTTTTAAAATCAATCCCTTATTCAGATCTATTTTGAATTAAAATTTAATAACAGAACAGTTACATGTATAAACAGCTGCAGAATCAGCTGTCTTGAGTGCTGCTTTGCAGAAGTGCATTCGCGAGGCAGTCTGCAATCTTATTGACTGATTTAGAAAACAGTTTGTGAATTTAATGCCCCAAGAGATTATACAAGACCTTTAATTGAGAAATCTTGTTGTAATTAGTGATAATCAAGGTTAGTTAATCACTCTGTTTTAATTATCAGATCCCAAACCAATTACAGTGGGCAGCATACACTGGCTGTTGTGCGGCATTTTGTGACCTATTGCAGATATCATCAGCGTTTTCCCAAGGCAGGCATTATTTTGAATCAAGGTAGTTCCAGTTCAGTAAATAGATAGGGTTGCTGAAGTTTGCAATCACTTTGAGACCCAAATGAAATTCTGCGCAATAAATCTTTTCACATTGTGCTGACTGTCAATCCCCCTGGTTGTCGAGTTGCTGAAGTGATTGTTTCAATGAGTTAATCATTACATGGTTAACTTTTCACAGAGAAATGAATAGATGGCATTTAAGAAGCACAGGCATCTGAAAAAAAAAATGTTTTTATGTTACCTTAGGTTATTCAGCTACTATTGTACTTAATCACAATATCTGTCCAAGGTTTACAAATTAGCAGTCAAAAGTATATTAAAGTAGTGCAGTGATATTTTTGATTGCAGTGCACAGCTTGTCAATGATATTATTGTATGTGTGCAAAGTAAATGGCCCTTCCAAATGCAATGCTATCTTTCCCTGTCAAGTTTAGACAGCTGGTGTTTAAGAATTGTATTTATTCAGTTTATATTTTCAGAACTTATAAAGTATACTTGTCTAGGGCAGGTTTCATGTGGATAGGCAACATTTTCAGATCACTATTAGCTTGTACGCATATGCAGACAAAAGCCAACCCCCAGATTCCTACCCTGTAGCACTGTCCCTGAGGTCCTGTATCCTGTTGTTGCACCAAAGGGATTAAGCCCCACTGCATACTGTGGGTGACAATGTTTATACAATCAGGAATTCCCAGTGGTACAGCTGACAGGAGTTAGATGCCCAGAAATGGGAATGGGGGAAGAGGGAGAGAGAGAGACAGATAGCGAGACAGAGATCTGGAATGAGGAGCTGGGTGGAGGAGAATGCAAACAGGCAGAAAAATTCCAGTATGACCGAATGGGGTTGAAGGGGAGGACAAAGATCAGGACTGGCAGTGACATTTGGGGAGATGAGGAGTGTGACAGTGTGCAGTGGGAGGGAAGCAAAGGAGAGTGGAGGCATGAATTGAGGTGAAGAGTGAGAAAAATGTCAGCATGAACAGATGGTGCTGAAGGGGTAAGAGTGCCTCTGTGAGCTGGTAGGTGGATGGGATAGAATGCCTCTGTGGAATAGAAGAGTTGGAGTTGTAAATTGGATGGGTAATGGTGGAAAAGTGCCACTGTGAAATGGGAGAGGCAGTTACAGGGAGAGTGAGTCTGTAAATTGGGAGGGAGGAATTGTAGGGGAGAGCACTGAGCTGTGTGGGAGGAGGTTAAAGAGGAGGAGTGACTATTGAGGTATCTCTTAAGAAAGTGATGGTCTAGTTATTCTGTTGAAAATCCACTAGCACTGAAAATTATATTCCATAAAGTCATGGCTGACGATACCTAATAAGTATCAATGGTTAGCAAGGTTGAATTCATCTCCCATAACATTTTGTGTGCTTTATCCCATATCTCACATTCACCTTTTCTCAAACTAGCTAATGTGCATTTCCTCACACACTTGTACTATCTCATATTCATTATCATATTCATATTCTTTATTAGTCACATTAGCATCTGTCTGAGGTTGAACCAGATCGTTCACAACCTAGGTGTCATATTTGACCCTAAAATGAGCTTCCAACCACATATGCGTGCCATAACTAAGATCACCTATTTCCACCTCTGTAATATTCCCGACTCTGCCCCTACTTCAGCTCATCCGTTGCTGAAACCCTCATCAATGTTTTTGTTACCTCTAGACTTGGCTATTCCAGCACACTCCTGGCTGGCCTCCCACGTCCTACTCTACTTAAACTAGAGATCATCCAAAATTTGGCTGCCCATGTCCTAACTCGCACCAAATCCTATTCATCCATTACCACTGTGTTCGCTGACCTACATTGGCTCCCAGTTAAGCAACACCACGATTTAAAAAATTCGCATCCATGTTTTCAAATCTCTCCATGGCCTCGCTCTACCCTATTTCTACAAGGTCCTCCAGCCCCTCAATGCCCTGAGACATCTGCGCTCCTCAAATTCTGGCCTCTTGAGCATCCCTGATTTTAATTGCTCAACCATTGGTGGCCATGTCTTCAGCTGCTAAGGCACAAAGCTCTGACATTTCCACCTTAAATCTCTCCACCTTTCTATCTCTCTTTCCTCCTTTAAGATGCTCCTTAAAACCTACCTCTTTGACTAAGTTTTTGGTCATCTGCCCTAATTTTTCCTTATGTGGCTCGGTGTCAAATTTTGTTTTATAACACTCATGTAAAGCACCTTGGGATATTTTACTATGTTAATGGCACTATATGAATACAAGTTGTTATTGTTGTTGTTTTAGGGAATTTTCTCTTTCTCTTTCACTTTATACTTTCAATTTTTTTTCCCAGATTTCTCCTGGACCCTGTTCAAGTGACCATTCTCCATGTGAGCGAGCATTGTGCTGGCAGACTACTTAAATAGAAGGGCATCATAACTGAATCTGATCAGGATGTCAATATGCAACATGCAATTTGCAACGAGAATCACTGAATAGTGATCAAGAGGTGGAACTCCTGATTTTTCCTCTGACTAGCCCAATAGTGCTGAAGCTAATTATAATAGCCCAACTATTGCCTCAGCTGATTGAGACCTTCTGGTTTATACGGCTTAGTGTACACCATTAAATACCTTAATTCTTGCTTCACCCATGTCCTTGCCAATGTCCTCAGGCTTTCCATGTCACACATAATTGCCTTTAAATCCCTCACCCCTCTCTACCTCTGATCTCCTCCCACCCTATGTCCCTGTGTGTACCCTCTGGTCCTCCAACAGCAGCCTACATCTTGTTCCCCACTCCATCATCAGCACTTGCTCCTTCAATGACCTTGCTCTTGGCCGCTGGAGCTCCTTCCCTCAGCAGCTCTATATTGTCAACTCCCTCCTAGCCTTCTCTTAACCATGCATTTGTCCCCTCCTGACTTTCTTCCTCCCCCACCAACAACTGGGTATTAATGTTCTATGCATTGTTCTGTAAAGTGCACAAACACTTCTCTGTGCACATAGTGAGAACTATAGGAATCTAAGGTTTTGTTGTTTATGTATGAGACAGTCACTGACTCTTTATATACTATTAAATGAATTGCCTCATGGCCAATAATTTCACTGGATCTGTCCCAATGTAGAAATACTGATCCCGAACCCTTCCCCCTTCCATAATGACATTCAACACGAGATCTGATCCAATAAAAAATCATATTCCAAACAAAGTTTGCATCCCATTGTATCTACAGTTACCACTGTATTTCAGATCCACTCAACAACACTTATCTTCGTCATAACAAACAACGGCATAAACGCCTGATCTTGTTGCTCATTGAATATTAGAATGGACGCCTATCAGCAACAACACTACAGTTTAAAGCACTTCCACAATGATGTGTTCGCTGTCTACAGTATTTCCGCACAGTCATAATCCCTGGATAAAATAATAAACTCTACATGTTAAATTCTTTGCACTGTGTGAAGCTGTAAAGTATGAACACAAGGTTATGCCTCGATGGTTGTCGCGGGTTAAGGCAGTTTAGACACCTCGGCGGCGGCAATCTATGAACACATCTTACCACTAGCGAGGCTTTTAAAACTCAAGCTTGGAGTCATCTTTGTCTTTCCACTTAATCTTTTTAACTTTTGTGGTGTCCTACACTATAGGTTTCAGCCTTTCATCAAGGTTGCTCCAAAAAAAGGCTAAGACCAATCACCCCAATCACCTCCAAAGACCTGGCAGCTAAAGGCACTGAGCAATATGGCACTGAGCCACGCATGCTTAGAAAGTCCCAGCTTCAATCTCTGCCGTGTTATTAGTCGATCTTAGCCAGGGCAATAGATAACATTTATCTATGAGGCTTAACTGCTGCCCCAGCTGAGATCAGCTAATGACAGAGGAGGGGGCGCGATCAGCCAGGGCTCCCGCACTTACCTATCACCCAATGGCTTCTGTTGGAAAGTTGGTCATTGTAGACGACTGATAAAAATAGGATTCAATGTGAGGCTGTCATGCTGCAGTAACCTGCCAACATTCGTTGTCTCTCACACGTAAAGAATGGCTACCGATATGAGCTTGTGAAAGCCTACTGGCACCTCTGGAATCATACACCAATCTTAGCCTTCTCCCCGAAAGGAAGAGAGAAGACTGGCAAAATATATGCAAAATTATCACACCTTAGCAAAAATCATAGTTAGGCACCGAATGCAAATGGGAATCATCATCATCATAGGCAGTCCCTCGAAATCGAGGAAGACTTGCTTCCATTCCAAAAGTCAGTTCTTGGATGACTGAACAGTCCAATACCGGAATTACAGTCTCTGTCACAGGAAATGAGGTACTTGACCACCCATAATTACCAAACAAAAACTACACAACAATAAATGGGAACTATGCCACAAAAGAGCACAAAGGTTAGGTTCAAGTTTATTTTTCTTATGAAACAGGCTGCAAGCCTTGAGGAACATTTTGCACAATCATAATTTTCAATCGATTAATAAAAAAATACAGCAGTACCAGTTCTGAGCTCATAAATTCTGCCATGAGTACTATACCATTAAATATGTCAGCAATCCTGCTGATATTGTCATAAAACATTTTGTTTCTCCACAGATTAACCTAGACAATCAGGAGTCTGAGAATGTATCATGCTGAGAGACTGAATGACTGCAGTACATTCTGCATGAAGTAAATGATATTTACTTGGGGCTGTGATAGAACTGTAGTTACATTTGACTCATGACAAGAACCAACCGTCAATCAGGAACTTAGATGTGCAGGGATCAAAATCGTCTGAATGTAGCTCAGTTTGTCAGGGAGTCATCTGTGGAGACAGCTCTGTGGTCAGGGCTGACATTTCTTGTGAAGATATTGCAGTTAGGCAGAGAGAAATGATGGCAGAGGTTTTGGATATTCAGACGGTATAGTTCTTCTGTGCTTAGGACCTCTGGCTTCAGGGGATACATCGCAGATGACCACAGAGTTGTTATGCACTCCATGATAGACTGTATTACACCTCCACTCTTCAGCTCTTTGAGGCAGCACATCATGACCAGAAATCTTGTACGGGGAGAGAATAATGGAAGGGAAATCACACTTTGCTGCACCTTCTGGTGGCCTATAACAGAATGGAATTGGCAAAGGCCTGGGAGTAGGTCTCCTGTTGTGTTGAGTACATAATGCGACAGATGGGAAGTGAAACATGTTTTTCAATACATTGGGATATTTGAAATGATACAGGTGCAACTCAGATTTATAAAATGGAACAGGCTCAGAGCTGCCTGGCCTGTGAACTTCCCACCCATCAATGAACTTTTGCTCCAACCCTGCCTATAGCTCATAAAACTGAATTCAAGCACATCCTTCACATTGTGCCATTTCTAGTCAGCAAAGTCCTTGCACTTTTCATCCTATTGTTATTGCCCCAAGTGCTCTGCTCAATGGGAAAAACAGGAATCCATTTACTATAGTGCAGTCGTTGTATGTTTGAGCACTGGCCACCCACATAAGGTCATTGCCTAACTTATTCATTTATTCAGAGGACGAGGGAAAACAGGAGGGACGGGTTCAAAGCCCAAGGCATCAGTAATAGGCCATAAAAACTAACTGCGAGGAGCAGGGCTGTTTTATCTCTAGATAGCAGCGCACTGCTGTGACAAAAGTTAATCTTGTTAATAAAGATTACTATAACATGAAGCTTCCATGCAAAGGATAAGAGAACAGTCAAAACTCATTTATTGGGCATGCAAGGTGAAGTATAAAGGTGGAGTGATATCAGTACTCGTGTAAGGTGAATGCAGAGAGAGAACATTTCTTGAAAACACTGATTATCTTTTATAATGATTTCCAGGTTCAGGTGCAAGGAGGTATAATATAATATTGTAATGCTCAGAAAGTGAGGAGACTAGCATTATGTCTCTAACATCAGATGATTACACTTGCATTTTAGCATTTACATGTTAGCATGCACAGTGTAACAGATGTGAAACTAACACCCTTTAAAACAATGTCAAACCTCATGACCTTGAGCAGAAGAATTCTGGCACTGTCAGTATATGGAAATATTCATGTTGTAATAGACAAAATGTAATCTGATTAAAAAAAACTGGCATATCGTATAATCAAATGGAATATGCCAAGCATTGGACATCTTTACCTTATCATTCTTGAGATGCGAGCTATTACAGGTCTAAGGCATAGCATTAGTATTTACTACTGCCAGGTGTTGCAATACAATGGTGCACAATGACCCTACTTCCCCTGTGGGCCACACTTGACCACATTCTTTTAAAATATTTGACCGTGCCTCTATATTAACTCCAATCTAACAGTTCTGTTTCTATAGTTTCTGTCCCAACATCGTTCATCACTCTTCTCTGCTTGCCCCTCGTAACAGCCCTGAACTCCGTCACCCACAAGCATTTAACATAAAACTCAGGCTCAACATTCACTTCAGTTTAAAAAAAAACAAAGAGCTGATTTCTTAGTATTGATGAACACATCCAGTAAAAGGTGAAGGGCACAACAAATCTATCAGTAGCAAATTGAACTGAAATCTAATGCCTCATGACCAGGAGCCTCCATCCATTCACACAACCTTCTATAGATCCATTCATATACATTTTGGCCACGTCGCTCAAGAATTTATATAGCTGTATAGAAAAATATATGTGCCGAGAGTTTTCAGATTTCAGGAGCGGTACCACACCAGCCAAACTTCATGGCGCAGTAAGTTTATTTAAAGCAATTTTCATTCACGTAACAAAAAGTATTTTCTCAGCTTTTTCTGTGGATCTTACTTTCTGCTAAGTGCAAGACGTTTCTTTTAGAAACAAGTTTTTATTGGCCTCTTTTGTCATGTAGCCTGACCTATTGAAAACCCATAATCCTATAATAAGAAACTCCGAATATATTACCAGTCTATCCTTAAGCAAGCATTCATTTATAAACAGGTTCCCAGCCACTCAAAGGGGCATTATGTTCATGAGGGAGAATTTGGTAAAGCTGTTTTATTTGGGAGGGGAGAAAATTCGGAAGAGCTGTGCATAATTTTCATCATGATAATTTCAGATGCAGTGATATATTTCAACAGACTTTATGTAGTTATATGTTATAATTGCAAGCATATGAAAAAAAGTTCTGAACATCTTTTTATCAAAAAAGGAAGATAGTTAAACAGACACTCCTTCCTACCTTTGCTGCTTTAGCTCAAGCTAAAGTTGATAAAAAACTGTTGACAGCAAGCTTAACAAAATGTCCTCATGCGCAGCGATAAACTTTGTAACTTTTCGTAGGCCGCTGCACTTACTGCATTTCTTTTTAAAGGAATAGATGCTGTCATACCCAAGTTAAAATGTGCCCCATCGCATGGTCTCTACAAATTAGCCTAAAATGGCTGAAGTCAGAGCACATTGATTTGTGCTCATCTCTGTATGCTACCATCAGAATTTCAGACGATCGGAAGGAAATTTCAGTACGGCATTGAGAAGCAGCATACATATTTAAAACCAATAAATAAGATACTTTAGAGCCGAATTTGCCCCTTTCCTTAAAGCCTCTTAACACCGGAAAGTGGCGGCCATGCTGCGGAGTGCAATGGCCGCCGATTTTTCGTGTAATGGCCGCCATTATCAAAATTTAGTTCCTATGGTATCCCGGCAGTGACCCGCTCCCCCCGCCCCCCACCATTAAAGCGGAGGACGCACTGCCGCTGCTGCCATGTTTTTTTTTGTCGGCTGACTGCCACGTCAGCCCGATAATTATGTCCCCGGGTTCGGCCAGGCCGGCAACAGGCAGCCTAAACCACCGCGGCAGTAAAAACACTCGAAACGGGTTGTGTACGCCCCGTTTCGGGCGGCAGGCAATTTCGGCCTCTTCAGTTCTATCCCGTGCAATTCATAGCAGTAATTCATGTTAGAGCATCAGTGAGAAGTGCTTCGTACAAGAATTCAGCTGGATCTCCTGGGAAGAGTGATCCCAAGATAATTAAACCACAACATGTCTCAGCCATTAAAGAAAAATTCTGCTTGATTGTTACACTTTATTTCCATGGAGAATTGAGAGTTCAGGCGCAAAAAAAATACTTACCACGTTAATTGTGGACTTGTGCAAAGCATGCAACATCAGAAGGGATAAAGGGCTGTCAGGAAGGAAGCTGCTTGAGTACAGCTGTACTAACTTACAGCTGGGAAAAATTAATTGGCATTTGGAAAATTAAAGACTAATAAATAAAAGTAGCATGAATTTATTCAAGGCAAATCATGTTTGACTCACTTGATTCATAGAAACATAGAAACATAGAAAATAGATGCAGGAGTAGGCCATTTGGCCCTTCGAGCCTGCACCGCTGTTCAATGAGTTCATGGCTGAACATGTAACTTCAGTACCCCATTCCTGCTTTCTCGCCAAAACCCTTAATCCCCCGAGTAGTAAGGACTACATCGAACTCCTTTTTGAATATATTTAGTAAATTGGCCTCAACTACTTTCTGTGGTAGAGAATTCCACAGGTTCACCACTCTCTGGGTGAAGAAGTTTCTCCTCATCTCGGTCCTAAATGGCTTACCCCTTAACCTTAGACTGTGACCCCTGGTTCTGGACTTCCCCAATATTGGGAACATTCTTCCTGCATCTAACCTGTCTAAACCCGTCAGAGTTTTAAACGTTTCTATGAGATCCCCTCTTATTCTTCTAAACTCCAGTGAATACAAGCCCAGTTGATCCAGTCTTTCTTGATATGTCAGTCCCGCCATCCCGGGAATCAGTCTGGTGAACCTTCGTTGCACTCCCTCAATAGCAAGAATGTCCTTCCTCAAGTTAGGAGACCAAAACTGTACACAATATTCCAGGTGTGGCCTCACCAAGGCTCTGTACAACTGTAGCAACACCTCCCTGCCCCTGTACTCAAATCCCCTCGCTATGAAGGCCAACATGCCATTTGCTTTCTTAACCGCATGCTGCACCTGCATGCCAACCTTCAATGACTGATGTACCATGACACCCAGGTCTCGTTGCACCTCCCCTTTTCCTAATCTGTCACCATTCAGATAATAGTCTGTCTCTCTGTTTTTACAACCAAAGTGGATAACTTCACATTTATCCACATTATACTTCATATGCCATGCATTTGCCCACTCACCTAACCTATCCAAGTCACTCTGCAGCCTCATAGCATCCTCCTCGCAACTCACACTGCCACCCAACTTAGTGTCATCCGCAAATTTGGAGATACTACATTTAATCCCCTCTTCTAAATCATTAATGTACAATGTAAACCGCTGGGGCCCCAGCACAGAACCTTGTGGTACCCCACTAGTCACTGCCTGCCATTCTGAAAAGTACCCATTTACTCCTACTCTTTGCTTGCTGTCTGCCAACCAGTTCTCAATCCACGTCAGCACACTACCCCCAATCCCATGTGCTTTAACTTTGCATATTAATTTCTTGTGTGGGACCTTGTTGAAAGCTTTCTGAAAGTCCAAATACACCATATCAACTGGTTCTCCCTTGTCCACTCTACTGGAAACATCCTCAAAAAATTCCAGAAGATTTTTCAAGCATGATTTCCCTTTCACAAATCCATGCTGACTTGGACCTATCATGTCACCTCTTTCCAAATGCGCTGATATGACATCCTTAATAATTGATTCCATCATTTTACCCACTATCGATGTCAGGCTGACCGGTGTATAATTCCCTGTTTTCTCTCTCCCTCATTTTTTAAAAAGTGGGGTTACATTGGTTACCCTCCACTCCAAAGGAACTGATCCAGAGTCAATGGAATGTTGGATAATGACTGTCAATGCACTCGCTATTTCCAAGGCCACCTCCTTAAGTACTCTGGGATGCAGACCATCAGGCCCTGGGGATTTATCGGCCTTCAATCTCATCAGTTTCCCCAACACAATTTCCCGACTAATAAGGATTTCCCTCAGTTCCTCCTTCTTACTAAACCCTCTGACCCCTTTTATATCCGGAAGGTTGTTTGTGTCCTCCTTAGTGAATACCGAACCAAAGTACTTGTTCAATTGGTCTGCCATTTCTTTGTTCCCAGTTATGACTTCCCCTGACTCTGACTGCAGGGGACCTACATTTGTCTTTACTAACCTTTTTCTCTTTACATATCTATCGAAGCTTTTGCAGTCCATTTTAATGTTCCCTACAAGCTTCCTCTCGTACTCTATTTGCCCTGCCCTAATCAAACCCTTTGTCCTCCTCTGCTGAGTTCTAAATTTCACCCAATCCCCAGGTTCGCTGCTATTTTTGGCCAATTTGTATGCCACTTCCTTGGCTTTAATACTATCCCTGATTCAGTTCTTCGAGGAAGTAACGGAGAGGGTTAAAGAGGATAGTGCAGTTGATTTTGTGTATATGGACTTTCAAAAGGCATTTGACAATAATAGACTTGTTAGCAAAATTAAAACCCATGATCCCAGAGGCAGTGGCAGCATAGACATGAAATTGACTAAGGGACAGAAAACAGAGAGTAGTGGTGAACAGTTGGAGGGAGTTCTGCAGTGGTGTTCCCCAGGGATCGGTGTTAGGACCACTGCTGATTTTGATATAAATGACCTGGACTTGGGTATAGAAAGCATAATATCAAAGTTTGCAGTTGGCACAAAACTCAAAAACAATGAGAAAGATAGAAACAGACTTCAGGAAAACACAGACTGGTGAAATGGGGAGACACCTGCAGCTGGAATTTAGCACAGAGAAGAGTGATGTGATACATTTTGGTAGGAAGGTAATATAAATGAAATGGTACAATTTTAAAGGATGTGCAGGAACAGAGAGACCTAGGGGTGTATGTACACAAATCTTTGAAGGTGGCAGGTTAAGTTGAGGTGACTGTTAAAAAGCATATGGGATCCTTGGCTTTATTAAAAGAGGGATCGGGCTGGATTTTCAGCTTTTGAGATTTCGGGGCGGTAATGGTGGCGCGGCGGTCCTGAAACTGCCTGGAAAAAGTTTATGCCCTCGTCTGCAAAATTCGGCAAAAAATGAGGTTCGATGATCGGGGGCACAAAATCAGGCATCACACAAGGAAGTTTTTGCACCGCAGCTGAAAATCGCAGCGTTAAAAAATTTGATTTAATTTAAGGAACTTCATTGTTGCTCAGTGCCCTGGAACATATGTTGTCATTGTATGGTTTCATTTTGGTGGGGGGGAGTTTTTGTTACTTTGTTGCAGTAAAATTTATGATTCATCCTTTGCCATTGGTGTCTTTTATATCATTCCAACGTTCACTGGAGATGTGCCTTTATGATGGCACATAGCGTGTCCAGGATTAGCTCCAACCCTCAGTTTCCTCCATTTAGGAGAACCGTTCCATTACGAGCTGGCGACTTGCGACTCTTGGTCCGGCAGCATCTTCACGCTGCCTGCCCCGTTGGTTGGTGTGGATATCCAATGGGGGCTTCACCAGGCTCCTCTTTGTCACCTTCCTCCTCCTGAGATGGGCCTGCAATCCCCACTGCCAATGCCTGGCCCCTCATGATGGACAAGTTGTGCAACATGCAGCACACCACAATGAATTCAGATACCTGTTGAGGGGAGTATTGAAGGCTGCCTCCAAAGTGGTCCAGGCATCAGTCTGCCTGTAGGAGTGGCATATCTCTGTCAGCAATTCCTTTTGGAAGCGTAGCTTTCTCACACACTGCTCCTCAGAGAGCTGGAGGTATGAGCGTTGGTGCCTGTAAACCCTTGGGGCTAAGCCCTCCTCCCCAGACATCTTCAGCCTCTCCTCAGCCCTTCTTCTAGCTTGACACCGCCTGGCAATAGCATGGAGCATGATTGACTGCAATGGTTGCACTCATCACACTGTGTCAAGCTCCGACTTGCAAACGGCACTTTTTTCTGCCATTACAGTGCCCTTACAACTTTAGTGTGAGAATTTAATGGAGTTATTACTAGTTTGACAGTGTATCATGCTGTAGTAATAACCCCATTAAATTCTCACACTAAAGTTGTAAGGGCACTGTAATGGCAGAAAAAAGTGCCGTTTGCAAGTCGGAGCTTGACACAGTGTGATGAGTGCAACCATTGCAGTCAATGTGACCGGCGATGTATGATCCTTCTCCCTCCATTTAAAAACACCACCAATACTGTCTGCTGCACCTTGGGAATGCCTAGTTTTTCAGACGTTTCCTGGAGCAGGCGTTAAATAAGGAATTAGGGCCAAATTTTGAATCCGTGGCGGTAGCAGAGCATTACATGTCGATTGACATCATGATCTCAGTGAAACTAGTGGGCGGGGCAGTAAGTTTTGCGCCACCGCAAACCATGAGCCGAATTTGCCGGCTGGGCGATAAAAGCTGAATGCCTGCCATAATGCCTAGAAACACCGTTTACCGCCCCTCTGGGACACTAACAGAGGCGCAAACGAGCCGAAAATCCGGAGTACAAAAGCATGGAAATTATGTTAAACATTTATAAAACAGTGGTTAAGCCTCAGCTGGAGTATTGTGTCCAATTCAGGGTACAACACATTAGGAAGGATGTCAAGGCCTTAGAGAGGGTGAAGTAGAGATTTACTGGAATGGCACCAGGGATGAGGGACTTCAGTTATGTGGAGAGACTGGATAAGCTGGGGTTGTTCTCCTTTGAGCAGAGGTCAAGAAGGGATTTTATAGAGGTGATCAAAATCATGAACGGTTTTGATTGAGTAAATAAAGAAAAACAGTTTCCAGTGGCAGAGGGGTCAGTAACCAGAGGACACATCTTTCAGGTAATTGACAAAAGAACTGGAGGTGACATGAGGAAAATATTTTTACGCAGCATGTTGTTGTGATCTGGAATGCACTGCCTGAAAGTGTGGTGGAAACAGATTCAATAGTAACTTTCGAAAGGGAATTGGATAATTACTTGAAGGGAAAAGTTTACAGGACTGTGGGGAAAGAGCAGGGGAGTGAGACTAATTGAATTGCTCTTTCAAAGAGCCAGCAAAGGTACAATGGGCCAAATCACCACCTCCTATGCTGTATTCTATGATTCTAAACTGTAGGAGCCAAATAACTCACTGCAGGCAATGGTTTAAATTGGTACTGTTGTCCTTTTCCTAGCAGCCTGCACAATATCAGAAATTCATTTTATAAATTTTGCAAAAGACTGAAAAGAGCGTGGGAATATGTCACAGATCAGATTAGCTGAAGATGGACTATGATGATCACAATTTGCCAAACAATAGAGTCCAGATCTGAAAAATTTCTCAATTTAGTGAAAGATTTCAAGTTTCCGATAATCTAGGCTATTTTCCAGAATATCTTTTTTTTAAATTAATTCTTGGATGTGGGTGTTGATGGCAAGGCCAGCATTTATCGACCATCCCTATTTGCCTTGCAAAAGTTGTGTTCTCCTTGAACATCTGGTACACCTGACTGGCGTGTTAGGTCACTTCAGGGGGCAGTTAAGTGTCAACCTCACTGGTGTGGTTCTGGAGTCACATATAGGCCATGCCAGGGTCCTTCCCTAAATGCCATTAGTGAACCAGTTGGGTTTTTACAACAGTCTGATAGTTTCATGGTCATTTTATTTACTAATACCGGCTTTTAATTTCCTGATTTTTTAAACGGATTTAAACTTCTCAAACTGCCATGTTGGGATTTGAATTGACATTCTCTGGATTATTAGTACAGACCTCTGGGTTACTCATCCAGCAACATAACCACAACACTGCCGTCCCATACCCATCTGACTCTAGGCTGAAATGAACAATGGAAAAACTTCCTAATTCTGAAGAATACTTCTGATAATTGTAGTGGACAGTACCGTTGATGATATTGTAATGCATTTTACACCAAATTATAGAAAATGGGAGCTCTGCCATCGATCCCCATATAGCAATTGTTTTCTCTTTGTCATAGTATCAGGGACAAGGCCAAGAGCTTCTCCACAGGGAGGGAAAGAAAATTGGGAGACATGTGGAAAATTCTCATGCACTTCCTCAACAACAACTTGTATTTATATAGCGTCTTTAATGTAGTAAAATGTCCCAAAGCACTCAGCAGGAGCGCTATCAAAATAATTTGACACCGAGCCACATAAGGAGATATTAGGACAGGTGATCAAAAGCTTGGTCAACGAGGTAGGTTTTAAGGAGCATTTTAAAGGAGGAGGAAGAGGTAGAGAGGCAGATAGGTTTAGATAGTGAATTCCAGAGCTTGGGGCTTAGGCAGCTGACGGCTCCATCACCAATGCTGGAGTCGTTATGTATTGTCCACGTACATTAAATGTATAGTTACAATGGTGCGCCACAAGGGGCACTGTGGTGGGAGACCGAAAGTACCTGCGAGACAGAGTATAAAAAGCTGTCCACCACACCTAAGGGGCGCTCTGGAGTTACACAATAAAGGACCAAGGTCATAGCAGTTACTACAACACCAGACTGTGTGGAGTCAGTGATTTGAGTGCTACATACATTACAAATTGGCGACGAGGACATGGACGAGCTCTTCACGCAACCATGGCTACTTTGGGCACGCTAAACAATTTCACAGAGGGTAATGACTGGGATGCCTTTACGGAAAGGTTCGAGTACTATTTTATAGCAAACGACCTGACAGGGAACACGAACGCACTGATAGAGAAGCGTAAGGCGATATTGCTGTCCAGTTATGGCAATGAGGTTTACCGTCTCGTCAGGGATTTGCTGTCACCCACGAGCGCCAAGGACAAGTCATATGAGCAGCTGATTGAACTCATTCATAACCAACTGAAACCGAAAGAGAGCATCCTCACGGCCAGGCACAAATTCTACCACCACTGCAGACCTGAGGGCCATGATATCACAAAATATGCTGCGGACATCAGGAGACTTGCAGCGCCGTGCGATTTTGGCACACACCTTAACGAGGTGTTGCGAGATGTCTTTGTTATGGGGATTGGACATGAGGGTCTCCTTCATAAGCTGCTATCTACTGAACCTACAGTCAGCTAGCAGAAAGCCATCAACATCAGCTGGGCATTTATGACCTTGACTTGCAGCACCAAGCAGATGATCCACACGGTCTCGAACCCAGCAGGTACCATTCACAGGATAGCACCCATCATGGACAAAACTGCAGAAAGTGGCTCTGCCCAGGGCAGAGAGCATGGACCTCAAGGTCCTGGAACTCAGAGTCCGCCGAGCGGGGCTAATCGAGTAGCACCATGCTGGCGCTGCGGAGGAAGCCATGGGGCTCACCGGTGCATGTTTGCGGAGTATACGTGCAATACCTGCCACACGAAAGGCCACCTTCAGTGTATGTGCAAAAGAAACACGACTCACCGTGTGGCTGAGGAGATGGAGATGATCTGCTATCCAGCGAGGAGCATAGCAGATTGGCTCGATGGGCATCCCAACCTCAGGTAGAAGAAGGTGATGCATTTGGACTGTATACGTATACTGATGATTCGGCCCCAGTGATTATGGAAGTCAAGATTAACGGAGTCCCAGTGAGTATGGAAGTGGACACGGGGTTGGGTCAGTCGCTGATGAGCTGGAAACTTTTGATAAACTGTGGATCAACCCAGCTGCACAACCCAAGCTGGTCCCGGTCACGGCGAAGCTGCGTACCTACACCAAGGAACTGATACCTGTTCTTGGCAGAGCGAATGTGCAGGTATCTCACGGTGGCGAGATGCACGGTTTACCTTTGTGGATCATTGCAGGCGATGGGCCGCCGCTACTCGGCAGGAGATGGATGGCGAAGGTCCGTTGGAGCTGGGGAGACTTCATTCCTCCACAGACTGCTGTCCCCCATGTTCACAGGCAGAGCAGGCCTTCACCTTCGGATCGGATGGCAGCGAAGGAAGCATGTGTGGGGTTGGGAAGACCAGCGGCGGCCGTCGACTCTTCCCTGCAAAGTCTGAGAGTGAGAAAGAGGCAATGGAACCAGCAGCAGCGCCGACCGAACTGGAGAAGAGAGAAAGGTTTTGACAGGCTGCTCCAGCAGGCACCGTCGGCCCGCAGGCAGAGGCGGCTGTTCGCGGGGCTTGCAGCAGGAGGAGCGGTGAATTGGCAGTTTCGGGAGCAGGACTCACTTGGCGACGTTGTGAGGGCCGTGCTCCGAGGAGCGGGGCTCGTCCAGGATCGGCTGCGGCAGGAAGGAGGTCAGCTCTGGAGGACGCGAGAGAGAGAGAGAGAGAGAGAGAGGGAGAGCAGGCAGCAGCACAGCGAGTTCAAGATGGCGGCGAGCCTCGTGGCAGCAGAGCTCTGCAGAGAGAGGCAGGCAGGCATCAACAGTGCACCTAAAATGGCGGCACCCAGTAGAAACCTCGTGGGAAAAACAAAATGGCGTCTTAAAAAGGAAATGTACCCGGGAATCTTAAAAGGGCCTTACATCGTTGGCGGTCCCCACAAAGAGATTTTTGTAAGGACAAGAGTAAGTCAAAATGATTACTGTGATTTGTATGATGACATGATTTATGACAAGAGTTAATATTTTGATGCTAAAATGATTACTGTGATTAAAATGATTGCTATGATTCGTGCAAAGAGTTAATATCACAATGCACAGTTAAAAGGGTTAATGGATCTGTGACTAACATGACTAATGGATGAATGCGATTTCTGATTTTATGCGATTTATGCAATTGTTCAGCGGCTGCAGACAAGCCGCAAAGGCAACTAATTTCTGAGAACAGAGGCAACGCACTAGTTGCCATACCCTGTCTCAGAGCAGCCCATTACCTCGGACAAAAAGGGACAGTATTCCGCCACCATACCTCACCCAGTGGAGCCGGGATTTAATAACTGTTTAGTGTACCTGCAACCTTTTGATATAACTCTTCAATGCATCTATATGTATCATACAAATGTACTGCCCATGTGTACCTGCTTTCTACTGGAGATTATGTTTGTGTACTTGTATCACCCATGTAAGGACTGCAAGTACCATATGCTTGCACCGGATCACAAGCATAATCTCTACATGGGGGGGGAAGAGGGAAGTGGATGGCCATGGACTCAAACACACAAATCAACCAGGACGAACAAGGCCGAGGTTACCGGCAATTTGCTTTTGGAACTGGGGAGGCGGGGGGGCGGGGGGAGAGTGAGATGTTATGTATTGTCCATGTACATTAAATGTATAGTTACAATGGTGTGTCACAAGGGGCACTGTGGTGGGAGACCCAAAAGTACCTGCGATACTGAGTATAAAAGGCTGCCCACCACACCTGAGGGGCACTCTGGAATTACACAATAAAGGACTAAGGTCACAGCAGTTACTACAACACCAGACTGTGGAGTCAGTGATTTGAGTGCTACATACATTACAGGAGTGATGAAAATCCGGGATGCACAAGAGACCAGAATTAGAGAGTACAGAGGGGTGAAGCCATGGAGGGATTTGAAAACATGATGGTATTGTTGAAGGAGTGGGACAGCTAGATTTTTGCCCCATGTGTTGAGATAGCTATCAGTGCTTGGGCCCTGATTGTTTTGCTGGTTCTGATTAGGAAGGTGGTTATGTGAACGAGTTGGTATGTGTTCCATTCTCGGTGGTCTAATGGAGCAGAGGCTGTGCTCAATTCACTCACAGGTTGGCAGTTGCACTTTACTGGTTGATGCAGCCTCTGTCTTTGAACTGAATTCAGATTATCTAAATTTTTAGCGACATGATAATAACATTATCTGAAAACCAAACTTATTTGAATGTTCATCCCTACAGGAAGCCTAGCTAATAGGAGCTCTGCTTGGCTCCAATGATCAATCTGTCACCAGTCACGATCAAATGAAGCATAATCTGAAATAAACTATAAAGTGATCTGGATAAAGCAGTCATAGTCCCGTGGTACAGTCCCAGGCGAGATTTGTGAAGCCATGGGCAACATCCAACTGTCTGAACATAATCCCTTTTCATAATCTATAATCCCTTTTATCACTTCCTGCTCAATAGTAAAGTGAAAGTTCGACTTAGCTCCAGGTCTCCATTTCACTGCCGAAAAATTAGCTCCTTCAAGTCAAAAACCTATGAAATTTTGACTTGGTTCCCTCTTACTGAGCCACCCAAGTTTAAATTTGAGCTGGGGTTTGTATTACTTTCTGACAGGGAATAGTGAAAACTTTATATTGCTTTAAAATCAGAATATAAAAATTAGCATACTCTTCAAAGTTGCAGATACTCAAAACAAGCTATTCTTTGTTCTACTGAACCTAGCAAAGTGGTTTTCTGTCATTTTCAGAAGTATTGAACAAGCTACAATTGCATATATATTTTTCAGTATCTTTTGAAATGCAAATGGGTCAACCATTTGAAATAAATAAACCTGGAATTAAACAGCTAGTATCAATGACCATGGGCCCAATATTGGCCATGACTTGCTCCAATTTTTTTGGAGTAAGTTGTTTTTTCTGGCGTAAATTACTAAATGCCATTTTCCCCAATAAACTTGCTCCAGAGTAACTCAGTTAGGTACGATTTTCTTTAGTTGAGTTTTTTTCTCTAAAGGGGGCGTTCCCAGTCACTTACGTCAGTTTTGGCCATTTATGCCACTTTGGCAGATAAAATGTATTCCAAATCGACTTAGGTCATTATATGTGGCCAGCTCTGGAAAACATTGCGGGCAGTTAAGAATTCGGCGCAGGTTAGTACATTTAAAGCACCATAGTTCCGAGCATTTATTCTGATCTATCTTTCTTGGGTCCAGAGTGGATAATCTCAGCCAGGGGAAACAACCTTTCAACATTTAATCAACTTAGCTTATAGTCTTTTAACTCATTACTTGATCTAGTTTAAGTAATAGGGTGAGGCGCGAGTCCGGGGTCGGAGGCCTATAGGGGGCCCAGCGGCAGCGAGAGGCGGCAGCAGTTGGTGAGGCGCGAGTCCGGGGTCGGAGGCCTATAGGGGGCCCAGCGGCAGCGAGAGGCAGTGGCAGTTGGTGAGGCGCGAGTCCAGAGTCGGAGGCCTATAGGGGGCCCAGCGGCAGCGAGAGGCAGTGGCAGTTGGTGAGGCGCGAGTCCAGAGTCGGAGGCCTATAGGGGGCCCAGCGGCAGCGAGAGGCAGTGGCAGTTGGTGAGGCGCGAGTCCAGAGTCGGAGGCCTATAGGGGGCCCAGCGGCAGCGAGAGGCGTACTTGTGCAGCTACAGGGAGAAGGCAAAAAAGAAATAAAAAGAAACAGAAAGGTGACGTCACAGCCAAAGGGGTAAGTGATTGGCTGGTGATTGGTGAGTAGTTTTTCTTTCTTCTCTTTAACAGTGAGTAAACTTTAACATTATTGTTGCCTATCTAAAGGTTAAGTCACGGCAGAAGAGCTCCGTCGCGTGTTATGCTCCTCCTGTACCATGTGGGAACTCAGGAACGACTCCAGTGTCCCTGACGACTACGTGTGCAGGAAGTGTATCCAGCTCCAGCTCCTGACGGTCCGTGTTGCGGAGTTGGAGCTGAGAGTGGATTCACTCTGGAGCATCCACGATGCTGAGAATGACGTGAGTAGCACGTGCAGCGAGTTGGTCATACCACAAGAGAAGGGTCCACAGCCAGATAGGGAATGGAAGACCAGCAGGAAGAGCAGTGCAAAGAAGGTAGTGCAAGGGTCCCTTGTGGTCATCCCCCTGCAAAACAGATACACTGCTTTGAGTACTGTTGAGGGGGATGACTCATCAGGGGAGGTCAACAGCAGCCAAGTTCATGGCACCGTGGCTTGCTCTGTTACATAGGAGGGCAGGAAAAAGAGTGGGAGAGCGATAGTGATAGGGGATTCAATTGTTAGGGGAATAGATAGGCGTTTCTGCGGCCGCAACCGAGACTCCAGGATAGTATGTTGCCTCCGTGGTGCAAGGGTCAAGGATGACTCGGAGCGGGTGCAGGACATTCTAAAAAGGGAGGGAGAACAGCCAGTTGTCGTGGTGCACATTGGTACCAACGACATAGGTAAAAAAAGGGATGAGGTCCTACGAAACGAATTTGAGGAGCTAGGAGGTAAATTAAAAAGTAGGACCTCAAAAGTAGTAATCTCGGGATTGCTACCAGTACCACGTGCTAGTCAGAGTAGGAATCGCAGGCTAGCACAGATGAATACGTGGCTTGAGCAGTGGTGCAGCAGGGAGGGATTCAAATTCCTGGTGCATTGGAACCGGTTCTGGGGGAGGTGGGACCAGTACAAACCGGACGGTCTGCACCTGGGCAGGACCGGAACCAATGTCCTAGGGGGATTGTTTGCTAGTACTGTTGGGGAGGAGTTAAACTAATATGGCAGGGGAATGGGAACCAATGGAAGGAGACAGAGGGAAACAAAAAGGAGATAAAAGCAAAAAACAGAAAGGAGATGAGATAAAATGGAGGGCAGAGAAACACAAGACAAAGAACAAAAAGGGCCACTGTACAACAAAATTCTAAAAGGACAAAGGGTGTTAAAAAAACAAGCCTGAAGGCTTTGTGTCTTAATGCAAGGAGTATCCGTAATAAGGTGGATGAATTAACTGTGCAAATAGATGTTAACAAATATTTAATGTAATTGGAATTACGGAGACGTGGCTCCAGGATGATCAGGGCTGGGAACTCAACATCCAAGGGTATTCAACATTCAGGAAGGATAGAATAAAAGGAAAAGGAGGTGGGGTAGCATTGCTGGTTAAAGAGGAGATTAATACAATAATTAGGAATGACATTAGCTTGAATGATGTGTAATCTATATGGGTAGAGCTGCAGAACACCAAAGGGCAAAAAACGTTAGTGGGAGTTGTGTACAGACCTCCAAACAGTAGTAGTGATGTTGGGGAGGGCATCAAACAGGAAATTAGGGGTGCATGCAATAAGGGTGCAGCAGTTATAATGGGTGACTTTAATATGCACATAGATTGGGCTAACCAAACTGGAAGCAATACGGTGGAAGAGGATTTCCTGGAGTGCATAAGCGATGGTTTTCTCGACCAATATGTCGAGGAACCAACTAGGGGAGAGGCCATCTTAGACTGGGTGTTGTGTAATGAGAGAGGATTAATTAGCAATCTCATTGTGCGAGGCCCCTTGGGGAAGAGTGACCATAATATGGTGGAATTCTGCATTAGGATGGAGAATGAAACAGTTAATTCAGAGACCATGGTCCAGAACGTAAAGAAGGGTAACTTTGAAGGTATGAGGCGTGAATTGGCTAGGATTGATTGGCGAATGATACTTGAGGGGTTGACTGTGAATGGGCAATGGCAGACATTTAGAGACCGCATGGATGAACTACAACAATTGTACATTCCTGTCTGGCATAAAAATAAAAAAGCGAAGGTGGCTCAACCGTGGCTATCAAGGGAAATCAGGGATAGTATTAAAGCCAAGGAAGTGGCATACAAATTGGCCAGAAATAGCAGCGAACCCGGAGAATGGGAGAAATTTAGAACTCAGCAGAGGAGGACAAAGGGTTTGATTAGGACTGGGAAAATGGAGTACAAGAAGAAGCTTGCAGGGAACATTAAGATGGATTGCAAAAGTTTCTATAGATATGTAAAGAGAAAAAAGTTAGGAAAGACAAATGTAGGTCCCCTGCAGTCAGAATCAGGGGAAGTCATAACGGGGAACAAAGAAATGGCGGACCAATTGAACAAGTACTTTGGTTCGGTATTCACTAAGGAGGACACTAACAACATTCCGGCTATAAGAAGGGTCAGAGGATCTAGTAAGGAGGAGGAACTGAGGGAAATCCTTATTAGTCGGGAAATTGTGTTGGGGAAATTGATGGGATTGAAGGCCGATAAATCTCCAGGGTCTGATGGACTGCATCCCAGAGTACTTAAGGAGATGGCCTTGGAAATAGTGGATGCATTGACAGTCATTTTCCAACATTCCATTGACTCTGGATCAGTTCCTATCGAGTGGAGGGTAGCCAATATAACCACACTTTTTAAAAAAGGAGGGAGAGAGAAAACAGGGAATTATAGACTGGTCAGCCTGACATCGGTAGTGGGTAAGATGATGGAATCAATTATTAAGGATGTCATAGCAACGCATTTGGAAAGAGGTGACATGATAGGTCCAAGTCAGCATGGATTTGTAAAAGGGAAATCATGCTTGACAAATCTTCTGGAATTTTTTGAGGATGTTTCCAGTAGAGTGGACAAGGGAGAACCATTTGATGTGGTATATTTGGACTTTCAGAAGGCTTTCGACAAGGTTCCACACAAGAGATTAATGTGCAAAGTTAAAGCACATGGGATTGGGGGTAGTGTGCTGACATGGATTGAGAAATGGTTGTCAGACAGGAAGCAAAGTGTAGGAGTAAATGGGTACTTTTCAGAATGGCAGGCGGTGACTAGTGGGGTACCGCAAGGTTCTGTGCTGGGGCCCCAGCTGTTTACACTGTATATTAATGATTTAGACGAGGGGATTAAATGTAGTATCTCCAAATTTGCGGATGACACTAAGTTAGGTGGCAGTGTGAGCTGTGAGGAGGATGCTATGAGGCTGCAGAGTGACTTGGATAGGTTAGGTGAGTGGGCAAATGCATGGCAGATGAAGTATAATGTGGATAAATGTGAGGTTGTCCACTTTGGTGGTAAAAACAGAGAGACAGACTATTATCTGAATGGTGACAGATTAGGAAAAGGGGAGGTGCAACGAGACCTGGGTGTCATGGTACATCAGTCATTGAAGGTTGGCATGCAGGTACAGCATGCGGTTAAGAAAGCAAATGGCATGTTGGCCTTCATAGCGAGGGGATTTGCGTACAGGGGCAGGGAGGTGTTGTTACAGTTGTACAGGGCCTTGGTGAGGCCACACCTGGAGTATTGTGTACAGTTTTGGTCTCCTAACCTGAGGAAGGACATTCTTGTTATTGAGGGAGTGCAGCAAAGGTTCACCAGACTGATTCCCGGGATGGCGGGACTGACCTATCAAGAAAGACTGAATCAACTGGGCTTGTATTCACTGGAGTTCAGAAGAATGAGATGGGACCTTATAGAAACGTTTAAAATTCTGATGGGTTTAGACAGGTTAGATGCAGGAAGAATGTTCACAATGTTGGGGAAGTCCAGAACCAGGGGTCACAGTCTAAGGATAAGGGGTAAGCCATTTAGGACCGAGATGAGGAGAAACTTCTTCACCCAGAGAGTGGTGAACCTGTGGAATTCTCTACCACAGAAAGTTGTTGAGGCCAATTCACTAAATATATTCAAAAAGGAGTTAGATGTAGTCCTTACTACTAGGTGGATCAAGGGGTATGGCAAGAAAGCAGGAATGGGGTACTGAGGTTGCATGTTCAGCCATGAACTCATTGAATGGCGGTGAAGGCTAGAAGGGCCGAATGGCCTACTCCTGCACCTATTTTCTATGTTTCTATGTTTCTATATGAAATATTTAAATATGTAACATGAACCACTACAATATTGAAGCCAAAAAACAGAATCTCCTTCCCCTCTGCACCAAATTCCCAACTTTTACCCAAATTCCCAGCTTTTTTACTTTGCATATGATGCATTCAGTTTCTGACAATTCTGAGCGACCCTGAATAAATGCTGCAGGATATTCCCCATTCACCAGATAAACATCGGGGCGTCCCTTCGGCCAGAGATAGGGTGCGGTGAACATCGGGGCGTCCCCTCGGCCGGGGATAGGGGCTGTGAGCATCGGGTCCTGCTCACGGCCCACAGGACAAGGAGCATGCGCGCAGCTGCCGGCAGTATTTTCTGCGCTGGGCTGTTGCTCCCCTCCCACACTTCACTATCTACGCCACACTGGGACATCGGAGACTCGGCAGAGCGGGCAGGATGGAGCCACTTTTTTCGCCGCTGTTTCCAGCGCGCAAAGTCGCCGCATTTAGGGTAAGTGCGCCGAAAAAAGGGGTTGGGGAAAATTGGACCCCATGAAACTACCAGATTGTCGAAAAAAACTCACCTGGTTCACTAATGTCCTTTAGGGAAGGAAATCTGCCATCCTTACCTGGTCTGGACTATATGTGACTCCAAACCCACATCATCACCATATGCAGTCCCTTGAAATAGAGGAAAACTAACTTCCACTCTAAAAGTGAACAGTCCAATACAGGAATTACAGTCTCTGTCACAGGTGGGACAGACAGTCGTCGAGGGAAGGGGTGCGTGGGATAGGTTTTGCTGCATGCTCCTTCCGCTGCCTGTGCTTGTTTTCTGCATGCTCTCAGCGACGAAACTCAAGATGCTCAGCGCCCTCCCAGATGCACTTCCTCCACTTAGGGCAGTCTTTGGCCAGGGACTCCCAGGTGTTGGTGGGGATGTTGCACTTTATCAAGGAGGCTTTGAGGGTGTCCTTGAAACCTTTCCTCTGTCCACCTGGGGCTCGCTTGCCGTATAGGAGTTCCGAGTAGAGCGCTTGCTTTGGGAGTCTTGTGTCAGGCATGCAAACAATGTGGCCTGCCCAATGGAGCTGGGTCGAGTGTGGTCAGTGCTTTGATGCTGGGGATGTTGACCTGATTGAGGACGCTAACGTTGGTGCGTCTGTCCTCCCAGGGGGTTTGCAGAATCTTGCGGAGACATCGTTGGTGGTATTTCTCCAGCGACGAGGTGTCTACTGTACATGGTCCATGTCTCTGAGCCAAAAGAGGAGGGTGGGTATCACTACAGCCTTGTAGACCATGAGCTTGGTGGCAGATTTGAGGGCCTGATCTTAGAATACTCTCTTCCTCAGGCAGCCGAAGGCTGCACTGAAGCACTAGAGGCGGTGTTGAACCTCGTCATCGATGTCTGCCCTTGCCGATAATAGGCTCCCGAGTTATGGAAAGTGGTCCACAGTGTCCAGGGCTGCGCCATGGGTCCTGATGACTGGGGTGGGGTGGGGGGGCAGTGCTGTATGGCGGGGACAGTTTGGTGGAGGACCTTTATCTTACGGATGTTTAGTATAAGGCCCATGCTTTTGTACACCTCAGTGAAGATGCTGACTATGACTTGGAGTTCAGTCTCTGAATGTGTACAGACGCGTCCGCGTGTGTAGCTCGACGACAGAGGTTGGGACAGTCTTGGATTTGGCTTGGAGATGACGAAGGTTGAACAGGTTCCCACTGATTCTGTAGTTTATTTCCACTCCAGCGGGGAGCTTGTTGAGTGTGAGGTGGAGCAGTGCAGCGAGGAAGATCGAGAAGAGGGTTGGCACGATGACGCAGCCCTGCTTGACCCCGGTCTGGACGTGGATTGGGTCTGTGATGAATCCGTTAGTCAGGATCACGGCTTGCATGTCGTCGTGGAGCAGGCGGAGGATGGTGACAAATATTTGGGGGCAGCCAAAACGGAGGAGGATGCTCCATAATCCCTCACAGCTGGTCTAGCCTATATGTGACTCCAGACCCACAACAATGTGATTGACTCTCAACTGCCCTCTGAAATGATGTAGCTGGCCACTCAGTTGTACCAAACCACTGTGACAAAGTCAGTAGTGGAAGTACCTTAACCACACTGACTAAAATAAATGTTAAAAAAAATAAAAAGGAAAAAACAACAGTAAATGTTAGAAATCTGAAATAAAAAGAGCAACTGCTGGAAATACACAATAGGCCAGACAGCATCTGTCAAGAGAAAAGATAGGTTAACGGTTCGGGTGTACCTATTCTTCAGAACTCGGTCAAATGGCTCGGAATTTGCAGTAGTAATAACAGCGAGGCTGTCGGTGCTCACGTTACTGGGTAAAACTGATAGCAACTTCTGGCGTCAATACATGTACAGTTAATCGCGGAAATCCAGAAGTTGCTGTCAGAGATACCCTGCTCCTCCACAGGATGTAATGTTGCAGTCTTCGCCGATGGAATCAGCACTGAGATCACTGTTAAGGCGTGAACTTAAATGAATTACCCACTATCGTCACTCTAACGACCAATGAAAAATTTAAGCCTTGTTCAATCAGGAGTTTTTAACAGCGTACTAAGTCTTAATTACTGCTGAATAACATCTCTGGCACTGAAAAGTTAGTGTTACAAGAGTCTCAGTCCCTAGAAGAAAATTAAAATGCTGCAGATTTTTTTTAAATATTACATTTTTAAAAGTATTTTTGTTTTGCTATTTAAGTTTCTCCCTTAATCCTGTATGTATGTCCCAATCTTTATGTTGCTTTGTGCACAATGATTTAAAATGTGGTTACATTGAATTTACAGCACAGAAACAGGTTAGTTAGCTCCACATGAGCCTCCTCCCACCCCTCTTCATCTAACCCTATCTGCATAATCTTCTATTCCTTTCTCCCTCATGCATTTATCTAACTCCCCCTTACTTGTATCTATGCTATTCACCTCAACTATTCTTTGTTGTAGTGAGTTCCACATTCTAACCACTCTCTGGGTAATGATGTTTTTCCTGAATTCCCTATTGGATTTATTAGTGACTGTCTTATATTCATGGCCCTTAGTTTTGGTCTCCCCCACACATGGAAGCATCTTCTCTACATCTACCCAATCAAAATCCTTCATAATCTTAAAGAACTCTTTCAGGTCAACCCTCAGACCTCTCTTTTTCAGAGAAAGAAGTCTCAGCCTGTTCAATATTTCTTGACATGTGTAACCTCTCAGTTCTGGTATCATGCTTGCAAATCTCCTCTGCACCAGTGCCTCCACATCCCTACCATAATATGGAGACCAGAACTGTGCACAGTGCTCCCAGTGTAGTCTAACCAACATCTTCCTCAGTATTAACTGTACCCCCAAGGTATTTTATATTTTCTGCTTTTTACTTCCTGTTTTGCCATCTGTGTGGATTCGTCAATCTGATTGGTTGATCAGCCTCCCTGCTACCTGCCCTGTTGTGGGATGCCACTGATCCCCTGTAGAAGGTACCAAATTCAAACTGACATCTGGAAAAGAGGAAATCTATGCTCTAAAGCCAACTAAAATTATGTGGGCAGCTTTTCTTGAAGTGAACAGCAAGCACAGTTCATTTGCCACTGACCACAAAATCCGAGCCATTGTATTAGATTATGTGGTTGCTTTATTTGTAAGAAGAAAGATTTAGACAGTGACTGAAAAATGCATTGAAATTAGTCAGCAAATGATTCCAAATTCACATGCCGTCCAAAGATGCTGTTCACAGCAAGGCACTAACACAAAGAGCCGATTAAAAACTATAATATCATATTGCATGGGTGTAGATTAAAAAGAGATAAAGGGTAATCTTAAAGATGTGCTCTAGTATCTAAAACCATGTAACATGACAGTTCAGCCAACTTGATCTAACATTTGGTACAATGTTTTCAAACTGTGTGAATACAAAAAAATTACTGATTTAAGAGTCTTTCGCATCTCCATAAATAACAATGTTGAAAGACTGAACAGGCTGGGGATCTTTTCTCTAGCAAAGAAGGCTGAGCAATGATTTAATAACCTTCTTTAAAATTATGAAGGGTAGATATAGAAAACATTTTTTTACTTGTAGGGGGATACAAAAACTAGGGGTCATAAATATAGGGTAGTTACTAATAAATCCAATAGGGAATTCAGGAGAAACTTCTTTACCCAGAGAGTGGTTGGAATGTGGAACTTGCTACTACAAGGAGTATTGAGCCGATTCGCATAGATGCATTTAAGGGGAAGCCTGATAAATACATGGGGGTGGAAAGAATAGAAGTATATCCTGATAGGGTGAGATGAGGTAGGGTGGGAGGCGGCTCGTGTGGAGCATAAACACTGGCATAGACCTATTACGCAAAGTGGCCTGTTGCTGTGCTTCTATGTAATATACCACAGATGAGAGCCATTACTCTGTAAATGTGCTGCCTTGCTGTGATGTAAAGGTCATGAACTTCCCACCTCTCCTGTAAAGGACGTCAGTGACCTGATAAATGCACAGATCGCCTGTGGCTGCCTGAAATGAGACTGTGCCATAGAAATTGATTGTGGTGATCACCTTCATAGACTCACAAAGAGCAGTGAGGCAGATGAGTGTAGCTGGAGGTCTTCCTGCAGTAGATGACAAAGCTGTCCTCTTCGTTGAAGTGCACTCTTCTTGTATACAACTCCTCAGTATGATCCTTATATGATCCTTACTGCCGGTATATTCTACATGTGTTTGTGTTGGGGAACATGAGGTGCTGCAATCAGCTACAGTAGAACAGCAGCTATTTGTTGGCATTATGCAGTGTGCAGAGTTTTATCTCCACAGCAGGGAACCCTGGGACAGGTCTAAAAACAGAAAATACTAGAAATCTCAGCAGGTCAGGCAGCATCTGTGAAGAAAAAGCAGAGTTAACGTTTTGGGTCGACGACCCTTCGTCCGAACTGGAGAGTGTTCAAAAAGAACAGATTCTTAACAAGCACTGAAAGGGAGAGGGGAAGAAAGAACAAAAGGGAAGGTCTGTGGTAGGGTGAAAGGCAGAAGAGATTAGAGATACAAAAGGGATGATGGACCAAATTCAAATCGTAATGCCAGGAGTTAGAAAAATATTCGTCAAGATGGGGTGTGAATGATGGGATAATGACCAGCTGCCATTAGAGACAAGGAGAAAAAAAAACTGGTAGGAAACCGAGGACAGAGAGGTCAGAGTGGGAGTGGAGTGGAGAATTAATGTGACAGGCGACCAGAAGCTCAGTGTCACACTTGTGGACTGAACGGAGGTGTTCCGCAAAACCGTTACCCAATCTACGCTTGGTCTCCCCAATGTAGAGGAGACCACATCGTGAGCAGCGAATGCAATATACTAAATTGAAAGAAGTACAAGTAAATCGCTGTTTCACCTGGAAGGAGTATTTGGGGCCCTGGATAGTGGGAAGGGAGGAGGTAAAAGGGCAGGTGTTGCATCTCCTGCGCTTGCATGGAAAGGTGCCGTGGGAAGGGGAGGGGGTGCTGGGGGTGACTGCAGAATGGACCAGGGTGTCACGGAGGGAGCAGTCCCTTCGGAATGCTGAGAGGGGAGGGGAGGGGAAGATGTGATTGGTCCTGGGATCACACTGGAGGTGGCGGAAATGGCAAAGGATGATCCATTAAACGTGGAGGCTGGTGGGGTGAAAGGTGAGGACAAGGGGAACCCTGTCATGGTTCTGAGAGGGAGTGGAAGGGGTGAGAGCAGAAGTGCGGGAAATAGAACGGACACGGTTGAGGGCCATGTTAACCACAGCAGAGGGGAATCCGCTGTTGAGGAAAAAGGAAGACATGGTCTAGTTGTGGAGACTTAGGTTGGATGAGTATCTGGCCCGTAGGAAAGCATCCCCATGTCTCCTAGTGTTTCTCTAGTTCCAGGTGCAGCCATACATTACTTGCTCTGACTGGTAAATGTTCCTAAGCCATGTCTGTTGTAGAGGGTGTTAGATCTTGCTGTCATGACCCTTTCAACATGGCTTGAGAAACCTTTTATGCTGGGTTTCCCGTTCACCCACTCTTTATTCCAGGTCCCTCTGGCAGAAATGTTTCTACATTTTCCCACAGTAATGTCAGGGAGGTGTAGGGGCTCATATATTCAAATAAACTGGGTAAGCCAGATGCAAAAGGAAGCTATGGATTTGGAACCATCAAGGAGGGAACATTTCAGGTGCCAGCATGAAGGATGATGGGTTAAGTTGTCTGGTGTTAGCTGGAGAGTGATAGGTGCATGATTGGAGATGATGATAGCACCAATGATGTAGCTCTGGACCCGTGTCATGTCTGGTTGCGTCAGGAAGAAGTCATTGGGGCAGAAATTGCCCCCGCCCGAAACGGGGCGCACTTGCCCTGTTTTTATGGATTTTACCACCGCGGTGGTTGAGGTGGCCTCTTGAGCTAAATTCCGCCCTTTGTTTTCTTTTTCAGATTGACCGGAAGTTGCTCATAATGGGTGCAGATGTTGGGGGAGAGTGTAGTGACCGCCACGATGACATCATCACGGCGCCGCGTCACCACAGCTCTCCCCTTCACTTAAAGCCTGTCAGGAAGGGCTTTAAATGGCCACCACAACAGATCGATGGGACAGAATCTAAATTGGGTCAATAATCCAATCATTCATAAAAAAGGACATCTCTGTAGAATCCATTGCTTCCGTTCACCTTCTTTTCCCTCTCCCAATAAAATGCTGCTCAAAATTAATTCTTCCGAAGAAAGTTTGTCGAAAAAAAGTTGGTTGCTATTACTCTTTTCAGACATTGAATCAAAAACATGCTTTGTAATTTCATTAGGAGGGACTCAGTGGAATAATGCTGCTTGGCAATGTATTTGTATTATTTTGTAAACAAAATCTCCGCCAGTTCTTACTGAGAAAAGATGACTGTATTACTTGCACACAGCATAAAGCGACCTCCCGCTCTCTCGATAGTACGAGGTGGCTAGGTATCAAACTCAAACGAGCACACAGGTTAAATAAAATAGCGGAGCAAGCTTTAGATGGCAAGTAAATTTTAAAATTTTTACAAAAATAAAAGTAATCTTGCATGATGCTGCAGCAATGTTAGTTGCTCCATCTATTTCCTGCCTTGCAAACCAAGATTGTAAAAACTATGCACAGTTGATTATTGCTGATGAAACATTTTTCATAAAATTCATTCACAGGATTCATACTGGCATCACATACAATGTCAGAATAGAGTTGAGGAGCTAACGGAAATGATGCATTTGTTATAGCAACATGCTCAGAGTGTGCTTTGCCTTTCAGCTCCTGTCCATCATCCTGAAAACCAGATGCTGCTACTAAGTGAAGCTCTCTTTCCAGCTTTCCTTATTTTGTACTGCAGCAATTCAGCCATTTCATTTGTAAATTAAACTCAGTGAAACTCCAACGTTGAACGAGGTAGGCAAAGCCATAAAACATAGAAACATAGAAACATAGAAAATAGGTGCAGGAGTAGGCCATTCCCCTTGATTCCTTTAGCCGTAAGAGCCAGATCTAACTCCCTCTTGAATATATCCAATGAACTGGCATCAACAATGCTCTGCGATAGGGAATTCCACAGGTTAACAAATCTCTGAGTGAAGAGGTTTCTCCTCATCTCAGTCCTAAATGGCTTACCCCTTATTCTTAGACTATGTCCCCTGGTTCTGGACTTCCCCAACATTGGGAACATTCTTCCCGCATCTAACCTGTCCAGTTCTGTCAGAATTATATATGTTTCTATGAGATCCCCTCTCATCCTTCTAAACTCCAGTGAATACAGGCCCAGTCGATCCAGTCTCTCCTCATATGTCAGTCCTGCCATCCCGGGAATCAGTCTGGTGAACCTTCGTTGCACTCCCTCAATAGCAAGAAACTCCTTCCTCAGATTAGGAGACCAAAACTGAACACAATATTCCAGGTGAGGCCTCACTAAGGTCGTGTACAACTGCAGTAAGACCTCCCTGCTCCTATACTCAAATCCCCTAGCTATGAAGGCCAACATACCATTTGCCTTCTTCACCGCCTGCTGTACATGCATGCCAACTTTCAATGACTGATGTACCATGACACACAGGTCTCGTTGCACCTCCCCTTTTCCTAATCTGCCGCCATTCAGATAATATTCTGCCTTCATGTTTTTGCCACCAAAGTGGATAATCTCACATTTATCCACATTATACTGCATCTGCCACTCATTTGCCCACTCACCTAACCTGTCCAAGTCACCCTTAAGCCTCTTAGCATCCTCCTCACAGCTCACACCGCCACCCAGCTTAGTGTCATCTGAAAACTTGGAGATATTACACTTAATTCCCTCATCCAAATCGTTAATGTATATTGTAAATAGCTGGGGTCCCAGCACTTTGCCCAGCGGCACCCCACTAGTCACTGCCTGCCATTCTGAAAAGGACCCATTTATCCCGACTCTCTGCTTCCTGTCTGCCAACCAGTTCTCTATCCATGTCAGTACATTACCCCCAATACCATGTGCTTTGATTTTGCACACCAATCTCTTGTGTGGGACCCTGTCAAAAGCCTTTTGAAAGTCCAAATACACCACATCCACCGGTTCTCCCTTGTCCACTCAACCAGTTACATCCTCAAAAAATTCTCGAAGATTTGGCAAGCATGATTTCCCTTTCATAAATCCATGCTGACTTAGACCGATCCTGTCACTGCTTTCCAAATGTGCTGCTATTTCATCTTTAATAATTGATTCAAACATTTTCCCCACTACTGATGTCAGGCTAACTGGTCTATAATAACTCGCCTTCTCTCTCCCTCCCTTTTTAAAAAGTGGTGTTACATTAGCTACCCCCCAGTCCATAGGAACCGATCCAGATTCAATAGACTGTTGGAAAATGATCATTAATGCATCCACTATTTCCAGGGCTACTTCCTTAAGTACTCTGGGATGCAGACTATCAGGCCCTGGGGATTTATCGGCCTTCAATCCCATCAATTTCCCTAACACAATTTCCCACCTAATAAGGATTTCCTTCAGTTCCTCCTTCTCACTAGACCCTCGGTCCCTGAGTATTTCCGGAAGGTTATTTGTGTCTTCCTTCGTGAAGACAGAACCAAAGTATTTGTTTAACTGGTCCGCCATTTCTTTGTTCCCCATTATAAATTCACCTGAACTTGACTGCAATGGACCTACGTTTGTCTTCACTAATCTTTTTCTCTTCACATATCTATAGAAGCTTTGCATTCAATTTTTATGTTCCCTGCAAGCTTCCTCTCATACTCTATTTTCCCCCTCCTAATTAAACCCTTTGTCCTCCTCTGCTGAATTCTAAATTTCTCCCAGTCCTCAGGTTTGCTGCTTTTTCTGGCCAACTTATATGCCTCTTCCTTGGATTTAACACTATCCTTAATTTCCCTTGTTAGCCACAGTTGAGCGACCTCTCCTGTTTTATTTTTACTCCAGAGAGGGATGTACAATTGTTGAGTTCATCCATGTGATCTTTAAATGTTTGCCATTGCCTATCCACCATCAACCCTTTAAGTATCACTCACCAGTCTATTCTAGCCAAATCACATCTCATACCTCAAAGTTACCTTTCCTTAAGTTCAGGACCCTAGTCTCTGAATTAACTGTGTCACTCTCCATCTTAATAAAGAATTCGACCATATTTTGGTCACTCTTCTCCAAGGGGCCTCGCACAACAAGATTGCTAATTAGTCCTTTCTCATTACACATCATCCAGTCGAGGATGGACAGCCCTCCAGTTGGTTCCTCGACATATTGGTCTAGAAAACCATCCCTAATATACTCCAGGAAATCCTCCTCCACTGTATTGCTACCAATTTGGTAAGCCCAATCTATATGTAGATTAAAGTCGCCCATGATAACTGCTGTACCTTTATTGCACACATCCCTAATTTCTTGTTTGATACTGTCCACAACCTCACTACTACTGTTTGGTGGTCTGTACACAACTAGCGTTTTCTGCCCTTTGATATTCCGTAGCTCCACCCATACCGATTCCACATCATCGAAGGCAATGTCCTGCCTTACTATTGCATTAATTTCCTCTTCAACCAGCAACGCACCCCACCTCCTTTTCCTTTCTGTCTATCCTTCCTAAATGTTGAATACCCCTGGATGTTGAGTTTCCAGGCTTGGTCAACTTGGAGCCATGTCTCCGAGGTGCCAATTACATCATATCCATTAACTACTATCTGCACAATTAATTCATCCAGCTTATTGCGAATACTCCCGCAATTACTGATTCCAGGGATGGCTGGGCTGTCATATGAGGAGAGACTGGATCAACTGGGCCTTTATTCACTGGAGTTTAGAAGGATGAGAGGGGATCTTATAGAAACATATAAGATTCTGACGGGACTGGACAGGTTAGATGCGGGAAGAATGTTCCCGATGTTGGGGAAGTCCAGAACCAGGGGATATAGTCTTAGGATAAGAGGTAGGCCATTTAGGACTGAGATGAGGAGAAACTTTTTCACTCAAAGAGTTGTTAACCTGTGGAATTCCCTGCCGCAGAGAGTTGTTGATGCCAGTTCACTGGATATATTCAAGAGGGAGTTAGATATGACTCTTAATGTTAAGGGGATCAAGGGGTATGGAGAGAAAGCAGGAAAGGGGTACTGAAGGAATGATCAGCCATGATCTTATTGAATGGCGGTGCAGGCTCAAAGGGCCGAATGGCCGACTCCTGCACCGATTTTTCTATGTTTCTATGAGGCCCAGAGCCTTCAGGCTTGTCTTTTTAACACCATTTGTCCCTTTAGAATGTTGCTGTAATGTGGCCCTTTTTGCTTTTTGCCTTGGGTTTCTCTGCCCTCCACTTTTACTTTTCCTCTTTCTATCTTTTGCTTCTGCCCCCATTCTACTTTCCTCTGTCTCCCTGCATAGGTTCCCATCCCCCTGCCATATTAGTTTAACCCCTCCCCAACAGCACTAGCAAACTCTCCCCCAAGGACATTGGTTCTGGTCCTGCCCAGGTGCAGGCAGTCCGGTTTGTACTGGTCCCACCTCCCCCAGAACCGGTTCCAATGTCACAGGAATTTGAATCCCTCTCTTCTGCACCACTCCTCAAGCCACGTATTCATCTGAACTTTCCTGCGATTCCTACTCTGACTAGCTCGTGGCACTGGTAGCAATCCTGAGATTACTACTTTTGAGGCCTTACTTTTTAATTTAGCTCCTAGCTCCCTAAATTCGTCTTGTAGGACCTCATCCCGTTTTCTACCTATATCTTTGGTACCTATATGCACCGCGACAACTGGCTGTTTATTCTCCCCCTTCAAAATGTCCTGCACCCGCTCCGAGACATCCTTGACCCTTGCACCAGGGAGGCAACATACCATCCTCGAGTCTCGGTTGCGGCTGCAGAAACGTCTATCTATTCCTCTTACAATTGAATCCCCTATCACTATAGCTCTCCCACTCTTTTTCCTGCCCTCCTGTGCAGCAGAGCCACCCATGGTGCCATGAACTTGGCTGCTGCTGCTCTCCCCTGAAGAGTCATTCCCCTTAACAGTACCCAAAGCGGTGTATCTGTTTTGCAGGGGGAAGACCGCAGGGGACCCCTGCACTACCTTCTTTCCACTGCTCTTCCTGTTGGTCACCCATTCCCTATCTGGCTGTGTACCCTTTAACTGCGGTAGACCAACTCAGTAAACGTGCTATTCACATCATCCTCAGCATCGTGGATGCTCCAGAGGAAATCATCCCGCAGCTCCAGTGCCACAATGCGGTCTGTCAGGTGCTGCAGGCGAATGCACTTCCCGCACATGTTGTCGTCAGGGACACTGGAAGCGTCCCTGACTTCCCACATAGTACAGGAGGAGCATAACACGTGTCTGAGCTCTCCTGCCATGACTTAACCCTTAGATTAACTTAATTTGACAACAATAATGCGAAAGGTTACTTACTGATAAAGAAAAAAAAAGAAAAACTACTCACCAATCACTAGCCAATCACTTACCCCCTTGACTGTGACATCACCTTTCGCTTTCTTTCTACTTCTTTTTTGCCTCCCTGCTGCAGCTGCACCAGCTGGCCTCTCCGACGACGCTCGAACTCCCGATGCTGCTCCCCGACTGATGGGCCTCGTGTAGGCCTCCTTGATCTTCCCGCTCCGCCTCTCCGACGACACTCGAACTCCCGATGCTGCTCCCCGACTGATGGGCCTCGTGTAGGCCTCCTTGATCTTCCCGCTCCGCCTCTCCGACGACGCTCGAACTCCCGGCGCTGCTCTCCGACTGATGGGCCTCGTGTAGGCCTCCTTGATCTTCCCGCTCCGCCTCTCCGACGACGCTCGAACTCCCAGCGCTGCTCTCCGACTGATGGGCCTCGTGTAGGCCTCCTTGATCTTCCCGCTCCGCCTCCCGACGACGCTCGAACTCCCGAACAGCTGAAGAATAATAATGCAACGGGTGCGGATGAAAACCCTGCTGAGGCGCTAAGGTATGGCGAAGAGGTGCAGTTGGTGCGGATACATGACCTCATCGCTCTCATCTGGAGGGAGGAGAGCATGCCGGGAAATCGCAGAGACGTAGTGATTGTGACCATTTTTAAAAAAGGGTACAAGTCCGACTGCGGCTACTACAGGGGAATCTCCCTGCTATCAGCCACCGGGAAAGTTGTCGCTAGAGTTCTCCTCAATTGACTTCTCCCTGTGGCCGAGGAGCTCCTCCCGGAATCACAATGCGGATTTCGACCCCTACGGGGCACAACAGACATGATCTTTGCAGCGCGACAGCTGCAGGAAAAATGCAGGGAACAGCGCCAGCCCTTATACATGGCCTTTTCCAATCTTACAAAGGCCTTTGACACTGTCAACCATGAGGATCTATGGAGCGTCGTCCTCTGTTCCGGATGCTCCCAAAAGTTTGTCAACATACTTCGCCTGCTTCACGATGACATGCAGGCCGTGATCCTTACCAACAGATCAATTACAGACCCAATTCACATCCGGACCGGGGTCAAACAGGGCTGCGTCATCGCTCCAACCCTCTTCTCAATCTTCCTCGCCGCCATGCTGCACCTCACAATCTGGAGTGAAACTAAACTACAGAACCAGTGGGAAGCTGTTCAACCTACGCCGCCTCCAGGCCCGGTCCAAGATCACCCCAACCTCTGTCGTTGAGCTGCAGTATGCGGACGATGCCTGCATCTGTACACATTCAGAGGCTGAACTCCAGGATATAGTCAATGTATTCACTGAGGCATATGAAAACATGGGCCTTACGCTTAACATCCGTAAGACAAAGGTCCTCCACCAGCCTGTCACCGCCGCACAGCACTACCCTCCAATCATCAAGATCCACGGCGCAGCCCTCGACAATGTGGACCATTTCCCATATCTCGGGAGCCTCTTATCAACAAAGGCAGACATTGATGCGGAGATTCAACATCGCCTCCAGTGTCCTAGTGCAGCCTTTGGCAATCTGAGGAAAAGAGTGTTTGAAGACCAGGCCCTCAAATCCACCACCAAGCTCGTGGTCTACAGGGCTGTTGTAATACCCACCCTCCTGTATGGATCTGAGGGATGGATGCTGTATAGAAGGCACCTCAAGTCGCTGGAGATATATCACCAACGATGTCTCCGCAAGATCCTGCAAATCCGCTGGTAGGACAGGCGCACCAATATCAGTGTCCTCATCCAGGCTAACATCCCCAGTATTGAAGCACTGACCACACTCGATCAGCTTCGCTGGGCAGGCCACATAGTTCGCATGCCAGATACAAGACTCCCTAAGCAAATGCTTTATGCAGAGCTCCTTCGTGGTAAACGAGCCAAAGGAGGACAGTGGAAACGTTATAAGGACACGCTCAAAGCCTCCCTGGTAAAGTGCAACATCACCACTGACACCTAGGAGACCCTGGCCGAAGACCGCCCGAGGTGGGGAAAGTGCATCCGGGAAGGCGTTGAGTTCTTCGAGTCTCAACGCAAAGAGCGTGAAGTGGCTAAGCGCAGGCAACGGAACGAGTGCGTGGCAAACCAGCCCCACCGATCCCTTCCCTCGACGAATGTCTGTCCCATCTGTGACAGAGTCTGTGGCTCTCGTATCGGACTGTTCAACCATCAAAGAACTCATTTGGGGAATGGAAGCAAGTCCTCCTCGATTCCGAGGGACTGCCTATGATGATGATTGAAATTAAACGGGGTTTACATAATAATCAAAACAGACAGATTGCCTTCTCCTGGTTGAGCATAGAAGTCCATACTCTCACACAAAAGATATTAGATTGCCCATCAGCAATGGGACTTTATCTGAGTGTTCTACAGGTTTGGAGTTACATACTTTATTTTTATTCATTCATGGGATGTGGCCATTGCTGGAAAGGCCAGCATTTAGTGCCCATTCCTAACTGCCCTTGAGAAGGTGGAGGTGAGCCGCCTACTTGAACCGCTGCAGTCCATGTGGTGAAGGTACTCCCACAGTACTGTTAGAGGGGGAGTTCCAGGATTTTGACCCAACAACAATGAAGGAATGGTGATGTATTTCTAAGTCAGGATGGTGTGTGACTTGGAGGGGAACTTGGAGTTGATGGTGTTCCCATACACTTGCTGCCCTTGACCTTCCAGGTGGTAGAGGTCGCGGGTTTGGGAGGTGCTGTCGAAGGGGCCTTGGCAAGTTGCTGCAGTGAATCTTCTAGATGTGCACATTGCAGCCACGGTTCACCGGTGGTGGAGGGAGTGAATATTTAAGGTGGTGGATGGGGTACTAATCAAGTGGCCTGCTTTGTCCTGGATGATGTCGAACTTCTTGAGTATTGTTAGAGCTGCACTGATCCAGGCAAGTGGAGAGTATTCCATCACACTCCTGACTTGTGCCTTGTAGATGATGGAAAGGCTTTGGGGAGTCAGGAGGTGGGACACTCACCATAGAATACCCAGCCTCTGTCCCGCTCTTGTAGCCACAATATTTATGTGGCTGGTCCAGTTAAGTTACTGGTCAATGGTGACACCCAGGATGTTGATGGTGGGGGATTTGGCGATGGTAATGCAATTGAATGTCAAGAGACAGTGATTAGACTCTCTCTTGTTGGAGATAGTCATTTTCTGACACTTGTGTTGTGCGAATGTTACTTGCCACTTATCAGTCCAAACCTGAATGTCATCCAACTCTTGCTGCATGCGGGCACGGACTGCTTCATTATCTGAGGAGTTGCGAATGGAACTGAACACTGTGAAACATAGAAACATAGAAACATAGAAAATAGGAGCAGTAGTAGGCCATTCGGCCTTTCGAGTCTACACCGCCATTCAATATGATCATGGCTGATCCTCTAGCTCAACACCATATTCCCACTTTTTCCCCATACCCCTTGATGTCTTTTATTTCTAGAAATTTATCTATCTCCCTCTTAAATATATTCAGTGACTTGGCCTCCACAGCCTTCTGCGGTAGAGAATTCCACAGGTTCACCACCCTCTGAGTGAAAACATTTCTTCTCATCTCGGTCCTAAATTTCCTCGCCCGTATCCTGAGAACATCCCCACTTCTGACTCTATGATGGAGGGAAGGAATTGATGAAGTATACATCATACTTTGAGTCTAATGCATAATTACTGTAAGATTTTAATGATAATAAAGGGGTCTTACTTTGTATATAACATATAGAGAGAAGTGTCAAGGTGACGGAGTCTATGTTTTGTGGAAAAGATGCTCCTTGTGAAATTCATTTACCTTCAACTAGTGAGAATCAGTGTCATAGTGAATATGACACTGGACTGGTAACCCAGAAGTTGTGAATTCAAATTCCATCATGGCAAGCTATGAAATTGAATTCAACTACCTGGAAATTTGTGGGCTAGCACCAGAAGATGCAGTTGGATTGTTGTATTTTCACTTTGGGGGCAGTAACCCAAATTTAGATAGCAGGGTGGGACTTCCGCGCCTAGCACAAAAAGTCCCGCCTCCCGGATGTTACCGCCCCCAAATGGGGCGCAACGGAATTTCACCCCCTGTGTCTTTTTTATATTAAAAAAAATGATTCCAAAGAGGATTGATCAAAATGAGAACAATATGGATTTTCATACTGTCAAGTTTTAGACGAATTTAAATTTGGAACTTGTTTTGCTTCTCATCTCCATTCAGTATGCCGCTGGATGTTATTTTTGCCTTCATTTATCGTAGATAGTGAATGGGAGCTGCTTGAAATGTTCCACTTATAATTGAACTTTGTTTAATCTAGCATGATTACTATTTCACTCATATACAGTTTTCAGAAACACTGAGGTAGTGTCCCGTTTGGGGAGTTAACTTTTGAAATTTTGAAATTTTAGCCCCAGGTACTAAAGATTCTGAACTACTAAATTGGGTGTTAGCTGCCCAGAAAGGAACTGGAGTACTAAATCAATCGCTAATGACCTCAGTAGGGCGCTACAGGGGCACTACCAGCAGAGTGATAATGAATTTCTGGCGCAATGCATTCAGCAATAATCCTTCACACTGGCTCATTCCAGCCAGATGCTCATTTTCAGCATTGCTGGCTCGGATGGTGACCTGCAAGTAAGTGAATCCCCTGAAAGCAATGGCTGATCCCACTCCCATGGAGAGATCGTCATTTCACAGACTTGGCATCGGAGGCATTAGCAGCTGCAGTGGAGCGAAGGAGGGCAGTGCTGTTCCCGGCCAATGGAAGGAGGTCATTGCCCCAGGTCTTCAGAGCAATGTGGTGGGAAGTAGCTCATGAGGTCTCAGCCAGTAGTGTGGTGTAATGCAGCCCGACACAGTGGCAGAAGAAAGTTAACCACCAGGTGGTCAAGGTGAGTACATGCTTCAACAAGTCCTACATACCAGCATCTGAACCTCAGTCTGTGCACACTGTGCAAAGCACCACACCCCACCACTCACCGACCAAACATCTGCATCTACTCAAACACACATCCACATCTCACGCCTTGCCTACAATCACAGCTATTCAACAATAGCTGGACTCTGACTCACACACATTAGTTTCTTTTGCAGATCAAGATGGCCCACAATAGGAGGGAGCAGCAGAGAACAGGCAGGGGAATTTGTAATACAGATTGAGGGTGAGGAAGTTGTGTCAGAAACGAGTGTACTATGCTTAAACAAAGGGGACTACAGTGGGATGAGGGCAGAGTTGGCTAAAGTAGACTGGGAACACAGACTAAACGATGGCACAATTGAGGAACAGTGGAGGACTTTTAAGGAGCTCTTTCATAGTGCGCAACAAAAATATATTCCAGTGAAAAAGAAGGGCGGTAAGAGAAGGGATAACCAGCCGTGGATAACCAAGGAAATAAAGGAGAGTATCAAATCAAAGACCAATGCGTATAAGGTGGCCAAGGTTAGTGGGAAACTAGAGGATTGGGAAAATTTTAAACAACAGCAAAGAATGACTAAAAAAGCAAAAAGAAAGGAAAGATAGATTACGAAGGTAAACTTGCGCAAAACATAAAAACAGATAGTAAAAGCTTTTACAGATATATAAAACGGAAAAGAGTGACTAAAGTAAATGTTGGTCCCTTAGAAGATGAGAAGGGGGATTTAATAATGGGAAATGTGGAAATGGCTGAGACCTTAAACAATTATTTTGCTTCGGTCTTCACAGTGGAAGACACAAAAACCATGCCAAAAATTGCTTGTCATAGGAATGTGGGAAGGGAGGACCTTGAGACAATCACTATCACAAGGGGCGTAGTGCTGGACAGGCTAATGGGACTCAAGGTAGACAAGTCCCCTGGTCCTGATGAAATGCATCCCAGGGTATTAAAAGAGATGGCGGAAGTTATAGCAGATGCATTCGTTATAATCTACCAAAATTCTCTGGACTCTGGGGAGGTACCAGCAGATTGGAAAGCAGCTCATGTAAAGCCTCTGTTTAAAAAGGGGGGCAGACAAAAGGCAGGAAACTATAGGCTGGTTAGGTTAACGTCTGTAGTGGGGAAAATGCTTGAAACTATCATTAAGGAAGAAATAGCGGGACATCCAGATAGGAATAGTGCAATCAAGCAGACGCAGCATGGATTCATGAAGGGGAAATCATGTTTAACTAATTTACTGGAATTCTTTGAGGATATAATGAGCATGGTGGATAGAGGTGTACCGATGGATGTGATGTATTTAGATTTCCAAAAGGCATTCGATAAGATGCCACACAAAAGGTTACTGCAGAAGATAGAGGTACGCGGAGTCAGAGGAAATGTATTGGCATGGATAGAGAATTGGCTGGCGAACAGAAAGCAGAGAGTCGGGAAAAATGGGTCCTTTTCGGGTTGGAAATCAATGGTTAGTGGTGTGCCACAGGGATCGGTGCTGGGACCACAACTGTTTACAATATACATCGATGACCTGGAAGAGGGGACAGAGTGTAGTGTAACAAAATTTGCAGATGATACAAAGATTAGTGGGAAAGCGGGTTGTGTAGAGGACACAGAGAGGCTGCAAAGAGATTTGGATAGGTTAAGCGAATGGGCTAAGGTTTGACAGATGGAATACAATGTTGGAAAGTGTGAGGTCATCCACCTTGGGGAAAAAAAACAGTAAAAGGGAATATTATTTGAATGGGGAGAAATTACAACATGCTGAGGTGCAGAGGGTCCTGGGGGTCCTTGTGCATGAATCCCAAAAAGTTGGTTTGCAGGTGCAGCAGGTAGTCAGGAAGGCGAATGGAATGTTGGCCTTCATTGCGACAGGGATGGAGTACAAAAGCAGGGAGGTCCTGCTGCAACTGTATAGGGTATTGGTGAGGCCGCACCTGGAGTACTGCGTGCAGTTTTGGTCACCTTACTTAAGGAAGGATATACTGGCTTTGGAGGGGGTACAGAGACAATTCACTAGGCTGATTCCGGAGATGAGGGGGTTACCTTATGATGATAGATTGAGTAGACTGGGTCTTTATTCGTTGGAGTTCAGAAGGATGAGGGGTGATCTTATAGAAACATTTAAAATCATGAAAGGGATAGACAAGATAGAGGCAGAGAGGCTGTTTCCACTGGTCGGGGAGACTAGAACTAGGGGGCACAGCCTCAAAAAGGGGGAGCCAATTTAAAACCGAGTTGAGAAGGAATTTCTTCTCCCAGAGGGTTGTGAATCTGTGGAATTCTGTGCCCAAGGAAGCAGTTGAGGCTAGCTCATTGAATGTATTCAAGTCACAGATAGATAGATTTTTAACCAATAAGGGAATTAAGGGTTACGGGGAGAGGGTGGGTAAGTGAAGCTGAGTCCACGGCCAGATCAGCCATGATCTTATTGAATGGCGGAGCAGGCTCGAGGGGCTAGATGGCCTACTCCTGTTCCTAATTCTTATGTTCTTATGTAGGGGTGATGCGCAGTTCCAGCAGCTGTCAGACATTGAGGAGCAAGTGCTGCCATTGGGCAGCAGGTGGTGTGTGTAAAATCCTTACTCTACTGCATGAAACCACACGAGGCACATTCTGGGAACAAGGTCACTCTCTGTGACCTCTATTCACAGCACTCCACAAGTGATGACCCTGCGTGGGACCTCCCTTTATATACCTGGGAGATCAGGTAAGGAGTGTCTCCCACAAATTCACCCCTTGTGGTCAAGGTGTGCATCAAGGTTGTGTATATACAGTAATACAGTGGTGTTGCAGTGTGGTTACATACATCACCTTCCCACCCCCCCCACCCCCAAAGACTTGTTGGGATCATAGGTTTCGTCTTTCAGGTGGTCTAGGCTCCCTCGTGGAGCGCCGCAGTTGGGGCTCTGGTTGTTGAACACTGACATGAGTGTCTGTCACCTGTGGTGATTCCGGCCTGTCCAGGCTGACCGCAGGGAATGTGCATTCTTCTGATTGCTCTTGTTGCTCGTTCACATCGGTGGTATGAGCTCCATCTCATGGTCTTCTTCAGCTTCCTCAGTGTCGATGCTGAACCTTTTTTTTACTTGGTCCAGATGCTTATGGCATATCTGACCATTGTTGAGTTTTACCATGAGGACCCTATTCCCCTCTTTGTCAATTACAGTACCCTCAAGCCATTTGGGACCCAAGGCGTGATTGAGGACGAATACAGGATCATTTATTTCTATACATCTCCCCCTCGAATTGCGGTCATTGTACTTGTTCTGTGACTTGCGCTTGCCCTCAACTATGTCGGTTAGGACTAGGTGAATGAGGGACAACCGGGTTTTGAGTGTCCATTTCATTAGTAGCTCTGTGGGCAGGACTCCTGTGAGCGGGTACGGTTGGGATCTATAGGCAGCAGGAGGCGCGATAGGCAGCATTGAAGGGAGGGTCCTTGAATCCTGAGCATACCTTGCTTAATGATTTGGATTGCACATTCCGCCTGGCCATTGGAGGCCGGCTTGAACGGCGCAGTCCTGACATGGTTGATGCCATTGCCCGACATAAACTCCCGGAATTCGTAGCTTATGAAGCATGGGCCATTGTCACTAACCAGGATGTCCGGCAAGCCATGGGTTGCAAAGGTTGCACGTAGGCTTTTCACGGTGATGGATGACGTGCATGAATTCAGAATGATGCACTCAATCCATTTCGAGGAGGCATCTACCACAATAAGGAACATCTTTCCCATGAACGGGCCTGCGTAGTCAACATGAATGCGTGACCACGGCCTGGTGGGCCAGGGCCACGGGCTGAGTGGGGGCATTACCCAGCTGGGCACACGTCGTGCACCTGCGAACACAGTATTCCACGTCTGAATCAATTCCAGGCCACCAAACGTGTGACCGGGCAATGGCCTTCATCAGCACAATGCCTGGGTGCTCACTGTGGAGTTCCTTGATGAATGCCTCCCTGCCCTTCTGGGGCATAACTACTTGACTGCCCCATAGTAGGCAGTCGGCTTGGATGGAGAGCTCATCTATCTGTCTGTGGAACGGTCTGACCTCCTCATGGCATGCTCCGTGTGCGGGCACCCAATCCCCAGTCAGAACACATTTCTTAATCAGGGATAGGAGGGGATCTCTGTTTGTCCAGATTTTGATCTGGCGGGCTGTGATGGGGGAGCCTGCACTGTCAAAGGCATCGACAGCCATGACCATCTCGGCACTTTGCTCCGCTGCCCCCTCAGTGGTGGCCAGTGGAAGCCTGCTGAGCACGTCAGCGCAATTTTCAGTGCCGGGCCGGTGCCGGATGGAGTAGTCATAAGCAGCCAGCGTGAAAGCCCATCGCTGTATGCGGGCTGATGCGTTGGCATTGACAGCCTTGCTGTCTGACAACAGGGATGTTAATGGCTTGTGGTCCGTCTCGAATTCGAACTTCCTACCAAAGAGGTACTGATGCATTTTTTTTACACCATAGACACATGCGAGCGCTTCTTTCTTGACCATCCCATATCCCCATTCTGCTTGAGAGAGCAACCTAGAGGCATAAGCCACAGGTTGTAGTTGACCCTCAGCATTGCCCTGCTGCAACACGCACCCAATCCCATAGGACGATGCATCACATGTCAGGACCAAATTTTTACAGGGGTCGTACAGGGTCAACAACTTGTTTGAACAAAGTAGGTTTCGCGCCCGATCAAAAGCCCGTTCCCGGCAGTCCCCCCAAAACCAATCGCAACCCTTACGCAGGAGCACATGTCGCGGCTCCATCAACGTGCTCAAGTTCGGCAGAAAGTTCCCGAAATAGTTCAACAGTCCCAGAAATGAACGCAACTCCGATGTGTTGCGGGGCTTGGGTGCTCGTCGAATCGCCTCTGTTTTGGATTCAGTGGGCCGAATCCCATCTGCAGCAACCCTCTTGTCCAGAAACTCAACCTCAGGAGCTAAAAACACACATTTAGACTTCTTGAGTCGCAGGTGTAATATCTTACTCAATGGCACAAAACCCACACGAGGCACATTCTATGAACAAGGTCACTCTGTGACCTGAACCTTTATTCACAGGTCCAAGAAGTGATGACCCTGTGTGGGACCTCCCTTTATATACCTGGATGACCAGGTAAAGAGTGTCTCCCACAAATTCACCCCCTGTGGTCAAGGTGTGCATTGCTTAAGTATATACAGTATTTCAGTGGTGTTCCATAGAGGTTACATACATGACATCACCTCCCCCCCAAAGTCTTATTGGGATCATAGGTTAAGTCTTTCAGGTGGTCTATGCTCCCTCATGGAGCGCTGCAGTTGGGGCTCCGGTTGTTGAGCTTTGGCGTGAGTGTCTGTCACCTGTGGTGATTCCGGCCTGTCCGGGCTAACCGCCGGGACTGTACATTCTTCTGATTGCTCTTGTTGCTCGTTCACTGGCGGTGGTGTGAGCACCATCTCATGATCTTCCTCGAGTTCCTCAGTGTCCATGCTGAAGCTTTTTTTTACTTGGTCCAGATGCTTGCGGCATATCTGCCCATTGTTAAGTTTAACCACGATGACCCTGTTCCCCCCTTTGTCCATTACAGTACCCTCAAGCCATTTGGGCCCGACAGCGTGATTGAGGACAAATCCGGGGTGATTTATTTCTATACATCTCCCCCTTGAGTTTCGATCATGGTACTTATTTTGGGACTGGCGCTTGCCCTCAACAATGTCGGACAGGACTGGATGAATGAGGGACAGCCGAGTTTTGAGTGTTCGTTTCATAAGTAGCTCAGCGGGCGGGACCCCCGTGAGCGAGTGGAGTCGTGACCTATAGGCCAGCAGGAGGCGTGATAGGCGGCATTGAAGGGAGGGTCCTTGAATCCTGAGCATGCCTTGTTTAATGATTTGGACCGCACGTTCTGCCTGGCCATTGGAGGCCAGCTTGAACGGTGCTGTCCTGACATGGTTGATGCCATTGCCCTACATGAACATCCGGAATTCGTAGCTCATGAAACATGGGCCATTATCGCTAACAAGGATATCCAGCAAGCCGTGGGTTGCAAAGACCACACGTAGACTCTTCACAGTGGTGGATGTTGTGCACAAATTCAAAATGATGCACTCGATCCATTTCGAGTACGCATCTACCACAATGAGAAACATTTTTCTCATGAATGGGCCCGCATAGTCTACATGAATATGTGACCATGGCCTGGTGGGCCAAGGCCAAGGGCTGAGCGGGGCCTCCCTGGGGGCATTACCCAGCTGGGCACACGTCGCGCACCTGCGAACACAGTGTTCCAGGTCTGAATCAATTCCCAGCCACCAAACATGTGACCGGGCAATGGCCTTCATCAGCACGATGCCTGGATGCTCGTTGTGGAGTTCCCTGATGAATGCTTCCCTGCCCCTCTGGGGCATGACTACCCGGCTGCCCCATAGTAGGCAGTCAGCTTGGATGGAGAGCTCGTCCATCCGCCTGTGAAACGGTCTAACCTCCTCAGGGCATGATCCGTGTGCGGGCCCCAATCCCCAGTCAGGACACATTTCTTAATCAGAGATAGGAGGGGATCTCTGTTTGTCCAGATTTAGATCTGGCGGGCTTTGATGGCATAAATGTCCATTCAGCCTGCCATTGTCTCTGTTGAAAACCTACTCTGGGGTCTATTGCTGCCTGGGGTGTGTCGAATTGCCCTTGCCTGCCTGCGGGGCTCTGAGTCGCGTTTATGATATTGAATCTCTGATCCCCCGCAGCATTGGAGGAAGAATTGCGCATGTATATTATTTTGGTTTCCTCCTCCCCCGCCATGAAAGTCTGAGCCATCAACGCCGTCGCTTCCAAAGTCAAGTCCTTGGTCTCAATTAACTTTCGGAAAATCCCCGCATGACCGATGCCCTCAATAAAGAAGTCCCTTAACATCTCCCCCCTGCAGGCGTCTGTGAACTTACAGAGGCTGGCCAATTGCCAGAGGTCCGCAACGAAGTTCGGTATGCTCTGTCCTTCACGACGTCGATGGATATAGAATCTGTGTCGGGCCATGTGTATGCTGCTCGCCGGTTTGAGGTGCTCACTAATTAGTTTGCTGAGCTCTTCAAAGGTTTTGTCCGCCGGCTTTTCGGGTGCTAGTAGGTCCTTCATGAGCGCGTACTTCTTAGGTCCGCAGCTGGTCAGCAGGTGGGCCCTTCGCTTGTCGGCCGCTGCATCTCCCAGCCATTCTTTCGTGATAAAGCTTCGCTGGAGCCTCTCAATGAAATCGTCCCAGTTCTCACCAACACAGTACCGTTCCTCTGTGCTACCGGTGTCCATTCTCGTGGGCCGTTGATTCCCGTTTCTCGTCGCCAATGTTATATCCTTACTCAATGGCACAAAACCCACATGAGGCACATTCTATGGACAAGGTCACTCTATAACCTGAACCTTTATTCACAGGACCACGAAGTGATGACTCTGCGTGGGACCTCTCTTTATATACCTGGATGACCAGGTAAGGAATGTCTCCTACAAGTTCACCCCCTGTGGTCAAGGTGTGCATTGCTTAAGTATATACAGTATTGCAGTGGTGTTGCATAGAGGTTACATACATGACAGCAGGCCTACCCGGTCCAGTCGGCGTAGCACCTCTTCCAGGTTGTGGAGATGTTCCTCGGTGTCTTGACCCGTGATGAGGATGTCGTCCTGGAATACGATCGTTCCAGGAATGAATTTAAGCAGGCTTTCCATGTTTCTTTGAAAAACCGCGGCCGCTGATCAACTGCCAAACGGGCACCTGTTATAAACGAACAGTCCCTTGTGCGTGGTGATGGTGGTCAGTAGTTTAGATTCATCGGCCAGTTCCTGGGTCATATAGGCTGAGGTGAGGTCCAACTTGGTGAACAGCTTGCTGTCTGCCAGCGTGGCAAAGAGGTCCTCCGCTCTCGGGAGCGTGTATTGATCTTGTAGGGACATCCAATTTATGGTGGCCTTGTAATCGCCACAGATCCTGACAGAGCCATCCGCTTTTAGGACGGGAATGATGGGGCTCGCCCAGTCGCTGAATTCAACAGGCGAGATTATGCCCTCTCTCAACAGCCGGTCCAATTCGCTCTCGATCTTTTCCTGCATCACATACGGTACCGCTCTGGCTTTGTGGTGCACTGGCCTGGCATCCGGGGTGATGTGTATCACTACTTTAGTGCCTTTGAAAGTCCCAACGCCAGATTGGAATAGTGAGTCGAATTGTTGTAGAACTTGTGAGCACGAACTTCACTCCACAGATGACATTGCGTGAACATCCCCCCATTCCCAGTTCATTTCGGCTAACCAGCTCCTCCCCAACAGTGCGGGACCATTACCCAGGACAATCCAGAGTGGCAGCCAATTCACTAACCCGTTGTGTGTGACAGCCAGCATTGCACTGCCTAGCACCGGAATGATTTCTTTGGTGTAAGTCCGTAATTGTGTCTCAATATGTTCTAATTTGTGTCTACTGGCTTTAAGTGGCCATCGCTTCTCGAATTGCTGAATGCCCATGAGTGACTGGCTGGCCCCAGTGTCCAGCTCCATGCGCACTGGGATGCCGTTTAATAAAACCCTCATCATCATTGGTGGCGTTTTGGTGTATGAACTGTTCACCGCATGGACCCGCTGAACCTTGGCGTCCATCGATATGTTACCCAAAAGACATCCTGCCTCAAAGGATCCTCTTCTGGTCCATCCGCCTCGTATATTAGTCTGGTTGCAGGCTTCCTGCACATTCGAGCTAAATGGCCACTGAGATTTCAGTTTCTGCAGACAAACTGTTGAAATCTGCAAGATCTGGCTGAGTGTTTTCCCCCACACCTCCAGCATGAGTTAAAGTTTCCATTGTTGAAGACAAAGGGACTATGGCCAGGCATTCCGCGCTGACTGTCCCTTTGACTCTTTGACTGCTCTTAAGTACCCTATTGGTGGGTGTCAATGGCTCCATCCCGGGCCGCATTGTCTGCTGTGATCCGATCAGTTTGGTAAGTTCTTCAAAGGTTTTGTCCGACGGCTTTTCAGGTGCTAGTAAGTCCTTCATGAGCGCGTAAGTCTTTGGTCCGCAGCTGGTCAGGAGATGAGCCCTTCGCTTGTCGGCCGCTGCATCCCCCAGCCATTCTTTTGTAACGAAGCTTTGCTGAAGCTTCTCGACAAAATCGTCCCAGTCTTCCCCAACACAGTACCATTCCTCTGCACTACCGGTGGCCATTCTCGTGGGTCGTGAGTTCCCGTTTCTCGTCGCCAATGTAAAGTCCTTACTCCAATGCATGAAACCACATGAGGCACATTCTGGGGACAAGGTCACTCTCTGTGACCTTAAATCTTTATTCACAGCACTCCACAAGTGATGACCCTGCATGGGATCTCTCTTTATATACCTGTGTGATCAGGTAAGGAGTGTCTCCCACAAGTTCACCCCTTGTGGTCAAGGTATGCATCTAGGTTGTGTGTATAGAGTAATACAGTGGTGTTACATTGTGGTTACATACATGACAATGGGCGCCATGGCCGTCAGCCCCATTGGGGGCAACAACAGTATTTTCATCCCCTCTCCTACTCTCATCTCACTTCCGTCTCACACCACAAGCCTTTAACACTTTCAAGCTTCTGATAACTTCTGGATTACTTGCTCCATTCCTGCCCCCGCGCCCCCCTCCCCCCCCCCGCCCCGCCCCGTCCTCAGATTAACGTGAGTCTTGTGCATTTATGCATTCAAATAATCAGCAACCAGATGAGTAGCCTGTCCCTCAGCCCCCCCACTGAGAGTAAGGAAGGAGAAGAGGAGGAGGGCTCAAGCACCACATCACTGCATCTCTATCCCCCAGGCACCACCTTAGATACTGGCACTACGCGATCTTTGGAGGCAAGTTTAGTAGAGGGGTCTGCATTGAGTGATGCACCGGGGACAAGCGGGCTGCAGCAAGGCCAAGGGGAAAGGGTACCTCGGGGGCCGGTCCCCGGAGGGCGAGTTCGTGCACATGTTCTACTGCACAATACTCAGATGAGGACCAAGAAGGGTGATGGCCATGCACTCTGACATGATAGGTGCAATGGCAAGGGTATCAAGAACCTCTCCGCAATGGTAAGGAGCGTAGAGGAATTCGCATCCAGTATTGCACAGAGTTCTGCGCACACCATGGAGCCCATAATTTCTGGTCTGCAATGGATGGTGGACTCCCAGAGAGACCGTGTGGATCCAGACCTTATGACGCGTATCATGGGCGATGTGGCAGCTTCCATTGCAGCACAGGCAGAAGCAACGCAACATCTTAGTGCTGTAATGCAGACAATGGTTGCTGGCATGGAAGCTCAGACTACTCTCATGCAGTCTCAGCTGGATGCCATGCAAGTTCTGACTGCTACCATCATCGCTGGGTCCACCACAGTCCACTGGGGATTTCACGATGTTGCAGCAGACCACCAATCTGTGCTCCAGCAGATTAGTAGGGATGCTGAGGTGCTGCCCCGGGGAAGCGGCAGTGGATCAGTGGAGCAGGAGCATGCTGTCCTCTCTCAGGATGACAGCATTCCTGATTCCACCACTGCCACTCTGTCATTGCTCTTGTCGCTGCCTGTCACTCAGCCAGCCCAGAGTATCGCCGCCCAGCCTAAAATGGTGCAGTCTACAACTGGGCCTTCCAGGCACGGAGCTGGTCGAGGACATCCTGCAAGGCCATCTGTACCCTCTCGCACCGACACTCAGTAGTCTTCCACCAGCCCTGCTGCAGCCACTGGCGAGATACTACGAAGGGGCAGTAGAGTAGGAAAAGGCACTGTAAAGAGGGGAGGTAAGGGTTTGCACAAGGGTGATTAGTCAATATTGTTGTATATATGTGGTTAATGTTTTTTGATAAATTTATTACTGGAATGTTGCACATTTGGCGCAGTCTCTCATTTCAGTTTGGGGATGTGGCATGGAATAACAAATTGGTGAAAGGATGGGGATGTGCTGAGCAACCGGGAAGTGGCCTCGAGTTCATTGGAACCGAAGCCTGATATGGCGATCACGGACCGCCCTTCCACAAGGCCGATTCAGCAGCTGACTCCTCCTTCATTGCTGTTCCTCCTCCTCCTCCCCATCTCCTCCTCCTCCTCTGACATCAGTGGTGGGGAAAATGTTGGAATCAATTATTAAGGATGAAATAGCAGCGCATTTGGAAAGAGGTGACATGATAGGTTCAAGTCAGCATGGATTTATGAAAGGGAAATCATGCTTGACAAATCTTCTGGAATTTTTTGAGGATGTAACCAGTAGAGTGGACAAGGGAGAACCAGTGGATGTGGTGTATTTGGACTTTCATAAGGCTTTCATAAAGCAGGAATGGGGTACTGAAGTTGCATGTTCAGCCATGAATTAATTGAATGGTGGTGCAGGCTCGAATGGCCTACTCTTGCACCTATTTTTTATGTTTCTATGTTTTGACAAGGTCTCACACAAGAGATTGGTGTGAAAAATCAAAGCACATGGTATTGGGGGTAATATACTCTCGTAGATAGAGAACTGGTTGGCAGACAGGAAGCAGAGAGTCGGGATAAACGGGTCCTTTTCAGAATGGCAGGCAGTGACCAGTGGAGTGCCACAGGGCTCAGTGCTGGGACCCCAGCTCTTTACAATATACATCAATGATTTGGATGAAGGAATTGAGTGTAATATCTCCAAGTTTGCAGATGACACTAAACTGGGTGTGGTGTGAGCTGTGAGGGGGATGCTAAGAGGCTGCAGGGTGACTTAGACAGATTAGGTGAGTGGGCAAATGCATGGCAGATGCAGTACAATGTGGATAAATGTGAGGTTATCAACTTTGGGGGCAAAAACACGAAGATAGAATATTATCTGAATGGTGGCAGATTAGGAAAAAGGGAGATGCAACGAGACCTGGGTGTTATGGTTCATCAGTCATTGAAAGTTGGCATGCAGGTACAGCAGGCGGTAAAGAAAGCAAATGGTATGTTGGTTTCTTGCATATTTTTGCCAGCGTTTGTAACCAGAGCCAAATAATTGGACAATGCAGCTTTAAGTCCACTTTTAAACAAGTAATACCTCAACAATGGCTCTTTCCTGCAATGATACTGCTCCTTCTGCATATCCAGTACCAGAAAATTCTGGCTTATGTTTTGCATTTAAGTGGATGGATTTAGTCAAAATAATCTCTGCATCTATTATTTATAATCAGTGCTGGTTGTTATTCCAGTTTTAGTTTTTTGGCGTAATAAAGTTCTGTGAACAATAAATTAATCATTATTGTTAGTTAGTCATCCTGTGTTACAGGTAAGTTGTTTAATATCTGAGGGGGCTTTCATGCGCGTAATGCACGAAACCAAGCCCTGTTTTTCTCCATAATTATAATATTTCTTCCCAATCCCTTTTAAATGATCTCGATGTGTTTACATGCTGTTCAACAAAGCTTTTATCTTTCTTCAAAGCCTGTCAGTGGCACCATTTAAGATCGGCTCCCAGGGATCGGTAAACTCCAGCAGCAACATAGTTTGAATACTGTTATCATGGTACGGTGGTTCCTGGCTAACTTTAACCTGTGGTCAATACAATCTTGTGAATGTCCTGTTCGTCGATGTGACGGATGCTAGTGTCGGGGAATAAAACATTTTCTATTTTCAGCTCCTGAGTCTTAATTTTCCAGTCCGGAATGGCTAAAAACAAGTGGAGTGTCCCAGTTCCATCCAATTTTGCAACTTTGGCCTCGTGCAGGAAGTAATCCTAATTGGGGCAAGCATGGGGGGTGGGGGGGGAGGGGGGCGGGGTGGCGGCGGGGGATGTAAAATCAAGCTTCAGGTGAAATTTCAAAGGACATGGACACATCTAAGCAAGTAGTAAAATGGAGGCAAAAATTTTTACAGCCTCTGAAAATGCATAAAAGGCATTTCAATCTTTTTGCAGCTTTGCCAATGCTGAAGGGGAAGAGTAGAAAGAAATGACAAGCAAAATAAACCAATGCAGAGCCAAGAAACTGAGTCTGCAGGCTACTAACAGAGCAACTCCACATCCAAGCCTTTGTTTGATGGCTGGTGAAGAGGAGTTGGTGCTGCATGAGGTGATTACAAGAGAGGTGGTCCAGTTTTCCACTCTAGGCCACCAACTCCATCGATCAGCATTACTGCATGCCTGGAAGAAACTGGAGGGAAATGAGAAACAGTAACTACTCATTACGTAGCCAGTTGTTATGATCTGGAATGCACTGCCTGAAATAATGGTGGAAGCAGATTCAATAGCAATGTTGAAAAGGGAATTGGATAAATAAGAACATAAGAAATAGGAACAGGAGTAGGCCATACAGCCCTTCGAGCCTGCTCCGCCATTCAATAAGATCATGGCTGATCTGATCATGGACTCAGCTCCACTTCCCCACCCGCTCCCCATAACCCCTTATCCCCTTATCGTTTAAGAAACTGTCTATTTCTGTCTTAAATTTATTCAATGTCCCAGCTTCCACAGCTCTCTGAGGCAGCAAATTCCATAGATTTACAACCCACTGAGAGAAGAAATTTCTCCTCATCTCAGTTTTAAATGGGCGGCCCCTTATTCTAAGATCATGATCTCTAGTTCTAGTTTCCCCCATCAGTGGAAACATCCTCTCTGCATCCACCTTGTCAAGCCCCTTCATAATCTTATACGTTTTGATAAGATCACCTCTCATTCTTCTGAATTCCAATAAGTAGAGGCCCAACCTACTCAACCTTTCCTCATAAGTCAACCCCCTCATCCCTGGAATGAACCCAGTGAACCTTCTCTGAACTGCCTCCAAAGCAAGCATATCCTTTCGTAAATATGGAAACCAAAACTGCATGCAGTATTCCAGGTGTGGCCTCACCAATACCTTATATAGCTGTAGCAAGACTTCCCTGCTTTTACACTCCATCCCCTTTGCAATAAAGGCCAAGATTCCATTGGCCTTCCTGATCACTTGCTGTACCTGCATACTATCCTTTTGTGTTTCACGCACAAGTACCCCCAGGTCCCGCTGTACTGCGACACTTTGCAATCTTTCTCCATTTAAATAATAACTTGCTCTTTGATTTTTTTCTGCCAAAGTACATGACTTCACACTTTCCAACATTATACTCCATCTGCCAAATTTTTGCCCACTCACTTAGCCTGTCTATGTCCTTTTGCAGATATTTTGTGTCCTCCTCACACATTGCTTTTTCTCCCATCTTTGTATCGTCAGCAAACTTGGCTATGTTACACTCAGTCCCTTCTTCCAAGCCGTTAATATAGATTGTAAATAGTTGGGGTCCCAGCACTGATCCCTGCGGCACTCGACTAGTTACTGGTTGCCAACCAGAGAATGAACCATTTATCCCGACTCTCTGTTCTCTATTAGTTAGCCAATCCTCTATCCATGCTAATATATTACCCCCAACCCCGTGAAGTTTATCTTGGAAAGGACCAATTTGCAGGGCTGTAGGGAAAGAGCAGGGGAGTGGGTCTAATTGTATATCTCTTTCAAAAAGCTGACACAGGCATGATGGAACAAATGGCCTCTTTCTGTACTGTATGATTCTATGATTATTTGATGCTATCACTGACCATGCCAGCCCTTCGGTGCATGCTAACTGTAGATGTCCTTGCAACACATGGCATAGTTCTGCATCTGGCTCTTTGCTGACCCAGAACCTGTGAAACCAGTTCTCCATGGCTGTTGCCAGATAGGAGTGCCAGAGCCTGCAGATATGGTTGAAGGCCATGATGGCGTGTGTAGCCAATCAAGCTGTGCTGGCTATTGGTCACGCTGGCAATTTTTCATCTCATCTATCACCACTTAAAGCATGAAATACTGTGAGTGGGGTGCTTCCAAAGTGCCATCGAAGAAGAAGATTAGGTAGGCCTTCGCATTTCACACTCATGCCATCGGGTCTGCTGTCACATCAAACAGTGGCCACTGTTTCTGGCTCCTGTTCGCGAGACACACGCAGTGCTGCGAATGTGAAAGAATTTTCAGATTTTAGCGCCTCTGGGGGGTGGGGGGGTGGGAGGTGATAACGGGACGCAAATGAGTTTGCGACCGGTGCGACGAGATCAGCGACTCTCGCTAAATTTGGCAGGGTTTTGACGTGGTGGTAAGACATTGCGCCCGGAGATCATGACATAATTGCCATGCATAGCGCCCCGGTAGTGCTCCGGATGATAAATTCCCTCTTGCCCTCTGCTTGTGCCGTGCCGTTAACAATGACAGGTAGAGGAGGCAGCTTTCAGTCAGATGTCGGCTGGAGGAGCACTATTTAAAGGCATCAACATCTGGTTTAGTTTGTGTTGAACAATGCTGCTTTGTTACTTTCACCAATTTCGATGTTTTGGAGTTTAGCGAGTGTCTGGCTCATAAAGATTCTTGAGTTTCATTGAGGAGAGATTTGAAAATGCAAGATTTGGATCCATTTCATGGGGGCTGTACTGGCACTGGACCTCACCCTCCAGCATCAACGTTGGAGGCAACAGAGGCACAGAGAAAGAGTGCAAAATGTGGCTAGAGGTAGGAAGGCCAACAGGGCTCCCAACAGGAGGTCTTACCCACCCAGGGTATTCCGGCAGCAGTTCTCCTGCATCAATTTCACTGAGGAATAGTGTGTTTGAAGGCTCCACTTCCGCAAGGGCATGGTCACACAGCTCTGCCACTTCCTGCAGTCACACCTCCTGCTTCACACCAGAGAGGACGGCTCTCTCAGTCACAGTCAAGGTCACCATCGTGCTCAATTTCTATGCCAGCAGATCCTACCAGTGTGCAACAGGCGACATCTCCAACATCTCCCAGTTTGCCGTCCATTGCTCCATCCGTGAAGTCACAGATGTTCTACAGAAGGAGGCGGGAGTACATTTCCTTTCGCATGACCAGACAGAAGCAGCACGAGTGTGCATGTGGCTTTGGCAGGATAGCGGGCGTCCCCATGGAGCAGGGCGCTATTAACTGTACTCACGTCGCTTTGCAGGCACTTCATAACAATCCTGAGGTATTCCGTAACCACAAAGACTACCACTCACTGAATGTACAGATGGTGTGCGACCACACGCGCTGAATCCTCACCATCAATGCCCGCTATCCTGGCAGCAGCCACGTTGCCTTCATCCTGTGCCAGACAGGTAAGCCAGCTCTCTTCCAGCCACCACATCTAGCCCGCGACTGGCAGCTGGGAGACAAGACTATCCATCTTGTGTCCCTTTTCATCATCGTCTGCTGCATGCTGCACAACTTGGCCATCATGAGGGTGCAGCCATAGCCACAAGGCATAGCTACACCACAGGAGGAAAAAGAAGAGGAAGAAGAAACATAGACATAGAAACATAGAAAATAGGTTCAGGAGTAGGCCATTCGGCCCTTCGAGCCTGCATCACCATTCGATAAGATCATGGCTGATCATTCCCTCAGTACCCCTTTCCTGCTTTCTCTCCATACCCCTTTATCCCTTCAGCCGTAAGGGCCATATCTAACTCCCTCTTAAATATATCCAATGAACTGGCATCAACAACTCTCTGCAGCAGGGAATTCCATAGGTTAACAACTCTCTGTGTGAAGAAGTTTCTCCTCATCTCGGTCCTAAATGACCTACCCCTTATCCTAAAACTGTGTCCCCTGGTTCTGGACTTCCCCAACATCGGGAACAATCTACCCGCATCTAACCTGTCCCATCCCGTCAGAATCTTGTATGTTTCTATGAGATTCCCTCTCATCCTTCTAAACTCCAATGTATAAAGGCCCAGTTGATCCAGTCTCTCCTCATATGTCAGTCCAACCAACCTGGGAATCAGTCTGGTGAACCTTTGCTGCACTCCCTCAATAGTAAGAACGTCCTTCCTCAGATTAGGAGACAAAAATTGAACACAATTTTCCAGGTGGGGCCTCACCAAGGCCCCATACAACTGCAGTAAGACCTCCCTGCTCCTAAACTCAAATCCCCTAGCTTCAAAGGGCATTACAGAATCGTTACTATTTTGACTGGAGCAAGTGTCTTGCGAGACATAGGCTTGATATTTCCACGGGACTTCTCCCAAACTCCTGCCGTAACCTGAGTGGGATATCGAGGGAACCACCACAAAAATGGTGTAATAAGTGGACAGCGGCAGAAGATCAAAAGAAACCCTGCAGATACCATAGTGTGCAGTGACATGAGCTGTAATCATATAATATTATTGCATAGGTAACATGCAAACTGTTCTTTTTAAATCTGATTTTTAAATTCTGCCCAGCGCATGCCTTTGAAATTCTTACGACTGATAAAAGCTGCTTTTATCAGCGTGACTTTTAAAAAACAGAAAATAAATTTTTTTCAATAATTTAAACATTTAAAATCCTGGTAAATAAGAAAAGTTTATTCTTAGACCCTTTAAATTATGTAAATATATTTTTCAAAAAATTAGTTGCTTGTTTTAAATAATTCATTAAATTCCATTTTGATTAATTTTAAATATGTGATGTTTAAAAAAAAAATATTTTAAGTGTTTGCATGTTTTGGGGGGTATTCCCATTCATACTTATGGTGATTCTGTGCATATCGAACTCACCACAAGTATGAATGGGAATACCCCCATTTTGATGGGTTGGGCCGGCCCATGTGATCCCAGGGACGCGTGCGAAGTGCTTATGTCCCTGGAATATGTGGGCCTCTATGCAGGCCTTCGCAAAGAGGCTCAGGACCATAAGTCTCAGAACCGCCTGCAATTTCTGGTCCATTATATGCTTTTAGCTCATGTCACTGCACACTATGGTTTCTGCAGGTTTTCTTTTAATCTTCTGCCGATGTTGGGGAATTCGGTGATGATAAATGCCGTTGAATGTCAAGGGCTGATGGTTAGACGCTCCCTTGTTGGAGATTGTCATTGCCATTGTATGGCAAGAATGTTATTTGCCACTTATCAACCCAAGCCTGAATGTCATCCAGATCGTGCTGCATGCGGGCATAGACTGCTTCATTATCTGAGGTGTTGCACTGTCAACAACACCTTTCATCACTTTGCTGATGATTGAGAGTAGACTGATGGGGCGGTAATTGGCAGGATTGGATTTGTCCTGTTTTTTTGCGAACAGGACATACCTGGGCAGTTTTCCACATTGTTGTATAGATGCCAGTGTTGTAGCTGTACTGGAACAGTTTGGTTAGAGGCACAACTAGTTCTGGAGCACAAGTCTTCAGCACGACAGCCAGGGTATCGGCAGGTCCCATAGCCTTTGTTGTATCCAGTGTGCTCAGCCATTTCTTGATATCACGTAGAGTGAATCGAATTGGCTGAAGATTGGCTTCTGTGATGGTGGGGACCTCAGGAGGAGGCCGACTTGGCACTTCTAGCTGAAGATGGTTGCAAACTCTTCACCCTTGACTTCCGCACTCGCGTGCTGGGCTCTGCCATCATTGAGGATGGGAATATTCATGGAGCCTCCTCCTCCCGTTAGTTGTTTAATGGCCCACCACCATTCACAACTGGATGTGGCAGGACTACAGAGCTTTGATCTGATCTGTTGGTTGTGGGATTGCTTAGCTCTGCCTTTAGCATGCTGCTTCTGTTGTTTAGTATGCATATAATCCTGTGTTGCAGCTTCCCCAGGTTAGCACCTCATTTTTAGGTATGTCTGGTACTGCTTTTGGCATGCTCTTCTCCACTCCTCATTGATGATGTTAATGGTAGAGTGAGGGATATGCCGGGCCATGAGGTTACAGATTGTGGTAGATATTCTCCTGGGTTCAGCTGCGCTGGTCATTTCCGTAAGTGGATCCTGTGTCTCTGATGTTCAGGAGTTCACCCATACTGCACAATATCTAGTTATGCAATAACATGATACAGGGGAACAATAATGAGACCCACCTTGTTATCTGAACTGGATACCGTGTCCTTCATATGTGCCCAACGTGCACTTTCTCAATTTTCTGGTAGGCAGAGATTGATCAACACTTTAGTGAGATGAAGCTGCAAACTAAGCATTAAGCTGCTTTATTTTAGTCAACATGTGAATGTATAAAGTAGCAGTTAAAGCAAATCTCACTTACTTTAACTTAACAATGTTCTTATTTACAAAGAGGGACCAAGGAATAAACCATGCTATCTTGTCTCAGTTAGCAGCTAAATGTACTGCTTTTGGTCAGTCTTACATGGAATCAGAACAAGGGTTATACTGGGCCTGTTCAGTTCCATTCATGAAGTAGGCTAACGAGACCATACTTGCTTGTTTCTCGGTAGACCTCACCAACTGGCTTCGAACATGTAGCTCTTTTTTTTTTCTTGCTCTCTGTGTCCACAGGGAGTGGGGGTTGACCTCCAACCTTTCCTTTATTCAGGGATTGATCTGTAGGGCTACCAATTAACTTTGCCAACCCTTCCAAGAAAGGATTCTTACCAGATAGTCCATGCTGTGCACGCAAGTAAACATCATCTCACGTTAATGGCCTACTGGAAGCCTGAAATTAGATAATAAATTATCTATTGTCCTAGGTCCTTATGGATATAAATTTCAATGGCTATCTGATAAACTCATCAGTCTCTCTTTGACCTAACAGCCCTAGCAACTTTCCTATGTCAAAAACAGCTGGGAGAAGACTGCATCTTTGAAAACCAATCCATAAAACACAGAACTTGAGTTTGCATCAGAAACATGTTGCAGTTGAACATAAAAATCCCTCATAGTTCAAATAGCCAATAATCCCTAACTGTGACAGGCACATAATAGATAATTTTCTGACTTCAGTCGAGAGACTTGCATGTTGGGACATCACAATAGTAACTCAGGCACATAATATTCTGCCCATAATTTGGACCTAAATTTCTGATATGCATCCTCACCAGGTTAGACTCCTCCCCATGAGGGAAAAGTTGAAAAATGACCCCCATAGTGTCAGCATCAAGCACTGCATAGTCAGATATAGTATGATTAGGTGTAGAGTAAATCTCCTTCTACTCTTCTCAACAGTGTACACCTGCCATAACGAATGTGATATTTTTCCATTTCCCACACCAGCTATCCTCTGACCTTTCAATGAACTAGTGTGAATTCCGAGCTTTTGTTTTGTGCTGTGTGCCTATGACCAACGGAGATTGAATTGAGACTACCAAATTCATTTCAGGTAGGTCTCTTGTAGCAAGCCAACAGAGAAGACTTTGGCCCAGAGTTTCTTCAGAGCTGTCCCTCCGCCGTAACATGACTAAGCACAGTATAAACACAGTTTATTTGTTTAAATGGGGCATGTTCCGCAGCTCCAGTGAAGTTGCAGTATTTGTGCAGGGGCAGATCTAAGGAAATTCCAGTCCTTTGATCTCATTTATACCTTTCAGAAGCAAAAGCAAGATAAAAACACATTACAAAAGCTCACATTCTAGGGACAGTAGCTAGGCAGTCAATACTTTGCACCTTGAGTGGAGCTCTCAGAGCAGGCTATGTCAGGAATTTACATTGCCCCTAATCTCTACAGTGCAGTGACAACATCCCTTTAATAAAAGCAAACCTTACTTCTGCAGTCCCAATGTGCATTTCAACAGCATGATAATTGACAGACTAGAGAGCAGCAGGACATAAATAAAAAGCAATCAATCTACATGCAATGCAGCACTTTTAATATCTCGACTACTAAATGAATTGAAATCAGGATTTTTTTTATTGGAGCTGCTTATTACTACATTGATTTCATCAAAAAAATAAATATGTGATGTTTCAGCTTTAAAGGATCCCATTAATTGGCTGAAAACATCATGGGGCTGAAATTGGCCACTGCCCAAAACAAGTCGCACCGACTGTTTCCGATGTGTTCCGTCTGCCCTAGTGCATGGGGCAGCCAATCCGGAGAAATTCAGCACTTTGTGTTTTTTTTTGAAGTGGAACGGAAGTAGCCTCATCAGCGGGGCGGAAGTGGAGGTCACGCTGGCGCGTCATAATGTCCCTCCCCATCAGTTCTTTAAGGAGGGCCTCGGAGAACTCTGCAGCCACTATAGTGGCAAACACTGGGCCACCAGGGAGGGTTTCAGCGGGTCTGGCATGCAAGAGGGGGTGGCAGGTTGCCTGTTGGCGACCCGGCCGAACTTGGGGCATAATCATTGGCCCAAGCTGGCAGTCAGCTGGCAAAAAAAAATAACATGGTGTTGCCGGTAGTGCCACCTCCCCTTTAAGTTACACACCATCCTGACTCGATATTTATTACTGTTCCTTCATCATCGCTGTGTCAAAATCCTGAAACTCCCTCCCTAACAGCAAAGGGACTGCAGCGGTTCAGGAAGGTCACCACCACCAGTCAAGAGATGAGCCATTCACCATAGAATACCCAGCTTCTGACCTGCTCTTGTAGACACGGCATTCACATGGCTGGTCCAGTTCAGTTTCTGGTCAAAGGTGGCCCGCAGGATGTCGATGGTGAGGGATTTAGCGATGGTGATGCCATTGAATGTCGCGGGAAGGTGGTAAAATCTCTTGGTGGAGATGGTCATTCCCTGGTATTTGTTTGGTGCAAATGTTACTTGCCACCTATTAGCCCAAGCCTGGATATTGCTGCATATAGGAATGGACTGCTCTCTCTGACCTGGCCTGAACCTGCCTGTAATTCTGAGTCAGCGTTTGGCAGGGGTTACAGCTGGAAGCAAATGAGAATATTCAACCACTGAGAGGTTTGCTGCAGAAGTAACGGTTGCCAGCCTCAGGCTTTCTGACCGCCGACCAGAAACAGCAACCACAAGGCATCCAGGCCAGAAAATCTTCAGCTGCACCTGTTTCACAATAAAGGGCAGCTACATTTTTGGCCCCTCCATGCCCTTACTGCTTGCCCCTCTCAGGTCCTTCGTGAGAATGGACGCAATGTCTAAGACCCATTAGTTCTCTGTTCAGATCTCCACCAAATGGAGAAGCAGGAAAATGAGGCAGGAGGCTTGTCAATGCCACTCCTTCCTCAGTTCCATGACCTTTAAGGCTTGCATGTGGCCTTCTTTTCTGCTGAAGATTGTAAAATCGTGCTTTGATAACATTTATATAGGTGCTACGGTTCTATTTGGCTATGGGGAAGGGGAGGCGATACATAACTAAGTCTGATTCTGTACTCACACAGTCTCGACACTACAACCATGTTTCATCAGGAGTGGGAAAGATGTCTGAGCTTCCCATCCCCTGTCCAGCAGTGCCAAGGCCAGTTGCACCAGCCCAACTGCGGCCCCAAGTCAAATTCAGTTTAAGGTATCAAAAAATCTGTCACATACCTGGTCAGGTTGACAAAGGCTGAAATCTTGAGACTTGTAACACATATATACGTTTTTTTTTAACTTTACGGACCAAAATTGCGCAGCGCTCCATTTGGGGCCGGTAAGAGCCGCGAGGTGGGAATTCCTGCGCCAGGCGTGGAAGTCCCGCCCCACAACCTATATTCGGGTTACCACTCTAGAGAGCAAATGGACGCAAGATATCATGCTCTACTTGTTCTGGGCGCAGCGCTAAGCAATGGGACGTGCAGCGCTGCCGTGTAGACAGGGCCTGCCTTTTCAATAAAGGGGAGGGCCAAACTGCCGACTCTGCGGGCGGGAAACCGGACCATCCAGGGAGTGGAATACCGTGGCAACAGCCCGGCACACAAGCGCAGTGGCGGGCTACAAGATCGCAGCACGGACCCCGCGATTGAGGAGGAAGAAGGCCATTTTTCAAAAATTCTCCACCTCCCCTTTGATTTTCGTCCTTCGAGCAGCCTACAGCTTGGTACACGCCCCCTGAAACTGTCACAGGCATCGCTCCGGGCAAAAACTGGCCGTTGCGCATGATGATGACGGAAGGAACTGAAGGTGAAAAGACAGATTAAGATTTTGGTTCGAACCCCTTTTTCAAGACAGATAAATAATTCTGTATGTTATAAGAATTTATGTATATTTCTTCCATAAGTTCTTTGCTCCTTATGGAATTTTGTAACACATAATGAAGAATCGAGTGAGTGCTCACAGACTGCTCATCATAGATGTTAACAAATTTAAACAGCATGATAATATATGAGAGAAGTGCTGTTATCGAAGCTGAAATTGGCAGCTGCTGATTGTGATACTCTCATACATATTTCATCATTGAGTGACTCAATGTCCTCAGGATAATTTCTGATGGCAGCTACTTTGCTGGTTAGTTCAGCATTATGTTTTCAAGACAATATCGAGATGGTGCTGACGAAACAAAACTGGGGATGGGAATAACAGAATAAGGAGACCAAATATAGTGGGGTGTGAATTGTTCGTTCATTCGGTTGATATTGTGGACAAATGCAACAATGAGGAGACTGGGGAAGGAGAATACGCTGTGAGGAACAATAATAGACCACACGATACAAAACAGTAAAGAGGATACTGACGAGTAGCTTGTTGAAGCACGTAGGCAACAGCAGTAAAGGAGGCAGAACTCTTAGGATGTATAGTCAGAGAACTACAACACAAGCTCCAGTGGTTAATGGGATAGAGTAGAGGACAGTTCTGGTCATTTTACAACTGTGAAGACATCCTGGATTTTGAAAAGGTACAGAGGAGGGTAACTAAACTGAAATCAGGGACTGGACACTTGGGCTTGTGAAGAATTATGTATAATAGACTGCCCAGGGCAACAATGGAAGCATATTCAAGAGGGAGCAGGATATCTTTTAGATGAAAGAAGATATTAAAAGATACAAAACATACAGTATGGTAGGGTATCGTTTGAATTTGGAATCAGGTGACGGCATGACAAGTAATGCCACACAGGCTGCCAATGTGTTCCCACAGGTAACATAGGTCATTTATTTGATCCGGAAAGCGAACAAGAGGGTGTTGCAGATCTAAGTTTTGATATTATTCACATTACTACTGCCATGGTTGCCGAACAGCGGTGCAAACTTAAGGTGACTAAATCTCTAGAACCGGATAGGCTGCATCTGAAGATTTTTACAGAACTAAGGGAGGAGATTGCAGGAACTCTGGCAACAATCTTCCATATATCACTGGATCCTGGAGAGAGTCCTGAGGACTGAAGAAAGACAAAAGCTAATCCTGTTTTTTTTTTAAAGATAGCAAAAGTGACTCAGGAAACTACAAATCAGTGAGTCTGACGTTCATTGTGGGTAAAGTTATAGAAACCCTTATTAAAGATAAGGTTGTGGAGCATCTGGATAGAAATAAGATCATAAAATATGGCCAATATGGGTTCATGAAGAGGAGATCTTGCCAATCCAATTTACTGCTTCTCTTTTGTGACAAAGGAGCTTGGTGACAGTAAGGAAGTGGATGTGGTGTGCTTGGATTTTAGTAAGGGCATTCCAGTTGCTCTGGAAAGGCTGATAGTAAAAATAACGAAAGCAGATATCAGTGGAAATATTTTACAATGGATACAGTATTGGTTGACCCTTGGTGGTGGTACAGACATTGTCATCAGCCTGGGAGAATATTACCAGTGTGATCCCACAGGGATTTGTTTTCGGACGTCTTTCATTTAACATCTTCATAAATGATTTGGAGCTGGGAGTCACAAGCACGGTGGCTATATTTGCAGATCATACAAAGCTAATGAAGGTGGTAGACTGCAAAGCTGAACAGGATAAGTTACAGGAGGAATTGAATATACTTGTGAATTAGACAAAAAAGTGCTGGATGAAATTCAATGTAGAGAAATACAAAGTGCTTCACACGGGGAAAAAATAGTGGGATCTTTTAAGTCCACCCGAGAGAACCAGAAGTTTAACGGCTCATCCAAAAGAGAACACCTCTGACAGTGCAGCTCTAGAGTGTCAACCTAGCTTTTGTGTTCAAAATTGCTGGAGTGGTATTTGAACCCACAACCTTCTGAACCGCGTGGAGTTGGAGCAATACCAGGAGACATGAGAACCTCTTCCAAAGGGCCAATCTTCATCAATCCAACACTTCCACAGCTAGACCCGTTCCCAGGGTCACCTGCTGCGGGGACAGTACCCTGTAGAATACCAACAAGGAGCTGCTGCTGTCTCTGTAGCCGATTGCAGCATTTCACTCCGCCAACACAAACAGAGATGGACAATAAATGCTGGCCTTGCCAGCGATGCCCATATCCCGGAACGAATAAAAAACGCCACAACACTCTATGACCAAAGATGATCCTGGTCCAGTGGTGGGCAAAATACGGCCCCTGGGCCATTTCCGACCCACCAAGACATTCCATCTGGTCCCCTGGATAGGACAGAAATAGAACACGAGCCGGAGCTCGAGCTGCACATTCGTCTATGTTATGTATGTAATAACTTGATAGACTGAATACTGTAAACTCATTCAGGTGCAAACATGACTCAACTTTATTCGGCCCCCGAGTGCCCACATTACATGGTGGCTTGCTTTATATACCTGGCCGGCCACACGTGCGTACAGCTCCATGACCTCCGACAGTGGCGCCCTCTGGTGGCTAGTAACCCCAAGCATACATACATGACAACATCCCCATTTAAGATCTTAGTATCAGTCTTTTTACAAGTTAAGATGGTATGGAGCTTTCTGCTCACGAACTGATCATCTCAGTTCAACTCCAGTTCTGGGCGAGCGTTCTGAGTCAGTTATGACTGGAGGCTGGGTAGCCGATCTGATGGGAGTGGCAATGACCATGTCAGAAATTGAAAGTCCAGATTCATTGATGACGGCAAAGTTCTCTAATGAATGAATATTGGTTGGTTGGTCACTGATCGTATCTTCCTCAACTTGTTCTAGTTCATCCGTGTGCCGCAGCTTTATCTGATCAACATGTTTCCTGCATGTTTGCCCATTCTTGAGCATGGCAATAAACACTGTGTTACCCACCTTGGCTGTAACAGTACCGGCGACCCACTTGGGACCTTAACCATAATTTAGCACATACACAGGATCGTTAATAGAGATGTTGCGTGACACAGCAGCACGATCATGATACCACTGCTGATTTTGACGTCTGTTTTCAACACGATCGTTCAAGTCAGGATGGACGGGAGAGAGCTTGGTCTTGAGACCTCTCTTCATCAATATTTCAGCAAGGGAGACCCCGGTAAGCATGTAGGGTCTTGTCCTGTAACTAAGCAATATGCATGACAAGCAAGTCTGCAGTGAACCCTGAGTTACACGTTTCATACTCTGCTTGATTGTTTGGACAGCACGCTCTGCTTGACCATTAGAAGCAGGTTTGAATGGTGCTGACCTCACATGTCTAATACCATTGAGTTTCATGAACTCTTGAAACTCCAGACTTGTGAAGCAAGATCCGTTGTTGCTCACATCGATATCAGGCAAACATGACACGATAGCTGTGGATGTACTGGATAACATGATTATATACTCTATCCACTTGGAATATGAATCCACCACAACAAAAAACATCTTACCCAGGAAAGGACCCGCAAAGTCGATGTGGATCCTTGACCATAGTTTGGATGGCTACTACCACAGACTCAGCGGAGATTCCGCTGGTACTTTGCATAGCTGCATGCAAGTGTTGCACTGATGCACACATGATTCCAGATCAGAGTCAATTCCAGGCCATCATACGTGAGACCTGACGATGGCTTTCATCACGACAATACCGGGATGAGTGCTGTCTAGATCACATACAAATTTCTCTCTGCGTTTCTTAGGCATAACAACACGATTAGCCCACAGTAAACAATCTGACTGAATGGATAGTTTGTCTTTGCAATGGTTGTAAGGTTTGGTTTCATCACACATTTCCATAGGTATAGCAGACCAATCACAACTAAGGACACAACATTTTTCAACCGATAAAATCAGGTCTTGCCTGGTCCAGGTCCTAACTTATTGAGCAGTGACAGGGGTTCCTTCACTCTCAAAAGCATCCATAACTAACAGTAGATCTGCAGGTTGTGGCGTCTCCACCTCCGGTGTGGGCAAAGGCAGACAGCTCAGTGCATCAGTACAATTCTCGGTGCCAAGTCTATGGCGAATTACATAACATAGGCAGATAATGTCAACGCCCACCTCTGGATGCGGGACGATGCATTGGTATCGATACCTTTGTTTTCCGAAAACAATGAAATGAGTGGCTTGTGATCCATTTCAAGTTCAAAATGAAGACCAAACAGGTACTGATGCATCTTTTTAACCCCATACACGCAGGCTAAAGCTTCTTTTTCTACCATGCTGTAGACTCTTTCCGCCTTTGACAAACTTTTCGAAGCATACGCAACAGGTTGTAGTTTACCCGACTCATTAGCTTGTTGGAGCATGCAACCAACCCCATATGACGAAGCATCACAGGCCAATTCTAGATGCTTACACAGATCATAATGTACCAGCAACTTGTTAGAGCAAAGCAGATTTGTAATTTTCTCAAAAGCTCTATCTTGAGACACACTCCAAACCCAGTTGTCGCCTTTTCTTCGCAGCATGTGCAGTGGCTCTAATAAAGTGCTCAATCTAGGTCAGAAATGACCAAAGTAGTTGAGTAAACCAAGGAACGAACACAGCTGCATCACATTCTGAGGCCTGGGTGCATTTTTGATGGCTTTGGTTTTCGAGTCTGTAGGCCTGATGCCATCAGCAGCAATCTTCCTCCCCAAAATTTCGACTTCTGGTGCCATGAAGACTCACCTTGAATATTTTAGCCTGAGTCCCACTTTGTCCAGATGATGTAGAACCTCTTCAAGGTTGTTCAGGTGTTCGGCAGTGTCACAACCTGTGACCAGAATGTCATCTTGAAACACGACAGTTCTAGGGATGGACTTGAGTAGACTCTCCATGTTCCTCTGAAATATGGCCGAGCGAATTCCAAAAGGACACCTGTTGTAAATAAACAGTCCTTTATGAGTGTTGATGCACATAAGTTTCTTCGACATGTCAATGAGCTCCTGTGTCATATAGGCCGATGTCAGATCCAGTTTAATGAATGATTTCCCACCAGTTAGCATTGCAAACAGGTCATCAGCCTTCGGTAACGAGTACTGATCCTGATTCAAAAATCAGTTGATCATGACCTTGTAGTTTCCACAAATCCTGACAGTGCCATCACTTTTCAACACAGGAACAATCGGACTGGCCCATTCGTTAAATTTGACCGGTGATATGACCCCTTCACGTTGGAGTCTGTCCAGCTCAATTTCGACCTTCTCCCTCATCATGGACGGAACAGCCCGAGCTTTGTGACGGATGGATCTTGCCCCCGAGTCCAGGTGAATCTGCACCTTGGCTCCCATGAAATTGCCGATGCCAGGTTCAAACAGCGAGGGAAACTTGCTCAGCACTTAAGCACATGAAATGTCATCTACCGATGACAACACTTTGATATCTTTCCAATTCCATTTCATTTTTTTGAGCCAATTCCTGCCGAACAGCGTTGGACCATTTCCTGGAACAATCCATAACGGTAGATCATGAATCATACCATCATACGACACCTTGACTACTGCACTGCCAATCATCGGTATGAGTTCTTTGATGTAAGCACACAACTTGGCATTGACTGGACTCAGCTTAGGCTTCACAGCCTTAGTGTCCCACAGCTTGTCGAATGTCCTTCGGCTCATTATCAACTGACTCGCACCCGTGTCCAATTCCATCGATACCGGCACGCCATTTAGTTTCACATTAACCATTATCGGTTGACTCTTTGTCACGAATGAATACAGTCCATACGCTTTCTCCTCCGGTATCTCGGGTTGCATATCCAGGTCAGCACTGGAATGGTCGTCATCATCCACATGGTGAGTCGCAGCACACTTGCTCAGTTGTGGATACATTCGCTGAAAATGCCCCACTTTTGAACAGCCCTTACAGATGTACTGTTTAAAACGACACTGATGATGCCGATGATTGCACCCACAATGCCAACAGGGTGAAATCGGATTCATATCCGTTGGCGGACTTTGAGCAGCTACAGGTTTCGCATATGCAGTCGAGTAGGCCCTGCCATAAGCAGCTCTGCCATACGACGACACAATCTTGTTTACTGTACTTGCCGTGGAACTCCGACTCTTTGATGATATCTGCCTTAAATTATCATCCGTCGTCATGCATGCCTGGGCAATCGCGATAGCCTTGCTCAAATCCAGCATCTCTGCAGCCAATAACTTCCGGAGGATCACCTCGTGGCTGATTCCTATTACGAAGAAATCTCGCAGCATGTCTCCCAACGCGTCTTCGAACTTACATAGCCCAGCAAGACGTCTTAGGTCGGCGACGAATTCCAACACATCCTGGCCCTCAGAACGAACATGCGTGTAGAATCAATAGCGTGAGATGATGATGCCCTCTTTTGGTTTGAGATGGTCACGTACCAGAGCACACAATTCCTCATAGTCCTTGTCCATTGGACGTGCAGGCGAGAGGAGATTCTTTATGAGGCCATAGATTTTCGGACCGCGAACGGTGAGGAAAACCGCCCTGCGCCTAACTGCGTCAGTAGCTTCCTCCATTTTGTTGGCCACGAAGTACTGGTCCAGGCAATCAATAAAATCTGACCAGTCCTCTCCCTCCACGAATCTCTGAAGATTTCCAATGGTACTCATTTTGCATGCGAAGGTTCTAGAATTACCTCGTCGCCAAATGTTATGTATGTAATAACTCGATAGACTGAATACTGTAAACTCACTCAGGTGCAAGCCTGGCTCAACTTTATTCGGGCCCCGAGTGCACACATTAAAAATTGATTGCTTTATATACCTGGCCCGCCACACGTGCGTACAGCCCCATGACCTCCGATAGTGGCGCCCCCTGGTGGCTAGTAACCCCAAGCATACATACATGACAGTCTATCCACTTTCACTTCTCATGGGTCAGAGACAGACCCGAAATGCAGCCAAGGAAAAAACATAGTAATATTTTATTTAAATTAATAATTTGCAAAAGCAATTCTCCCCAGCCCAATCTTAAAAAGATATGTTCTGTGATTCTGGGCCCCAATGCCGGATATCCATACCCAGAATGCACTGCGCATTTAAATATGCCCTATACATTTTCGAGTGCAGTCATGGCTGCTCATCTTCACAACTCTTTTACTGAAGAAAGTGACCGGTGCTGCATCTTTCCTCACGGTATCCAGAGTACGACGGCAAGGGAGTTTTCATCTGGCACCAATTGGGACAGCATTAGAAATCTTTGCAGAAGGGCATAACGATAACTGAGGTGCGTAATTGATACTGACACAGGCTCAAATGAGCGCACAGTTCTATTTCACAGCACTGATTTACAGAGACCAAAAGATACCATAACATTTTCAACTTCTATCTTTGATTCATTTCTAAGCAGTATCGAATACATGTTGTGTGTAAGATAGCATCTGACTCCTATCTGAATTTATTTTTATGCAATGTTTATGTTTATGCAATGTTCCCTCTCATTTTTTTTGCACGCGGTTCCTTTAAATTTGCTGCATAGCCGGCCACTATGCAACCACGCATGCGCAGTATCCCTTTCAGCGGCAGGAGTGGGGAGCGGCCTGCACGGTACCACGCGATTGTTGCGTGACCATGCAGCCACGCGCCTGAGGGGGAACATTGGGCGGCCCTCAACAGCTCACCAAAACTTGTTAGTGGACCTCCAGCCCAAATAATTGGCCACCCTGCCCTAGCCCTATCGTTGAGCACTCTCAATGTCAGCTGTGGCTCCATGGTAGCACTCTCACCTTGGGCTCAAAAGGATATTCAGAAGTCCACTGCAAGGACTTGAACACAAAATCTAGGTTGACACTCCAGTGCTGCACTGTCGGAGGTGATGTCTTTCAGATGATACGTTAAACTGAGGTGCCCTCCCAGGTGGACATAAAAGATCCCATGGCACTATTTAGAAGAAGAGCAGGAGAGTTATCCCAGTCTCCTGGCCAATATATATTCCTCAACTAATATCACTAAAACAGATTATCTGGTCGTTATCACATTGCTATTTGTGGGATCTTGTTGTGTGCAAATCGGCTGCTGCATTTCCTACATTACAACAGTGACTACACTTCAAAAGTAAAGCGTTTTGCGACTACCTGAGGTATTGAAAGGCGCTATATAAATTTTAGTTTCTTTCCTTTATTTTTTAAGTGGAAAGAAAATAATGTGAATAGTTCATGAAAGAGATCTGGGAGTCCTAACTGACAATAACTTGAAGCTATCACAACAATGCTTGGTGGCAGTGAGTAAAGCAAATCAGATGCTGGGATCAGTAAACAGTCAATGTTGAGCCAGAATAGTGAGGTAATCCTGCTACTTTATAAATCATTGATGCAACCTACCTTAGTATATGGTGTACTGATCTGCTCGCCACAATACAAAAAGGATATTGTAGCTAATGACAGGATACAGAAGAGGACAAGCAGAATGATTGAGGGGTTGGAGTGATTGGATTATGAGCAATGATTATGTAAATTGAGCATTTTCTCATGGGAAAAGATAAGGTTGACAGGTGACAACATGATTGTTCTTGCTAGGATTTTAAAGGGATTAGATAATGTTGACCATGACAAGCGGTTTCATTTTGTCCAAAGCAGTAAAACCAGAGGACTTGGCCATGAAGGGGTTAAATTTAAAACAAATTTGCGGAAATATTATTTCAATGAGCGAAAGGTAAATCTATGGAACAGGGTTCCTAGGGAGACAGTGGTAGCAGAAAGTGTAGATTCATTCCAATGCAAATTAGCTAGATTTCTCTCAGAAAATAAATTTTGGGATACAGTGGTTGGAATTTTACCAGCCCTACGAGAGTGGGTTTGGAGGCAGGCCCGCTGTCAAAATGGCTGAGATTGACAGCGGGGCAGAAGCCCACTCTGAACCTGCCTCCTTGTCAATTTCCAAAGTGTCAGGTCTGCCTGCGCTTTGCAGACACCAATCAATGGTCCAGCCAATTAACATCATTAAGAGGTAGTTTTGAGGTATTTAAAAAATATATTACCAGGTACTTACCATTTTTCAAAGTTTTCCAGTCCCTTCCCATCGCTCGGGTTTCACGTCAGGTAAGTGTGTCGGGTTCTCAATGACTCTCCTTTGCTTTCTCTAGTTGAGAGCTGCAGAAGTGCTATAAAAGTTACCATTTCACAGCTGTTCACTTTCCAATCTCAGAAGCTGAAGTCTTCAGGATCTGGAAGACACTTTTGAGCTGTATGCAGCTTAGAAGTGTCTGCAGTGAACTCTCTATCCACTGTCACCTCCTTGAAGCAATCTCTCTCACCACTGACAGATCTCAATTTCAACTGCCATCTATTCTAGGAGCATCAGTGCCCTTGAGAAAATCTTGGTCCTCAGAATCTCACCGCAATCAGCCCCAACACCGACATCACAAAACACACCAGCATCACTGTTGTGTATGGAGAAAGAGTCAAAATGAACACTGTGAGCTCAAAGTAAAGTGTGACCTTAGTCTTTTACTGCAGGTTTCCAAAGTGCTTCTCCAACCTGTGAAGCTTCCTTTAAATACCTGTGCTCCCAAGGGATTATGGGATCCCTTGGGACTCCAGAGGATGAGCCCTCTGGTGGCTGTACAGAGTAAATACAAGTTTACATATATAACAATCACCACCAATAACACAAAACTTCTCTGCAATCACCTGATGCTGCACAGGACACACGGCATCAGCATCCAACCACGTTGCTGCCCGGATGCCAGGGATGGCCTCACCATGACCCTATTTACTTCACTTGATGCTGTACACCCAGGCTGCCAAAATGTTACCACCCCACCAACACCATAAAGCATCTCTGCAATGTCCAAGCTATTCCTTTCACACTCATTACCATTGCAGGGGTTATCCTTATGTCTCCCCATTCACGACAACTCACAAAGGTTCACACAAATCTGTTCAAGAAGGCAAAGTGTCAAAAGTCAAGATTACAATGTTTGACAACACATTAGCAGAAACTCTACATGAACATTGGCTAAAAGACCCAAGTGCCCCTTGTATGTTGTTAGTTGGTATAATTGGAAAAGGATGAAGGTGAGTGTAAGGTGTGGCTAGTGAGATGGGGATATGATAATGTAGATAGAGAGAGAGGGATGGGTGGAGGTGCAAGGTAAGTTGGTGTGAGAAAGGATGTGCAGGAGTCGGGTAGGGAAGCAGAGTGATGGGGATGTGTGACACAGCAGGATGAAGTTGAGTGTGGCTTTGCAGTAACGTTTCGTGATCTACTGAGATCATTGAAAGGTTTGCTCCACTGCAGCCAGCTCCTCCTGACAACATCCCTGCTTTTTCCCTCCTGTGCAATGTGCAAACAGGCTGCATTGGTGTCCTGGGGGGGGGGGGGGGTCTCTTCTACCCATTGGAAGGGAAGATAACCTCCCTGCATGCTGTGACTCCCTCCATAAGCAAAGGGAGGGAGTCATGAGAGAGCCTGGATGCAGCCGTGCACCATTGTGCAGGGCTTGTCAGTGTTTGCAGCACCTCAATGCTACAGAACACTGACAGCACAACTGTTAAAATCAATGTGGACATGGTCCCTTGAAGGAAACCAGCTGATGACACATCATCAAATACGTCATCAGGCCTGCATCTTTCAATTGGCCGGGAACCTCGCAGGGCGGGGTTAACAATCTCAATCAATGGAAGATACAGTGCGGGTTGGAGCCAGGAGCAGTTTCGGCACCCTCCACCGACCCCGGCCACTCCGGTCCCGCCATGGTTGTGTAATTTGAGAATCTATTTAAGTTAAGTGTAACAGGCTTGGGAGGAGCAGGTGACTTTGGACCAATGGTTCCCAAAGCTTTTCACCACTGTCTTGTTTGGGTCTGTTATAGACTAATTGATAGAGAGTGATTGCCACGATTAGTCAACAACTCTTTCTGGTTGGAAACAAAATGAACATTAAATCAAGTGCCCCCCGATCTTCCCTTTTTTGTTTTTTTGGGGGGGGGGTTTTGTATTTTTTTTGTAGTTTATTTTTGGGTTTTTTGGGGCACTAAAACCATAGTTTATAAGTGACCCCTACAAAAGGGGAGGGGGACACTAAAACCCGGCAATTAAAACAAATTCAACTTTAAAACATATAAAATCAAATTAAAATTTGGTTGCCGGGGATGACGATGCACTCCAGTCCCTCCGGTGCCCACCTCTCGCGGAAGGCCGCGAGCGTACCGGTGGACACCGTGTGCTCCATCTCTAAGGGCACCCTGGCACGGATGTACGCACGGAAGAGAGGCAGGCAGTCAGGCTGAACGACCCCCTGGACCGCCCGCTGCCTGGACCGGCTGATGGCACCCTTGGCCGTGCCCAGGAGCACTCCTATGAGGAGGCCCTCGGACCGACCCGCTCCCCTCTGCACAGGGTGCCCAAAGATCAGGAGTGTGGGACTGAAGTGCAGCCAGAATTTCAGGAGCAGCCCCTTTAAATAGTTGAACAGGGGTTGCAACCTCGTGCATTCAATAAAAACATGGAACACAGACTCCTCCAGACCGCAGAAATTGCAGGTGGCCTGGGAGCCCATGAACCGGCTTAAAAATTTGTTGCACGGGACTGCTCCGTGCACCACCCTCCAGGCCAAGTCCCCGATAAATAGTGGAAGGACTCCCGCGTAGAGTGCACTCCATCGGGGACCCCCGCCTCCTCCGGACAGCAAGATGGTACGCCATGGGTGTCCGGATGGCAGACGAGGATGGCAAGGTTGAGAGTGTGCAGGAGCAGCCCGTACAGGAAACCCCTCCGCGCAGAACTGAAAGGCACGGAGGGGATTTCCCCGAGGCGGCTCAAGTTGTGAGGCGCCGGTTCCCGAGGGAGGTACGATTAGTCAACAACTCTGTTGTTGTTGTATCAGGTGACAACCAGGCTGGTAGAAGGCAAACTAGATGGACCTTGGTCTCTTTTCATCTAGCTGTTTCTATGTTCCTAGAACTAGAAATACCCTTATCTCTCAGGAACCTGCCAAGTTCCCTTTTAAAAGACTGTCACACATCTCAAGTTTTGTTCCAGAAGCTGCTGACTCTTTAAGAAAGTAAATACTTCCCGATATCTAACCCAACTTGCAGATTTGATAGGCTTAGCCTCTAGTCCTACTATCCTCATCCATTTCAAATAACTCATCTAGCTGACTCTATTCAGCCTCTTCATCATTTAAAAACTTCAATTACATCCCACTAAACCTGCCTTTCTCCAAAGTGAATTATCCTAATTCTTGGGAGCCAAGATATCATCCTGGTCACCCTCCTCTGTATTTTCTCTGGTCTTGACATCTTTCACCATGTACAGGGACCAAAACTGGACACAATACTCCAAGTGCAGCTGCACTCAAGCCTTACATAGCCACAGTATAGTACTCCTTGGTGTGTACTACCTAAAGGCCCATTTGCTTTTCCATGTACTGCATATGCCCCTTCAACAAGTGACCAACTATTACTCCAGGAGGTCTCATTCCTGATCGGTTTCCTTCAGCAGGAATCCCTGCATCATATAAACATGACTGGAGTTTTTTAACCTCATGTACGTGACACTGCACTTGTCCATGTTAAATGACATCTGCCACACATGAACCTATCTAAATGAATCTGCAACCAATTGATTTGTTCCGTATTACTGATCCTTGCACACATTTTTGTATCATCTGTGAAGATAAGAATAGTTTCATTTAATTCTTCTTCTAGGTCATTGATGAAAATGATAAGCAGACCATTTCTAGTTTCCACAATTATCATCAAAATGTCCCAATCACAGGGTAGATCTACTATAAGATGTTCCTTTACTCTGCCTCGCCATTGTGCGTTAATCCTACTGGCAGGACAACACCAGTGTCAAAACCGGCATCAGTGCCAATATAATTTCCCACACTAGTCATCTTTGTGAATTGGATATGCACCAGGAAGTCAGAACTAAGGCTGCCCAGACTTACTTCACGCAGAGCCCTTCCCATCAACAGAGAAATGAAATGGTCATCCTTAGTCTGGGCTGGATTCCAACCTGGTTCCACACGTAATAGAATAGAGTTTTAAATCACTGTGCCTCTTAAATCTCAAAAAGGTTCAATCATATTTGTTTTTAATTAATCTCAGCTAGGACAGTACTGTACCACAGAGAGGTATCAAATATGTTCACAGCCACGATTCTCCACACAGTGGCCCTGATTTTAACCTAACCCACCTGCCAGGAATGGGTTGGGTTGGTGTGAGGATGCCGGTTTTACACCCCGCCCAATTTTACGTTCCAATGACTTCCAACCAAGGTCCCCGACAAGCTGCACAACCACGCGGCCCGCTGCTCTCTCTCGTTCCCGCGCAGCCCGGGCCCAGCTGTTTCAATATTAAGTCTCGTGCATGCTTGAAACTATGAGTGGGCTGCACAGCCCCTTAGAGGAGCCTCGCAACCAAAGAAAAAATAAGGGAAGATTGTTTCCGACCCAAACCTGCCCCATTCTGTTCCCACCTGGAGGGTTGGGTAAAAACCGGGGCCATTGAATTCCCAAATTTCATACATGCTGACTGGAAGATATATTGAAAGAAAAACAACTGCTTTTCCAAGGAAAGGAAGGAAGATGGCAGGGTCAGTCACCTTTAGGCCCGCTAGATGATCTCCTAGGAGCTAGTTACATAGCTACATTGGAAGAGGTTGACTGCCCACATTCTCAACCATATGGCACTGGAACCGTAGGGGGAGAGTAGGGGAGAAAATAAATGGCTGACTCGGAAAACTGGGTTTAAATCCAGCCCAGACTGACATGATGAAAGTCTCCTCTTTCTGATAGTTGTAAAGGTCCCTCATGAAATGAAGTTGGACCACCATAACCCACTTCCTCAGTGACATGGGGGCATAGCACAAAATTGCACATGATTGGAACAATGATTGCAGGGTCACTCAAAAATGCTGTTTGAGGTTGACTGGTGTCGAAAATGGAAATATTAACACTGGTATAGTCTGCAGTTGGGTAAGGCACATCACTGGACATAATACAGTGAGTTTCACTTTGCATCCTCTGTGTTATGATTGAATTAGTAGTGCATGATGCTGACAGTGGGTATTAAAGTGGAAAAGAATCTCTTAAAAATGCTTTATATTAAATCAACATGAAGTTTAGAACATGCAAACCAGAACAACAAAAGGACTTAAAAAAAGGCATTATATAACAACAATTGCCATCAATGTCTGTGATTACAAAACAGGAGAAGGGTTTTATTTCCAGATTTAATATTTCTTACTTCTTCAGCATAAAAAGAACACACAAATATAAATAAGAGAATACTTCAATTGTAACATCAGGATTTATATAAAATGCCTCTCATGTACAAATGTCTCAAACTGCTCTAACAATGAATTACTTCTTAAAGTGCAGTGACGTTTGTCATATAAGCAAATAACTTCAATTTTTTTTTAATGAAACTCTACTTTTGACAACAAAATCACATTTGAGCTTCTTCTGGTTCCCAGCGTGTTCACTCCACTTGCAGGTGCTACTTCCCTGACACAGTGACTGAACAAGCCAGGAGAGTGCGAGAGAGAAATTTTCCCTGGTTGCTCTATGTTGTATACATAGTGGGAAGATTTCCTCTGATCTTATTTCAAGCAAGGTAGTCATCTCATTCTTTTAGAACATTTTTACAGTTTATGTAGCAGCTATGCAAAAAAAAATCAGGCTATATTTATTGTCTGCATTGCATAGCGACAAGAGGAAATGATTATCATTCCTTGTGCTTATAAAATATTTTTGACATGTCAAAAACTGAAATGAGAAAGAATTTTATAAAGAACAACCACACGGAACATTATAGAATGCTGCTTTAAACAGGTGAGTCTTTCACACGTTCCAATTTCAAATGTTGGCTCTTTAAGGCAACTTGAAAACCCTAGGAAGAAATAATGATTTAAAAGATTTTATTTTACTGATAAGCAGTACAGTTATTTAAAAACACAAATTAAATATCCAACAGCATTAGGATTGTCATGATTAGTTCAGACATTTTGGATTGTTTAAATGTCTAGAAAATGCAGTTAACCTGTAGTATTGCTTAAAAATTCCATCCACACTTAGTTAAAGCTGTTCCTGCTAGGTTGCATTCAGATGCTTTCCAGTCATTTGTTAGTGTAGAGGCAGCCCTCATGTTATTGTTCATCTACGTCTATCAGAGTTTTGCAAACTGCTGACACAGTTCCTTGTGTGTTTTAAATACACTGAACACTTGTAATCTAATTTATCCTAAACTTATCTTATGACTTATTAATGAGAGCATCTGATGAGGTCATTTTATTGCTTGGATTATACAAGGCAACAGCACATCCTGAGTCTCGTTGGCACCTTTCAGACTCTGCTGCCCTCTTTTGACAAAAATTATTCTAACAAGTGAATGAATAGTAAGTACATGTTTCAAAATGATTTTGATTTGAATACATTTTAAATTCTTCAAATTCAAGTTTTGTGACTATGACAGCTTTTATTTTACTTGTTTCTTTTGCTTTGAGATATTTTTTTTAATATTTCAAAATATACTTTATTCATATAAAAATTTGTACAGTACATTCAAAAGCAGTCCAGTACACCTAGCTGTGGCCAGCAATCCCATACACTACATCTGGGTGCTGACGGCAGTTCCGTTCAATACATTTCCTTGCTTTTCAGTTCAAGTACAATTCGGTACAATACGGGATAGATTGTAGCACATTCAACAAATTACATCACTATACAGTACACGGAATGGGTGACGGTACATTTACATTTTTCTTTTCAACGTGCATTACGAAACAGACCTTGCATTGTACATGGCACTACATAGGTGTTTACAGATCATGGTGCTCCATGTACACAAAAAAGAAGTTACAAGTACAGCCCGAGGGGAGTTTTGTACTGATTCCTGCCCCCGGGTTTACCGTGGCAGAAGGGCTTTAAACTGTGGGCCTTCCCCACCGTGCCTTTGCGGCGAATGCACCAATTTTAAGTGTGTCCCTCAGCACGTAATCCTGGATCTTGGATTGCGCCAGTCTGCAACACGCAGACGTGGACATCTCCTTGCTCTGGAAGACCAGCAAGTTTCGGCAAGACCAAAGAGCATCTTTGACCGAGTTGATGGCCCTCCAGCAGCAGGTGATGTCTGTCTCGGTGTGTGTCCCTGGGAACAGCCCGTAGAGCACAGAGTTCTGTGTTACAGAGCTGCTCGGGATGAACCTCGACAGCAACCACTGCATCTCTTTCCAAACCTGCCTTGCGAAGGCGCAATCCTGAAGGAGTTGGGTGACAGTCTCGTCCGCCCCGCAGCCGACTCGGGGGCACCGTGCCATGCTGCTGAGATGTCGGCTGTGCATGAATGCTCTGACAGGTAAGGCCCTCCTCACCACCAACCAAGCTACGTCTTGGTGCTTGTGTGACAGCTCTGGCGATGAGACATTCTGCCAAATGAGTTCGACAGTCCGCTCAGGGAACCACCTGACAGGGTCCACCCTCTCCATCTTTCGTAGAGCGTCCAGGACGTTACGTGCTGACCATGGCCTTGAGATTGTTTTGAGATATAGGTGATCTTTCAAAAGGAACGAAGTCAAAACTAAATAGAGCGTAGAGGAATTTAAATCTCCCACTGCCCTGAAACAGCTCAATGGTAAGGTTTAAACGGCTTATAAATTATTAAATGGCAAAGCAACAATGTTGATATATTAACCATGACACTGTGAAGGAAGCACACATTCTATCTATATAACTAAAAGCCTTTTGTCTAGTGCATGCCCACTGTGTGTGGAAATTCAAATTGTCACACTTACCCGATTTACTCAACTAACCAGTATCTGTTGTTACCTATGCTAATTAACTCAAATAGGGACAGGGAGCAAAAACTAACTATCGCAAACCCATATACACAAAGTAAAAGCTATCAATCACAAACCAGCAATCAACATTAATCCGACCGAAAAAATACTTAATTTTTTTTACAAAATTATATCCCAGAAACTGCCACAAAATAAAACTATCAAATTGTTCAAGTAATTTCTTCCCATTGTTTAGTGCTGGCATTTTCTTTCTTCATTCAGGTCAGTAAATATGCTAAAAAATAATGGCCCTGAATTTACTTGCTGTTTTTGGTGAGTTTCTGTTGCAACGTCAGTGGAATCTGGGTGGATTCTGGGGCAGGATCTGTTTCCACCAGCTTTCCGCCACGAAATGTGCAGTGCTGTAGAGCCCAACATGATCGGGAGCCTCCCATGCATGTGCTCGTTAACATGTATTACAGCATGTCAAAGAGAAAACCAGGGCTAATCATAGACTAGATAGTCTTTAGTAATGAGCCTAACTTGGTATCAGATCTCCATATGGGAGAACACCTGGAAAACAGTGACCACAATATTATAAGCTTTCAATTGACTGGTAGAAGCAAAGGTACTGAAAATCTACAATTAATTCCAGATTTCAAAAGGGCTAACTTTAATAAAATGGTAGAGGATTTGGTACTAGTCAATTGGTCAAACCTTCTGGGTGGGGAATATAAATGTTTTTAAGAGCAAACTGAAATACATAGAAGCCACGTATGTCCCCAAATTCAAAAGAAGGGAATGCGGCAAGAAGGTGGCTGTCTGGTCATGTAGAAAGACAAATAAGGTGTAAAGTATTTTTAATTTATAAATTAAAAGCATATAATACAGGCAACTCTCGATTATCCAGGTCCCTCGGGATTGGGCTATGCCGGGTAAACGATTTCTCCGTTACAGCGAGTTGACATTACAGTTAATGCTTACAGTACTGCAGGTGTGCTCTAACCAATAGCTGTAGCGTATCTTCTAATCCTTGAATTCTAGTCCTCTAGATCTAAAGACCATTAGGCTTGTTGATTACTTCCTGTAACTGTTCATGGCATTTTAATGAATTATGAGAGGCAGTGGACATGTGTGCGAGCAGCAGCGGGAGCTGAGGCAGGGTGGAGTGCTTAAATGCAAGGCTCAACAGGCAACATTCAAAAAGAACATCAGAGTTTTAAGGTGACGTCACACACACGGAATTTTAAACGTCATTGCAACGGTTTCCCGTTGCATCCGTGTGTGAATAATCGAGAGTTGCCTGTACACAGCAAAACAAAGCCAAGTGCCATGAATAGTTCAAAAAATGAAGGCTGCTATTAGATAAGCTAAAATGTTAATGGAAAAGAGGAAAAATTGGCTTTGAGGTAGGAACAAAGGGTAATGTTTGATGGAAGTTTTTGTGACTGGAAGGATGTTTCCAGTGGGGTTTCACAGGGGCTCAGTGCTGGATCCATTGCTTTTTGTGGTATACATCAATGGTCTAGATTTGAATATAGGGGGTTCTGATTAAGAAGTTTGCAGATGACACTAAAATTGGCTGTATGATTGATAATGAACAGGAAAGTCATGGACTGCAGGAGGATATCAATCTACTGGTCAGGTGAGCAGAACAGTGGCAAATGGAATTTAATTCGGAGAGGTAATGCACTTGGGGAGGCTAATAAGGAAAGGGTATACACATTAAACGATCGGCCACTTAGAAGTACAGATGAACAAAGGGACCTTGGAGCGCTTGTCCACAGATCCCTGAAAGTAGCAGGCCAGGTGGATAAGGTGGTTAAAAAGGCTTACGGAATGCTTGCCTTTATTGGCCAAGGCATAAAATACAAGAGCGGGGAGGTTATGCTTAAATTGTATAATACTCTGGTTAGGCCACAGCTGGTATACTGCGTGCAGTTCTGCTCACCATATTATAGGAAGGACGTGATTGCATTGGAGAGGGTGCAGAGGAGATTTACAAGGATGCCGCCTGGAATGGAGAATCTTAGCTATGAGGACAAATTGGATAGGCTGGGTTTGTTCTCCTTGGAGCGTAGGAGGCTGAGAAGAGACCTAATTGAAGTGTATAAAATGTTGAGGGTCTTGCATATAGTGGATAGCAAGGGCCTATTTCCTTTGGTGGAAGAGTTAATTTCGAGGAGGCATAGGTTTAAGGTGATTGGTGGAAGGTTATGGGGGGATTTGAGGGGGAAGCTTCTTCATGCAGAGGGTCATGGGGGTCTGGAGCTCACTGCCTGGAAGGGTGGTAGAGGCAGAAACCTTCACCACATTTAAAAGGTGCATGGATGGGCACTTGAAGTGGGACCTAGTGCTGGTAAGTGGGATTAGGCTGCATAACCTCTTGATGGCTGGCGCAGATACAATGGTAACTATTTCAGGGACTCTAATACGGCCAAAATGATTTCCTGGACTAATTTCGATTGCCTGGATGGGTCGGAGAGGAATTTTCCCAGATTTTCTTCCCAATTGGTCTGGGTTTTTACCTGTTTTTTTGCCTTTCCCAGGAGATCGCATGGCTCCGGGTGGGGTGGAGTATAAAATTTTGCGATACATGGGGTATCGCAGTTGTGTGGGGCGGACTGGTTGGGCCAGGTGATATTTATCTGTCCGCCATTGTTCACTGTTCATAGGTTTATATGTGACCTTCAGGGCTGCTGATTGAGGCTCTTTGTTGGCTGGCGTGGACACGATGGGCCGAAATGGCCTCCTTCTGCGCTGTAAATTTCTATGTTTCTATGTTTTAAATGGACAACTGTGGTAGCAATGGAAAAAGCATTTTCAGCTCAGTAAAGAGTCAGACGATCATCAAAGATTGTATTGGGACACTGAAAGAGCATTAAGGACAGGTTAGAAAGGACCCTCAAGGCATGGCTGAGGTACTAAATGAGTACTTTGTATCAATCTTCACTCTTGAAGATGATGTTCAACTGAAAGCATTATGTGGTGCTGTTACAATCAAATTGTTAATATTAAAATAGATGAGATTATCGTTTCAGAAAGAATAAGACCTATATCAAATCCACCTAAGGGTCCTTAAGGAAATGATGAATCCATGGCGTGTATCTTTAATAGTTCACTGGAGTGGGGGACTGGAAGGAGACGACACAGTTCTAATTTATAAAAAGGGAGTTAAGGCAGAACTGGGTAACTATAAGCTCATTAGCTTGATGTCAGTAATAGGTAAGATTCTCAAGTGAATCAATGTGACCATTTAGATAGAGAAGGTCATTCCGGAAAAGAAGGTCATGTCTTACCAATTTGACTGAATTTTTTGAAGAAGTCACCAGGTTAATGGATGAAGATAACCCAGTAGACACTGTGCCGAAAATTGCAGCCACGCTGGGTGTGCATGCACTCGGCGAGCCCTCGCAAAAGTCGGTTCTCGGGGCACGATGCGCATGCGCCAAGAACTGGCTTTTCCAACCTGTCAGAAAGGACATCCACGGGCAGAGATTGGGCTATTTTCCCAACTCATGCCCAGCAAATGTCCTTCAAACTTTTACACCTGGTAAAAGCAGGCGCATAGCTTATTTTTTACCAGCGTAACACTTTTAAAACATAGAAAAATTACATTTAATCATTAATTTTTATATTAAAAACCCTGTCCATTAAGGTAAGTTTATTTATAACCCTATTAAAAAACATTTAAAAACATTTCCAAAAATGTTTTTTTCCTAAAACATTTAATTATATTTAATTTCAATTAATTTGAAATATGTGAGATGCTTTTTTATTTATTGTGCTGTGTTTCATTGTTTTAGCGGGTATTCTCATTGATAGTAATGGGAGCTCATACAAACAGACCTCCCATTTTAATCAATGAGAATACTCGATAGTGATTGGTGGTCCAGGCCCACGTGCTTCCAACATATACCTGTGTACCTCGATGACATCTTTCCATGTGCTGCTCAGCGAATGATGGCCTCAGACTGGAATCCAATATTCCTCCGGGACCAACAGATAGTTTTGTAGATTTTTTCCAGGTCAGACGCATTGTACGAAGGAAGCCTCCGACCGCAATTTTAGGCCCATTGTCTAACTGGATTTTCAGAAAGCCTTCAATATGGTGTCGCATAAGAGGCTTCTCTACACATAGGGGCTGAAATTGGTCGACATGATGGTCCGCCCATTTCTCAGCGGTATGCCAACAGTATGTCGTTTCATACTGCCGGCATACCGCCGAGACCAAAGAAGGGAAAATTGGTGAAAAGATTTTCGGCGTTATGTCGGTGGTATGTCAGCGGTCTGCATCGAGATCAAGATCGACTCATTGTTTGATGGGAGGTGCGGCACGGAACAGTGCATGCGCAAATATTTTTTTTCAGATTTTTTTTCACAAGTACCCCCCCTAACCCACGATTCCGGGGTTCAGGTCCATCCACACATGCACAGTGAGTTGAGGTGGAGAGCGAAAGAGTGAGAAGGAGCAGCAAGGTAGTTGAAGGCCAGTGAGTTTGAAAATAGATAGCACAGTGGAAAAAAATTGGGAACAACTAATAATTATTCAGTTTCAACACAAGAACAGATATTTAAGAAGGGAAAATTAATATCCAGAAAAAAATTATGCCAATGTTAAAGAAAACATCCAAACGCAGGAATATCAAGAAGGAGGGCAGGTTGAGGGCGCCTGCCTCCGATGAAACGGAGTTACTTGCCCTTCTGGAGCACATTATAGAGAGGTACTCCTACCTCACCAAGGGTGGTCGTGGAAAGCCCCTCCCAAAGGAATACAACTGAATTTGGGCCGAGATCGGGGAGGCTGTGTCCTCGAAAAGTACAATGGTACGTACTGGGGAACTTATGGTATATTTTTTAAATTTTTAGATAAATGTTTGAATTGAATTTAACCACTCTTGTACAGTGTTAAACTTTTGGGGTAACAGTCATGAGAGTCCCAAAACGCAGCTCTCCACATTCAAGCAAAGCATTCATTTATGAGCTGTTGACGTAGCAATTTTGCAGTGGCATACGCGCCGTGTGCCCTCCGCTGTGGTGTTGGTGGGGGGGTGGTGCCATGGGTTCATCTGCAAACTCCTCGCCATCTTCCTGCCCCTCATTGTTCTCTTCTTCCTCCTCCATCTCCTGCACTCTCTCCTCAGGTGGTCCCGCAGTCCTCAGTGACAATTCCTATCCCCACATGATAGCTAAATTATGCAACATGCAGCACACCACTATGAACTTAGCAACCTGCTCTTTGTAGCCTGCCTCCCGAGTAGTCCAAGCATCGAAAGCGCTGCTTCAGCACTCCAATTTTCTTTTCAATTATGTTATCTGTGGCTATATTGTAATGTATTTAACCCTGTGTAACCTGCATGACACCTGACCACCAGAGGGCCAACCTGTTGGAGTCCCAAGGGATCCCAGCATCCCTTGGGAGCACAGTATATAAGCAGGCCACCCACGAGGTACCTGCACTTTGGAGTCTTATTAAAGGAGCTAAGGTCACACTTGCTCATTGTACACAGTACTCAGTTTCATCCTTTATTATGAGTGTACCAATTGGCGATGAGGTAAAGAACAACCATGCAAAAATGCAAAGAACAGTCGGTATCCTGGAGAAGTTCTCAGAAGGGGACGATTGGAAGGCATTCGTGGAGAGACTTGAACAAAACTTCGTGGCCAAGGAGCTGGAAGAGGACGAGAATGCTACCAAACGAAGACGATCCTCCTAACTGTCTGTGGGGCAACAACCTATGGCCTCATGAAGAATCTCCTGGCCCTGGCAAAACCGACAGAGAAATCCTACGAAGAATTGTGTACGCTGGTCTGAGAGCACCTAAATCCTAAGGAATGCGTTTTGATGGTGAGGTATCGGTTCTACACGTGTCAACGATCGGAGGGCCAGGAAGTGGCGAGCTATGTCGCCAAACTAAGGTGCCTTGCAGGACATTGTGAGTTTGAGGGATTCCTAGAACAAATGCTCAGATTCTTTTTTGTACTGGGCGTTGGACATGAGACAATCCTTCGCAAACTGTTGACTGTAGAAACTCCGAATCTAAGTAAAGCCATAACGATAGCCCAGGCATTTATGTCCACGAGTGACAACACCAAACAGATTTTGCAGAGTAAAGACGTTTCGGCCAGTACTATGCATAAAGGAACGTCGGTCTCGAGCAGAAATGTACAGGGCAGAACGTACACGCCGGCTGCTGTGGTCCAACCTCAATTGACCCAGAGTCCGCCATCAATCATTAATGCGAGGCAGTTAACGCCTTGTTGGTGATGATCAACACCTTGTTGATCATCTGCCCCATCAATGCTGCTTTAAGCACTATGCGTGCAATGGTTGCAGAACAACGGGACACCTCCAACGAATATACAGGCAAGCTGCAAACCCTGCAAACCACCACGTTGCAGAGGAAGATCGATCCACTGTGGATCAGGCTGAATTGGAGACTCGTATGGAGGAGGCAGAAGTGTACGGGGTACACACATTCACTACGAAATGTCCACCAATAATGTTGAAAGTTGAACTGAAAGGTATTCCAGTATCTATGGAACTGGACACGGGGGCAAGTCAGTCTATAATGAGTAAAAAGGCCTTCGACAGGCTGTGGGGCAAAAAGGCAAACAGGCCAAAGTTCAGCCCCATTCACACCAAACTAAGGACTTATACCAAGGATCTAATCCCTGTAATTGGCAGTGCTGAAGTCAAAGTCTCCTATGACGAGCAGTACACAAACTCCCGCTGTGGATTGTGCCAGGGGATGCCCCACGTTATTTGGCAGAAGCTGGCTGGGAAAAATCAGCTGGAACTGGGATGACATCTGAGCGCTTTCATCCGTTGACGATGCCTCATGTACCCAGGTTCTGAGCAAGTTCCCATCGTTGTTCGAGCCAGGCATTGGAAGCTTCCAGGGGTCGAAAATGCAGATCCATTTGGTTCCCGGTACACGACCCATCCACCACAAGGCACAGGCGGCATCGTACATGATGCGTGAGAAAGTGGAAATTGAGCTGGACAGGCTGCAACGTGAAGGCATCATCATGTCGGTGGAATTCAACGACTGCGCCGTCATATTGCCCCGGTACTTAAGGAGGACGGCACTGTTAGAATTTGTGGGGACTACAAAGTAACAATTAACCGTTTTTCGCTGCAGGACCAGTACCCGCTACCCAAAGCAGATGACCTATTTGTGACCCTGGCTGGAGGGAAGACATTCACCAAGCTGGACCTGACCTCGGCCTACATGATGCAGGAGCTGGAGGAGTCTTTGAAAGGCCTCACCTGCATCAACACACACAAGGGTCTGTTTATCTACAACCGGTGCCTGTTCGGGATTCAGTCGACCGCAGCACTCTTCCAGCTGAACATAGAAAGCCTGCTAAAGTCGGTTCCTTGCACAGTGGTTTTCCAGGACGACATATTGGTGACAGGTCGGGACACCATGGAGCACTTGAAGAATTTGGAAGAGGTTCTTAGTTGGTTGGATCGCGTGGGACTCAGGTTGAAACGCTCGAAGTGTGTTTTCCTGGCACAGGACGTCAAGTTCTTGGGAAGAAGAATCTCAGCGGACGGCATCAGGCCAAGATGGAGGTCATCAAGAATGCGCCGCGACTACAGAATGTGATGGAACTGCGGTTGTTCCTGGAACTCCTTAACTATTTTGGTTATTTCCTACCTTGGTTAAGCATCCTGCTTGAACCCCTACATGTACTACTGCGCAAGGGAGACGACTGGGTATGGGGGAATTCGCAAGAGGCTGCCTTTAAGAAAGCCAGAAATCTGTTTTGTTCAAACAAACTGCTTGTCCTGTATAACCCTTGTAAACGATTAGTGCTAGCTTGCGATGCATCGTCATACGGGGTCGGGTGTGTGTTACAACAGGCTAATGAATCGGGAATTTTGCAACCAGTCGCTTATGCGTCCAGGAGTTTGTCCAAGGCCGAAAGGGCCTATAACATGATTGAAAAAGAGGCTCTGGCGTGCGTTTACGGGGTGAAAAAAATGCACCAGTATTTATTTGGCCTCAAGTTTGAGCTTGAAACTGAGCACAAGCCGCTCATATCGCTGTTCTCTGAGAGCAAAGGGATTAATACCAATGCCTCTGCCCGCATCCAAAGATGGGCACTCACGCTATCGGCATACAACTATGTAATCCACCACAGATCAGGCACAGAGAACTGCGCAGATGCTCTCAGTCGGCTGCCATTGCTCACCACCGGGATGGAAATGGCACAGCCAGCGGACTTGCTCCTGGTCATAGAGGCATTCGAGAACGAGAAGTCCCCCATTACGGCCCTCCAGATCAGGAACTGGACCAGCCAGGATCCTTTACTGTCTTTTGTAAAAAACTGTGTCCTCCATGGGAGCTGGTCCAGTGTCCCAGTGGAGATGCAGGAGGCGATTAAGCCGTTCCACAGACGCAAAGATGAGTTGTCCCTGCAGGCAGATTGTCTGTTGTGGGGCAATCGCGTGGTCTTGCCCAAGAAAGGCAGAGATATGTTCATATGTGAACTGCACAGCACCCACCCAGGCATCATAATGATGAAAGCCATAGCCAGATCCCCCGTGTGGTGGCCCGGCATCGACTCAGATTTAGAGTCATGCGTGCGCCAGTGCAACACTTGCTCTCAGCTGAGCAATGCACCCAGAGAGGCACCGCTAAGTTTGTGGTCGTGGCCCTCCAAACAGTGGTCGAGGATCCATGTAGACTATGCGGGCCCATTTCTAGGCAAAATGTTTTTGGTTGTCGTGGACGCTTACTCAAAATGGATTGAATGTGCAATAATGTCAGTAAGCACATCCACTATTGAAAGCCTACGAACCATGTTTGCCACGCACGACTTGCCTGATGTCCTAGTCAGCGACAATGGGCCGTGCTTCACCAGTGCTGAATTCAAGGAATTCATGACCCGCAACAGGATCAAACACATCACATCTGCCCCGTTCAAGCCCACATCCAACGGCCAGGCAGAACGGGCAGTTCAGACCATCAAGCAAAGCTTGAAACGTGTGTCAGAAGGCTCCCTGCAGACCCGGCTGTCCCGAGTGCTGCTCAGCTACCGCACCAGGCCCCACTCACTCACCGGGGTTCCCCCAGCCAAGCTGCTCATGAAAAGGACACTCAAAACAAGGCTCTCTCTTGTCCACCCTGATCTCCATGATCACGTGGAGGGCAAGCGGCATCAACAAAGTGTGTACCATGACCACGCAAATTTGTCACGCGATATTGAGATCAATGATCTCGTGTTTGTGTTCAATTATGGACATGGTCCCAAATGGCTCACTGGCACGGTCACAGCCAAAGAGGGAAGTAGGGTGTTTCAGGTCAAATTGGCCAATGGACAAAAGCACAGAAAACATTTGGACCAAATCAAATTGCGGTTCACCAACAACTACGAGCAACCCGAAGAGGACACCATCAAATTTGACCCTCCAACACACACACAAGTGGCAACTGACATCATGGTTGACCACGATACCGAACTCATCATCCCCAGCAGCCCGGCAAGGCCGGCTACCCAACAGCCCAGTGAAGAACTGACCAAGCCACCCACACTCACATTGGTACTGAGAGGATCGACAAGGGAGCGTCAAGCCCCAGATCGTCTCACCGTGTAAATAAGTGCACTGTTGACTTCACGGGGAAGTGATGTAATGTATTTAACCCTGTGCAATCTGCATGACACTTGACTACCAGAGGGCCCACCTGTTGGAGTCCCAAGGGATCCCAGCATCCCTTGGAGCACAGTATATAAGCAGGCCACCCACGAGGTACCTTATTAAAAGTACTAAGGTCACACTTGCTTATTGTACACAGTACTCAGTTTCATCCTTTATTATGAGTGTACCATATATGGCTTTTATTGTATCATTGCTCGGGTTCTGTGTGAGGATTCGCAGGTTGGGGTCAAGAGCCAGGTGGCAAGGCCGTACCCTTTGTCGCCCAGCATCCAGCATTTACCTTGTGGCACAGACTTCAACAGGTCAGACACAGTGCTGTCCCGCGAGATATGCGCATCATGGATGCTCCCTGGAAAGTTGGCATTCACTGTCATTAACCGCTGTGTATGGTCGCATACCAGCTGCACGTTGAGGGAGTGAAATCCCTTACGGTTCCGGTACACCTCCACCTCCTGTAATGGTGCTCGCAGGGCAATATGGGTACTGTCAATAGCACCCCTGCACCTTGGAGAAGCTGGCAATGCATGCAAATCCCAAAGCCATGTCACTCTGAGCCTCCCTGGTCATTGGGAAGTTTATAAATTCCATCCGGCGTGCATACAGTGCTTCGGTTACCTGTCGAATGCACCGATGAGTAGCATACTGAGAAATAGCACATATGTCCCCAGCTGATGATTGAAAAGACCCACATGCATAAAAGGAAAGTGTCACAGTCACCTTCATCTCGACAGAGAGTGCAGTAATGTTGGTGATACTGGGCCGCAGATCTGCCTTAATGAGCTCGCAAATCTCATTGATAACCTCTTTTCGGAAGCGCAGCCTTCAGACACGCTGTCGATCGGTCAGGTTCAAGTATGAACACTTCTCCCTGAAGAACCTTTGCGGGTAAGGCTTTCTCCTCATCGTCATCATTCTGCAACTTTTTCCATGAGCCTTATAACTCTGCTCAATAAACTTCCTCACATCTGGATCCTCCATTAGACAGGTTGTCATCAATACTGGCTGAGATAATACAGGCCCCATTTGTTACATATGTAAACCTGTAAATACCTTGTGTAACCACCAGAGGGCTCATCCCCTGAAATCCCAAGGGATCCCACAATCCCTTGGGAGCACCTGTACTTAAGGAGGCCTCACAGGCTGGAGAGGCATTCTGGAGACCTAATAAAAGTCTACGGTCACAACTTTACTTTGAGCTCACAGTATCTGGTCAGACTCTTTATTCATACATAACAACTGGCGACGAGATACAGATGACGAACCCAACGATGCAAGGAACAATAGACATCCTGGTGAAATTTTCAAAGGGAGATGATTGGGAAACCTTCGTGGAGCGACTCGATCAATACTCCGTGGCCAACAATCTGGAAGGAGAAGTGAACGCTGCCAAACGAAGGACGATTCTCCTCACAGTTTGCGGGGCACCAACGTATGGCCTCATGAAAAATCTGCTTGCTCCAGTGAAACCTACAGAGAAGTCGTATGATGATTTGTGCACACTGGTCCGGGAGCATCTGAACCCAAAGGAAAGCGTTCTGATGGCGAGGTACCGGTTCTACACCTACAAAAGGTCTAAAGGCCAGGAAGTGGCGAGCTATGTTGCCGAGCTAAGACGCCTTGCAGGATATTGCGAATTTGAAGGACATTTGGAGCACATGCTCAGGGACTTCTTTGTATTTGGCATTGGCCACGAAGTGATACTTCGCAAACTTTTGACTGTAAGACCCCAACCTTGAGTAAAGCCATAGCGATAGCCCAGGCGTTCATCGCCACCAGTGACAATACCAAGCAAATATCTCAGCACACAAGTGCTGCTACAAGTACTGTGAACAAAGTGATGTGGTTTTCGAATCACAATGTACAGGGCAGGTCTCACATGCCTGCAGCTGCAAGTCCGCAGATGTCTCCGAGTCCACCATCAAGGGTGATGAATGCTAGGCCATTAACACCTAGTTGGCGCTGCGGGGGTGATCATCGTTTCCATTCATGCCGCTTCAAAGGATACATTTGCAAGGGCTGTGGAACAATGGGACATCTCCAACGTATGTGCAGGTGAGCTGCAAACCTTGCTAATCCTGCAAACCACCATGTTGCAGAGGACAGATTCACAGTGGATCACGATGAACCAGAGCCTCAGACCGAGGAGACAGAGCTATATGGGATGAACACATTTGCCACAAAGTGTTCCCTGATAAGGCTGAAAGTTGAATTAAATGGACTCCCGGTGTCATTGGAGCTGGACACGAGCGCGAGCCAGTCCATTATGAGTAAAAAGCCTTTCGATAAATTGTGGTGCAGCAAGGCCTCAAGCCCAGTCCTGACTCCCATTCACACTAAACTGAGAACTTACACAAAGGAACTGATTCTCATAATTGGCAGTGATGGAGCGGTACACAAGTTACCACTCTGGGTGGTACTGGGTGATGATCCCACACTGCTCGGCAGGAGCTGGCTGAGAAAGATATGCTGGAACTGGGACGACATCCGAGTGCTCTTGTCCGCGACGACACTTCATGTGCCCAGGTCTAAAACAAGATCCTCTCGCTGTTTGAACCAGGCATCAAGAAGTTCCCAGGAGCAAAAGTGCAGATCCACCTAATTCCAGGGGCATGACCCATCCATCACAAGGCGAGAGCAGTACCGTACATGATGAGAGAGAGGGTGGAGATCGAGCTGGACCGGCTGCAACTAGAGGGCATCATTTCGCCGATCGAATTCAACGAGCGGGCCAGTCCGATTGTTCCAGTCTTCAAGCGTAGACGGCACCGTCAGAATCTGTGGTGATTACAAAGTAACCATCAATCGTTTCTCCCTGCAGGATCAAAACCCACTACCAAAGGCAGACGACCTTTTTGCAACGCTGGCGGGAGAAAAGACGTTCACGAAACTGGACTTGACCTTGGCCTACATGATGCAGGAGCTGGAGGAATCATCGAAGGGCCTCACCTGCATCAACACGCACAAAGGTCTTTTCATTTACAACAGATGCCCGTTTGGGATTCGATCAGCTGCGGCGATATTTCAGAGAAACATGGAAAGCTTACTGAAGTCAGTCCCGTGCACCGTGGTCTTCCAGGATGACATTTTGGTTACAGGTCAGGACACAGTCGAGCACCTTCAGAACCTGGAGGAGGTTTCTAGTCGGCTCAACCATGTGGGGCTCAGGTTAAAACGTTCGAAGTGCGTTTTCCTGGCACCTGAAGCTGAGTTCCTGGGGAGAATTATCGTGGCGGACGGCATCAGGCCCACCGTGTCGAAGACGGAGGCAATCGAGAACACACCGAGGCCACAGAACGTGATGGAGCTGCGCTCGTTTCTAGGACTTCTGAACTACTTTGGTAACTTCTTACCAGATCTCAGCACACTGTTAGAACCACTGCATGCTTTACTGCGTAAAAGAGACAAGTGGGTATGGTGTAAAAGACAAGAAAATGCCTTTGTAAGAGCCAGAAAACTGTTATGCTCAAACAAATTGCTTGTGTTGTATGATCCATGTAAGCGTTTGGTACTAGCATGTGATGCGTTGTTATACGGAGTCGAGTGTGTATTGCAACAAACTAATGAATCTGGGAAATTGCAACCGGTTGCTTATGCATCCAGAAGTCTTCTAAGGCTGAGAGGGCCGACTGCATGATTGAAAAAGAAGCGTTCGCGTGTATTTATGGGGTAAAGAAAATGCCCCAATATCTGTTTGGGCTCAAATTTGAATTGGCAACGGACCACTGATATCCCTCTTCCTGAAAATAAGGGGATAAATACGAATGCATCAGCCCGCATCCAGAGATGGGTGCTCACGTTGTCCGCATACAACTATGCCATCCGCCACAGGCCAGGCACAGAAAACTGTGCCGATGCTTTCAGTAGGCTGCCATTGCCCATCATGGGGGTGGAAATGGCACAGCCTGCAGATTTAGTCATGGTAATGGAAGCATTCAAGAGTGAACAATCATCCGTTACCGTCCGACAGATTAGAACCTGGACGAGCCAGGACCCCTTACTGTCCTTAGTAAAAAACTATGTGCATCACGGGAGCTGGTCCAGTGTCCCATTAGAAATGCAGGAAGAGATAAAGCTGTACCAGCGGTGCAAAGATGAAATGTCTATATAGGCAGACTGCCTTCTGAGGGGTAATCGGGTAGTGGGACCCAAAAAGGGCAGGGACACTTTCATTAGTGATCTCCACAGTACTCACCCAGGCATTGTAATGATGAAAGCGATAGCCAGATCCCACAGTATCGATGCGGACTTCGAGTCCTGCATGCACAAATGTAACACATGCTCACAGTTAAGCAATGCACCCAGGGAGGCGCCACTAAGTATATGGTCTTGGCCCTCCAAACCGTGGTCTAGGGTCCATGTCAACTATGCACGTCCGTTCTTGGGTAAAATGTTCCTAGTGGGTGTAGATGCGTACTCCAAATGGATTAAATGTGAAATAATGTCGGCAAGCACGTCCACTGCCACCACTGAAAGCCTGCGGGCCATATTTGCCACGCACGGCCTGCCTGATGTCCTGGTGAGCGACAACGGGCCGTGTTTCAGCAGTGCCGAGTTCAAAGAGTTCATGACCCGCAATGGGATCAAACATGTTGCATCTGCCCCATTCAAACCAGCATCCAACGGTTAGGCAGAGAGAACAGTGCAAACAATCAAGCAGAGCTTGAAGAGGGTAACTGAAGGCTCACTGCAGACTCGCCTGTCCTGAGTCCTGCTTAGTTACCGCACAAGACCTCACTCGCTCACTGGGATTCCAGCCGCTGAACTGCTCATGAAAAGGGCACTTAAGACAAGGCTCTCGTTAGTCCACCCTGATCTACACGAACAGGTAGAGAGCAGGCGCCTTCAACAAAGTACATATCATGATAGTGCAAATGTGTCACGCGAAATTGAAATCAATGATCCTCTATTTGTGTTGAACTATGGACAAGTCCCAAGTGGCTTCCCGGCACTGTTGTGGCCAAAGAGGAGAGTAGGGTGTTTCGGGTCAAACTTTCAAATGGACTCATCTACAGGAAACACTTGGACCAAACCAAACTCAGATTCACGGACTATCCAGAGCAACCCACCTTAGACCCTACCTTTTTTGACCCCCCAACACACACACCAGTGGCAATCGAGCCAGCAATTGACCACGAAGCAGAACCCATCACCCGCAGCAGCCCAGCAGGACTCACCACACTAGGCAGCCCTGCAAGGCCAGCTGCACAACAGCCCAGCGAGGGCCCAACAAATGACTCAACAAAACCAGCATTTGCAGCGAGACGATCAACCAGAGAAAGGCCCCAGATCAACTCACCTTGTAAATAGTTACCTATTGACTTTGGGGGGGAGTGTTGTTATATATGTAAACCTGTAAATACCTTGTGTAACCACCAGAGAGCTCATCCCCTGAAGTCCCAAGGGATCCCACAATCCCTTGGGAGCACCTGTACTTAAGGAGGCCTCACAGGCTGGAGAGGCACTTAGAGACCTGTAATAAAAGACTAAGGTCACACTTTACCTTGAGCTCACAGTATCTGGTCAGACTCTTTATTCATACATAACACCATTCTTTTTAAATCTCCACAATATTTTTCGCTCGGCGGTATGTCATTGATGAATATTCCACCGAGCGGTATGTCGGTGGTATATAGCTGTTTTCTGACCAAAATCGCCCTTTTGGGCGGTATGCCGGCAGTCCGTAGGCGGTATGCGGCGGTATGTCGACCAATTTCGGGCCCATAGAAACTTGTTGCATTTGGTGGATGAAGAAATGGCTGAATGCCCATAAGCAGAAAGTGGCAGTTAATGGATTTGGATCTTTTTCTTGGAGACCGGTTACTAGTGGTATTCCGCAGGGATCGGTATTAGGACATTTGTTATTTACTATTTTCATTATTGATCTAGATGTAGGTGGTGGTGGTTGGGCTGCAAGTTCTGGACAATACCAAAATATTTGTGAGTGTTAGGACTGTAGAAGATGCTCAACTAGTACAAACAGATCTTGATGTGTTCGGGAACTGAGCCTGTGTTTGGCAAATTATATTTAACTTAGAAAAGGGTAGTACTATGCACATGGGCAGGTCAAATGCTTAACATTCATCCACCCACACAGAAAAGAATTAAATCCAGTGGTGATCTGGGTGTTCGAGTGCATCAAACTCTCACGGTTCATTACTAATGCCTTGAAGCTATAGCTAAAGCAAATAAGGTTCGAGGTTGTATTCACAGCACTATTCATTATAAAACAAAGCCTAATATTTTGTCCTTATACAAGACCATTATTCGGCCTCAGTTAGAAAAAGAAAGAAAGTCTTGCATTTATATGCACCTTTCATGACCACTGGATGTCTCAAAGCGCTTTACAGCCAATGAAGTACTTTTTGAACATCACTAAAACAGATTATCTGGTCAATATCAGACCTGTTTGTGGGAGTTTGCTGTGCGCAAGTTGGCTGCTGCATTTCCCACATTACAACAGTGACTACACTCCAAAAAGTACTTAATTGGCTGTAAAGCGCTTTGAGGATGTCCGGTGGTCATGAAAGGCGCTATATAAATGCAAGTCTTTCTATCTTTCTTTCTGAAGAAACTTTCAAGAAAGATTCTGAAGTTCCAGAAGAGCTTCCAAAGTGATTTTCTTTCATTGCATTAGGATTGAGCTGGACTTGTATCTGATAGCCTGACTGTCTCCGAGACCACGGGGATTTTTTTCATCCACTGAGTACCAGGTATGGGATTCCCTATTGACATTCCCTTGTGTGCAATTTTAATGTAGGAGGACGAAAATCAGTGCAGAGTAGAGGAAAGGAGAGTGAGGCAGCATTTAAGGAGACAAAGCCCTACAAGATATTTGTAGATCACACAAAGGCCTGAGTGAGGACATTTATGTGAGAAGAGTGTGCTTCACCAAAGAGGCGAATGGGGAGTTGTGCCAGCCACAGACAGGAATGACTGGGCTCAGTTTTTATGTCAGAGGCTCATTTCAAGCAGCCACGAGGATTCTGCATATTATCATCCAGGGTTCCATCAGGCATGTATTCGTCAGGCCACTGATACACTTTTGGGAGGCCTGGGTAACTCATCCAGTTAGACATGACAGCAAGACAGCATTGCAAAATGGCTGGCTAGTTTTATGCAATGCTGGGTTTCCAAAAATGCAGGATGCAATACACGGCAACGTACACCATTATGATCTCCTACCATTAACACACTCAATTTTTGTTAACAGAAAATGGTACCAATTCACTGAATGTCCAGATTCCATGTGGTCAAATGCAAAGAATCCGTCACATAAACACCAAATTTGATGGAGATTTCCATGAGTCATTCATCCTCAGCAATTCTGCCTAGTCTGAGCTTTTCAAGGAAGACAGTAAATGAACAAATGGCTTATGGTGTACCCCTTGCTGCTATGGAAAATTACCCCTCCTCGAGATGGAAGAGCAGCAGCTGAGGAAGTTAGAATGAGGTACATGCCTCCACCAGAATGGTCATTGAGAGGACCATCTGGGTCTAACAGGCATGCTTTGCTCCTTTGATACATCAGGAACAGCTTTGCAATATATAACTGTAGCTTGCTGCACTCTGTACAACTTTGCCATCCAAAAAGGCGTAGACATGGAAATTCCTGGGAGGTTGCCTACTTTAGAGACAGAAACATATAGAGAAGAGCATCAAGAGGACAGTGAGAAATTTGGTATAGCTCTATTTGGGGCGCTAAAACTTTAAGAGGTGAAATTCAGGTACTTTGTTCCTCTCGTTAGCGCCCGTGAGGGCCGCTAAGGGGGTGCAAATGAGTTTTCGCCCAGGCGTGGCAAAAACAGCACCTCGCGTTAAATTGGGCAGGGGTTTGCGGCGATGCTAACAGGTAGCGGCACGCTCAGCTTCGCTCAGTAATGGTAACCTCATTGCCGTGCTCAGTGCCCTGTTACTGCCCCGGATGCTAAATTCAGTCGCGCCCTCTGTCTTACCACCTGACGCTGACAACGACAGCTTCAGGTGTCGCATTTCAGTCAGGATTCGGCTGCAGGAGTGCTGTTTAAAGGCGCCATCTTCAGGAAAATTTTTAATCGGCCAATAATGGTAGGTGCTTATTTCCACATAGGCAGACCGGCTGTTTGACAGATTTGAGCAATTTTCAGTTGAAGGAGTTTCTGGCTCTGAAACATTCCTGCCTTTCATTGAGGGCAGACTTGAAAGGACAACATTTATATTGTTTCATGGGGACTGTGTTGACATTCGACCTCCTGATCCGACATCACCATCAGACACAACTTAGGCAGAGAAAAAGACAGGGAGAAAGACAACAAAATGGGACCACTGGGAGAAGGCCCAACAGGGCTAGCAACAGGAGACATTACCCTCCCAGGTTTTTCCGGCAGCAGTTCTACTACATCAATTTCACTGAGGAACAGTGTGTTCGAAGGCTACAGTTCAGCAAGGACATGATCACAGAGCTCTGCCATCTCCTGCAACCAGACCTTGAGCCTCTGACCAGGGTGAGGACAGTTCTCTCAGGGCACCAACCTGCTCAATTTCTATGCCAATTTCTATTCCTTCCAGTATGCAACAGGAGACATCTTCAACATCTCCCAGTTTGCCATCCATTGCTCCATCCGTGAGGTCACAGATGCTCTGTACCGAAGGAGAAGGGACTACATTTCCTTCCCCATGACCAGAGAGAAGCAGCTGGAGCGTGTATGTGACTTTGCCAGGATAGCGGGTTTCCCTATGGCGCAGGGAACCACTGTCTGCACCCACATCGCTTTGTGAGCACCACATCAAAATCCTGAGGAATTCCAGAGTGCCAGTCTCTGAGCTGGTGCCTGCGGATGAGAGATGCAATGATGCAGTGCTTTGGTCCTCCTCCTTCTCCTCTTCTCCCTCCTGCATGTGCTCAGGGGCTCAGGTACAGGCTGCACATCTGCTGGCTGGTTATCTGAGAGCATAAATGGCACAAGACTCGCGTTAAGATGAGGGCAGGGGGTAGGAACAGAGCAAAGAAGGCAGACAGTCTCAGGAGCTGAAAAGTGATAAAGCTTGCTGATGTGAGGGGAAAGTGGGATGAGAAAAGGAGAAGGGATAAAGATACCATTGTTGCCCCCAGCGGGGTCGATGACTCCGCTGGCCACGGTATCCACCACTTGCGGCCCAATGAGCCACAGCACTCGCTCCTCCAGGTCAGTGAGCTCCTGCAGTTGAGGTTCACCCCCACCAGTCCTCTGCTGCTCCCTCCGATTATGTGCCATCTTGGCCTGCTAAAGAAAGGAACTTGTGTGAGTAAGATTCCAGGTATGTGTGTGGAAGATATGCCTGCTGTGGTTGAATAGCTGTTAACGTTGGCATGAAGTCTTGTGGCGATGGCCTCCTTCCAGGTGCGGGGAACAGCGAATCCCTGCTTCTCTCCATTGCCTCCGCAAATGTCTCGAATTAAAATAATTTTTATTAAAGTATGTTTATGTCACCTAAACACTATTTTTTTAATCAATCACAAACAATTGAAAGTAAATTTAAAATCCTCTCTGCTTTCTTTCTTTTTTAACATATTTTCCCTTCATCGTAAAAGTCTTATGACATCGTATTTAAACTTACTCGTACGCATTCTGACAAGTCCTCTGGGAAGAGAGAAATGAATTGTTGAACTCTGCATCACTAACATTGAGTGTCTCTTAAAATGTTATTATTATAAGAGTGCATGAAAATTACTGTAAGTTATTGTTGGCCTTTCTTGTTTAAGTAAAATTATTAATCATTTAATGGAAAACTAATGGGATTTACTGCTGTCGATTTGAAATGATTAAACAATTATAATTGCAATATAATGCCCATTGAGTTTTGTGTGATTGATTAGCACAATGCATCCTGCTGTCTGAGGAAAAGCATCATTTATAAACTTGGAGAACACACAATCACATTTACACTTAGGACTTCTTTTTTGGGAAGACGGAGCTTTGCGGATACATTGGCATTTTCTAAATTCTCTGGAGCCATTATGTGAAAGGTATGCATACTCCACAGTTGAAAGTTTTCATCAATTTAACTTTGAGAAGTGTGAAAGGAGTGCTCTTACAGGTTGGTCATAATTGCTCAATCTTCTATCATTTTTGCTATTGAATTTATGTTTCATGAACTCAAATGTAGGAACATTTGTACCTGGTCACCAATTTGATTCTTGGCCATTAAAAACTTCAAAGAAAAAACAAATCAGGGTTACTGCTTTTTCGCAAAGAAGAGAAAAACGTCCTTTTACTTCATTCAACAGGAGGGTACATTCTGCAGCACCAGAGTTGCAGACAATTAAATACATGTGCACAGTTGTTCAAAGCTGCAATTCACAATCTTATAAATTGCCCATGGCCTCTGGAACAGCATAATAGTTGGCATATACAATGACGCCAGTGCTTTGCTTAAGATATAAATAAGACACATTTATTTTAATTTGTTTTAAATGCTTGCATTACTAAACCACTAGCAGTAAAGATACTGAACTGATGGTGAGGAGAACGTACCCGGCATAAAAAATCCACTGGTAGAGAGAAAGGCTGGGCACACTTTTCAAGTATTTGAAACCGGCTGGTACACATAATGGCTGGACACACTGGGCCCAATAAGTTCAATAAGGCTCAAAAACGAGCACGGGGATTGCAATGCACGCTTTGGCCACGTCCATTGAAAGTAATACAGGCAACATGCGAAATTCATGCTGCCTCCTAACTAACATAATTGAAGCACTGAGCTCAGTGCTGAATACACTGCTGGTTGGCTCAGTGCTCAGCAGGGGACCCAATTTTGTGGGAAGTATGATCTCTATTTAAAGGTAGCCTACAGTGTGAAATGCTATCTGCACTTCTTAAAGCGGAGATGCTTTCTGAAGGAAACACCTCATTGTCAGTGAAACTAAAGAAAGGGGAAGGTACCAATGGCTCAACAGGGCAGAGAAAGGGCACCTAAATTATCGGACGTAGCACTGGAGGCCTTAGTGCAGGGGCTTCAAAGGAGGAGACAAGTCTTCTACCCGTAAGGGGCCAGGAGACCCTACAGACTGACAGTAAGAAGGCAGTGGGAGCAGATTGCTGAAGTGGTCAATGACACCAGTCTTTCCCCCAGGACCTAGATCCAGAGCCGAAAGGAATTTAATGACCTCACACGAGCGTTCAAGGTCAGCGAATGCCTGCTCAAATGCTATATCTCCCCCACTGCACCACTAGCCTCACACGCTGCTCAATGCACCACACCCCCATCACTCACCTACCAGCATTGTGGCCAAGAGGACACTGTGATGTTTTGTGGCAGAGGGATGGGTAAGGTGGGGAAGTGTTGAGCAACGGAGATCTGGGGTTTCATTCAGGTGAACCATGCCTGATGATGTGCTCACAAACAGATTGGCTGGAATGGGGATTTGCAGGCTGCCTCCTCCCTTCCTCCTCCGCCTCCTGAAGTGGTAGGGGAACCCGTGATGGCACAGGATGTGCCCACATGATGGCCATGTTGTGGAGGATGCAGCAGATCACCACGAATTAGGACACCCACTCCAACGAGTACTAGTGGATTCCTCCGAGCAGTCAAGGCAGCAGAACCATTGCTTGAGCACCCTGACTGTCTGCTCAATTACTTGTGGCAGCATGGTTGTCATTATACGATTGTGGGCCACAAGTGATGGGGTTGCGGAGGGGAGTCATCAGCCAGGTATAGAGCAGATAGCTCTTGCCACCTAGCAGTCAACTTCGGATTTGACGTGGTGGCTGGAAGATTGCTGGTACAGCGGACTGGCACAGGATAAAGGCATCATGATTGCTGCCAGGAGACCAGGCATTCACCAACATGATGTGCTGGGCATGGTCACACACAGAATGCACATTAAGTGAGTGTCACCCTTTGCAGTTACCATACATCTCATCATAGATATGCTGCAAAGTGTATGCAGTCAATGGCGCCCTGCACCATGGGGAAGGCTGCTCTCCTGGCAAAGCTACATGTGCTGTCTTCCTGCTTCTCTATGTTTAGAGAGAAAACAATGAAGTCGCTTCTAGAGTACAGAGCCTCTGTGACCTCCCAGATGCAGCAATGGATGGCGAACTGTGGGATGTTAGCTATGTCACCTGTTCCAGCCTGGAAGGATCCGCTGGTGAAAAAAATCAGGGCTACAGTCACCTTGAGAACCACTGGCAGCGCCATCGTCGCCCTGCTCTGCAGCTGCAGTTCTGGTTCCAAGAGATGGTACAGTTCTGTGACCACCTTCTTGGTGAAGCGGAGCTACCAAACTGCTCCTGGCTTTGGTGCAGGTAGGAAAAATGCTCCTTGAAGACCCTAGGTGGGCAAGGCCTCCTGCTGAGAGTTCTCCTCCTCCTTCCTCTTTGAGCAGCTTGTCTTCTTTTCTGCCTCTGCTCCATCTTCTTGTCATGTTGCAAGGAGGACTTCAACTTGAACCCCCATGACTGGGAGCAAGTGGTGTTCTCAGAGGTCTACCAGCAGCAGCCAGTGTCTCCCCAATGTCCAGCAGCACTCGCTGCATACTTGAACAACTTTATAATGTCTTCCAGCAACCCGGTGTTCATACAAACTCTGCAAGAGCCAGTACAAGAGAAATAATGAACATACCTGCAAATTAGATGTATCCCTTTAAATAGCACTGGTGGATGGTCCCTCGTTTAGTTGTGCGTGTTTGGGAGAGTGTAGTTGAATGGGGCGGCAGTGCCCAAAATGGCAGGTCGTGCGTCAAATCGCGTTACACGTTGACTGACATTACGACCTGCGTGCTCTGCATACTGCTGGTGCACGCACGTCCCGGCCACACTATCGCCCTCACTGAGATGGAGAACAATGGGGGCCACACCGGAAATGGGCAGGAGAAAGGCGGACACCTTCACTAAGGTGCCGAATTTCACGGCCACTGAATCTCAGTATTTAAATCCCCACCTCTTAAAGCTCATAACTGCTTTGGACATAAATTAGCATTCAGCTTGCCCTGCTTTTCAAGGTTTGCACAGATCATTTCCAACTTTTCTTATTTTCTTGGCCCCAGTAGGGGTTTGTTTATATGCTGAATCATAGGTCTTTCATTTCCTTTTTCAATGTTTCAATTGCATCAGCATTTACCGTGGTGACAGCCTATTCAATAGGTTAGAACTTGAATCAGCACTTATGTTGCAGAACTGGCTGAAGAAGTGGCCTTGTAATGGAGGCAGAGGCTGCCGTGTTGCATATTCCACAGCAAGAGAGAAACAACTGTTCCTGGAGTTCTTTCTGGCTGCTGGACCTTCTCTAAAGTGGGGAAAAGTTTGTAAAGGCCAGGAAGTGAAAAATGTTGTTACTGGCTTGTTGGGTGGACTAAAGATTCAGGCAACCAATATCTTGAGAGACAGCACTTAAACTTTTACAGGAGCACCATCATTTCCAGGGGCACCAGCAGAAGCCACTTGTACGAATTGGTCTCAGCACGTCCAGAGACAGCAGTGCCAGCTCATTTACCTGACAGTTGTGATATAAATGAATTGGCACTCTTGCTGCTGGACGAGCAAAGAGCCACCTCAGAGGCTTGTTCGCCAACTTTCTCTCAAGAGGCAGCAGTGCCACAGACAGACAAGCTGTGCTGCCTGCCACGTCTTCTGGCCATGAGCATACTTGACTACTCAGTCCTCACATACACATCATCAATGATGTTGTTTTTGCTTTGCCAGCAGCAAGGAAGATCTGCCAACCAGAAAATGAAAGTCACTATTGTAGCCTTTAAACAACAAACTTTAAGCACAATATGCCGCTCCTTGGTGTGCACTCGGGATACACATCGCTAACTGCCAGCCTGCAATTTTCTGCCCATTAAAGTTAATGTCAAATTTATGGTGGAACAGTTCAACTGAACTGCTTTTGGAGTGTAGTGACTAGTTCTGTATGATGGACCTTCTGGTTGTTTTTCCCGCTGTTCTTACCTTGCATTTTCAGAATTCTGATCAGATCCCAAAAATCGAATTAGGCCTGCTTTTTCATGAAAATTTGCCCCCTTAGCTATATTATTGTGTCCATCTATTCTGCCCAGAGTTTGAGGCGAAAATGCAACAACATTCTTCCACCACTGGTAGAATGTTAGCAATATTATTTGACATACGTGCTTTGAATACTGTCAGAAAAGAAGGTTGCTCCACAATTGTGGGCTCTGGACTTAGTTGTTTTACTTTCATCGCTTCAAAGCGATGGGAGTTAAAATATAGATTAATCATTTCCAAAAAGATTTTAAAAAGCAAGTACCAAGCCAACCTCAATCAGTAATAGCATAAAAATTGATTTGCTGCTGACACTGAAACATTGAAATATGATACAGCAACTCATATACCAAGCCAAAAATTTTCAGTTCCAACTGTAATGTGGTAAATAGAAACATAGAAACATAGAAAATAGGTGCAGGAGTAGGCCATTCGGCCCTTCTAGCCTGCACCGCCATTCAATGAGTTCATGGCTGAACATTCAACTTCAGTACCCCATTCCTGCTTTCTCGCCATACCCCTTGATCCCCCTAGTAGTAAGGACCTCATCTAACTCCTTTTTGAATATATTTAGTGAATTGGCCTCAACAACTTTCTGTGGTAGAGAATTCCACAGGTTCACCACTCTCTGGGTGAAGAAGTTCCTCCCCATCTCGGTCCTAAATGGCTTACCCCTTATCCTTAGACTGTGACCTCTGGTTCTGGACTTCCCCAACATTGGGAACATTCTTCCTGCATCTAACCTGTCTAACCCCGTCAGAATTTTAAATGTTTCTATGAGGTCCCCTCTCATTCTTCTGAACTCCAGTGAATACAAGCCCAGTTGATCCAGTCTTTCTTGATAGGTCAGTCCCGCCATCCCGGGAATCAGTCTGGTGAACCTTCGCTGCACTCCCTCAATAGCAAGAATGTCCTTCCTCAGGTTAGGAGACCAAAACTGTACACAATACTCCAGGTGTGGCCTCACCAAGGCCCTGTACAACTGTAGCAACACCTCCCTGCCCCTGTACTCAAATCCCCTTGCTATGAAGGCCAACATGCCATTTGCTTTCTTAACCGCCTGCTGCACCTGCATGCCAACCTTCAATGACTGATGTACCACGACACCCAGGTCTCTTTGCATCTCCCCTTTTCCTAATCTGTCACCATTCAGATAATAGTCTGTCTCTCTGTTTTTACCACCAAAGTGGATAACCTCACATTTATCCACATTATACTTCATCTGCCATGCATTTGCCCACTCACCTAACCTATCCAAGTCGCTCTGCAGCCTCACAGCATCCTCCTCGCAGCTCACACTGCCACCCAACTTAGTGTCATCTGCAAATTTGGAGATACTACATTTAATCCCCTCATCTAAATCATTAATGTACAGTGTAAACAGCTGGGGCCCCAGCACAGAACCTTGCGGTACCCCACTAGTCACTGTCTGCCATTCTGAAAAGTACCCATTTACTCCTACTCTTTGCTTCCTGTCTGACAACCAGTTCTCAATCCATGTCAGCACACTACCCCAATCCCATGTGCTCTAACTTTGCACATCAATCTCTTGTGTGGGACCTTGTCGAACGCCTTCTGAAAGTCCAAATATACCACATCAACTGGTTCTCCCTTGTCCACTCTACTGGAAACATCCTCAAAAAATTCCAGAAGATTTGTCAAGCATGATTTCCCTTTCACAAATCATTAAAGTTTAGAATTTCCAAACCATTAATTTCCATGCAAGTGTGTCCGACATCCAGTACTGGATGAGCAGAAATTTCCTCCAATTAAATTCGGGAAGAGTGAAGCCATTGTCTCAAACTCCATTCCTTAGCTACCGACTCCATCCTCTCCCTGGCAACCATCTGAGGCTGAACCAGATGTTTGCAACCTTGGTGTCGTATTTGAAAGAAAGAAAGACTTACATTTATATAGCGCCGTTCACAACCACCGGACATCTCAAAGCCTTTTACAGCCAATGAAGTACTTTTGGAGTGTAGTCACTGTTGTAATGTGGGAAACACAGCAGCCAATTTGTGCACAGCAAGCTCCCACAAACAGCAATGTGATAATGACCAGTTAATCTTTTTTTGTTAAGTTGATTGAGGAATAAATATTGGCCAGGACACTGGGCATAACTCCCCTGCTCTTCTTAGAAATAGTGCCATGGGAAATTTTACATCCACCTGAGAGAGCAGATGGGGCCTCAGTTTAACATCTCATCCAAAAGACGGCACCTCCGACTGTGCAGCACTCCCTCAGTACTGCACTGAAATGTCAGCCTAGATTTATGTGCTTAAGTCCCTGGAGTGGGACTTGAACCCACAACCTTCTGATTCAGAGGTGAGTTTGCTACCCACTGAGCCACAACTGCCACAGCTGACCTTTGACACCAAGATAAGCTTCCGATCACATATCCGCTTCATCACCGATACCGTCTACTTCCACCTCCCGTAACATCACCCGACACTGTCCCTGCCTCTGCCTCAGCACCTCTGCTGCTGAAACCCTCATCCATACCTTTGTTACTTCTAGACTTGACTATTCCAACGCACTCCTGGATGGCCTCCCATCTTCCACCCTCCATAAACTTAGGCTCATCCAAAACTCTACTGCCCATATCCTAACTTGCACCAAGTCCCGTTCATCCATCATCACTATGCTCGCTGACCTATATTGGCTCCAGGTTTGACAATGCCTTGCTTTCAAATCCTTCCATGGCCTCGTTCCCCTCCGTATCTCTGCAACCTCCTCTAGTCCGACAAGCCTTCAAGATTTCTGCATTCCTCCAATTCTGGCCTCTTGCGCATTCCTGCTTTTAATCGCTTTCACCATTGGCAGCCATGCCTTCAACCAATTTGTTGATATTAGCTTTTTAAATAATCAGGATTGAGTGCAAACCAATATGCTGGGTATATTGTGTTTAATCTAAGTTTAAGATGGAATATAACGCATCAATTATACGGCAAAAACATATGACCGTGACAAACAACTGGTACCGGTCCCGATCGGACAGACTGCTGGAGTGCGCAAACAGCTCTTCGGCTTAGGGCCTTTCTCTCTTCCTCTCTTCTACTGCCAAAAGTATTAGACTAGGATCAGCATGGATCCACTCTTGGAAGAGTGTTAGACCATTGATCACTGTTGGAAGCTCACCACTTCACCGTCTGTTCTAAGGGCTCTTTAGGTCTTCCTTTTACTCTCTTTTTTAGGAGTGGACTTGATGTAGAATATGGACAGGACCATTTGACCTGTATGGGTTCCTCTTAAACCAAGGTGCCCAATGGTATGTTGAGTTCTTTGGCCTAACTTTCAGCTGGAAACCCTCCCGATGAGCCTCATGCTTTTGCTCACATGCCTTTCCTGTTTATACATTCTGAAGGCATATCCATCTGATTTCTTCCTATCTCTCCCATCCTTATCCTCCCAAGTTTGGAGTCAGACATGCCATTCTTGGCTTTCAGATGTTCATAGCTGCTTGTTATCAGTTATTTATGTTTGTGCTGTTCATGTAGCTTTTACTATGCAAAACTAACTATTTCATTCCACTATCAGACTATTGTACCATGGAATAAATCATCAAATTCCCAAAGATATCTTCTATTCTATTCTCATACACTGGTTAACTTATGCATTTTAAAGTAGTTTTGTTAAACAAAGTCCAAATCCTAATTTAGAATTATAATATGCTTATTAGCAGTAATGGAAGAAACATAGGTGTTGGGCCTTAGTTTTGTCAAATTAAAGATACATAAAACAAAATCAAAATTCCAATTTACAAACAGCAGATAGCTAGTCTGGAAACAAGGTCATTTGAGAGCCCCATGGAGCAGAATGTTATAACATCTGCAGGGAACCAAAAACATTAGCAAATTCTAAGCATCTATCCAGCTATTCTGAAGAGACACTTTTACCTCAAGTTCTAATACAATCATCTAAACACAGTATTATTCATGTCACAACTTCATTCGCTTAACCATATACATTTTAGACACTCCTAATTTCTAACAGCTGCCTAGGCCTTGAGCTCTGGAATTCCCTCCATAAACTACTTTGCCTCTCTACCTCTCTCTCTCTTTTAAGACGCTGCTTAAAATCTATCTCTTTGAATAAGCTTTTGGTCATCTGCCCTAATATTTCCTTATGTGGCTCAGTGTCAAATTTTGATTAATAACGCTTTTGTGAAGTGCCTGAGGATGTTTTACTACATTAAAGGTGCTATATAAATGCAAGTTGTTGTTGTGTAAACATAGTACCCACAAAAAAGTAGTATGAGTAATTGTTAAAATAAAAGTTAGCTGTTTGGATGTTCTGCTGTTGTCTTCAATTCAGTCTGAACTTTAATTATGTTCTGGTTTCTAAAACTATCCCTGTGTTAATTTACCTCGCTCAGGAGATTAGCCACAGTGTCTGACAGTACAGATTGTACATGGGCTATTGGAAGGTATAAGCTCAATGGATTCACCTCATCAAAGCCATTATATCCTCTTATTTCTCAACACTCCACCACCCCCCCAGCCCCCCCATCCCTCTCCGCAGCAACCCCCTTCCCCACCGCCACATTCTCCCCCCCACCCCCCCCCTCAGCACATCCACCCTGAGACTAGTCTTGTTGCGTTTTTTGAACCTAATCTTGCAGCCTATCCATTCTTCTCATGCATTGCCTCCTTTACTGTCAACTCTTCCAGAGGCTACTCCTTTTACAGTTGCCTCAGACTGAACATAGCTATTCATCATCATCATCATCATCATCATCATTGGCAGTCCCTCGGAATCGAGGAATACTTGCTTACGCTTTTACCATGAGTTCTTAGGTGGCTGTACAGTCCAATACGTAGTTATTACTTCAATAAGGACCAAAGTTTTCTCACAATGATAGACCTAAAATGTTACCATTAAAATGTTACCTTTTCTATTTCAGGTGCTGAGCAACCTGCTATGAACTTCCAGAGTTTTTAGTTTTTAGTTCTGATTTGCAACATTTGCGGTTTGTCTTATTGTCATTTTGAAAGGGCAGCTCACTACAAGAATCCCTCAGATTCAGAGCAAATCACAATGATTGCCGCAAGTTGTTTTCTTTTATTTTCTCTGGGGATGTTGGGAAGACTGGAAAGGCCACATTTATTGCCCATCCCTGACTGCCCTGAAAAAGTGGTGAAGAGGCTTCTTTAAGGAACTTTGTGTTGTCTTTCAACCTGGAAGCAAGCAATCATGGTACAGGGGCTAGAAATTTACTTAGGGGAGAGTGTAGGTACAGTGTTAGTGCAGTGGTACACAGTGCTCAATAAGCATCTGCGGACGAATTTCTGCGTTCTCTTGCTCCTCAGCCATAACTTTGGTGGAAGAGTTGCGGAAACCCTCGAAAAATGGCATTAACATCATTTATGAGATTTTCTGGGGTTTTCGTCGCTCTTGCAAAGAAGTTACGGTGGGCGATTGGAGAACCTCTGTAGAAATTCATCTCCCACTGTTGTCCCCAAGTGTTGGTTCCATATGAAGCTCTTTTGATTAGCATCATATTTAACACTGATATAATTGAAGTTTGTAAAGGATTAAGTAGTGCAATAAGTCTCAAATTAATAGTGACATTAAAGTACTGTAGACATCACAAATACTTACAGATGAGGAAGGCCATTCAGCCCATCTTAATTCATCAATCAAGAAATACCAGACCGTTCCATCCCCCCTCCACCGCCACCACATTAATACATGTAATTGTTTTTTTTAATATAGGCATATCTATATATATATATATATATAGATATATATATCAGGGGTTTTCCATCACTACTCTGCTTAGAAGTTTATTCCAAGTGTTGATCTCTTTTTGTGAAAAAGGACTTCCTGATATCAGCAGTAAATTTATCCTTTTGTTTGAACCTAATCCCTTCTCCTCCTTATTTGAAGTGGTATTCGGGACTTGCCTCGTCCATGCCCTTAACTATCTTACAAAAGTCTACAAGATCACCTCTCAGTTGCCTCTTTTACAGGTTGACAAGCCCAAGTCCGTCCAGTCGCTCTCATAATTCAGACCTTTGACATTTGGGATCAGCTTCATGCTGGCTTGTAAAAAAGGAACGACAATAACCATGGGCGATTTTAATCTTCATATTGATTGGACAAAGCAAATTGATCAGGGTAGCCTTGAGGAAGAGTTCATAGAGTGTATCAGGATACACTCTTGCCTTGTCCATGCCCTTAACTATCTTACTTCTTGAACAGTACGTTGCGGAACTAACCGGGGAGCAGGCTATCTTAGATCTGGTACTGTGTAATGAGACAGGATTAATAAATGTTCTACTAGTAAAGGATCCTCTAGGAATGAGTGACCAAAGCATGGTTGAATTTCAAATTCAGTTGGAGGGTGAGAAAGCTGGATCTCAAACCAGTGTCCTATGCTTAAACAAAGGAGATTACAAAGGTATGAAGGCAGAGTTGGCTAAAGTGGACTGGGAAAATAGATTGAAGTGTGGAATGGTTGATGGGCAGTGGCAGACATTTAAGGAGATATTTCATAACTCTCAACAAAATATATTCCAATGAGAAGGAAAGACTGTAAGAGAAGGGATAACCATCTGTGGATAACTAAGGAAATAAGGGATGGTATTAAATTGAAAACAAGGGCATACAAAGTGGCCAAGATTAGTAGGAGGCCAGAGGATTGGGAAACTTTTAAAAGACAGCAAAGAACGACTAAAAACTAATAAAGAGGGCAGATAGATTATGAAAGCAAACTAGCATAAAATATAAAAATCGATAGCAAGAGTTTCTACAGGTACATAAAAAGGAAAAGAGTGGCTAAAGTAAATGTTGGTCCCTTAGAGGATGAGACTGGGGAATTAATAATGGAGAACAAGGAAATGGGAGAGACTTTGAACAAATATTTTGTATCGGTCTTCACGGTAGAAGACACTACAAACATCCCAATAGTGGATAACTTATTACAATCATTATCACTAAAGAAGTAGTACTCGGTGAAATAATGGGACTAAAGTCCCCTGGACCTGATGGCTTGCATCCTAGGGTCTTAAAAGAAATGGCTGCAGAGATAGTGGCTGCATTAGTTGTAATCTACCAAAATTACCTGGATTCTGGGGAGGTCCCAGCAAATTGGAAAACCGCAAATGTAATACCCCTATTTAAAAAAGGAAGCAGACAGAAAGCAGGAAACTATAGTTCAGTTAGCCGAACATCTGCTGTTGGGGGAATGCTGGTGTCCATTATTAAGGAAGCAGTAGCAGGACAATTGGAAAAGCATAATTCAATCAAGAAGAGTCAACATAATTTTATGAAAGGGAATTAATGTTTGACAAATTTGCTGAAGTTCTTTGAGGATGTAACGAGCAGGGTGGATAAGGAGGAACCAGTGGATGTGGTGTATTGGATTTCCAGAAGGCATTCGATAAGGTGCCACATAAAAGGTTACTGCACAAGATAAAAATTCATGGGGTTGGGGGTAATATATTAGCATGGATAGAGGATTGGCTAACTAACAGAAAACAGAGAGTCAGGATAAATGGGTCATTTTCCGGTTGGCAAACAGTAACTAGTGGGGTGCCACAGGGATCGGTGCTGGGGCCTCAACTATTTAGAATCTATATTAATGACTTGGATGAAGGGACCAAGTGTAATGTAGCCAAGTTTGCTGATACAAAAATGGGTCGGAGAGCAAATTGTGAGGAGAACACAAGAAATCTGCAAAGGGATATAGACAGGCTAAGTGAGTGGGCAAACATTTGGCAGATGGAATATAATATGGGAAAATGTGAGGTTATCCACTTTGGCAGAAAAAATAGAAAAGCAAATTATAATTTAAATGGATAAAATTGCAAGTGCTGCAGTACAGAGGAACCTGGGGGTCCTTGTGCATGAAACACAAAAAGTTAGAATGCAGATAAAACAAGTACTCAGGAAGGCAAATGGAATGTTGGCCTTTATTGCAAGGGGGATAGAGTACAGAAGCAGAGAAGTCCTGCTACAACTGTACAGGGTATTGGTGAGGCCACACCTAGAGTACTGCATACAGTTTTGGTCTCCGTATTTAAGGAAGGATATACTTGCATTGGAGGATGTTCAGAGAAGGTTCATTAGGTTGATTCCGGAGATGAGGAGGTCAACTTATGAAGATAGGTTGCGTAGGTTGGGCCTATACTCATTGGCGTTCAGAAGAATGAGAGGTAATCTTATCAAAATATCTAAGATAACAAGGGGGCTCGACAAGGTGGAGGCAGAGAGGATATTTCCACTCATAGGGGAAACTAAAACTAGGGGGCATAGTCTCAGAATAAGGGGCCGCCCATTTAAAACTGAGATGAGGATGAATTTCTTCTCTCAATGGGTTGTAAATCTGTAGAATTCTCTCCCCCAGAGAGCGGTGGAGGCTGGGTCATTGAATATATTTAAGGCGGAGATACACATTTTTGAGCGATAAAGGAATAAAGGGTTATGGGGAGCGGGCAGGGAAGTGGAGCTGACTCCATGATAAGATCAGCCATGATCTTATTGAATGGCAGAGCAGGCTCAAGGGGCCAAATGGCCTACTACTCCTATTTCTTATGTTCTTATGTTCTTATGCCTCTTCTCCGCATTGTCCCCAGTGCTTAAATGTCTCCCTTGTTCCTTGGTGATCAGAATTCATTATCTGGAAGTGTGGTGGAATCAGATTCCATAGTAACTTTCAAAGTGCAATTGGACACATACTTGAAGAGGACTAATGTGCAGGGTTATGGGGAAAATGCTGGGGAGTGGGAGTAGCTCTTTTAAAGTGCCGGCACAGGCATGATTTGTCGAATGGCTTCCTTCTGTGCTGTAGGATTCTATGATTCTATTCTATGTAGCCTGACCAGAGCACAGCCTCCTCTGACCTGTATTCTACTGTTTTGGCTATGTAGTTCAATATTCTTTTGGCTTTGTTGATTGCTGCATTGGTTGGACATTTTGAGCATCAAGTCTACTGAGGCTGCGAGATCTCTCAGCTTCAGCTTTCACTGTTTCATCGCCGTTTATGGAGTACATGTTGAACCTCCCTTATCCAGCATCCTCAGGACCTGGCCCGTCCTGGATGAGGGATTTTGCCGGATATGGGTTGGTCATGTGTTTGGGTGGACTGCGCCTTTAAGTGCTGTTGCTGGGGTAAATATGTGTGTGCACTGATTGGCTGGACCAACTGTCAGTCAGTCAGTCAGCCAATCAGTGTGCAGTGGACCTGAAAGAGCCAGTGGGCCCCGAAGAGCCGACGGGCCCCGAAGAGCTGGCGGGACCCGGCAGGCCTCAAAGAGTCAGCCCGACCCCCCAGAGGGAGCTCTGTGAGGAGGAGCGGCTGGCCCAAGGACTGTGGTTGCATGAGTTCCAGCAGGGCGGCGAGGAGGAGGGAGCTGATTGAGGAGAAAGATTATATTGGTGAGTAGGATTTTGACGGTCATGTTCTGCGCATGCACCATCCGCCGGCTGGGAATGGTCCCGCACGAGGGGTGGTGCCGGATAAGGGAGTCCCGGATAAGAGAGGTTCAACCAGTACCTTTATTAGTAGAATCCCTCTTCAAGCAATCTACTAAAGTGTTCTACTGGAATTAGACCACTGATACATTTTCCCTAAATTATTCACTGTATTTGTAATATTTTATGTTCTGTCATAATAGATGTCCCTGTTTTGCCCTGTAGAGCTGTGCCTCTGCCCATCATTTACAGAACAGGATTGGGCGTTTAGTTGCTGCCAAAATTATCACACATTCACAGTTGGAGGGGACTATGTGGTTGGTTATGACAGCATCACTGAGGAGAAAATAAATGGCAGAAACTAGGCTTTTGTCCATCTATTAATTTAGTCTTTCAAGCAGCTCCTCTGACAAAGCAGACTTGATGTTCATACCAAATTTATTGCAGATACATTTTTCTGACCTCCACAAAGCTCCGAAAAGACTGTCAGTGACTGTCAGTTTGAATGAACAAGGAAGGTAAAAAAAAAAGCTTTGTCTGTACTTTACTCATTGCAGTGGATTCTAAAGATTCCAGGGCACTAATTTCAAATGGTCCGTCATGTGGTGCATAATTCTGAGGTCTTGCTTCCCCCGCACATCACAGTAAATTAAAGTGCTCAATTCCACCGATATATTCTGAGACTCTTAGAATATACTATTTGAATGCGTTCCACTAGGAAACATGAACACTAGAAGCCATTGAGAGAAGTATGTGTCTATCTGCTAAGTCTCACTCCCAAAAGGTAAGCTGCTATTGACTGAAAGAATAAAAAGAGGAAAACCGATCACTGCTTTCACTTTATCTTGTTAAAAATATCTCTTGTTACATCAGTACAATATTATTGCAGGGGTGTCAAAACTACATAAAAAATAGAAATTGTAAAAAAAAATGCTTTAAAAACTGCCTCTGGAGAAAATAGGATTCAGTTACACATTTGAAGTATATTTGAGGTATAGCAAAAGCTGACAAATATTTTTTAAGTACATGTAATAATTTCCCCAATCTGACAAAAAATATATTGTAGCGCACTAGAAATTTCACCAGTCATAGCTTTGAACTCATTCTGCTGAGCAAGGTCAGCTTTGAGAGAAAAAAAGCCATCAATTCCTACAGGAGAAATCTGATTCCAGGATGTGAAAACATGTGTATGCAGGCTGATCACCAGAATTTAGCAGGATTAAGGAAGACAAGAACTGGTAATGATTTCTAACTGATGCAGTTATTTTATATACTTCATACTTGTTTTTGGTTTGTTGTAATACAAACTCCACAAAGAATTCTCAAAGCCCAACTGCTCTTTGGTCAAACTCCTGACAATAGCTGAAGCTGTAAACACATCAAAGTTCATGTTTCTTTTAAAAACATCTCGCCACAATGCGATGACCAGGACTTGTCATCAGTTGGCTAGAAATTATCTTAAAAATCTTCACCTTGAGGGTGAGTGAATAAATGTGTGGTATTAATTGTTTAGCTATCCTACAATGCATTGCACTCAGATTTTGTCATTTCGATGACTGAGTAGCAATTTCAGCTACACAGTGTCATCCTTAATCTGAAATCTCGATCATGCTATAAATGGTCAAGATAGATTGATAACATTAAAATATGCATTTATTTTAAATGCTCAAGCAATAGAAATGTCTGGTATAGAGTACTAGTTCAGTTATACATCTGCTAACTGGAGCAGCACCAAGAGCAGGTTGACCATGGAAGGTGTAGATCTTTGCCTCGTGCATAGTTAACACCAATATCTGACATGCTGTGATTGATGCTATGGGCTAATTGCAGTGGTTACCTTATGAAGCAATTTCACTTTCTTTGTAACAGAAATCCTTTGGGGACCAAAATACACTTCACAACTTTGAAAATATGCACACATTTGAGCAACAAGAGTGATTTTCTGTCAACCTCTAATGCTGAAGATAATCTATATTAGTTTCCCAGAAAGATCAAGCATACTCTCAGCTTGTGGGCTGGGATGCTGAACTGATTGCTGGACTCTCCACAAAGCTCATTCAGCAATCACCTCACGCTCCAGTCCACAAGTTAAGAATGTTCTTCAAGGTCAACTGGATAAATAACTTTCAGCATGCACACTCCCTTTTCTCTTCCAAAGAGAAACAACATAGTACGTGGCATTTTCAGAGAGCACATTGTGGGAAATCACAAGCGTGCAACCTGTGATTAAAATTAATGAACAGAAAGCCATGGGCTGCATGTCTGCCATTTCCCAATATATGCTTTTTGCAAATTGTATTCCTTACTGGATTGCAAGGAAAGACTCCACTTATAATCTCCACTTTTATTGCAGGTGTTTCGATAGCATCTCCCAAACATGCAACCTCTACCACCTAGAAGGACAAGGGCAGCAGGTGCATGGGAACACCAGCACCTCCAAGTTCCCCTCCAAGTCACACACAGCCTGACTTGGAAATATAATCAGCATTCCTTCATCATCACTGGGTCAAAGTCCTGGAACTCCCTACCTAACAGCACTGTGGGAGTACCTTCACCACACAGACTGCAGTGGTTCAAGAAGGTAGCTCAGACCATCTTCTTAAGGGCATTTAAGAATGCACAATAAATGCTGGCCTTGCCTACATCCCATGAATGAATTTTTTTGAAAGTGCAACCCATGACCAAGTTGGACAGGTGGAAGTGATATTAAAACTTTTTCACAACATCAAAAAAGAAATCTAAAAGCCGTTATCAATTACATATTTGTCTGTTTATGATGCAATTTACATCTCATAAAATCAGAGACAAACCCATCACAATCAATTGGCATTTCACAGGAAAATAGGCTCACTCAATGGTTCAGCAACTTTAAATGTGTGAATCCTTTAAATGCATTGTGTCGGAGACAGATGGTGGAACATTAGTAAAACAAGCACAGCGTATGTTCCCACAAAACAAGACAATGCATACACGCATTTTGTCATACCCAACACCCAATAATGAAGCTAGGGTAGTGATTATGTTACTGGACTAGTAATCCAGAGGCCTGGACTAATAATCTAGAGAAGTGAGTTCAAATCCAACCAAGCAGCTGGGCAATTTAAATTCAGTTAATTAAATAAATCTGGAATTAAAAAGCTAGCATCAGTAATGGTGCCGATGAAATTACTGGATTGTTGTAAACACCCATCTGGTTCACTAACGTCCTTTAGGGAAGGAAACCTGCTGTCCTTACCTGGCCTGACTTATGCGTGAATCCAGACCCACAGCAATGTGGTTGACTCTTAAATGGCCTAGCAAGCCACTACAGTATGACAAAGTCAACACTGTGGGTATACCTTCACCACATGGAATGTAGTGATTCAAGAAGGTGGCTCACCACCACCTTCTCAAGGTTAGTTAGGGATGGGCAATAAATGCCAGCCTTGCTAGTGACGTCAACATCTCAGGAATGAATAAATTAAAGTCAAAGAGTCAAAGTCAACTTGTATGCCCTGACTAATGGTGGATGCTTGCTGACATGATGGATGACTAAACATGCCCTAAAGTTAAGTCAGCAATGACAACCAGAGTTAAAGCAGTCATACCACATCTTTTTGTCTTATGGCATTCTACTGGTTATTACATGAGACAACGGCCCATTCTATTGGAATCAAATTGACCTTGTTTGCTGAATATCTTAGTTTAAGATAGCTCAAGCCAACACCAAAGTTGAGAGGTCATGAAAATACTGAAGGTCTTCACATTGCTGTCATAAAAAGAAAAGCCTTAAACCAAGCCTTCAGAAAGGACTGAACAACTCCATGTAGCTCAATTGGCACTCCACCCACATTGATACTATTCACATACCTTGAGGACTACATTTCCTATTCTATACAAGGATGAGAGAGATCTGGAGATCTGTTGGAGGGAGAGAGTGCTAAAGCTGAAAACTAACATTGATGGAATCAAGAATGTCAAAGAACCTTCTTTGAAAGAAGGAGATGTTGTGCTTATAAAGAAAACACAACCATATGATAAGCTCCTAATATCTTGCTACTTTCAACATATCTGATCATTGAAAATTGGAGGACAATGAATACTGGCAAAAAAGGAAGCCGTTTCCTACCAGAAACATCATGGTTCTACATGCGAAATGCAACTACCTGTAGGGTATTTTAATTGCCCCACCTCACAGTCAACAAGCTGGAGTGGAACTAAACTACAGAACCAATGGGAACCTGTTCAACCTTCACCACATCCAGGCCAGGTCCAAGCATTCCTTGAAGTTGCCTCCTCTGTGTGACGAGGGGTTTGGAAGTTAACGTTCTTATACCCTCTTTCAAAAAACAATCGTCACATTCTAAATCTTTAACCATCTGAGCTTTGCCTCGTTCTGTTGATGTTTGAATTATTGTGTTCCAATCTTATGATCTGTTCACATCTCCTCTGTCTTTTGTGATTGTCTTCCAGTCAAATAGCATTAACCAGCAAGCATAATTACAATAGCCATTTTCATAAGTTCATTAACATATCTGACACTAAAGACAAGGTCTCTGTATAGAGAAACTGGTATCTGTGTTTCACAGGAACAAAGCCATTAACGATCAAAAACAATTACAATGGCCGACTCCGTGAAACCATTGATAAGTCTGGCTTCAAAGGCAAGGTCTGTTTGAAGCCTTCAGCGAACCTAGTGTCTGTGTTTCACAGGAAAGAAGCCTTTAACAGAGGTGGCTTCTGTAACTATTGGTTTCTGTGGAAATATTAACTCCTTACAAACCAACCCATCACCGTAAGGAAGTTGATAGTTTCCTTTCACAGATTGAAGAGCAGCAAAATCTCTGGTTAATCAGGTGGTTGCAGTTCAAAAGAAGCTCCACAGCAAAGTATCCCCAAAGGACAGGATAAAGTCAACCAGAGTTCCCATTAGTGATCACTATCAATGCCGCATGCTGGAAAGTGTATGTGTGCATATCACGGGAGAGTAGAATCTGGTCCTTCTTTGATGTTCTGCATGGTTCAATCGTCTGCTGGTACTTGCTATCCAGATTTAGCCATGACAAATAGCGACTTTGGAGAGGTATTAGAGGGCTTCCAGCATCAATGGAATCGTATCCTGTAACCATCAGTGCCGTCAGGAAACCGAGGTAGGGGTGAAGAAGAGGGAGGAGGGGAAAAGCACAAAAGCCCTAATTCTCCAAGGTGGATCTCCCAATGTCCGTAACTTCAGTGAGAGATCAAGGCAACCCTTGCAGAAATTTAGGGCCAAAATGTTCATTGTTCATTCACAGGAATTTTGAGGCAAGGCACTTTAATTTGGCTTGCAGTTTCTTGACAAGAATATCAGTGCTGCTGGAAATAAAGCACCAGTAGTCTTTGTACGGAACACCTTGGAAATGGAACTGAGAGAAAGGACTTCAGCCTGGTCTGTTTGCAATCTGTTTTTTCTAGTATTAAATAGCAGATGGCAACAAATGAACTCAAAAGCATTTATACAAATCTTAAGCTGATTATAGTTGTTTACAGCAATCCCTAAACGCAAAAAAGAACTGTGTAACTGCTATGGCCATCTGTTACAATACAGGTGCTCTGTATCACAGCCAGCAATGATAGTTAAAAATAAATGAATTAATCAAGAGTTATTCCTTTCCTGTATGGAATGCATAACCAAGAGAGACTGGAACCTAGAAGCAGGGCAAGTGATTTATGTTTGATAGATTTTGGTGTAAAAATATTTGATACAAACACATTATCAAGAATCGTAATAGCTGACTTAATTAGATGTGGAAAACAACATAGGTACATCAAGTAACGAAAAACAGTTTTTGCTGGTAATCCTGGAATATTAGGAGGGTTGAGCAGTTGCTCATCCCACTGCCACTCAAACCTTTGTTACCTCCAGGCTCAACTTTTCTAATGTCATCCTAGCAAGCTTCCAAAGACTACTGAGAAAGAATGGGGTCAAAATTTGTCTTGGGGTTGTAGCATTAATTGGGCGCCATCACATCTGCCACATCTTACATGCCCTGCCCGATATACAGTTCTATTGAAGTGACTCCCTGGCGGGGCGTAGAATGGGCAGCCAATAAGAGACCGCCCGATTTATGCTACCGTCCCAGATGAATTTCTACCCCAGAATGATTGTTCAACAAATAAAGTGCTTTAACTTCAAAGGATAGGATTGTATCTGGACAGCAGCCCCAGAATTTTGAATTCTATTTTGACTGTCTATTTCCACATTGAGGAGTAAAAACGCATTCTATCAACCTTCCCCAAGCATGGTCTGCACTCCTATTAGAATCATAGAATGGTTACAGTATAGAAGGAGGCCATTTGGCCCATCGAGCCCGTGCCGGCTCTCTGCAGGATCACCTCAGCTGCTCCCACTCCTCTGCTTTTTCCCCATTGCCCTGCAAATTTTTATCCTTCAGGTACTTATCCAATTCCCGTTTGAAAGCAGTGATTGAGTCTGCCTCCAGCATCCTTTCAGGCAGTGCATTCCAGATCCTAACCACTCGCAGCCTAAAAAAGTATTTTCTTATGTCGCCTTTGGTTCTTTTGCCAATCACCTTAAATCTGTGTCCTCTGGTTCTCGACCCTTCCGCCAATAGGAACAGTCTCTCTATCTACTCTGTCCTGACCCCTCATGATTTTTGAACGCCTCTATCAAATCTCCTCTTAATCTTCTCTGCTCTAAGAATCCCAGCTTCTACAGTCTATCTACGTAACTGAAGTCCCTCATCCCTGGAATCATTCTCGGAAATTTTTTCTGCACCTTCTCTAAGGCCTTCACATCCTTCCTAAAGTTTGGTGCCCAGAATTGGACACAATACTCCTGTTGAGGCCGAACCGATGTTTTATACAGGTTCATAATAATTTCCACACTTTTGTACTCCATACCTCTATTCTTGAAGCCCAGGATCCAGTAAGCTTTTTTAACTGCTTACTCAACCGGTCCTGCCACCTTCAACGATTTGTGCACATATACCCCCAGGTCTCTCTATTCATGCATTCTCTTTAGGATTGCACCCTTTAGTTTATACTTCCTATCCTCATTCGACCAAAATGTATCACTTCAAACTTTTCTGCGTTAAATTTCATCTGCCACATGTCCGCCCATTCCACCAGCTTGTCCATGTCCTCTTGAAGTCTACCACTCTCCTCCCCACTGTTCACTATACTTCCAAGTTTTGTGTCATCTGCATATTTGAATTTGTACCCTGTACACCCACACCCAAGTAGAAAAGCACAGGTCCTCGTACCGATCCCTGGGGAACAATACTGTATGCCTTCCTCCAGTCCGAAAAGCAACCGTTCACCACTACTCTCTGTTTCCTGTCACTTAACGAATTTCGTAACCATGCTGCCACTGTCCATTTTTTTCCATGCTGTTCAACTTTGCTGATAAGCCTATTATGTGGCACTTTGTTGAATGTCTTTTAGAATTTATGTACTAATTCAAGTATTGTATTGCTAGTTTCTTGTGATATGTTCCTGATTCTGTATAGTTGTGTGTCAGCTGTGGCTCAGTGGTAGCCCCCTCGCCTCTGAGTCAGAAGGTTGTGGGTTCAAGTTGCACTCAAGAGACTTGAGCACAAAAACCTAGGCTGACACTCCAGTGCAGTACTGAGGGAGTGCTGCACTGTTGGAGGTGCCATCTTTCAGATGAGATGTTAAACCATGGCCCCATCTGCCCTCTAAGGCGAACGTTAACGCTCCCATGGCACTATTTCGAAGAAGAGCAGGTGAGTTAACCCCGGGGTCCTGGCCAATATTTATCCCTCAATCAACATTAAAAAAAACTGATTATCTGGTCATTATCACGCTACTGTTTGTTGGAGTTTGCTGAGCACATATTGGCTGCCTCGTTTCCTACATTACAACAGTGACTACACTTCAAAAAGTACTTCATTGGCTGTAAAGCTCTTTGGGACGTCCAGTGGTTTTGAAAAGCGTTATATAACTGCAAGTCTTTCTTTTTTTCTAAATAAATGCAACTATTAATTTTAGTCTGAATGCAATGGTCCGATAGCGTAGAATTTTCTATCAGTCAAAATACAGGAGAATGTGATAGACAGCCACAAAATCTCCATTGCAAGACACTGAGAAAAGAATAATTGTTAGTCTTGTGGCTTGCTATCCCAGTCATGTCATACACAGTAGGTTGCAAGTTTCAGTTCATGGGTGATGGGGAACTACTTATGAAAACTGCATTTTTGCTTAAAACATGAATAAAAAGTATTGGGAGAAAGTTTGAATTGTAACACACCCATCACTCCTGTCATTGCCAACCTCCACGATCTTCATCAGGTCTATTCTCTCAAGTGGACGTAAAACATCCCATTTCGAAGAAGAGAAGGGGAGTAATCCCCAGTGTCCTGGCCAATATTTATCCTCAATCAACATAACAAAAAAACAGATTATCTGGTTATTATAACATTGCTGTTTGTGGGAGCTTGCTTCTGCGCAAATTGGCTGCCACGTTTCGCACATTACAAAGTGACTACACGCCAAAAGTACTTCATTGGCTGTAAAGTGCTTTGAGACTTCCGGTGGTCATGAAAGGCGCTAAATGCAAGTCTTTACTTCTTTCTTTTTTTCTTTCCTTACTTCTTTCATCTGTTGGCAAATTGAGTTCAAACTTCTCATCCAGATTTGCAACCTCCACCAGCTTCTGTATATACACCCCTTCCATTCAACCAACCTTCTTCGACCATTAAAGCCGACCTTCAAGATACTCAAAACAACCGAGTCAACTGTGCCTTTGCGTGTCTCCCCTAATCTTCTTCTCGCCATTTCTGCTCAATTTTATTATTTCTTCCTGAAAAGTGTTGAGGCCACATTTATTGTCCTTCCCTAGATATCCTAGAAAGGTGACCATGGGCCTTCTTCATGAAGAATAATTGTCTGCTTTATTGCTAGGCCAATATAGAGAGTGTTAAGAATCAAATAGATAAGAATGGCAGGCTCCCTTACCCAAATGACACTCGTTGGCTTCGAAGACAATCCAGCAAGTTTTGTGGTAATTTAGTCTGGTGCTATTCTACAAATTACCAGAATTATTGAGTTCAGTTTCACAATTTGCCATGGTCAATTGAAAATTTCAAAATTGAGATTGTTAGATTTTTGTTAGAAACAAAGAAAATAGGTGCAGGAGTAGGCCATTCGGTCCTTCGAGCCTGCACCACCATTCAATATGATCACGGCTGATCATGCAACTTCAGTACCCCATTCCTGCTTTCTCTCCATACCCCTTGATCCCTTTAGCCGTAAGGGCCACATCTAACTCCCTTTTAAATATATCAAACAAACTGGCCTCAACAGCTTTCTGCGGTAGAGAATTCCACAGGTTCAAAATTCCCTGTGAAGAAGTTTCTCCTCATCTCAGTCCTAAATGGCTTGCCCCTTATCCTTAGACTGTGACCCCTGGTTCTGGACCCCAAACATTGGGAACAATCTTCTTGCACCTAACCTGTCCAATCCCTTCAGAATTTAATATGTTTCTATGAGATCCCCTCTCATTCTTCTAAATTCCAGTGAATATAAGCCTAGTCGATCCAGTCTTTCTTCATATGTCAGTCCTGCCATCCCGGGAATCAATCCTGTGAACCTTCGCTGCACTCCATCAATAGCAAGAATGTCCTTCCTCAAATTAGGAGACTAAAACTGTACACAATATTCAAGGTGTGGCCTCACCAAGGCCCTGTACAACTGCAGTAAGACCTCCCTGCTCCTATACTCAAATCCTCTCGCTACGAAGGCCAACATGCCATTTGCCTGCTTTACCGCCTGCTGTACCTGCATGCCAACTTTCAATGACTGATGTACCATGACATCCAGGTCTTGTTGCAACTCCCCTTTTCCTAATCTGTCACCATTCAGATAATATTCTGCCTTTCTGTTTTTGCCACCAAAGTGGATAACCTCACATTTATCCACATTATACTGCATCTGCCATGCATTTGCCCACTCACCTAAACTGTCCAAGTCAGCCTGCAGCCTCTCAGCATCCACCTCACAGCTCACACTGCCACCCAGCTTAGTGTCATCTGCAAACTTGGAGATATTACACTCAATTCCTTCGTCCAAATCATTAATGTACATTGTAAATAGCTAGGGTCCCAGCACTGAACCTTGTGGTACCCCACTAGACACTGCCTGCCATTCTGAAAAGGACCCATTTATTCCTACTCTTTGCTTCCTGTCTGCCAACCAGTTCTCTATCCACATCAATACATTACCCCCAATATTATGTGCTTTAATTTTGCACACTAATCTCTTGTGTGGGACCTTGTCAAAAGCCTTTTGAAAGTCCAAATACACTGCATCCACTGGTTCTCCCTTGTCCACTCTACTAGTTACATCCTCAAAAAATTCTAGAAGATTTGTCAAGCATCATTTCCCTTTCATAAATCCATACTGACTTGGACCAATCCTGTCACAGATTTCCAAATGCGCTGCTATTACATCTTTAATAATTGATTCCAACATTTTCCCTACTACTGAAGTCAGGCTAACAGTCTATAATTCCCTGTTTTCTCTCTCCCTCTTTTTTTAAAAAGGGGTTTACATTAGCTGCCCTCCAATCCATAGGAAATGATCCAGAGTCTATAGAATGTTGGGAAATGACCACCAATGCATCCACTATTTCTAGGGCCACTTCCTTAATACTCTGGAACGCAGACTTTCAGGCCCTGGGGATTTATCGGCCTTCAATCCGATCAATTTCCCGAACATGATTTCCTGACTAATAAGGATTTCCTTCAGTTCCTCCTTCTCGCTAGACCCTTGGTCCCCTAGTATTTCCAGAAGGTTATTTGTGTCTTCCTTCGTGAAGACAGAGCCAAAGTATGTGTTCAATTGGTCTGCCATTTCTTTGTTCCCCATTATAAATTCTCCTGATTCTGACTGCAAGGATCCTACATTTGTCTTCACTAATCTTTTTCTCTTCACATATCTATAGAAGCTTTTGCAGTCAGTTGTTATGTTCCCTGCAAGCTTATTCTCATACTCTATTTTCCCCCTCCCAATTAAACCCTTTGTCCTCCTCTGCTGAATTCTAAATTTCTCCCAGTCCTCAGGTTTGCTGCTTTTTCTGGCCAATTTGTATGCCTCTTCCTTGGATTTAACACTATCCCTAATTTCCCTTGTTAGCCACAGTTGAGCCACCTTCCCCGTTTTATTTTTACACCAGACAGGGATGTACAATTGTTGTAGTTCATCCATGTGATCTTTAAATGTCTGCCATTGCCTATCCACCATCAACTCTTTAAGTATCATTTGTCAGTCTATCCTAGCCAATTCACGTCTCATACCATCGAAGTTACCTTTCTTTAAGTTCAGGACTCTAGTCTTTGAATTAATTGTGTCACTCTCCATCTTAATGAAGAATTCTACCATATTATGGTCACTCTTCCCCAAGATTGCACAACAAGATTGTTAATTAGTCCTTTCTCACTACACAACACCCAGTCTAGGATAGCCAGCTCTCTAGTTGGTTCCTCGACATATTGGTCTAGAAAACCATCTTTCATACACGCCAGGAAATTCTCCTCCACCGTATTGCTACCAGTTTGGTTAGCCCAATCTATATGTAGATTAAAGTCACCCATGATAACTGCTGTACCTTTATTGCATGCATCCCTAATTTCCTGTTAGGCAAGGGTATTAAGGGTTATGGAACCAAGATGGGTAGATAGAGTTAAGTTGCAGATCAGTCATGATGTAATTGAATTGTGGAACAGGCTCAAGGGGCTGAAAGACCTGTTCCTGTTCTTATGTAAAGTGATTTAAACTCAAATTTTGGGTTGTTGGTAGAGTACCATACTCACTATACTACCATGCCTTGTGATATTTCATTATCTTAAGGTGCTCCATGTATAACTTGTTATTGATGATGAGAGGGAAAAGATATAAAGAAGTCAGCATTAGATCTCCAGTATAGGATAGGTAACAAGGGGGCATGGATATACTAGAAGAACAAAGGACGAAAGACTATCTGATTAAAAGACCAAATGCTACTCACTGCCTAAGCTCATACATGAGCAGTGGTCACTTGGAGAGGCATGGGAGGGCTGCCTGTACCCATGAAAACATACCCCAACATCAGACACAACAGAGGAAAAATAAACAAACATTTGGGATAGAATCATAGGGAACATGGCTTTTGCAGTCATAATGAATTGTGCACATAAGGGAATATGCTGGAAGTAACTAGTTTGGTCTAATTAGGATTGATATCTCTGTTACTATGTAAAAAAAACACATTTTAATTTGACATGGTCATTTGACATTGCATATTGCATGGTAGCATTTTTAAATCTAACAGCACATGATCTAACCTAGATCAAATCTGACAAATACTATCAGCAGTTATTGATTACTGATAGCTTCCTGTTCTGGTCATATCCAGTTCTTTTTGGACAGTGAGAAACAATTATACAAAAGTACAGCAGTGATGAAGTCCTTGATGTCAGTAGTCACACCCCTGCATTTTCTCCATTTATTTAAAAAATAGAAATAAAAGCCCTGATTTTAAGTCAGAGTGGCAGGGCAGGGGCCGAAGTGGGTGGAAAACTAACCCTATCTTGATTGCGTGAGGCCTAGAAGATTAACTCCTGGGCCTCAGTTGCACAGGCCCAGTGGAAAGCGGCATTTCGCCAGAGGACGGAGTGGAAAGTTGAGCGGCAGGAGGCCGCCGCTGTGGACCGAAGGAATGGTTCCCGACATTTAGGTAAGTCACAGGGGAGGGCCTCATAGTTGGAGGAAGAGGGGGGGGCAAGAGAAAAGCTCAGGGCAGGGAAGGCCTGAACTTCCTTTTTGCAGCCCAGAGGAGCAGGAGCTTCATGCAGGAGCCTTTCTCACCTGCTCAGGAAAAGCAGGTTAAAATTGGAAACCAGGAAAGAGAGCAAGACCTAGACAGGTAAGTCACAAGTGCAATTTTAACTGTCTGCCAGCCGGGCCAGATTAATGTCAATACTACAATTTCCATTGAGTTGCTTGATAAAATCTCCAACACGGTTCGGTACAGAGTCATATCGTCCTAGAAGATCCAAAATTCAATCCTTGGTTTATGTTGAGTTGACTGATCTTATTCAAGGCTAAGTTCCTAAACTTACAGGAAAGAAATACTTTGTGGAGACTTATTTAGTATATTGCTATCAAAATGCTAAAGGAAAACTTGCACTTAACGTAACTCAAAACATTCACTCCAGACAACTGGGGGAGAAATTCGGGGTGTTTGCGCCTCCCATTAGTAATGGGATGCAAATGACTTTTCAGCCGGGTGTGGCGACGCTACCAACTCCCACAAAATTCCACGGGAGTTTAGCGGCGGCGGTAACTGGTAGCAGATAAGGGCCATTTAGGACCGAGATGAGGAGAAACTTCTTCACTCAGAGAGTTATTAACCTGTGGAATTCTCTACCACAGAGAGTTGTTGATGCCAGTTCATTGGATATATTCAAGAGGGAGTTAGATATGGCCCTTACAGCTAAAGGGATCAAGGGGTATGGAGAGAAAGCAGGAAAGGGGTACTGAGGTGAATGATCAGCCATGATCTTATTGAATGGTGGTGCAGGCTCAAAGGGCCGAATGGCCTACTCCTGCACCTATTTTCTACGTTTCTATGTGCCACTCCGCTGGCGATGCTGTAGGCTGCTCGCAGGGCAATAATTAATGGGGAGGTGGGAAATGTAAAAAAAATAGCCTTCTTCATCCTCGAACGAGGGGTCCATGCAGCGATCTTGCAGCCCGGCACTCTGCTTGTGTGGCAGGCTGCTGCCACTAAACTCCACTCCCTGGTGGTCCAATAATGGCCCCATTTCCCGCCCACAGAGTCGGCAGCTTGGCCCTTCCCTTTAAGGCAGCACTGTGTGTCCCACTGCACGTCTTACCACCCTGCTCCCACCCTACTGAGCAAGTGGAACGCAATATTTAGTGCTCCACTTGCTCTCAGGGCGGTAACCCGAATATAGGTCGCGGGGCAGGACTTCCGCACCTGGCGCAGGAACTTCCGCCTTCCGGCTGTTACCACCCCCAAACAGGGCGGTACACAATTTTGGGGCCAATTAATGAATTGTACTGACGGGTATTTTTCACAGTCCGTGAACATAATGGGAATATACTGTAACACTTTATTGAAATCCTAGTAGCAACACCAATATATCATTAAAAAATAAAGGTCATCGACCTAAAATGTTAATTCTGTTTCTCTCTCCACAGATGCTCCCTGACCTGCTGAGTATTTCTGTTTTTGTTTCAGATTTCCAGCAGCTGCAGTATTTTGTTTTTGTATAAGTGGAAAGTTCCAAATTTAATTAAAAAAGAGGGCACATACTATGATCAATTTGTTTCTTTGGCTAACAGCACCTTGAGTATTGAATTGTCTATATTCAAGCAGCAGAAGCTGTGAAGGCAATCAGTTGGATTAGCCTGATCTTGACATTTATGGAAATAAAATTATGATAATTCATTCCTGAAGATATTTTGAATTGCCATGTTATTGTTTGCTCAGCAAACATAGAGTAAGCAGCATGGGAAATCACAGCTGAGGCAGGAAGGGAAAGCATATCAGACCTTCCAAGAATTGATAATATTGTTCCACAGATAAATACTTTTAGTGTACTCATGTATACAGAATTGATTTTTTAAATCATATCAGTGCTTGAAAATTCCTTTTCATTCGGTGTAAGGTAGCGATGACTGATGCAAAACTTAATAGCGTTGAGACTTGCATTAATTATATAACTTTTGAGCTCTTCACTTTGATATTACTTTAAAAGTAAACTGATATGTGTTCACTGTCCTTGGTAATAAAAATAATGGCCTAGAAATCCCGGTCTTCCTGTAGGCAATCGACTGAAAAAGCACGCGCACCTACTTGCTCCTGCTGCGCCCGCTTGAACTTCCGATCCTGAGACCTTCACTCCCTATGCATCGGAGCGCGTGCACGTTGGGACGTCCGTATGCTGGAGCTGGAGTCACATGGCTCTGGGCAGCCAATCAAGGTACAGTATTTTCTCATTCATAATAATGGAACTCCGTAAGTTGGAGTTCCCATTATTATGAATGAGAACCCCCCCCTCCCGCAAACACACAAAACACTAATAAAAAAATAGAAAAATACACTACATATTTAAGATTCATTTAAATTAAAGTTCTTATAAAAAAAAATATTTTCCCAACTTTTTAAAAAGTTTTTTAAATTATGCCTTAAAATAAATTTACCATAGTGGGGAGGGTTTTAAACAATAAAATATATTTTCATATGTGTTTATTTAATTTAATTTTAATGTTTATGTATGTTTTTAAACACTTGCGCCTGTAAAAGTAGGCTATACGCCTGCTTTTTCAGGCGCAAGATTTTTGAGAACATTTGCAGGGCAAGATATGCGTAAATATCAGAAATCTTGCCCTGCAAGTGTCCTCGCTCCCGATATGCGCGAGATCTGCCAAGCCAGAAACTTGACAGATCAGAAAAGCCGGTTTTCAGTGCGTGCACATTGCGCACTGAAAACCGGCTTTTCCAATGCCTTCCCAGGTCCGTAGAAACTTCGTACGGACCCGGGACATCGTAATTTCAGGCCCATTGCCACAAGATCGCTGTATTATGCTCACATTTTAAATCTAGTTATGCCATGCATCAGCTTCATACCATTTTTCAGGACTACATTCAAGGTTTGAGTTGTACCACTTGATAGCAAGGTCACCTTCAACAAACCGCTCTGCCCCAGAGAAACAAACTATTAACAAAAGTTTCAAAAATAGAACGTGGAGAAAAAAAACACTCACCTTGCTATTTCCTACACACAGCCAGCATGCTAAACTCAATGCACAACTCACGACCCTCAACTCTATTTGAACACTTTTGTTCCATGTCCCTCGATACTCTTATCTAAAAAAATCTATTTTTTCCCCTCAGGATGTGTGTGACACTGACAAGGTCAGATCAGGGGGCATTAAAATTCAACCATTCGATGTGGGATTAGAATCACATATGTGGCAGATTAGGTAGGGGTGGCAGATATTTACGAGAATGCCATAGCTTTCATGTTCATTTTTTCTGCTGCTAGCCCACATATTTATCAAACTTGTGGTGTGGTGTGGTGTGGGGTGAGATGATTTTGGAGAGTTGTAGGGCTGGAGGAGGCTACGGAGGGATTTGAAAACCAGGGTGAAAATTTCAAAATCGAGGCGTTGCTTAACCGGGAACCAATGTAGCAAGCACATGGATGAACGGGACTTGGTGCGAGTTAGGTTACAGGCAGCAGAGTTTTAGATCAGCTTAAGTTTATGGAGGGTGGAAGATGGGAGAACAGCCAGGAATTGGAATAGTCAAGTCTAGAGGCAACAAAAACAACAATATTGTGTAGCAGCATGGAAGCAGATTCCCCATGTTCATGGATTTAGAGGTGCTCACTGATCAAGTGAGCAACAGGAAGGAGGTCTTCTTCCCCTCCGATGGGCAATGGGTACTGAGACAAATTAATCATGGAAACAGCATGGAAACAGGTGGCAAAGCAAGTAAATGCCGCCAGCATTGACCTCAGCACCTGGCTGCAGTGCAGGAAAATAATGGCCCTGAAATCCCGGTCGCAGCCTTCCTGTGGGCAATCGGGTAAATGAAAGAAAAAAAATGCGCACCTACCATTTTCTCCTGCGCCCTCCTGTGATTCCGTTTCTGCCTGGAAGATTCCCGGGCAGCGTATGATGTCATGCCGCTCGGGAACTCTGCGTGCGTGAAGCCTGTGGCTTCCTTCGGAGACTGTCCTCGCCCACAGGAGCTGTCAAAAGGAGCTCATTTAAATAGACCACGCCCCATTTTTTTTAACACTTCAGTCCTGCAGCAGCTTTCGAAATCACTTCAAGTGCCAGTCCCGCAATTCTACCCTCACCCCACCCAAGGTTTCCAGGAGCGATCTCGTTAGCTGGATGCTCTCCCCACTCATCCCCACGAGCTGTCCTATGTTCCCTGCATTCTGTATTTCAGGTTCAGCTCTCCCTCCCACCCTCCTCTGCCGTCTCCCAGGTGTGGTTTGCTGCGACACACTGGGATCCGCAGCCTCAAATGGTACACCTTGAAATGTTGCGTCGGTTGCTTCACTCAGGAAAGGTATTCACTCAGGAAAGGTTGACCATCTCCAATCCCAGTGTAACCATCTCAGTATCAGTGTCTTCCTGCTGCTCTTCATTTTCCTGATTTAGATGAACAATATCTGGGCTGACAGTTTCCTAATCATTCTCTTCTTCTACTTCAGATGCATCTTCTGTATCTTCCTGATGTGCAACATCTGTAAAACATAACAGAGATTCTTGGTTAGCAGCAGGGGAGGAAGCAGAAGCATAGCCAGCACACGCAGTACTTAACATTTAGCCAACCCAGACTGTGCAATTTGCAGGGCTTACCCTCTCTTGGTAAACTGGGCCCAGCTTCCACGTTTGTGGTTGATGTTCTGTGAGATTTAATCATATCAGCTATCCTCTGTTCCACGGCTGTTGGTTGCAGCCTACTTGCCGGACCTCCTCCAGTTTTTGACCTTTCTCAGGTGATCTGTGACACCATCTTCTGCAAAGATGAAAATAGAACTTTTTAAGAGGGTCCTTCTGCACACACACACACACGAGTCACATTTACAAATGTTATTGCAGTGCATAAAGATAAATAAAAATATAAATTTAGATAATTTAAACAAAAATATTACTTACAGTCACTGCTTGTCTGAGATCCTGCCACTTCTTTTTGAGCTGTGCGCCGCTTCTTGGGGTAATGGACAATGAATTAAACTCTTCTGCAACTTGGTCCCAAACTTTTGCGTGTACAGAATGTTTCAGTTTCTTTTGTCCCATTCTCTATTTGTTCTCAAGCACATCCCATCTCCTCTCAATTTTGTCTACCAGGGGCTCAATTTCTTCTGCTAGAAATCTCTTAGCCCTTACAGCTTCCCCTTCTCCTTCTCCTTCTCTGTCCCCTTCTCCTTCTCTGTCCCCTTCTCCTTCTCTGTCCCCTTCCCTTGCATCCATCATTTGAAGCAGTAATTTTAATCTCCAAATCCAGCTCTGATACCAATGGGTTCTCACTGTTGATCCAGACCAGGCAGACCTGTCACGTGTAGAAAGTGATTTTTTTTCCAGCGCATGCACAGAGACTTTTCGGCGCACACTACAAGCTCCGCCCCCAGGTAGCGCGGTGCCATAAATAACTTTTGCTTTGGGGAACCTACCGTTTTTTGGGGGTGCAAACGAGAGGGAAAAAAACGTAGGTTATTGTATGTGGGCACCAAACATCGTGAAGGTGGAAAATACGGGCTAAAAGCTCTTAGCCATTCTCTTCAGTAACTTTGGACCCTATATCCATAATGGTAAGCTTTAGTTGGGACTGAGCTCTCAGCAAGCCCAACAAGCTCCATGAACTTATAAAGGTGCACTGAGATAGGACAAATCTAGACTGTCAGCTTGATTACATCCTTATCATCCTTTTAAAGGTACAAAAGAAAAGACAAACATTTAATCAAAACTATTAATCAGAAATAGATTTCAAAGACAGCTGTAATATGGCACCAGCTGGCTTCAATACCGATCATATCTCATTTAGATCATGCATATCAAATTAAGGCGTCTATGAGGCACATACAGATAAGCCTATGAGATAGTATAACTGCAGAATAATTCTGTAGACAATAGCAAAATAAAGCTTTCATCCAATATAGTCAGTTCAAAGACATATATATTTCTCAATGTAATTACAGATATCAGAGAAGAAACATTGTCCTTTCAAAAGTTACACTATTTGATTAATTATAGGTTAGGGAAACTGGACAACTGGAAGTATATTTCACACCTTTGTGATACAGAGAAGCAGGCACTTCTCCCAGAACAGTCACAGAAGACATTTTTAAATTTGTTACAATACTGGAAAGCTATAAATTATTATATAAGGAATTATTATACAATATATAAAGTATAGTTTTCCTTGTCCACTGAGAGTGCAAAATGAGAAAATTATCTGTAGAGATTCTTATGATCTGAAAGAAGATAGATTCTATGACAGATTCATCCAGATGCTACAAATTTGTGGAAAACCTCTATCTGGATTAGTCTACAGTGAGATGGAAGCATATTTTCAAACCATTTGGTTGAAAGACTGAAAATGCCTGACTGCTTGTGGTACAATATAATATTTCAAACTGAATGCATGCATCTCAAGTGGGTTCAAACATGTCGGTATACTTGCTAATTCACTGTGCTGAATATGTGAAAATGGAGTAGAGATTGTCCACCACCTACTTTGGGATTGGTGTAAAAGAACACAGTTCTGGTGGATGGTCTTAAGATTCTCTGTTCAGTGTTTCATACATGATCCCCTCTGTTGTGTTACAAGTGATCTAGCCTATGTGATCCAAACCTGAGTGTAAGCATTGTTGGTTGCAATTGGGCTTAATAATAGGATGTAAGACAATCCTCTGCTCTCCGTTCCGTGATTCTATAACTAGATAGATGATCGGTAGGCGGTCATTCTTGAGTTTGTGAATTATGGTTCTGTCTCAGCTCTTCACGCATTAGGCTGCAATCTTCTGGGGGTATGGTAGCAAACACACCCAGTCCCAGTGTGAGCGGGAGCCTACAATACACATTTCTAAGTACAAGGATATAAAAGCAAGCTACGATCCAGTTCTTTTTAGTTGAAAACTTCAATTCAATTGATAATGCATCAGAAAATACTTCAAACTGAATGGGGTCAAGTTTCGGCCTGAGTTGCTCCTATTTTTTTTGGAGCAACTGGTTTAGAATGGAGTATCTTAGAAATTGCATTTAGTTTGCTCCAGTTCTAGTCAGTTAGAACAGTTTCATTTTGGAACAGATTTTTTTTTCAAAAGAGGGCGTGTCCGGCCAGTTACGCCTGTTTTGAAAGTTTAGGCAGTGAAAACTTACTCCAAACTAACTTAGAATGGAGTAAGTGTAGATTTTTGTATGCTCAGAAAAACCTTGCCTGCACTTTAGAAATCAGGCGTAGGTTACAAATCAGGTGTCGGGAACGAGGGGGGCGGGAGAGGGGGTGGGGAAGGGAGTAATTAAATTCTACAAGCATTCAACAGTCTTACTTACACAAATAAAGAGCCATCCTGACTAAATAATTATAAACAAAGCAAAGACACAATATTGAATATTCCTACCTGTGAGAAGCAGCAGCAGCCTTCGAACTGCGGTGCTTCAGGCATGCCTTCCATGTTGGAGACAGGGACGGCGTCAGTGACTCGACGGCAGCTCAACAACAACGGCAGCAAGCAGCCTTTGAGCTGCGGTGCTTCAGGCAGGCCTTCCTTCCATGTAGGAGACAGGGGCGGCGTCAGTGGCTTGACGGCAGCCGAAGACACAGCAAGCAGCTTTCGAGCTGCGAGGGAAGCTGAGGCCATTCGGCCACGGGATAGTGGCGGCGGCAGTGGCTGATGGCAGCCGAAGACACAGCAAGCAACCTTCGAGCTGCGAGGGAAGCTGAGGCCATTCGGCCACGGGATAGGGGTCCACAAGACAAATCAACACTTTTCTTTAAGTCCCTTTAAAAATGGCCGAGTGCCAATGTTTCTGGGCTACTGCGCGTGCGCGCGCGCTCCAACGCGCACGCACAGGGCTGCCGGCACAACGTTGCCTCATTTAACTTAGCCCCGTCCTACTCCACTTGCAGAATCGGCGCAACTCTGTGGCTCTGCCCCCCGCTGCTGTGTGCGCGCCGCGCCGAGCTCCCAGGGACCAGCAAGGAGCCAGAGGTATTTTTCTGTCGCACTTTTAGGCGCGAAAAACGGGCGTCCAGGTCGGGGCTGCGCGGCCCGAAACTTGATCCCATAGAGTGGGAAGTAACACTTTTATTTAGAACGGAAATTTAAAAAAACAACTCTTCTTTAAATGTTTTGACAATCACTGTCGACTTAGCAGCTTTAGGTATTATAACATATCACCACAGTGAAAATCATGAAACATCTGTCCTAATTATAGTTGTCTCCAACTGCACCCTTTTGTTCTGCCACTCAATTATTAAAATTAAAAGCATAACCAGACTTTTGTATTTAAGACTGAGTGGGGACTTCAAATCCAGACGTCTTGCAGAACCATAATAAGCCAATTTAATGTCTTGCTGCAGCAACACAGTCTCAGAATAAACTACGACCACATTAAGAAGATCATGGACTCGACTTTTCTCTGCTATACTGCCAAAATTGCTTGGTGTCGTGGAACAAAATCAGGTGGGAAACCCTACCAATGCCAACTCCTTCTTCCTCCCCATGCCTCAGCAAGGAGGCCTCTGATTGCTGCCTTCACAGCCCCTTAGTGTGTAAATGACAATGGGGAGCAGAGCCCAGAAACCTCGCCGATATCCCTGTCTTCTGCCATTATTACCAATCCTCCTAGAGACCATCAGGAGAGGGGTGATAGCAGATCCTGAGGCAGTGGCAAAAAGTCCACTGAATACACTTTTGGAGAGTGCCCAGCAGTAGTTATCTTACCTCGTCCTCGGATCCCAAAACCATACTTGATGATAGGCCTCAGCCCAGTCTGAAGTCTAAAAGAGAATGGGCTAGACTTTCCACTTGATAGCTAAGGCCGAAGAAAATGGGCCTTGTTCCAGTGATGCGGGACGTATTGCCCATGCTGATCGCCGGCTCAAGGCCCATTTTTTTTTGTTGCGATTTTCCACTTGGCCTTACCCCAGCGATGTCAAATTGGTGATGTGATTTCTCGGTGATCTCACGACCACCAAAAGAAAACTGAAGTGAATGAAAAAAAAAACTTCCCTAGCAACGCATTACTGCGCAAGTGCAGGTTGATTTTTTTTTTCACGTTGATGCTCTTTCCCGCGTTTTGAGAGGTCAGGGGTCTTCACACATGTTCAGAAGCTCTGTGTGGGTCTGGGAGAGAGAGAAAGAGAGTCAGAGAGAGGAGAAAGGAAGCAGGGATTTGACAAAGCACTTACCAGAGAAAAATACTACCCTTAATTCAATTCAATTTAAACAATGGAGAGATCAGTAGAAAGACGAAGGGCCAAGCCCTTCAGCGAGGAAGCCAATGAGGCCCTTGTTAACATTGTTAGCGCGAGGTGGGAGGATCTGACACGGAGTGGGCATGGGAAACCTCCACCCCGTGCATATTGAAGGATTTGGGCAGAGATTGCCGACGTTGTCACGTCGGCCTCTAATGAAGCCCGGACACCGGACCAGTGCCACAAAAGATGGAACAGTCTACTGGTGGCTACAAGAGTAAGTTGAAATTTAAAATAGAAATCATCCATATTTATTATTTATTGATGTATGGAAATTCTAACTAGAATCTGCAATGTTATCTCGTAATCTTTAAACATAACTAAATAACTAAATTAGGATTAAATTATGATTACATTTATGCACCGCAACATAAATTTGAATGTTACAGTATGAAATGCAACATGTATGCAATGTAGTGCAAATTTGTAATTGAACTTATAAATCTGTCAGTCTTAAATGTTTATTGCCAAATCCATTTGCTTATGCCGTGCAATGTTACCTTCTCTATTACAGAAGAAAATATCTATCAACCAACGCGAGCAACACAGGACAGGCGGGGGCTGTGCCATGCTGCAGTTGCTCAATGCGTATGAGGAGCTTACAGTGGCCTTGGTGGGGCCAGAAAGCCATTCGGTCACAACCCGTGGTGTGGCCGAACCCACCCTAGAGTCACGTGAGTAATGAGAACTGTGCATTGTGCAATGTGTGAATCAATAGTAAATGTTTGTTACGCAGGTAATCCTATGCAATTATACTTTAATTTGATATATAATTGAGTTATACTATTGAGATGTACTATTGATCTTCAAATGAGGTCATGTTAGGCCTGGTGAGTGCTTGTGCATATGGACTAATGGTAATGTTTTGAGTTCTTGAAAAATTGAGATGAATTGAAGATAGATGTACGCGGAGTCAGAGGAAATGTATTAGCATGGATAGAGAATTGGCTGGCGAACAGAAAGCAGAGAGTCGGGATAAATGGGTCCTTTTTGGGTTGGAAATCTGTGGTTAGTGGTGTGCCACAGGGATCGGTGCTGGGACCACAACTGTAATATACATAGATGACCTGGAAGAGGGGACAGAGTGTAGTGTAACAAAATTTGCAGATGACACTAAGATTAGTGGGAAAGCGGGTTGTGTAGAGGAAACAGAGAGGCTGCAAAGAGATTTGGATAGGTTAAGCAATGGGCGAAGGTTTGGCAGATGGAATACAATGTCGGAAAGTGTGAGGTCATCCACCTTGGGAAAAAAAAACAGTAAAAGGGAATATTATTTGAATGGGGAGAAATTACAACATGCTGAGGTGCAGAGGGACCTGGGGGTCCTTGTGCATGAATCCCAAAAAGTTAGTTTGCAGGTGCAGCAGGTAATCAGGAAGGCGAATGGAATGTTGGCCTTCATTGCGAGAGAGATGGAGTACAAAAGCAGGGAGGTCCTGCTGCAACTGTATAGGGTATTGGTGAGGCCGCATCTGGAGTACTGCGTGCAGTTTTGGTCACCTTACTTAAGGAAGGATATACTGACTTTGGAGGGGGTACAGAGACTATTCACTCGGCTGATTCCGGAGATGAGTGGGTTACCTTATGATGATAGATTGAGTACACTGGGTCTTTACTCGTTGGAGTTCAGATGGATGAGGGGTGATCTTATAGAAACTTTTAAAATCATGAAAGGGATAGACAAGATAGAGGCAGAGAGGTTGTTTCCACTGGTAGAGGAGACTAGAACTAGGGGGCACAGCCTCAAAATACAGGGGAGCCAATTTAAAACCGAGTTGAGAAGGAATTTCTTCTCCCAGAGGGTTGTGAATCTGTGGAATTCTCTGCCCAAGGAAGCAGTTGAGGCTAGCTCATTGAATGTATTCAAGTCATAGATAGATAGATTTTTAACCAATAAGGGAATTAAGGGTTATGGGGAGCGGGCGGGTAAGTGGAGCTGAGTCCACAGCCAGATCAGCCTTGATCTTGTTCAATGGCGGAGCAGGCTCGAGGGGCTAGATGGCCTACTCCTGTTCCTAATTCTTATGTTCTTATGTTAATTGATTTGAATTGTTAAACGTTGTTTATAAATTTCATTTGTCTTTCAAAGGTCAACAAGTATCAGTGGAGTCAGTGGGCACGTCAACTGAACCTTCAGGAACCTCCCAGGAGGAAGAGCCAGAGGAGGAGCCAGTGCAGACTCCTGCTGCTGCTGTGTGTGAGCAGGAGGAGGAGGTGGAGGAGAAAGAAGAGGAATTTTTTTTGTGGGGGAGGGAAACAACCTGCGGCCATCTCTTTTGAGACAGATGAGGCACCAGGACCAAGCGGTGTGCAGGTGGTGACGCCAAGGCGCGTGACATTGCAGACGCCGACCCCACGGCGGTCCGGTCAGCGTGATATGCATCGCCTACCACGGAGGACCAGACGGAGAGTTTACTTTCCCTGTGCAGGGAGACGGTCGCGATCGGTCGCGACCTTATCCAGGGGTTCGCGGATTTCTCAGCCAATTGGAGCCAGTTCTCCACAACCTGGAGCGAGTTCTGCTCACGCTTCTCTATCTGGTCTTCTGAGCAGTCATAGACTGCTCGGGTGACGTTGGAGGCGATCAGGGAACAGACAGCCGCAACAAATGCCCTATGGCATGCGTTACTGGCTGGACACGGCGCTGCACCCCAAGGTGTCGTTTCCGCTCGCAGTGAGACCCAAGCACACAAGCGAGTACGAAGGACACAGTTCCTCTTGACTCAGAAGTAGAGCCTGAGGCTTCTGCTTCCACTCCGTTACCTCCACCACGGCAGGAAGTCTTGCCGTCCCACTCTGCATAATGTCTTGGTGTCGGTCTGCGTAGACCAAAACGGGTGGGTGGGGTGCGAACACGGGGTGGGACAGGATCTGGAGGGAAACATGGCTGCAGGTAGGGAGGGGGGAGTGCTTTTCAATAGTTCCGTTGTTACATAAATGTTCACTTGTTATTATAACTTTATTATTCTCTTGTTATTCTTACTAAATTTGGCACTTGTTATCAATACTTAAATGTTCACTTGTTATCAATACTGAACTGTTCACTTGTTATTATTGCTTAAATGGTCACTTGTTATCATCACTGAAATGATCACTTGTTATCATCACTTAAATGGTCACTTGTTATTATTGCTTAAATGGTCACTTGTTATCATCACTGAAATGATCACTTGTTATTATTACTTAAATGGTCACTTGTTATCACTGAAATGATCACTTGTTATTATTACTTAAATGGTCACTTGTTATCATCACTGAAATGGTCACTTGTTATTATTGCTTAAATGGTCACTTGTTACCATCACTGAAATGGTCACTTGTTATTATTACTTAAATGGTCACTTGTTATCATCACTTAAATGGTCACTTGTTATCATCACTGAAATGGTCACTTGTTATCATCACTGAAATGATCACTTGTTATTAATACTTAAATGTTCAATTTCTTCTTCTTCTAATGTTTTGGGGATTTGCGGGGAGGGTGGGTTGGTGCAGGGGGTGGGGGGTTGGAGGGAGGGTGTTGCTCATTAGTTCATAAAAAAATTTTGTTTCTTAATAAAAAAAAAGTTTTGCTACAACTTTTGTACCTTCTCTCTCAGTTACATTAGTTTTACAACGTACAGATTTTCATGCATATTTGTTTGTTTATTCTGTTTGATAAACTTTTGATTAGCCGTAACTGTAATTGAACGTTTGAATATCAACAATAATAGTTCATGCGAAGCGTTCATTAATGAGCTGCTGACGCAAAAGCTTAGCGGCGGTGTAACTGCCACTGGCTACTGGTCTTCGGGAAAGGTGTGGTGGTACCGGTGCTAGATCGCCAGGCTGATTAAGCTCCCCTATGTCCTCGCCCGCGTCCTCTCCCGCCCGTTCCTCCTCTTCACCCATGCCGGATGCCTCTTCTGTCTCATCTCCTTCTGGAGGTGGACCTGCAGCATGATCTGGCATTATTTGTCCTCTCTTTATAGCTAGGTTATGCAGCATGCAACATGTCATGTATTCAACCAGCATTGTAACCCATGTATAATCTGACCTAAGTTGTACACTGTGAGAACACTGACCACTAGGTGGTGATTTTTTGGGAGACACTCCTAACCTAGACCTTCAGAGAGAAAAGGGGAAGCTCCACCCACTTCCTGCACTTGAGTGCTAAGGAATAAAGAACAGGTCACAGACTGACCTTCTCTCAAGCATGGGCCTCGTGTGCATTTATACTGTACAGTAAGGATGTATCAATGGCGACGAGAAACTGGGATTTAAACCATGCGAGCATGGCTAAGAGCAGAACAGACAAGAGGTACTGTGTTAAGGAATGGTTGGGACAGAGATTCAACATTGTTAAAGCAGCACACAGTTCTCTAGGCAGACAAGAGCAGTCGGGCATGGCCCAACATGTAGTCGAACCCAGAGGGGGAGTTCGACAGAGACAATGGCAAGCTGAACGGCGATTCACGCCATTGCAAGGGACAATGCGGCCAGTAATAGGCCATCAACACCTGTTAATGGTGCACTCAAGGGCAATAACAGGGGCAGTCAGCAACGATCAACTGGCAAGGGACATTTTGTTTCAAACAGCAGCTCATGCTGGAGGCGTGGAGGCACACACTCAGCCGGAGTTTGCAGAGGTGAGCAAAATACCTGCAGAAATTGCAGAAATGAACGCTGGGGGAAATCGCTGGAAGCTGAAATTCAGCGAGTTCATGTGGAGCACGTATACAGTTCATACACCAGGACGCCACCGATAATGATGAAAGTGCTCCTCAATGGCATCCCAGTATCAATGGAGCTAGACACGGGGGCCAGCCAGAACCTGATGGGTATCAAACAGTTCGAAAAGTTGTGGGCATCCAAGGCCAGGAGGCCAAAATTATCGCCGATTGACGCACAGCTACGGACATACACAAAGGAGATCATTCCGGTGCTAGGCAACGCCACGGTAGTCGTGACCCACAAAGATTCGGAGAACAGGTTGCCACTCTGGGTTGTCCCGGGGGACGGACCTGCACTACTGGGGAGGAGTTGGCTTGCTGTCATGAACTGGAAATGGGGCGATGTCAATGCAATTTCCTCTGTGGAGCGAGTATCATGCTCACAGATCCTGGACAAATTTGACTCATTATTTCAACCCGGCATTGGCACTTTCATGGGGTCCAAGGTAGTGATTCACATAAACCCGGACACCAGGCCAGTACACCACAAGGCCAGAGCGGTGCCGTACGTGATGCGGGAAAAGATAGAAGGCGAATTGGGCCGCCTGCTGAGGGAAGGCATCATCTCGCCAGTCGAATTCAGTGACTGGGCGAGCCCAATTGTGCCGGTGCTCAAGGCGTATGGGTCGGTCAGAATATGTGGCGATTACAAGGCCACTATCAATTGGGTGTCACTCCAAGACCAGTACCCGCTACCGAGAGCGGAGGACCTCTTTGCGACGCTATCCGGTGGCGAACTTTTTCAAAATTGGACCTGACCTCAGCTTACATGACCCAGGAGCTGGCGAGTGAGTCAAAGAAGCTGACCACCATCACGACACACAAGGGGTTGTTTGAGTACGACAGATGTCCGTTCGGGATTCGCTCGGCCGCCGCGATCTTCCAACGAAATATGGAAAGCCTCCTCAAGTCGATTCCAGGGATGGTGGTTTTTCAGGACGACATCCTCATCACGGGTTTCGATACTGAAGAACACCTCCACAACCTGGAGGAGGTGCTACACAGACTGGACCGGGTAGGGCTGCGACTGAAAAAGGCGAAGTGTGTCTTCCCACCTCCAGAGGTAGAATTCCTGGGGATGAGGGTAGCAGCAGACGGGATCAGCCCTACTGCGTCCAAGACGGAAGCGATCCAGAGAGCACCCAGACCCCGTAACACGACGGAGCTGCGTTCATTCCTGGGGCTCCTGAACTATTTTGGTAACTTTCTTCCCAAATTGAGCACGCTGCGAGAGCCGCTACACGTGCTCCTACGCAAAGGTCACGAATGGGTCTGGGGAGACAGCCAGGAAAGGGCTTTTAATAGAGCACGCAATTTGTTATGTTCCAACAATCTGTTAATGCTATATGACCCATGTAAGAAACTTGTGTTAACGTGCGATGCATCGTCCTATGGTGTCGGGTGTGTGTAGCAGCATGTCAATGCCAAGGGTCAGTTACAGCCGGTAGCTTATGCCTCCAGAAGTCTGTCCCAGGCAGAAAGGGGCTCGGGATGGTAGAAAAGGAGGCGCTCGCATCTGTATATGCGGTAAAGAAAATGCACCAGTACCTGTTTGGCAGGAAATTTGAGCTGGAGACAGATCACAAACCCCTAACGTCCCTTTTGGCCGACAACAAGGCCATAAATGCAAACGCATCGGCCTGCATACAGAGGTGGGCACTCACATTAGCTGTCTATGATTACACAATTCGGCACAGACCGGGCGCCGAAAACTGCGGCAATTCACTCAGCTGGCTCCCACTAGCCACCACCCAGGGGGCTACCGAGCATGGTGCTGAGATGGTCATGGCTGTTGAAGCTTTCGGAAGCGAAGGCTCACCCGTGACAGCCCGTCAGATTAAAGTCTGGACAAATGGAGACCCGCTATTGTCTCTAGTCAAGAAATGTGTCCTGAATGGGGACTGGGCAGCCACGTACAGGGCATGCCCTGAGAAATTTAAACCATTTCACAGGCGCAAGGATGAACTCTCAATTCAGGCCGATTGCCTACTATGGGGAAACCGCGTAGTCATGCCCCAGATGGGCAGAGAGATGTTCATCAGAGAACTCCACAATGAGCGCCCGGGCATTGTCACGATGAAGGCAATGGCCAGGGATAGACGCAGATCTGGATCTTTGTGTTCGCAGGTGCAACACGTGTGCCCAGCTGAGCAATGCACCCAGGGAAGCCCCCCTTAGCCCCTGGCCATGGCCCGCCAAGCCTTGGTCACGAATCCATGTGGACTACGCAGGTCCTTTCATGGGAAAAATGTTTTTGGTTGTAGTAGACGCCTACTCCAAATGGATCGAGTGTGACATTTTAAATTCAAGCACATCCTCTGCCACGGTAGAAAGTCGACGGGCAATGTTCACCGCCCACGGTCTACCGGACATCTTGGTCAGCGACAGTGGCCCGTGCTTCACATGCACTGAATTCCAGGACTTCATGGCAGGCAATGGAATTAACCATGTTAGAATAGTACCGTTCAAGCCGGCCTCAAACGGCCAGGCAGAACGAGCAGTGCAGATAATCAAACAGGGGATGCTCAGAATCCAAGGGGGTTCCCTACAATGCCGCTTATCACGCCTCCTGTTGGCCTATCGATCCCGACCACACTCACTCACAGGGGTTCCACCCGCAGAGCTGCTAATGAAAAGGACGCTCAATACCCGGTTATCACTTATACACCCCAACGTGAAAGAAATTGTTGAGAGCAGGCGCCAGTCACAATATGACTACCATGACAGGAATGCGAGGGCGCGATGTATTGATGTAAATGACCCTGTTTTTGTCCTCAACTACGCTGCAGGGCCCAAATGGCTCGCAGGCACTGTGATTGCCAAAGAGGGAAATAGGATTCTGGTAGTTAAACTTACCAATGGACAAATCTGCTGCAAACATGTGGATCAAACAAAAAGGAGGTTCAGCAACCCCATAGAAGAAGCAGAGCAAGAACACGACGTAGAGTTCACTCCACCACAGGTGACCGAACACCGGAACCAAGTGGAGGAGAGCCCAGTCACTGTGGGCAGTCCGGACAGGCCTGAGGCACTGCAAACAGCAGACACTCAGGCCAGCACCCAACAACCGGAGCCCCAACTCAGGCGCTCTACAAGGGAGTGTAAACCACCAGAGAGACTCAACCCGTGATCCCAATAAGACTTTGGGGGGGGAGGTGATGTCATGTATTCAACCAGCATTGTAACCCATGTATAAACTGACCTAAGTTGTACACTGTGAGAACACTGACCACTAGGTGGGTGAACTTGTGGGAGACACTCCTAACCTAGACCTTTAGATATAAAAGGGGAAGCTCCACCCACTTCCATCACTTGAGTGCTAAGGAATAAAGGACAGGTCACAGACTGACCTTCTCTCAAGTATGGGCCTCGTGTGCATTTATACTGTATAGTAAGGACATATCACAACACACCACGATAAACTCTGCTACCTGATCAGGGTCATACTGGAGGCTGCCTCTGGAATGATGCAGGCATCTGAAGCGCTGCTTTCGGACTCCAATTGTCTTTTCAACGATGTTGCGAGTCGGTATGTGACTTTCATTATACCGTTTCTGAGCTTCGGTGACAGGATTACGCAGAGAGGTTAAAGAGCCAACTGGCAAGGCCATATCCTTTATTCCTCAGCATCCAACCGTGACCTTCTGGCTGATTGACAAACAGGTCAGGGATAGACTTTCACGTAGGATGTGCGCATCATGGATGCTGCCAGGAAATGTAGCATTTACTGTCATAATTGTTTGATTGCAGACGATAAGAAGCTGCACATTTAGTGAGTGGAAGCCCTTTCTGTTACGAAACACCTCCGCGTTCTTTAAGGATGCTTTCAGGGCAATGTGCGTGCAGTCTATTGCTCCCTGCACCTTGGGGAAGTCTACTATTCTCGAGAAACCCAAAGCCCTCTCAGTTTGTGCCTCCCTGGTCATTGGGAAGCTTATGAAGTCCATCCTGCGAGCATAAAGGGCTTCAGTCACTTGTCGAATGCAGTAGTGTGTAGCGTGCTGAGAGATATGGCAGATGTCGCCAGCTGAAGCCTGAAAAGATCCCGATGCGCAAAAGGTTAGGGCAGCAGTAACCTTCACCTCAACGGACAGTGCGGTTCTGATGATGTTGGAAGGCTGCAGATCATCTTTGACGAGTTGACATATCTCATCCATGACCTCCTTCCGGAATCGCAGCCTCCTAAGACAAGCATTTTTAGCCAAGTTCAGGTAGGATTGCTTGTCCAAGTACCTTCGTTGCCTGTACGGTCTCTTCCTCTGTCTTCGTCTCTGTCTACGCATTTCTCTGCCACCTCTTCGATTGATCCTTTCAGTAACCAGTGTGTGAGCAGTTGCAATTAAAGGCAGGGAAAGCATAGGCACCATCACTATCGATAATTATATCACTAATTTTAATAATCTCTCTACTCTATACTCTCTATGTTGTGTCTCTGTAAAACATACACTCCCATGTTCCACCACCAGGGAGCGCATCCCCTGAAGTCCCAAGGGATCCCAGCATCCCTTGGGAGCATTGTATATAAGCCGGCCCCTAAGGCCTGTTCCTCACTCTTAATAAAGACTGAGGTCACTGTTACTTTAACCTCCCTGTGTGCAGTCTCATCTGTGTTAGGAACTCAATACTGGCGACGAGAATACGAATCCAACGCAAAGATGCAGCGAACTGTGGGCATCCTGGAGAAGTTCTCGGAGGGTGAGGACTGGAAAGCCTATGTCGAACGGCTAGACCAGTACTTTGTAGCCAACGAGCTGGATGGAGAAGGCAGCGCTGCAAAAAGAAGAGCGGTCCTCCTCACGGTCAGTGAGCACCGACCTACAGCCTCATGAAGAATCTTCTGGTTCCGGTGAAACCAGAGATAAATCATATGAGGAGCTGTGTACACTGGTTCTGGAGCATCTTAACCCGAGGGAGAGCGTGCTGATGGCGAGGTATCGGTTCTACACGTGCCAGCGATCTGAAGGTCAGGAAGTGGCGAGCTACGTTGTCGAGCTAAGGCGACTTGCAGGACAATGTGAGTTTGATGGCTACCTGGAGCAGATGCTGAGAGACTTTCTTGTACTGGGCATTGGCCACGAGACCATCCTACGAAAACTTTTGACTGTAGAGACACCGACCCTCAGTAAGGCCATTGCAATAGCATAGGCGTTTATGTCCACCAGTGATAACACCAAACAAATCTCTCAGCATACAAGTGCTTGTAATGTACATAAATTAACTGGAACTGTGTTTGCGAGCAGAAATGTACAGGGCAGAAACCACGAGTCTGCAACTGCCAGCAGGCCTCAGGTGACCCAGATGACTCAGAGTCCCCAACAAAGGATGAATGCAAGGCAATTCACACCTTGCTGACGTTGTGGAGGCTTCCATTCAGCCTATTCATGCCGCTTCAAAGAGTATGTTTGCAAGAGCTGTGGAACAACGGGGCACCTCCAACAAGCTTGCAAACGAGCTGCAAGCTCTGCAAAACCTGCTAACCACCACGTGACAGAGGAAGATTGCTCCATGGTGGATCAAAGCAATTTCGAGCCTCAGAGAGAGGAGGCAGATGCTGAAGTACACGGGGTGCACACATTTTCGACGAAATGTCCACCTATAATGCTAAACGTGAAATTGAATGCCTTACCCGTAGCCATGGAACTGGACACTGGCGCTAGCCAATCCATCATGAGTAAAAAGATGTCTGAGAGACTGTGGTGCAACAAGGCACTCAGACCAGCCTTGAGCCCTAACCACACGAAACTGAGAACGTACACCAAAGAGCTTATCACTGTCCTGGGCAGCGCCATGGTCAAAGTCACCTACGAGGGCATGGTGCATGAACTGCCATTCTGGATTGTCCCGGGCGATGGCCCCACACTGCTTGGAAGGAGCTGGCTGGGTAAAATCCGCTGGAACTGGGATTACATCCAAGCGCTATCACATATCGATGAGACCTCATTTACCCAGGTTATTAACAAATTTCCTTCCCTTTTTGAGCCAGGCATTGGAACCTTTTCCGGGGCAAAGGTGCGGATCCACTTGGTCCCAGAGGCACAACCCATTCACCACAAGGCGCGAGCGCTACCTCACAAGATGAGGGAGAGAGTGGAAATCGAGCTGGATAGGCTGCAATGCGAGGGCATCATCTCCCCAGTGGAATTCAGCGAGTGGGCAAGCCCGATTGTTCCAGTACTCAAAAGTGATGGCACGGTCAGGATTTGCGGCGATTATAAAGTAACTATTAATCATTTCTCGCTGCAGGACCAATACCCGCTACCTAAGACAGACGACCTATTTGTGACGCTGGCAAGAGCCAAAACATTCACCATGCTCGACCTGACTTCGGCCTACATGACGCAAGAGCTGGAGGAGTCTTCGAAAGGCCTCACCTGCATCAACCACACACAAGGGACTGTTCATCTACAACAGATGCCCGTTTGGAATTCGATCAGCTGCAGCGATCTTCCAGAGAAACATGGAGAGCCTACTCAAGTCGGTACCACGCACGGTGATTTTTCAGGATGACATATTGGTCACGGATCGAGACACCGTCGAACACCTACAAAATCTGGAGGAGGTCCTCAGCGACTGGATCGTGTAGGGCTGCAGCTGAAGAGGTCGAAATGCGTCTTCATGGCAACAGAAGTGGAGTTTTTGGGGATAAAGATCGTGGGCATTCGGCCCACAGATGCCAAGACAGAGGCTATCAGGAACGCACCTATGCCACAGAACTTAACAGAGCTGCAATCATTCCTGGGACTCCTCAACTACTTTGGTAACTTCCTACCGGGGTTAAGCACTCTCTTAGAGCCCCTACATGTGTTATTGCATAAAGGTGAGAACTGGGTATGGGGAAAAAAAAGAAGTAATTGCTTTTGAGACAGCCAGAAACATTTTATGCTCCAACAAGCTGCTTGTACTGTATAACCCGTGTAAAAGACTTGTGCTAGCATGTAATGCATCGTCGTACGGAGTCAGGTGTGTATTACAACAAGCTAATGTTGCGGGGAAGTTGCAATCTTTCGCCTATGCCTCCAGGAGCTTGTCTAAGGCCGAGATGACCTACAGCATGATTGAGAAAGAGGCATTAGCATGTGTGTTCGGGGTGAAGAAAATGCATCAGTACCTGTTTGGCCTTAAATTTGAGCTGGAAACCGATCACAAGCCCCTCATATCCCTGTTTGCTGAAAACAAGGGGATAAATACTGATGCCTCAGCCCGCATACAAAGGTGGGCATTCGCGCTATCAGCGTATAACTATACCGTCCACCACAGGCCAGGCACCAAGAACTGTGCGGATGCTCTCAGTCGGCTACCATTGCCCACCACGGGGGTGGAAATGGCGCAGCCTGCAAACTTGTTGATGGTGGCTCAGCTCGCAGACTTGTTAATGGTCATGGAAGCATTTGAAAATGATAAATCACCTGTCACGGCCCGCCAGATTAGGACTTGGACCAGCCAAGATCCTCTGCTGTCCCTAGTAAAAAAAACTGTGTGCTGCATGGGAGCTGGGCCAGCATCCCCGTTGAAATGCAAGAGCTAATCAAACCGTTCCAGTGGCGAAAGGATGAGCCGTCCATTCAGACAGACTGCCTGTTGTGAGGTAACCACGTAGTGCTACCCAAAAAGGGCAGGGAGACGTTCATCTCGGATCTCCACAGCACACACCCGGGTATAGTTATGATGAAAGCAATAGCCAGATCCCATGTGTGGTGGCCCGGTATCGACTCTGACTTAGAGTCCTGTGTACGGCAATGCAGCGTGTGTGCTCAGGTGAGCAACGCGCCCAGAGAGGCACCACTAAGTTTGTGGTCCTGGCTGTCCAGACCATGGTCGAGGATCCATGTCGACTATGCGGGCCTGCTTCTCGGTAAAATGTTCCTGGTGGTGGTGGATGCTTTTTCAAAATGGATTGAATGTGAAATAATGTCGGGAAGCACCGCCACCACCACCATTGAAAGCCTGAGGGCCATGTTTGCCACCCACAGCCTGCCTGACATACTGGTCAGTGACAATGGGCCATGTTTCACCAGTGCCAAATTTAAAGAATTCATGACCCGCAATGGGATCAAACATGTCACCTCGGCCCTGTTTAAACCAACCTCCAATGGGCAGGCAAAGCGGGCAGTACAAACAATCAAACAGAGCCTCAAACGAGTCACAGAAGGCTCACTCCAAACCTGCCTGTCCCGAGTACTGCTCAGCTACCGCACGAGACCCCACTCACTCACAGGGGTGCCCCCAGCTGAGCTACTCATGAAAAGGACACTTAAAACCAGACTCTCACTATTTCAGCCCAACCTGCATGATCAGGTAGAGAGCAGGCGGCAGCAACAAAATGTAAACGATGGTCGTGCCACTGTGTCACGGGAAATTGATCTGAATGACCCTATGTATGTGCTAAACTATGGACACGGTCCCAAGTGGATTGCGGGCACGGTGATAGCTAAAGAAGGGAGTAGGGTGTTTGTAGTCAAACTAGACAATGGACAAATTTGCAGAAAGCACCTGGACCAAACGGGGCTGCGGTTCACAGACTGCCCTGAACAACCCACAGCAGACACCACCTTTTTCGAGCCCACAACACACACCCAAAGGATCAACGACACCACGCCGGACCAGGAAATCGAACCCATCACGCCCAACAGCCCAGGAAGGCCAGGCTCACCCAGCAGCCCTGCAGGGCCAACAACACGCCAGCCCAGCGAGGGCACAGCCAACACACCAGAACAGACATTTGTACCGAGGCGGTCCACCAGGGAAAGAAAGGCTCCCGACCGCCTCACCTTGTAAATAGTTTTCACCTTGACTTTGGAGGGGAGTGATGTTGTGTATCTGTAAAGCATGCACTCCCATGTTCCGCCACCAGGGAGCTCATCCCCTGAAGTCCCAGGGGATCCCAGCATCCCTTGGGAGCACTGTATATAAGGCCTGTTCCTCACTCTGGAGTGTTTTAATAACGACTGAGGTCACTGTTACTTTAACCTCTCTGTGTGCAGTCTCATCTGTGTTAGGAACACAATATTCTAATCACTGTACTCTGCACTCTCTGTACTCTCTAAGCTGTATACCAGTCAGTTTGATAGGCCCGAACAATATCATTGAATAACTTCATTATGTAAAAGCTATTTACAAAATAATTCCAATATATGAAAACTATTTAGCATAAATAAGTTGATAATACCTATTTATATTCCCTGTCCCAAATATCTGAGTATAATTTTCTTCAATTTTACTCTCTAAATGACTCACAACTAATTCTCCACCCTTCCTCCGAGTTCAAAATGGCGTCCGTAGTGCCCATTGCCTTCTCTTAGGTCCTGAAAAAGCAACTATTTTTCAGCACTCCTTTGGGCCTTACATCGGCCCAGCAGAGTGCATGCTAGGTGCCAAAACTTGGGATGGGCCTTGTGTGGGCGATCATTTGGGCGATCATCTCGGCGATCAAAGTGAAAACTTAGGCACCTGTTTTTCCGGCGATATTTTGGGCCTAGTTTCCACTTTTTGCTCAAAATGGGCGATAGAGGTCCGTTTTGGGCAACAGATGGGCCATAGATGGACGATGTGAAATGTGAAGTGGAAAGTCTAGCCCAATATGCCTGTAGATCTTCGGAAGGTTTCTTGCCCCTTTAGTGCACCCTGCTCCTGTCCCCACCATTGCCGGACATGCCTCCAGCTGCCTAAGCACCAAACTCTGGAAACCTCACCATCTCTCTCTCTTCCTTCAGATACTCCTTAAAACTTACTTCTTTGACCAAGCTTTTCATCTCATGCCCTAATATCTCTTTATGTGGCTCTGTGAAAACATTTATTTGATAAGGCTCCTGTGAAGCGTCTTGGGATATTGTAGTACGGTAAATGTGCTATACAAATGCAAGTTGTTGTTATTGTAGTTATCTGCATCTCCCTCCCTCACACTGACAGGCTCCCTCCCTCCCTCCCTCCCTCACAGTGACAGGCTCCCTACCTCCCTCCCTCACAGTGACAGGCTGCCTCCCTCACACTGACAGGCTCCCTCCCTCACAGTGACAGGCTGCCTCCCTCCCTCCATCACAGTGACAGGCTCCCTCCCTCACACTGACAGGCTCCCTCCCTCCCTCCCTCACATTGACAGGCTCCCTCCCTCCCTCACACTGGCAGGCTCCCTCCCTCCCTCCCTCCCTCACAGTGACAGCCTCCCTCACACTGACAGGCTCCCTCCCTCCCTCCCTCACACTGACAGGCTCCCTCCCTCCCTCACACTGACTAGCTCCCTCCCTCCCTCCCTCACACTGACAGGCTCCCTCCCTCCCTCCCTCACACTGACAGGCTCCCTCCCTCCCTCACACTGACTAGCTCCCTCCCTCCCTCCCTCACACTGACAGGCTCCCTCCCTCCCTCAGTGGCAGGCTCCCTCCCTCCCTCAGTGGCAGGCTCCCTTCCTCCCTCACAGTGACAGGCTTCTTCTCTCCCTCCCTCACACTGACAGGCTCCCTCCCTCCATCCCTCACACTGACAGGCTCCCTCCCTCCCTCACACTGACAGGCTCCCTCCCTTCCTCCCTCACACTGACAGGCACCCTCCCTCCCTCACACTGACAGGCTCCCTCCCTCCCTCACAGTGGCAGGCTCCCTCCCTCGCTCCCTCACACTGACAGGCTCCCTCCCTCCCTCAGTGGCAGGCTCCCTCCCTCCCTCACACTGACAGGCTCCATCCCTCCCTCACACTGACAGGTCCCTCCCTCCCTCACAGTGGCAGGCTCCCTCCCTCCCTCACACTGACAGGCTCCATCCCTCCCTCACACTGACAGGCTCCCTCCCTCCCTCACAATGGCAGGCTCCCTCCCTCCCTCATAATGACAGGCTCCCTCCCTCCCTCCCTCACACTGACAGGCTCCCTCCCTCCCTCACACTGACAGGCTCCATCCCTCCCTCACACTGACAGGCTCCCTCCCTCCCTCACACTGACAGGCTCCATCCCTCCCTCACACTGACAGGCTCCCTCCCTCCCTCACAATGGCAGGCTCCCTCCCTCCCTCATAATGACAGGCTCCCTCCCTCCCTCCCTCACACTGACAGGCTCCCTCCCTCCCTCACACTGACAGGCTCCATCCCTCCCTCACACTGACAGGCTCCCTCCCTCCCTCACACTGACAGGCTCCATCCCTCCCTCACACTGACAGGCTCCCTCCCTCCCTCACAATGGCAGGCTCCCTCCCTCCCTCATAATGACAGGCTCCCTCCCTCCCTCCCTCACACTGACAGGCTCCCTCCCTCCCTCAGTGGCAGGCTCCTTCTCTCCCTCCCTCACACTGACAGGCTCACTCCCTCCCTCCCTCACAGTGACAGGCACCCTCCCTTCCTCCCTCAGTGGCAGGCACCCTCCCTCCCTCCCTCACAGTGACAGGCTCCCTCCCTCCCTCCCTCACACTGACAGGCTCCCTCCCTCCCTCAGTGGAAGGCTCCTTCTCTCCCTCCCTCACACTTACAGGCTCCCTCCCTCCCTCACATTGACAGGCTCCCTCCCTCCCTCCCTCAGTGCAGGCTCCCTCCCTCCCTCCGTCCCTCACACTAACAGGCTCACTCCCTCCCTCCCTCACAGTGACAGGCACCCTCCCTCCCTCCCTCACAGTGACAGGCTCCCTCCCTCCCTCCCTCACACTGGCAGGCTCCCTCCCTCCCTCACAGTGGCAGGCTCACTCCCTCCCTCCCTCCCTCACACTGACAGGCTCCCTCCCTCCCTCACACTGACAGGCACCCTCCTTCCATCACACTGACAGGCTCCCTCCCTCTGTCCCTCAGTGGCAGGCTCCCTCCGTCCCTCAATGACAGGCTCCCTCCCTCCCTCACACTGACAGGCACCCTCCTTCCATCACACTGACAGGCTCCCTCCCTCTGTCCCTCAGTGGCAGGCTCCCTCCGTCCCTCAATGACAGGCTCCCTCCCTCCCTCTCTCACACTGACAGGCACCCTCCCTCCATCACACTGACAGGCTCCCTCCCTCTGTCCCTCAGTGACAGGCTCCCTCCCTCCCTCAGTGACAGGCTCCCTCCCTCCCTCCCTCAGTGGCAGTCTCCCTCCCTCCCTCCCTCACAGTGACTGGCTTTCTCCCTCCCTCCCTCAGTGGCAGGCTCCCTCCCTCCCTCCCTCACAGTGACAGGCTTCCTCCCTCCCTCCCTCCCTCCCTCCCTCCCTCACAGGGACAGGCTCCCTCCCTCCCTCACACTGACAGGCTCCCTCCCTCCCTCCCTCAGTGGCAGGCTCCCTCCCTCCCACAGGGATAGGCTCCCTCTTGATGGTAGAGATTGGACTGGGAGTCCGCCTTGCATAAGCAATGATCCCCAACCTCCCCGCCCCCCCTCCCCCCAAACCAGCAAAATGGGTCAGGGTCACAGTGAGTTCAGCGGAATGGTTGGATGACTCACTGCGACCCTCATCTGACAGCAAATTCATCCTGGAGGAAAATCCAGGGCCATTTCTTTTGGAAGTAGTTCTCTTGATAGGCTCAATTCAGGTACACCCTGAATCATAATCCATTCCCCCTGTTCCTTGAAACAAGAAGATAATCTGGTGAAGGACCATCGACCTGAAACGTTAACTGTTTCCCTCCACAGATGCTGCCTGACCTGCTGAGGTTTCTAGCATTTTCTGTTTTTATTTCAGATTCCAGCATCCGCAATATTTTGTTTTTGTTCTGCGGCAGCTAGTCAGCCTGCATCTACAGAAACACTATCTGATACAGAGCAGCCTTAGTTAGCCCAGCAGAGCTTTCAGATATATGTAATCTAAATCAACCAACATGGGCATGAACAGTCGATCTTAGTTTTTCTTTCTGATGATATAAAATATTAACATGAGAATACATGAAACACAGGCCCTCTGATGTCTCAGTTAGTAAGTGTATCAGTGTAGCGGCATACACAACAAAAAGATTCAGGGTTTCATCTCCAGTCTGTGCTGAGCCAGCTGATTTGATCTCAATATCCCAGAGGTCGGTCAGTTAAATTCGGTTCAAATAAGCCCCGGATCCTGCTCTTGATCGCTATCCAATGACCTCTGCTGGAAATTGCAGCCGTTTTGATATCAGGTGAGGAATTAATGAGGATCATCAGTGACGCCCTCCATCTTAGTATGCGTGGAACTATATCATGCAAGGGTTCGTGTTTTCAAGAGCAGGAGGAATAGGGGAAGGGGTGAAAAGCATGAAATGAGAAAAGGTGTTTATAATTTCTGAAGCAACTGTCATTTGGCCTTGCATCATCTCTGGCTTACTTTTAAAGATGAAAATGTATCATTTTGAGCAACTCTGCATAATTTGGTATTTGGAGGCAACAATGCAACAAGATCCTCTATTTTCCATTACTCCGAGGTTGCTGCAGCTTGGTCAGAATTCACCTCCTCTAACTGATGTCGTCGAGGCAGATCATTTTGGTTACCTTGTGAATGGAAGGAGTCCTCTGTCGATTACCTTGGAAGTTACTGTGGTAACCTGAGTAAGGGAGGAGAACAATATTTTCACAATATGTTTTTATATGGTTGCCAGAATGCAGCATCAGCATCCTGCCCACCATTCACAGAACCACGAGTTGGGTTGTGGCGGGCACAGTAAAGCTGAGAATACTTTACAAGTGGCAGGATATGGATGAAACATTTATGCACACATTGATGTTGTTCAGCAGAGAGGTCCTATTGCAAGCTGGATGTCACCTATAATGAAATAGTGTTGTAAATCTCTGATAATGAATGCAAGTCAAGGATCAAGGATCAGTGTCCAATTTCCAGCCGGACTATCCAGCCATGTCTCAAAATCTCTTTTTAAAGTTAGTAATAATTGAATTTCCACTGACTGAAGATTTCCAAAGTTTAGATTTTTTGAGCTGCCCAAGGAAGGGTCTGCCTATTAAAAATTCTTCCATTAAAATGGAAGTTTAGAAAAACCACTGAACATGGCACTCAATCACGATGATGAATGTAAAAGGAAAAAAGTTGTTCCTCGGTTACAATGGAATTTTCATGGAGCTACAATCAGGGCGTACTTTCTCCGTTCTCCTGCCAAAGTTATCAGCTCATCGTATCAGGTATCAGAAATTTCATAAGCCGGTGGTTGCGGGGCGGCGGGGGTGGGGGGTCTGGTGGGGGGAGGAGGGGGGAAAGGCTTAAAATTGCTTAGGGAGGTACTCTGCCTCATCACAGCTTTGTCTGCTTCCCTGCTATTTCCAGGGGTCCAGGAATGCTAGCACAGAATCTGACCAGCTACATCTGGGGGAGCATTTGATAAATCTACACAAATTAGTGAAATAGGTCCTCCAATGTATTTCCCTCAATTTCCGTTCGGTCCAGGCATCCAGCACGCTGAGGTGGCAGAGTACTGCCACAGTTAGGGCCTGTGTAAACACTTACACAACACAGCCTCCATTGAGAAGTTCCAGTGGAACATTTTAAAAAGTTCTATAATTAATCTTATGAATACTTTAGGGTTTGGGCTCAAGGTGCAGACATTTTGCCCCAAATCCCGTTTAAAGCCTTCTCAATATGATGACAAATGCTGCTGAAGAAAAGATAAAACCACCTCACATTATTGTAGCACAAGCAAAATACTGAGGTTGCTGGAAATCTGAAATAAAAACAGGCTTCTATGGAGAGAGAAACAAAGTTACTGGGGGGGAATTTTTTTGGGGGGGGGGGTCAGCGGGTGCATTTGGTGGCAGGTCGGGGGAGGAGGGGGGAATGTTTTTTGACAGCGGGTTGGGACCCTGCTGTCAACCCGCCGTTACACGCCTTTGGTCTGTCAGCGCTGAACACACAGCAGCGGGGGAGGCAATTCAGGTCATTATGGCCTTGTTAACAGACCATTGACAAGTATTTTGAGCTCAAATCTACATTTTACAAGGTCGCCCACGGGGTCCCGCTGCTCGAGGATCACATCAGGTCAGGAGTTGTGTTACAAACTATCTCACCTTCGTCCTCAGAATCCCACCACAGTGCCCCAACACCAGCAGCACCAGGCACACCAGCAACACCAACAACAACACCACCCTCTCCGCCATCAGCTGATGCTGTACAGGACACAGGGCATCAGCACCCGAGCACATTGCTGCCCGGGAGGCCAGGGCTGGCCTCACCATGGCCACATTTACTTCACTTGACGCTGTACACCCTGGCTGCCACATGATGCGCCAGGTTGACACCACCCCATATCAACACCATAAAGTATCTGTACAATGCCCAAGCCATTCCTTTCACACTCATCGCCATTGCAGGGCGGTGAGAGAGGTGGTACCATTACATCTCACCATTCACTGCAACTCACTAAGCCACTTCCCAAAGGTGTACACAGATCTGTCCAAGAACGCAAACTGTTCAAAATAAAGGTTTTAATGTTTGACCACATTAGCAAAAACTTTACATGAACATTGCATAAAACACCCAAGTGCCTACCCTTTTGCATTGTTAGTTGGTATGATTGGACTAGGATGAGGGTATGTGTGAGGGGTGGCTAGTGAGATGGGGAAGTGATAATGTAGATAGAGAGGGATGGGTGGAGGAGCAAGGTAAGTTGATGCGAGTAAGGATGTGCAGGAGTAAGCGGGCCTAACAAGCCAATCAATGTAAGATCATTCTACACAGCGGGCTGCAGCCAGCAGCGAGTCGGGACCCACCACTGACCCCAGCCGGACCGGACCCATTGAGATAGGGGAATCGCGGCCACTGTTTCAGGTTGATGATCTTTCATCAGAACAGTTGTTTTTATTGCACATTATTGTAATATCAAAGTGTCCACATTGGCTATACTCATCCCCATTATATGTTTATTTTAAAACAAAGTTTAATTATTGTATTTTTGCTTACCTATTTTTTCCCCTCCTATCTTTTCCTGAAATTATTGACTCCTTGCTTAAAGCACTGGTAATCTTCTGGTGGCTCGCCCAAGGACTCATTATTTATAAATCAGCCTTGACAGCCAATGTCACACAGGCTATGCAGGGGTGGGGGGGCGGGGGCGGGGTGGAGGGTGGAAATCAATGTTAAAACCAATCTTGTCCTCTCCCAAAATACACACTTCCAGCAGGGGTTACTGCAAAATGATCAGCAATTGACACCGGGCCAATATTTCCCTCTGTGTCTGGAGCAAAATGTAATACCTCCCTACTCATGCCTGACTGAGATTCACTAACGCATAAATCTGGGACCTTCCTGCTTTATATGGCTCAGCTATTAATTGCCTAAACCTCCCCAGTCATCAGGACCATTCCTTCGATACTTCCAAATGATATACCCCCATTTATGAAGAGCAGCTTCACAACACAGCTCATTAATTAAATGGTGATGTTCAAATAATAGCTTTCTAGTCGCCAACTGAGTACCCTGTAGGTCAATAATAATTTTGTTTGAGGGTACAAAATATATTTAAGCTACTTCAACTCCTTTAGAATTCCTTTCTAAATTGCAACAGGGCACTTTAATGGTTGCCGGTCATGCTATTTAAACTTTGGCCACAAGGTGACTCCATAACCTCAATTAGTTCTTGTGTGTTATGTTAGCGTGACTGAAGACTTCAGTAAGAAAGCTTGTATTCGTCACTCATTTTTTTTCAACATTTAAATGGGTTTTCAAATGGCTGGTCGTAAAGAAGTTACACATCCCATTTTTAGTTTATTTTCCTAACAATTATTGTAATTAGCACAAATAGATTATAACACTTTCAAACTTCTTGGGGTAAGTTGCAAGTTTCCACTCAGCACCACACTTGGTAATTGTAGATAGAAATCTCTTTGCTGGACCCGCTTCATCATTGTCAAAGGCAGTCCCTCGAATCGAGGATGACTTGCCTCCACGTCAAAAAGTGAACAGGTGTTTCAATGAAGGACCTAAAATTCCAGGTCCCGAACTGAATCTTGAAGGGTGGAAGATGCCTGTGCGTGGATTTTTTTAACGTGTTGTGACCGTTGCACACCAGTCACCACATGGGCTTGACAGAGCTAGGTCTTGGTCCAGTGGCAAGGATTAACCAAGACGACTGGAGACCAGCTCTGCTGCATGGACCCAGTGCGCACACATATCGCAGTGTGGACTGGCCCGTCCTGCCCCTGGGACCTCGCCTCTTCTGGCCCCGAACTCTCGCCTCTCCTTGGCCCCGATCACGTCCCTCTGCAATCTCTCGTCGCTCCTTCGCCCCGACCTCGCCGCTCCTGCAGTACCTGCCCACGCTCCAATCACCGACCTGGATCTTGGTGATGTGCCTCTTCACTGCCGTTGCTCTCCTGCTCCAGTACATGCTGCTCCCTGGAGTGGTATGCCACCACACTGTTCCTTCCGCTTCCCGGCCTGCTCCGATGGTGCTCGCGAGCCGTGGACCGTGCAGACTGCTGGGCCAGGCCTCCACGCTGCTCCTTCCGCTCCCCGGCCGGCTCCGATGTGCTCACAGGCCACGGGCCGCTCAGCCTGCTGGGCTGGACCCTCTTATGGTTCTGATCACTATGAGATGCATTGAAATTTATGTTAAAAATCCTGTTGTTGTCAATTTGCAGCAGCTTCAGTCTGTCAATCTGGCACGGTTGTCAGCTAACAACTGAGATAGAGAATGCTAATAACATAAACCAAGTAACAATTGCTGTTTAATACAAAAATAAAGATTTACAGAACAAAACCTAACCTCCCGACTAGATAATGTAACTAAAAACAACCACCTCCTCAATATAGAAGTTAATTGCACATCTGTGTTTCACCTCTGTGATATTTTCAGGGAGCTCACAGCACACACAGCCTTAAGATGGCAGAATCTTCCAGAAGTCACCAGTCAGGTGACCTGGGCCCTTTATTATAAACAGCAATGGTTGTAGTGCCACAGGAGTCCACAGTGTGGAGCTACAGACATTACATTTCTTGCTCTTTAATGAAGAAGTAATTATAACAATCATCATACATGACTTGCATGGTTGTACATAAGAAGAGACATTTTGCTATATTTACAAATCGAACTTAACCACTTGTTTTCTGTTTTGAAGAGGATACCTTCACTCTCAAACAGAACCTTCCAATCATGGTGTGGAATTTATACTCATTCGAGGCAGATCCTGAGGAAAGTTTTCCTCCAAGGGATGCCCTTGATTTCCAATAGAACTCGCTCTAACTTCAGACTATTTGTTTGCCTGACTCAGAATCAGACTTAAATTCTGATTTTCTCTTGGATTTGTTTCCAGTACATTGGATTTAGCATATGCTACTGGTGTATCAAAACTATCTGATGAGTCAGAAATAATTGAATCATTCCCACCTTCAACTACTTCCATGTCTGTAGGTAAAATATGAACAATGTGAACCTGTCCATGATCAAACATCTTGACCAAATATGTGTGAGGTCCACATATCTTCACCATTCTTCCTGGTAACCACTTTAACCATTTATGGTGATGGTTCTTCACTCTCACCTTCTGATTTAATTTCATACTTCTCTCTTTTACTCTACCTCTATCATGATTCTCGTTCTGTCTTAATTGTGTCTCTTCTACGGACTGTGCCAAGTTTGGTTTTAACAACGAGAATCTGGTTCATGGCTGTCATTTGAGAAACAACTCTGTTCCACCAGTAGTTGTATGAGGAATATTACGATATGTAATTAGAAAATTAGCCAATTTGTGGTCCAATGACAACTGTTGTTTCTTTGGATTTGGATCCAACATCTTTTTCATGAGGGCATGTTTTACAATTTGTACAGTGCGCTCTGCTGCACCCTTTGAAGCAGGGTGGTATGGTGGAACCTTGGTATGTTTCACACCATTTTTTGCTCGTGAATTGTGCAAATTCTTCTGAATGAAATTGTGGTTCATTTTCAGAAACAATTTCTTCTGAGAGGTCAAATGAAGAAAATAATCTTTGTAAAATGTCTAATGTTTTACTTGTTGTTATTTTCCCCATTGGAAACACCTCGACCCATTTCAAATGGCTATCAATCACAATGAACAATTGTTGTCCTTCTAGCTCAGCAAAATCAATATGTAGCCTTTGCCACACCCTGGGAGGCCATGTCCATGGCTGTAATGGTACTGATGGTGGTTGCTTGCTTACTGATTGACATGTTGTACACTGACTGACGATGAACCCTATATCTTTATCAAGACATGGCCACCATAAGTAACTGCGTGCAAAACTCTTGGTCAAGCACGTTCCCAGGTGCTGGTCACGGAGGTCTCCGAATAACTTGGACCTGAATTTATTTGCTATAACCACTCTTGCATCCCACATGATACAATCTTTATCGTCTGATAATTCATTCCTACGAATGAAGAATGGATGAATATCTTTGTCTATTACCTAGTTTGTGTTGTGTATGGAGAAAGAGTCAGACTGAACACTATGAGCTCAAAGTAAAGTGTGACCGTAGTCTTTCATTGCAGGTCTCCAGAGTGCCTCTCCAACCTGTGAAGTCGCCTTAAATACCTGTGCTCCCAAGGGATTATGGGAGCCCTTGGAACTCCCGGGGATGAGCCCTCTGGTGGCTGTAAATACAAGTTTACATATATAACAACACTCCTGCCAAAGTCAAGAGTGTAACTATTTACAATGTGAGTTGATCTGGGCCCTTCTTGCTCTGGTTGATCGTCTCGGTGTGAAAGCTGGTGTTGTTGAATCATTTGTTGGGCCCTGCTGGGCTGCTGTGGATGATGCGTTCTGCTTCGTGGCCAACCGTGGTGCTGGTTGCCACTGGTGTGTATGTTGGGGGATCAAAAAGGATAGGATCCAAGGTGGGTTGCTCAGGATAGTCCGTGAATCTGAGTTTGATTTGATCCGTGTTTCCGGTGAATGAGTCCATTTGAAAGTTTGACCCAAAACACCCTGCTCCCCTTATTGGCCACGACAGTGCCGGGAAGCCACTTGGGACTTTGTCATAATTTACTACATATACAGGATCGTTGATTTCAATCTCACGTGACACATTTGCGCTATCATGATATGCACTTTGTTGAAGCCGCTGCTCTCTAGTTGTTCATGTAGATCAGGGTGAACTAACGAGAGCCTTGTCTTAAGTACTCTTTTCATGAGCAGTTCAGCAGGTGGGATCCCAGTAGTGAATGGGGTCCCGTGCAGTAGCTAAGCAGGACTTGGGATAGGCGAGTCTGCAGTGAGCCTTCAGTTACCCTCTTCAAGCCTTGATGGTTTGCACTGCTCTCTCTGCCTGACCATTGAACGCTGGTTTTAACGGGGCAGATGTGACATGTTTGATCCCGTTACGGGTCATGAATTCTTTGAACTCAGCACTGGTCAAATATGGCCCGTTGTCACTCACCAAGACATCGTGTAAGTCGTGTGTGGTAAACATGGCCTGCAGGCTTTCAGTAGTGGCAGCGGATGTGCTAGCCGACATTATCTCACATTCAATCCACTTCAAGTACGCGTCTACAACCACAAGGAACATTTTACCCAAGAACGGGCCTGCATAGTCGACGTATACCCTAGACCACGGTTTGGAGGGCCAAGATCATAAATTAGCAGTGCCTCCCTGGGTACATTGCTTAACTGCGAGCATGTATTACATCTGTGAATGCAGGACTCTAAGTCCGCATTGATACCGGGCCAGCACACGTGGGATCTGGCTATCGCTTTCATCATTACGATGCCTGGGTGGGTACTGTGGAGGTCATTGATGAAGGTGTCTCTGTCCTTCTTGGGGACCACTACTCGATTGCTCCACAGAAGGCAGTCTGCCTGTATAGACATTTCATCTTTGTGCCGCTGGAATGGTTTTATCTCTTCCTGCATTTCCACTGGGACACTCGACCAGCTCCCATGAAGCACACAGTTTTTGACAAGAGATAATAAGGGGTCTTGGCTTGTCCAGGTTTTGATCTGCCAGGCAGTGACGGGTGATTGCTCACTCTCAAATGCATCTATAACCATGGCTAGATCTGCAGGCTGCGCCATTTTCACCCCCGTAGTGGGCAATGGCAGAATACTGAGAGCATCGGCGAAGTTTTCTGTGCCTGGCCTGTGGCGGATGGCATAGTTGTATGTGGACAACGTGAGCGGCTATCTCTGGATGCTGGCAGATGTGTTGGTATTTATCCCTTTTCTCTCGGAAAACAAGGATATAAGAGGCCCATGGTCAGTTTCCAATTTGAACTTTAGCCCAAACAGGTGTTGATGCATTTTCTTTACCCCATAGACACACGCTAATGCTTCTTTCTCAATCATGCTGTAGGCTCTCTCAACCTTAGACAGACTGCTGGATGCATAAGCAACCGGTTGCAGTTTCCCGAAATCATTAACTTGTTGCAATACACACCCGACGCCATATGACGATGTATCACATGCTAGTACCAAACACTTACATGGATCATACAACACAAGCAATTTGTTTGAGCATAACAATTTTCTCGCTTTTACAAAGGCATTTTCTTGGCTTTTGCCCCAAACCCATTCGCCCCCTTTTCATAGTAAGATATGTAGTGGTTCGAACAGTGTGCTGAGACCCGATAAGAAGTTACCAAAGTAGTTCAAGAGTCCCAGAAACGATTGCAGCGCTGTCACGTTCTGTGGCCTCAATGCGTTCTCGATTGCCTCCGTCTTCACGTTGATGGGCCTGATGCTGTCCACCGCAATCTTACTTCCCAAGAACTCCACTTCAGGCGCTAGGAAAACGCACTTTGAGCGTTTTAACCTGAGCCCCACACGGTTGAGTCGACTAAGAACCTCCTCCAGGTTCTGCAGATGCTCGACTGTGTTCCGACCTGTGACCAAGATGTTGTCCTGTAAGACCACGGTGTGCGGGACCGACTTCAGTAAACTTTCCATGTTTCTCTGGAATATTGCCGCTGCTGATCAGATTCCAAACGGGCATCTGTTATAAACAAAAAAACTTTGTACGTGTTGAAGGAGGTGAGGGCCTTCGATGATTCCTACAGTTCCTGCGTCATGTAGGCTGAAGTCAGATCCAGCTTCGTGAACATATTTCCTCCTGCTAGCGTTGCAAAGAGGTCATCAGTCTTTGGTAGTGGGTATTGATCCTGCAGGGAGAAACGATTGATAGTTACTTTGTAATCGCCACAGATTCTGACAGTGCCGTCTCCCTTGAGCACTGGGACGATAGGACTGGCCCACTCGTTGAACTCGATCGGTGAAATGATGCCCTTTCTTTGCAGCCGGTCTAGCTCGATCTCTATCCTTTCTCTTATCATGTACGGTACTGCTCTCGCCTTGTGATGGATGGGTCGCGCCCCCGGAATTAGGTGGATCTGCACTTTTGCTCCTTGGAATTTCCAGATGCCTAGTTCGAACAGCAAAGAAAATTTGTTTAAGAACTGGGCACACAAAGTGTCGTCAGCAAGTTCTAGCATATCTTTCCCAGCCAGCTCCTGCTGAGCAGCATGGGACCACTGCCCGGTAGCTTATGCACTGACCCATCGTAGGAGACCTTTACGGTAGCACTGCCAATTACAGGAATCAGTTCTTTTGTGTAAGTTCTTAGTTTCGTGCGAATTGGAGTTAAGACTGGCCTTGAGGCTTGTTGCACCACAACCTTTCGAAAGTCTTTTTGCCCATGATGGACTGGCTCGCACCCGTGTCCAGCACCATTGACACCGGGAGTCCATTTAGTTCAACATTCAGCACTATCGGGGGACAATTTGTGGTGAATGTGTGCACCCCGTGTACCTCTGCCTCCTTGATCTGAGGCTCTGGTTCGTCGTGATCCTCTGTGGATCTGTCCTCTGCAACGTGGTGGTTTGCAGGTTTAACAGGCTTTACAGCTCACCTGCACACTCGTTGGAGGTGTCACATTGTTCCACAGCCCTTGCAAACGTACCCTTTTAATCTGCATGAATGGAAACGATGATCACCCCCGTAGCGCCAACAAGGTGTTAATGGCCTTGCATTCATCACCTTTGATGGTGGACTCTGAGACATCTGCGGATGTGCAGCTGCATGCATGTGTGACCTGCCCTGTATGTTACGATTCGAAAACAACATCACTTTGTTCACAGTACTTGTTGCAGCACTTGTGTGCTGAGAGATTTGCTTCGTATTGTCACTGGTGGCAATGAACACCTGGGCTATTGCAATGGCCTTACTCAAGGTTGGGGTCTCTACAGTCAAAAGTTTGCGAAGTATGGTTTCGTGACCAATGCCAATTACGCAAAAGTCTCTGAACATGTGCTCCAAATGTCCTTCAAATTCGCAATGTCCTGCAAGGCGTCTTAGCTCGGCGACATAACTCGCCACCTCCTGGCCTTCAGATCTTTCGTAGGTGTAGAACAGGTACCTCGCCATCAGAACGCTTTCCTTCGGGTTCAAATGCTCTCGGACCAGTGTGCACAAATCGTCGTACGATTTCTCCGTGGGTTTCGCTGGAGTGAGAAGATTCTTCATGAGGCCGTACGTTGGTGCCCCACAGACGGTGAGGAGGATCGCCCTTCGTTTGGCAGCGCGCACTTTCCCATCTAGCTCATTGGCCACGAAGTATTGGTCGAGTCGCTCCACAAAATTTTCCCAATCATCTCCCTCCGAGAATTTCTCCAGGATGCCTACTATTCTCTACATCTTTGGATTCGCTATCTGTATCTCGTCGCCAGTTGCTGTGTATGGAGAAAGAGTCAGACTGAACACTGTGAGCTCAAAGTAAAGTGTGACCTTAATCTTTTATGCAGGTCTCCAGAGTGCCTCTCCAACCTGTGAAGCCTCCTTAAATACCTGCGCTCCCAAGGGTTTATGGGATCCCTTGGGACTCCAGGGGATGAGTCCTCTGGTGGCTGTACAGAGTAAATATAAGTTTACATATATAACAGTTTGGCCATCCATTTGCAATATAATCATACACCTTTGACATCACTGGGTCACGTTTGGTTGCTCTACCAATCTCTTCAGCTGTGACTGGCAGTTCATCAATGTATGAAAAATAGAACACTTCTTCCCTATCTGGTGTAACTTGTGATGGGGAAGGCAATCTAGACATTGAATCAGCATTACTGTGATCAGCTGATCGTCTGTATTCAATATCATATGTATATGCTGACAAAATCAAAGCCCATCTCTGCATTTGGGCTGCAGCTAATGTTGAAAACTGGGGACTTTGGATGGAAGATTGCTGTCGGGGGCTTATGGTCCGTAACAATGGTAAACTTATGACCATACAAGTATTTGTGGAACTCCTTGACCCCCCCAAAATTAATGCCAAAGCTTCCCTTTCGATTTGCGCATAATTACGCTCACTGGCACTGAGAGTGCGTGAAGCAAAAGCAATTGGTCTCTCCTCCCCACTACTTAATACATGAGAGATCACTGCCCCAGCTCCATACGGAGAGGCATCATATGCTAGCTTGATCTCCTTAGATACGTCATAGTGAACTAACATGGTAGGTCTCTACCAATTGGCTTTTACACTCCTTGAATGCTGTATCACATTCTTCTGACCACTTCCAATGGACCTGTTTTTTCAATAGTTCATTCAGTGGATGTAATACTGTAGCCAAATTTGGTAGGAACTTCCCATAATAGTTCAAAAGACCCAAAAATGATCGAAGTTCAGTGACATTCTTGGGAGTGAGTGCATTTCAGATTGCATCTAACTTTCTGTTGGTTGGATGTAAACCATCTTTGTCTACTCTGTACCCTCAGTACTCCACTGAGTTTTGAAATAACTCACACTGCGAGCAGACACTCGTACTCTGTGCTTCTCTAGCCGTCTGAAGACTTCATTCAATATGTTATTATGAATTTGCCTATTTGGTGCTGAAATTAGTATGTAATCTAAATAATATACTACCTCTTCAATACCTTGCAAAATCTGGTTCATCACCCCTTGGAATACCATTACTATTAGAGGCAAGCTCTGAAATTCATCCTTGTATTTCATCAGTACGGTGATACAACCTACCACAGGAATGTTCTCTCCCAAGTAGCCTTGCAGCTCTATCTTGGATTTCTCCAATGGGAAATCACGCAATTTATCGAGATATAGTGACTCCGTTACTACACTCACGGATGCACCAGTGTCGATTTCCAAGTGTATCTAGATTCCTGCAACATCTTTGTGGATTATGATACTTTTCGAATCGCTGTTAGTTAATCTCGTGCTCTTGATGTTGTTTAGCTCTAACATCTCCTTGTCCTGTTGTTTTTCTTCCATATTATGTAGTCTCTGGGAATTTCTACTCATAGCTTTGAAAGCTGGTTTATCCTTCAGTCGGCCTGCCTTCGCAAGATGCCCAGTTTTCCTGCAGACGAAACACTCTGCCTTCACATATGAACAACTTTGAGCAATGTGTTGTCCCAGGCACCGATAGCAGGACTTCAATGCTCTGTTAACATTGCCAGTTTCTGAGACTTTTGGGCCCAACCGCCTTTTACTTTTAACCTGCAGGCAAGTCACCTCGGTTGTCTGATGACTGAAAATAGTATGAAATTCTCGGGAATATTGGCGGTCATGCTCATTGACATAGCTGTCTGACAATCTAAATCAAAAGTCAAGTTCGGCGTTGTCAATAACTTTCTTCTGATTGCATCATTTTTCATCCCACAAACAAAGCGATCATGCAATGCTCGGTCCTGAAAGTTTCCAAAATTACAGTGACTAGAAAGCTTTTTTAATGCTACAATGTACTCACTGAAATTTTCTTCGGTTAACTGATCTCGTATTCTGATAACTTTCAACAATTTCCAAGGACTTGGGGCTGTAGTGCTGTTCTAACTTAGTTCTGCTTAAGAGTTGTGTCCTTTGGCTTGTCAGGCACAAGCACATTTTTCAAGGTTTCATATACCTCGGGCCCTGCTTCAATTAAGAAAATAGCCCTTTGTCGTTCCAACACCACCCTGTTATGTTTTTCATCATCGGGGACTTCGATGATATTATTTGCGGTGAAAAACATTTCCAGCCGCTCCACATACGCTCTGAAACTTTCACAGTCACGTTGAAATTCCCCCAAACACCCTATTACCCCCATAGGCGCGGCCATCTGGACTCTGGCAGTTCAAACAAGTACGCTTGTAATTTACCTCAGATTTGTAGCTGTTAATCAAAACAGAGAAGCTCTCAAAATCTCTCTGTCGGCTGGCTGAATCCTCCACCAACAAAAATTGCAGCTTCGTTTTATTCGCTTAATCCCATCTTTGCCACCATTGTGATATTTTCAGGGAACTCACAGCACACACAACCTTAAGATGGCAGAATTGTCCAGAAGTCACCAGTCAGGTGACCTGGTCCCTTTATTATAAACAGCACTGGCTGCAGTGCCACAGGAGTCCACAGCGTGGAGCTACAGACATTACAGCTGCCCCTTTCTTTTTTAAATTGGGTTTGTTACTGTTTAGTAAAGAAATTAAAACAAGCTGGGCCTCATTATCATCGTGCAAACAACACATTTTCACAGCATGATTTTTTTCCCCCAATGTCATTTATATTATCATGTTTTGTATTTAGAGATAAAAACTGCCTAGAGGGGCAGTTAAAAAGAGCAGGATATTGGAACGATTTCAAAGGAACCCAGGGAAAAATCTCAAAAAATGATGCCATAGTCAGCACAGAGGAGGAGCAGTGGGACCCAAGGATATCAAGCTAAGTATTGGTTTGACTATACACCATAAGCTTTTAACCATAAGCTTTAAATACATAGTTAAATAAATAACAATTCCGAATGTTGTCTGATTAGGCTTCTGTGAAGCACCTTGGGACATTTTGCTCTGCACTATATTTGTTGTTTTTATTTGAGTTGGAGAGCGAGTAAAAGACACTCTGACACATAAGGGAGGGAGAGGAATATCTGGATTGTTTTCTCCAGGGTCCAGTCACATCTCAGAGGAACAAGCAGGTGCAAGAAGGGGAGAGTATGACTGGCAATCAGCAGGGTAGGGGGAACCTATGGGAGACAGAGAAGGTGGTCCCAAAGACACTGGTCCTATCCAATAGGTAGCAGGTACTTGCTACCTGTGACGATAAGGAGAAAGGCTGTGGGTAGGACAGCTACAATCCCGACCAAGGCACCGTGGAGCAGCAGGAAGTCCAAATGGGAGAGGAGCAGAATAGAAATGCAGTAGTTATAGGGGATTCAATATTTGGGAGGGATTAATAACACCCTCCACAGTCACGATGAAGAGTCCCGAAGCATGTGTTGCCTACTTGGTGCCAGCGTAAGGGATATCTCTATGTAGCTGGAAAGGAATTTGGAAAGGGAGAGGGAGCATCCAGTTGTCGTGGTCCATGTCAGAACCAATGATGGCACGGATATGTGGTCAGAAGCTCACCTCAGGGTCAAACACGACACCAAGGTTGTGACAGTCTGGTCCAGCCTCAGACAGTTGCCAGGGGGAGGGATGGAGTCGGTGCCTAGGGAATGGAGTTTGTGGTGGGGACGGAAGACAATGGCTTTGGTCTTCCTAATATTTAGTTGGGGGAAATTTCTATTCATCCAGAACTGAATGTGAGACAAGCAGTCTGACAATTTAGATACACTGGAGAGGTCGAAAGAGTCATGGGCAAATTGGCATAAGGACAAACATAGGAAAGTTAAAACGTGGTTAAAGTATTGGTGTGGGAAAGAGAGATTCCATTTAGTGGGACACTGGCACCAATACTGGGGCAGGAAGGAGCTGTACCACTGGGAGGATAAGCAGCTGGGCTGAAAGAACAAATAGGGCTGTGGAAAGGACTACATATCAATAAAAGGGTGTGGTGCTGGTGGGAAAGGGCTCAGACAACAATAACAATAGCCTGAAGATTTAAAAAGGGGATGAGAGCGAAGTACAGGTCATCAATAGTGTTAAAGGTGATATAAATACTTCAGGTTCAAAATAAAATAATTATAAAATAACTGAACAAAATACAACAGAAGCGATTAAAAACAAGTAATGAGCTAGGTTAAAACATGTGTTAAAACAACATCTGGGCATAAGGGCAGGAGAGGGTATATTGCCAATGTAAGGTTCTATACACTAGTACACCATCATCATCAGCATAGGCTGCCCTCGGGATCGAGGAAGACTTGCTTCCACTCCTGAAGTGAGTTCTTTGGTGGCTGAACAGTCCAATACGAGAGCCACAGACTCTGTCACAGGTGAGACTGATAGTCGCTGAGGGAAGGGGTGGATGGGGGTGGTTTGCCACACGCTCTTTCCGCTGCCTGCGCTTGATTTCTGCATGCTCTCGGCGATGAGACTCGAGGTGCTCAGCGCCCTCTTGGATGCACTTCCTCCACCTAGGGTGGTCTTCAGCCTGGGACTCCCAGGTATCAGTGGGGATGTTGCACTTTATCAGGGAGGCTTTGAGGGTGTCCTTGTAGCGTTTCCGCTGCCCACCTTTTTCTCGTTTGCCGTGAAAGAGCTCTGAGTAGAGCAATTACTTTGGGAGTCGCATGTCTGGCATACAGACTATGTGGCCTGCCCAGCAGAGCTGATCGAGTGTGGTCAGTGCTTCAATGCTGGGGATGTTAGCTTGGACGAGGATGCTGATGTTGGTGCGCCTGTCCTCCCAGGAGGTTTGTAGGATCTTGCGGAGACATCGTTGGTGATATTTCTCCAGTAACTTGAGGTGTCTGCTGTACATGGTCCATGTCTCTGAGTCATACAAGAGGGCAAGTATTACTACAGACCTGTAGACCGTGAGCTTGGTGACAGTTTTGAGGGCCTGGTCTTCAAACACTCTTTTCATCAGGCTGCCGAAGGCTGCACTGGCGCACTGGAGGCGGTGTTGGATCTCGTCATCGATGCCTGCTCTTGTTGATAGGAGGCTCCCGAGATATGGGAAGTGGTCCACGTTGTCCAGGGCCACGCCGTGGATCTTGATGAGGGGGGGGGGGGGGAGTGCTGTGCGCTGAGGACAGGCTGGTGGAGGACCTTTGTCTTACAGATGTTTAGCGTAAAGTCCATGCTTTCATACACCTCAGTAAATTCGTCGACTATGTCCTGGAGTTCAGCCTCTGTATGTGGACAGACGTAGGCGTCGTCCGTGTACTGTAGCTCGACGACAGAGGTTGGGGTGGTCTTAGACTTGGCCTGGAGATGGCGCAGGTTGAACAGGTTCCCACTGGTTCTGTAGTTTAGTTCCACTCCAGCACGGAGCTTATCAACTGTGAGGTGGAGCATGGCAGCGAGGAAGATTGAGAAGAGGGTTGGAGCGATGACGCAGCCCTGTTTCACCCCGGTCCGGACGTGGATTGGGTCTGTGATGGATCCATTGGTAAGGATCACGGCCTGCATGTCGTCGTGGAGCAGACGGAGGATGGTGATGAACTTTTGGGGGCATCCAAAACAAAGGAGGACGCTCCATAGACCCTCATGGTTGACAGTGTCAAAGGCCTTTGTAAGGTCGAAGAAGGCCATGTATAAGGGCTGACGCTGTTCCCTGCATTTTTCCTGTAGCTGTCGCACTGCAAAAATCATGTACGTTGTGCCCCTTAGGGAACGAAATCCACACTGTGACTCCGGGAGGAGCTCCTCAGCCACGGGAAGAAGACGGTTGAGGAGGACACTAGCGCCGATTTTCCCAGTGGTTGATAGCAGGGTGATTCCTCTGTAGTTGCCTCAGTCGGACTTGTCCGCTTTTTTAAAGATGATCATGATAACTGAATCTCTGAGATCTCCCGGCATGCTCTCCTCCCTCCAGATGAGAGAGATGAGGTCGTGTATTCACGCCAGCAGTGCCTCTCCGCCATACTTCAATCCGCACCCGTAGTCTTGTTGTTTGTAAGCTGCCTTATGGCTTTTTCTACCTCGTGCAGTGTTGGGGTTTTACTGAGGTGGTGGCGGGTCGCATGCTGCGGGATGGAGTCGAGAACACTCGAGTCAAAGGGAAAGTCTCAATTGAGGAGATCTTCGAAGTGCTCCTTCCAGTGGGCCCTGACTGCCTCGGTGTCCTTGATGAGTGTTTCCCCATTCCTGGCCAGCAGTGGGGTGGGGCCTTGGGTGTTTGACCCGTAGGAGGCCTTGACTGCGTTGAAGAATCCTCGCACATCATGGTTGTCGGCCAGCTGCTGTATCTCCTGTGCTTTCTCCATCCACCACCTGCTCTTTAGGTCCCGGGTTTTTTGTTGGACCTCAGCCTTGAGGCGTCTGTAATGCTGCTTTGCTGCTCTGGAGTTGGGTTGCTGCATAAGGCTCAGAAATGCCCTGCATTTGTGATCTATTAGCTCTTGGACCTCTTGATCATTCTCATCAAACCAATCCTGGTGTTTCCTGGTCGAGTGATCGAGCGTCTCTTTGCAGCCACTGGTTGATCCCTAGCACTTGCACCATCGTGCAGCCTGGCACTCCGTTTTGGGTGTCAGACTGCAGCCCCGGTACCACACTGCCCTGGTGGCCTCTGTGGTGTCCCTGCACCTTACTACAAATTCACATGGGGCATGTATTGCAGACACAGTCACTCTGACCTTAACCTTTATTCCCAGGACCAAGGAGTGCTGACCCTGGGTGGGACCTCCCCTTTTATACTTGGAAACCCAGGTGAGGAGTGTCTCCCATAAGTTCACCCCCTATGGTCAGGGTGTGCATTTCTAGCGTATAAGTACAGTGTACAGGAATTGCATGAAGGTTACAGTTACATGAAGATTACCGTTGCATGATGGTTACATACATGACATCACCTCCCCCCTTACGTCTTTTTGTGTCAAAGGTTAAGTCTTTCAGGTGGTCGACGCTCTCTCGTGGAGCACCGCAGTTGTGGCTCTGGTGGCTGAGCCTTGGCAAGCGTCTCTGTCACCTGAGGTGATTCCGGCCTGTCCGGGCTGGCCGCAGGGACTGTGCATGCTGTGGACTGTCCTTGTTGCTCGTCCACGGGCAGTGGTGTGGGTGACATCTCATGCTCTTCTTCAAGTTCCTCCGTGTTTATGCTGAACCTTTTCTTTACTTGGTCCAAGTGTTTGCAGCATATCTGACCATTGTTTAATCTGACCACTATGATCCTATTCCCTTCTTTGCCAATTACAGTGCCCTCAAGCCACTTGGGTCCCAAAGCATGGTTAAGAACAAATACCGTGTCATCCATTTCTATACACCTCCCCCTTGAGTTTCGATCATGGAACTTGGTTTGGGATTGGCGCTTGCCCTCAACAATATCTGCCAGGGCTGGGTGGATGAGGGACAGCCGCGTTTTAAGCGTGCGATTCATGAGGAATTCTGCTGGCGGGACTCCCGTGAGCGAGTGCAGGCGGGACCTGTAGGCCAGCAGGAGGCACGATAGGCGGTACTGAAAGGAGGGTCCTTGGATGCGTAGCATGCCCTGTTTTATGACTTGGACCGCCCGTTCCGCCTGGCCATTGGAAGCCGGCTTGAACGGCGCTGTCCGTACGTGTTTGATACCATTGCCCAACATAAACTCCTGGAATTCATGGCTATTAAAACACGTGCCATTGTCACTGACCAGGATATCCGACAAGCCATGGGTCGCGAAAACCGTACGCAGACTCTCCACGGTGATGGATGTCATGCACGAGTTTAATATGATGCACTCGATCCATTTCAAGTATGCATTGACAACGATTAGGAACATTTTCCCCATGAACAGGCCTGCATAGTCTATGTGACCATGGCCTGGTGGGCCAGGGCCACGGGCTGAGTGGGGCCTCCCTGGGGGCATTGCCCAGCTGGGCACACGTCGTGCACCTGAGAACCCAGTGTTCCAGGTCTGAGTCAATCCCCAGCCACCATACATGTGACCGGGCAATGGCCTTCATTAACACGATGCCAGGGTGCTCACTGTGGAGTTCCCTGATGAACGCTTCCCTTCCTTTCTGGGGCATGACTACCCGGCTGCCCCATAGCAGGTAGTCGGCTTGGTTGGAGAGCTCATCCATCCGTCTCTGAAACGGCCTGACTGCCTCGGGGCACGCCCTGTGTTGAGGCGCCCAGTCCCCAGTCAGGACACATTTCTTTATCATGGATAGGAGGGGATCCCTGTTGGTCCAGGGTTTGATCTGGCGGGCTGTGATGGGAGAGCCCGCAGTGTCAAAAGCCTCAACGGCCATGACCATCTCAGCACTCTGCTCCGACGCCCCCTCGGTAGTGGCCAGTGGGAGCCTGCTGAGCGCATCAGCGCAATTTTCGGTGTCTGGCCGGTGCCGTATGGTGTAGTCATACGCAGCCAGCGTGAGGGCCCATCGCTGTTTGCGAGCTGACGCATTGGCATTGACAGCCTTGCTGTCAGACAACAGGGATGTTAACGGCTTGTGGTCCATCTCTAGCTCGAACCGTCTACCAAAAAGGTACTGGTGCATCTTTTTCACACCGTAAACACAAGCGAGTACTTCCTTTTCGACCATGCCATATCCACGCTCTGCCTGGGAGAGTGACCTGGAGGCATAAGCCACCGGTTGGAGTTGGCCATCATCATTACCCTGCTGCAACACACACCCAACCCCGTAGGATGATGCATCGCACGTTAAAACCAGTTTTTTACAGGGGTCATACAAAGTCAACAGTTTGTTGGAACACAGCAGGTTCCTTGCCTTATTGAAAGCCCGTTCTTGACAGCCCCCCCAAAACCATTCACAAGCTTTATGCAGGAGCATGTGTAATGGCTCCAAGAATGTGCTTAAGTTCGGCAGAAAGTTCCCGAAATAGTTCAAAAGCCCCAGGAATGATCGCAACTCCGACGTGTTGTCGGGCCTGGGCGCCCGGCGGATTGCCTCCGTTTTTGATTCAGTGGGCCGGATCCCGTCTGCGGCAACCCTCCTGCCCAAAAACTCGATCTCTGGGGCCAAAAACACACACTTGGCCTTTTTCAGCCGCAAGCCTACCCAGTCCAGTCAGCATAACACCTCCTCCAGGTTGTGGAGGTGTTCCTCGGTGTCTCGGCCTGTTATAAGAATGTCGTTTTGGAATACTATTGTTCTAGGAATGGATTTGAGCAAGCTTTCCATGTTTCTTTGAAAGATGGCTGCCGCCGAACGAATGCCAAACGGACACCTGTTGTAGATAAATAATCCCTTGTGCGTCGTGATGGTGGTCAGAAGCTTGGATTCTTCAGCCAGTTCCTGAGTCATGTCGGCCGAAGTGAGGTCCAGCTTCGTGAACAGCGTGCCACCTGCCTGCATGGCAAAGAGGTCCTCCGCTCTCTGGAGCGGGTATTGGTCTTGCAGCAACATTCGGTTGCTGGTGGTTTTGTAGTCGGCACAAATCCTGACCGAACCATCTGCTTTAAGGACAGGAACGATGGGACTTGCTCAGTCACTGAATTTAACGGCCGAAATTATGCCCTCTCTGAGCAGCCTGTCCAATTCACTTGCAATTTTCTCACGCATCACATACGGCACAGCTCTGGCTTTGTGGTCCACTGGTCTGGCGTCCGGAGTGATGCATGTCACTACTTTAGTACCCTTGAACGTTCCGACACCGGGTTTAAACAGTGACCCGAATTTTTGTAGGACCTGTGAGCATGAACTTCGCTCCACAGATGAAATGGTGTGCACATCCCCCATTTCCAATTCATCTCAGCTAGCAACTCCTCCCCAAGTGCGGGGGGCCATTTCCCGGGACGATCCAGAGTGGCAGCCGGTTCTGTGATCCATTATGTGTTACCACCAAGTTTGCACTGCCCAACACTGGGATGATCTCTTTGGTGTACGTCCGTGGCTGCGTCTCAATGCGTTCCAGTTTGGGCCTGCTTGCTCTGTGTGGCCATAGTCTCTCAAATTGTTGGGCTCTCATAAGAGACTGACTAGCTCCCGTATCCAGCTCCATGTGCACCGGGATGCCATTCAATAAAACTTTCACCATCATGGGTGGCATTTTAGTGTATGAGCTGTGGACGTCAGCCACATGAACCCACTGAACTTCAGCATCCATGGCTTTTCCCCAGGCATCATCCTGCATTGCAGACCCCTTGTCTGGTTCCTCTGTCTCGCAGATTAGCCTCGCTACAGCCTTTTTGCACATCCTGGCCAAGTGTCCACTGATGTTACAAATCCTACATATATATTGCTGAAACCTGCAGCTTTTCGCAGTATGTCTACCCCCGCGCCTCCAGCATGAGCTGAGATCGTTGTTAACAAAGGGACTGTTACCAGGCATTCCTCTCTGGTTGCCCATTTGGTTGTTTCTAAGCACTCTGATGGTGGGTGTTAATGGTCCCATCGTGGGATGCATTGTTCCTCATGATGGCGTGAATTGCTGATCCCCTTTCCATTGTTCCTGTTGCGTGCCCACCCTAGAGTCTGTTGCTGCCTGGGCGGTTTCGAGATGCCCTTGCCTGCCTGCGGGGTCCCGAGCCGCGTTCACCATGTTAACTCCCTGGTCCATCGCCACGTTGGGACCAGGGCTGCGCACGTAAATTAGCTTGGTCTCCTCTTCCCCTGCCATGAAGGTCTGAGCTATCAACGCCGCCCCTTCTAAAGTCAAGTCCTTGGTCTTTATGAGCTTCCTGAAAATCCCGGCATGATTAATGCCCTCAATGAAGAAATCCCTTTACATCTCCCCCCTGCAGGCGTCTGTGAACTTACAGAGACTGGCCAAGCGCCGCAGGTCCGCAACGAAGTCCGAGATGTTTTGTCCCTCCCGACGCTGGTGTGTGTAGAACCAATGCCGGGTCATGTGTACGTTACTCGCCGGCTTGAGATGCTCACTGATCAGCTGGCTAAGCTCTTCAAAGGACTTGTCCGCTGGCTTTTGGGGTGCGCATACATCTGTGGTCCGCAGCTGGGTCAGTAGATGCGCTCTCTGCTTGTCAGCCGCTGTCACTCCCAGCCAGTCCTTCGTGACAAAGCTCTGCTGGAGTCTCTCCATGAAGTCGTCCCAGTCCTCACCCACACAGTAACGTTCCTCTGCGCTACAGATGGCCATCCTCGTGATTTGGTGATTCCCGTTTCTCGTCGCCAAATGTGGTGTCCCTGCACCTTACTACAAATTCACACGAGGCATGTATTGCAGACACAGTCACTCTGTGACCTTAACCTTTATTCCCAGGACCAAGGAGTGCCGACCCTGGGTGGGACCTCCCCTTTTATACCTGGAAGCCCAGGTGAGGAGTGTCTCCCACAAGTTCACCCCCTGTGGTCAGGGTGTGCATTTCTAGGGTATAAGTACAGTGTACAGGAGTTGCATGAAGATTACAGTTACATGAAGGTTACCGTTGCATGATGGTTACATACATGACAGCCTACTGCCCCAACAAACCCAAGCCCAAGCCCAAGCCCAAGACCAAGCCCAAGCCAGAGTTGTGTACACATACAAATTGCAGATTGTCGTACCATGGAGAGAGCCAGGAGGTTCCCTGACAAAGTTCTGGAGGCACTCACTGTAACTGTGGAGAGGACGCAGGCTATCCTCCACCCATAAAGTGGCAGGAAGCCATTGCTGTACACCTCCCTTACCATGTGTCACAGACCGCCCTTCCACAAGGACGATTGGCTGCCTGCCTCCTCCTTCTCTTCCTCTTGCACCTCGTTGTCCTCCTCATCCTTATCCTCCTCCTCTTCTCCCTCATCCTCCTCTCCCTCGTCCTTCTCACCCTCATCATCCTCCTTAGATGGTCCTGCAATCCCTGCTGGCAAGGGTTGCGCCCTCATGATGGCCAAGTTGTGAAGCATGGGACATCCGCTCTGCCGAGTTCTGGAGAGCTCCTCCCAAGCGGTCACGGCAGCTGAACTGTTGCTTCAGTATCGACGGTCTGCTCCATGATGTTTCAGACCCTCATTATATGAGTGCTGGGCACGAATGTTGGGGTTGTGGAGGGGAATCATGAGCCAGGTGGAGAGCAAATAGCCCTTGTCTCCGAGCAGCCACCCTCAACTTTGCTGTGGTAGCTGAAAGATTGCTGGCACACCAGACTGGTGCATGATGAAGGCATCATGGCTGCCGCCAGGATAGTGGGCATTGACTTCGTGGGCGTGATCGCTCAACAACTGCACATTAAGTGAGTGGTAGCCTTTGCAGTTACAGAAGATCTCAGGATTGTTATGCGGCGCGTGCAAAGCCACGTGTGTGCAATCAATGGCACTCTGCACCATGGGGAAGCCCGCTGTCCTGACAAAGCCACCTGCGTGCTTGTCATTCTTCTCTCTGGTCAGAGAGAAGGCAAAGTAATCCCTTCTCCTGGTGTAGCGAGCCTCAGTGACCTCCAAGATGGAATGGACGACGAACTGTGAGATCTTAGCGATGTCTCCTGCTGCAGACTGGGAGGATCCACTCGCGAAGAAATTGAGGGTCGCCCTTCTCTCAGGCTGCAGGTTTGGTTGCAGGAGGTGGCAGAGTTCTGTGACCACCTCCTTGGTGAAGCATGGCCTCCTAATTCACTGCTCCTGGCTTAAGTGGAGGTGTGAGAAGTGCTGTCTGAAGGCCATTGGTGGGTATGGCTTCCTGTTGAGAGCCCTCATGGCGCTCCTCCCCTCCCTCTGCGAGCATGTTCCCATGTTCCACGCTGCCTCTGATGAAGATCCTCGAGTGCGAAGGGGACTGTCAGTACAGCCCCCATGACGGTGAGGATGTGTTGTGAGCGGAAGCCTTTAAAAAATAATAAAGGTGTTCTGTACTTGCAATACCTGTTACCTTAGAACCTTGAAAGAAGTTGATAAAGTAGCACAGAGCAAGTCAAATTGCATAACCATGTCAAGTGCAGTGATTGCTGATGAACCCTTTAAATACTGCTGTTGGAGCCTCTTTCATGCTTCTTAATGCTTGCTCTGCCGGTTGTTAAGGAATGCTGGTAAGTGCAGTGACGAAATCCAGTGCTGCAGATCAGGCGTCAAGTGAGCGTTGCACATGCACTGACATCACGATCTGGTTAATTTCAATCCCTTCAGCGATCTCTTTTATCGGCAGTGCTACCAGCCATCACAAAATGGCGGCTGCCGCAGGACCCAACATCAGCATTTTCTTTGCCATATTATGGCAGTAACTGGTGGTGTTAAACACCAGAATTTCTAGCCTACTGAACTCAGTTTGTGTGTGCAGTGACTTTCTTCCCAGAGGAAATGCTTTACAGGGATGAGTACACCTAATTTTGGTGGAGCAAAATCCTGATGCTCAAGCAAAATTAAATTAAAAAAATGAATCCCATCTGCATTTGCAACTTGCTCGGAACCATGTCCACCTCTGCCATTAGATACATTTCAGTAAAAGATTTACACCTCTTGCACAACAAGCTCTGGAGTTGTGTTTCCTGATAGTTCCTCAAACCTCTCACTTTAAAGGTTAATGAAGCCTATCATATAGTGTGAGTTTGAATTCAGGTAAATCTTATTAGTACAAGGGTATATATTATCTATTATATATTAAAGATGATGAATTGTTGCAGCATTTTAATGGTATTGCTCCTGTAGGTGGCACTGTGAGCATTGCGTTATATCAGTTAACGTTGTGTGACTCAGTCAACTGAATTTAAACATTTGATGTCAATTTTAGCTGCAGTAAGTTAACATTTGGCAAAGGGTGATCCCATGTTAGTGCATTTCCCAGAGAACAACAGATGTCATGGTAAAGGAAAGTCTGTTGTACAGGAACATGGTTGCACACAGAAATGCATGTTTCCCCTCCCCACCTCCTGTTTTTTGTCTGTTCCCTTCTGTTTAACAGAAGAATTGCCATTAGTGTTGGGCATCTATTTCCACCAGCAATTGTTAGATGGCTGCTTTGATCACTGGACCTTTCTGTCTGCTGCTGTTTAGCTGCTCTCATTGGCTGGCCGGCCCGCCTCACTGGCCTTATAGTACTGCAGGCCTGCCGCTGTCTCCGATAGCTCTAAGATAATCAGAGGCAAAAGACAATTGTCAGTTCCGCTTTTCTCCTTTCTCTCAGCCTCTTGACAGCCTTGTATTTAATGTTTTCCAGTGAAGTCTCAAGTATTATTTAATTAATGATGTTGCAGTGTGAGGGCCCTTTCAATTTATTAAGTGCACATCTTTATGTAGTTCATTTTTTGTCAACTTATTTCCCAGTTTATTTAATAGATTTATGCTCACCTTTCTTCTTTAGTGCATTTTTCCCCAATTCTGTATAAGGCTGCTTTAAATTCATGAATAATCCATCTTCACTTAATTCAGTTTTCTTTTATTTTTTTATTTTTTATTATTCTGTCCTTCCCTGCCTATTCTCTTCTCTCCCATTTTTGTCACTGGTTCTGACTGTACAGCTGCTTCCTTTAGTCTCCAAACTCACTTTAACATCCCATGGTGACCTTTCAATTCTCTCTTTCCTCCCACCCTGTAGATATCTAACTCTCGTCCTCTGGCCTCTCAACGTATTCTACCCTTTAACCCTGTTCTGTCCTGTTTCCCACCATGTCAGCCTCCACCCTGCTCCACCTCACTCTACCTTCCCCACCCTGGAGCACCTTCCCCATTCTCACCTTCTGTCTGCTCAGTCCCACCTCAGCCCTGCTCCAATTATTTTCCACTTTCTCGCTCTCTTTGACTTGAAGACTACATTTATCCTTGATTGCCTGTGTGCAACACCATAGGAGAATAATTAGTATTTAAACACATGATTAGTACCATTGCAGTTGTAGTTTCCCCAGCATATCACAACAAGAATAACTGGCAAAATCAAATCTCATGTTTGGGAATAGATAATCTAGGGAGCAGAATGATTTTCTTTGATCACCAACCTTGCCCTCCCCATTACAGACCAGCTCAGACCACTTACAGGAGTCACCACTCCACTAAACCTGAGAAGGTCTTTGGCAGACCTGAACTTGAAATGGATATTGCCCCATATTTGTGTTCATTCTTTTTAATAATTCTAAAAGCTTTGAACATTTTTGTTCCTGCTAATAGCAGTGTATAATGTATGTGATAAAATGTGTTCACTTGTTGCTATTTTGTAGATTACAGTTAGAAGAGTAAAAGCACCCATCAATAGCTCTGCAAGGTTTAGCTTATACAACATTTTGTCAAAACACATGTATAAACTGGACAGAATTAGCACCAGAAACTGTGAGTACTAGCAAATCAATTTAGCCGTAACATTTAGAGGCTAGTGTTGTGCCTTAGATAAAGCTGAACCAATATGCACTGATTGCAAAATTAAGGAATATAGGCCACGTTTGTGTACCACGAGTATTATATAGGTACAACGTCCAGAATCTGGTAACCTTGGGACCGAGGCCGTGCTGGTTTTTGGGTTTTTCCGGATTTCGAAGAAGAAAATCCGACGTCCCGAATCTGGCAACCTCGGGGATGATTTTCGGGTTTTTCTGTATTTCGGAAAAAATCTGACGTCCGGAATCCAGCAACCTCAGGGACGATTTTCAAGTTTTTCTGGATTTCGGAGAAAACCCGACGTCCTGAATTCGGCAACCTCGTGGATTGAGGCCGGTTTTCATATTTTTCCAGATTTCGGGTCATTAAAGCAGCTTAGCACAACCCAATCTTAAAATATGAAAAGGAATGTACTCATAAAGCATGAAATAGAATAAATAAAAGTTTTAATTTGGTAAATAGAGTACAGGTATGAAACAGAATGCAGGTAATGTACAAAGAATAATATTCTTCCTGTGATCCACTTCCTAAGTAAGCTACACAGAACTAAGTACAGGTTACAATTGGCTGGAGGTTGTGCTTGAGGGAGAGCTTGGGGTAGAGGGCTCAGTTATGATGTCTGCGGTTGAACATGGTCCAGCAATAGGAGTTTCAAGTGTGGAAATTGCTGGTGTAGTTGTAGGCTGTAGATCTTGGGCACTCTGCTACGATACCCTCTTAAACATATCGACTAATGTTAATTGTTTCATTAATTTGGGCTTTTCTTTGATTAATTTTTCTAGAATTTTATACACCTGCATTATTTCCTCTTCACTTATGAAGTTTTGTTGCTCCATGACAAAGATTGATAGCTTTGTCAATGGACACTTTTTCCAATTGATTATCAACATCAGCATCGTCATCGTCACTACTTTCACCCTTTTCCTATTCCTCATCGGCGCCAAACCCCGGAACCTCCCTCGGGGGCCGGCGCCTCACAACTTGAGCCGCCTCGGGGAAATCCCCTCCGTGCCTTTCAGTTCCGCGCGGAGGGGTTTCTTGTACGGGCTGCTCCTGCACACTCTCAACTTTGCCATCCTCGCCTGCCGTCCGGACACGCCATGGCGTACCATCTTGCCGTCCGGAGGAGGCGGGGGTCCCCGATGGAGGCCACTCTACGCAGGGGTCCTCCCACTATTCGTCGGGGACTTGGCCTGGAGGGTGGTGCACGGAGCAGTGCCGTGCAACAAATTTTTAAGCCGGTTCACGGACTCCCAGGCTGCCTGCAATTTCTGCGGTCTGGAGGAGTCCGTGTTCCATGTTTTTATTGAGTGCACGAGGTTGCAGCCCCTGTTCCATTATTTGAAGGGGCTGCTCCTGAAATTCTGGCTGCACTTCAGTCCCACTCTCCTGATCTTTGGGCACCCTGTGCGGAGGGGAGCGGGTAGGTCCGAAGGCCTCCTCGTAGGACTGCTCCTGGGCACGGCCAAGGATGCCATCAGCCGGTCCAGGCAGCGGGCGGTCGAGGGGGTCGTTCAACCTGACTGCCTGCCTCTCTTCCGCTCTTACATCCGGTCCAGGGTGTCCTTGGAGATGGAGCACGTGGTGTCCACCGGTACGCTCGCGGCCTTCCGCGAGAGGTGGGCACCGGAGGGACTGGAGTGCATCATCACGCCCGACAACCAAATTTTAATTTGATTTTACGTTTTAAAGTTTAATTTGTTTTAAATGCCGGTGCTTTTAGTGTCCCCTTCCCTTTTATAGGGGGCACTGGAAAATTGTGATTTTAGTGCCCAAAAAAAAAAAAGAAAAAACGCAAAAAAAACGCCAAAAAAAGGAAGAAAAGGGCCTTGTAAATGTCTGGTGTGTCACCCAGGTCGGGTGGCACGATTTAATGTTTTATGTTTTGTAGGTAGACTCTAAAAGAGTTTCACCCTTTTCCTCTGGGACCAAAATTCTTCATCTGTCACTGTATGCACAATGGGAGCATCATTGTCTATGTCCATTCCTTTTGTGATATCGTCTTCATTCAATGTTAGCACAGCTTCACACGTCAGCCCTTTTGCATATTCTAAAGGTTCAGAATCATTTTCTTCTCTTTGGACACATGAAAACCTTCAAATTCATCATCAGCATCATCGTCATCTTCATTAAAAATACTTGCTGGCCAGAGGTTATGCCAAGCATCAATCAAGGTGTCTCTAGTTCCCTCATCCCATGCATCCGCAGCTGCCCATATGGCGTCCTTCACAGAGAAACCTTTTGAGAACGCTGTTATCCCCATGTCTCTGTTCACAGCACTAAGCAAACGCTTCATGAATTCGTTTTTGTAGAGACACTTCATTGATCTTAAAATTCCTTGGTCCATTGGCTGTACCAGTGATGTTACATTGGGAGCTAAATAGATTTATACACCTGCTTCTCAAACCAGTTCCGGAAAATTACCTTGGCTACCCATGCCCTCTTATTAGCATAATAATGCATTGGGAATATTCTCACATCCTTGAAACATCTTGGACGCTGGCTTTTCCCGATGACCATAAGCTTACACTTATGTGTCCCAGCCACATTTGCACAAGCAAGCACAGTCAATCTTTCTTTGGTGATTTTTACACCTGCTGGCTGCAATTCTTCTGCTGTTGCTAATGTATTTCTCGGTAGGTAGCGCCAAAACAGTGATGTCTCGTCGGCATTACAGATTTGCTCAGCGGAAAGGTTTTCATCAGCAATTAGTTTAACAAACTCATCGATATAACTTCCAGCTGCCTCATGATCTGCTGAGGTGTTTTCACCACACACTTTCAATTGCCTGATGCCATGATGCCGTTTAAATTTGGTTAGCCAACCTGAAGAGTAGTCGCATGGAGTTTCAATCTCCAGTTCTGCACGGAATATCTTGGCTTATTGCATCACCATTGGGCCAGACAAAGGAACCTTTTCACTTCTCCTCTGTCATCACCACTCCATCATTACTCGATCCAACTCATCACATTTAGGCTTATGCATAGTATTTCTCTTATTCATTTCTTTCTGAACATCACTTTCAGCATAAAACTTCATGACCTGTTCTTTCTGTTTTTTTATCTCATAACTGGTGGAGATTGTAGCACCATACTCTTCACTCAGTCTTCGCACTGAAGCACCTCCATCCAATTTCTGCAATAACTCCACTTTCTTGGCAATTGATTATGTTTCCTCTTTGCACTACCTGTAATACATAAGAACATAAGAACATAAGAAATAGGAGCAGGAGTAGGCCATATGATCCCTTGGGCCTGCTCCGCCATTTAATACAATCATGGCTGATCCGATCATGGATCTTTCCTGCCCGCTCCCCATAACCCCTTATTTCCTTATCGGTTAAGAAACTGTTATCTCTGTTTTAAATTTATTCAATGTCCCAGCTTCCACAGCTCTCTGAGGCAGCGAATTCCACAGATCCACAACACTCTGAGAAAATAAATTTCTCCTCATCTCAGTTTTAAATCAGTGGCTCCTTATTCAAAGATCAGGTGAGGACAAGGGGAACCCTGTCGTGGTTCTGAGAGGGAGGGGAATGAGTGAGAGCAGAGGTGTGGGAAATATAACAGACACGGTCGAGGGTCATGTTAAACACGGCAGAGGGGAATCGTCTGTTGAGGAAAAAGGAAGGTACGTCAGAGGCACTAGTGTGAAAGATGGCGTCGTCAGAGCAAATGCGACGGAGATGGAGAAACTGGTAGAATGGAATGGAGTCCTTACAGGATGCAGGGTGGGAGGAAGTGTAGTCCAGGTAGCTGTGGGAGTCAGTGGGCTTATAGTGGATACTGGTCGAAAGCCTATCCCCAGAGCTGGAGACAGAGAAGTCGAGGAAGGGAAGGGAAGAGTCAGAGATAGACCATGTGAAGGTGAGGGAAGGGTGGAAATTGGATGGAAAGTGAATTAAATTTTCAAGTTCAGGTTGAGAGCAGGAAATGGCACCGATACAGTCATCAATGTACCGGAAAAAGAGGTGAGGAAGGGGACCTGAGTAGGACTAGAACAAAGAATGTTCCACATATCCCACGAAAAGGCAGGCATAGTAGGACCCATGTGGGTTCCCATAGCAACATCAGGCTGTGTAGGGTTGGGGAACTATGAGGCTGGTGGCTGTGGAGGGACGATCTCCAGAGGAGATGAAGTCAGTGATGGCCTGGGAAATTATAACTTGATGTTCAGTTGTGGGGTCATGGTCCAGGGGGTAGTAGGAGGAGGTGTCAGACAGTTGGTGATTAGTCTCTGCAAAGTAGAGGTCGGTTCACCAAACAACAACAGCGTCACTGCTCAGCATAGTGAGCATGTGCAGCGGTGCTGTCACTATTCACTGTGTCTTTTTTATTTCCTTTGCTTGTTAAACCAAATTGCTGTGACTTTACACCTACCTGTCTCACTCGACGTCTCCCTTATAGTTAAGTGAGACAGCAAAATATTGAATGGCATCGAATGCCTTTTTATTTCACAACATGATGTTTGGAGGCTAATCACAGTAAGCATTTTTAAAAGCTGTCTAAAATGTAGACTTACCATTGGAATGAAAAGTCTATAATTGATTGGCCTTCTCTTCCAAGAGCTCCTGTTTAATGAGCAGATGAGCAGAGCATGCTGTTGAATGTACAATAACCATTTTTTTTTAAACTCACTGGGTGTAGTGAATGGAGAAAGAGTCAGACTGAACACTGTGAGCTCAAAGTAAAGTGTGGCCATAGTCTTTTATTGCAGGTCTCCAGAGTGCCTCTCCAACCTGTGAAGCACTCTAAAATACCTGTGTTCTCAAGGGATTATGAGATCCCTTGGGACTCCGGGGAATGAGCCCTCTGGTGGCTGTACAGAGTATATATAAGTCCATATACATAACCACATTCCCCCCCAAAGTCAATAGTGTAACTATTTAAAATGTGAGTCGATCTGGGGCCATTCTTGCCCTTGTTGATCGTCTTGATGTGAAGGCTGGTGTTGAGCCATTTGTTAGGCCCTCGCTGGGTTGCTGTGTAGCTGGCCTTGCTGGGCTGCCTGGTGTGTTGGGCCCTGCAGGGCTGCTGTGGATGATGGGTTCTGCTTCGTGGTCAACCGTGGTGTCAGTTGCCACTGGTGTGTGTGGTGGGGATCAAAAAAGTTAGGGTCCAAGGTGGGTTGCTCAGGATAGTCCGTGAATCTGAGTTTGATTTGGTCCAAGTGTTTGCTGTGAATGAGTCCATTTAAAAGTTTGACCCAAAACACCCTGCTCCCCTCTTTGGCCACAACAGTGCCGGGAAGCCACTTGGGACCTTGCCCATAATTTAATACAAATACAGGATCATTGACTTCAATCTCGCGTGACACATTTGCGCTATCATGGTATGCACTTTGTTGAAGCCGCCTGCTCTCTACTTGTTCATGTAGATCAGGGTGAACTAACGAGAGCCTTGGTTTAAGTGCTCTTTTCATGAGCAGTTCAGCAGGTGGGATCACAGTGAGCGAGTGGGGTCTCGTGCGGTAGCTAAGCAGGACTCGGGATAGGCAAGTCTGCAGTGAGCCTTCAGTTAACCTCTTCAAGCCTTGCTTGATGGTTTGCACTGCTCTCTCTGCCTGACCATTGGATACTGGTTTAAACAGGGCAGATGTGACATGTTTGATCCCGTTGCAGGTCATAAATTCTTTGAACTCAGCACTGGTAAAACACGGCCCGTTGTCACTCACCAGGACATCGGGTAAGCCGTGTGTGGCAAACATGGCCCGCAGGCTTTCAGTGGTGGCAACGGATGTGCTAGCCGACATTATCTCACATTCAATCCACTTGGAGTACGCGTCGACAACCACAAGGAACATTTTACCCAAGAACGGGCCTGCATAGTCGACGTGTACCCTAGACCACGGTTTGGAGGGCCAAGACCATAAAATTAGCGGCGCCTCCCTGGGTACATTGCTTAACTGCGAGCATGTATTACATCTGTGAACGCAGGACTCTAAGTCCACATCGGTACCGGGTCACCACACATGGGATCTGGCTATCGCTTTCATCATTATGATGCCTGGGTGGGTACTGTGGAGGTCATTGATGAAGGTGTCTCTGCCCTTCTTGGGGACCACTACTCAATTGGCCCACAGAAGGCAGTCTGCCTGTATAGACATTTCATTTTGCGCCGCTGGAACGGCTTTATCTCTTCCTGCATTTGCACTGGGACACTGGACCAGCTCCCGTCAAGCACACAGCTTTTGACTAGAGATAATAAGGGGTCCTGGCTTGTCCAGGTTTTGATCTGCCGGGCAGTGACTGGTGATTGCTCACTGTGAAATGCTTCCATAACCATGGCTAGATCTACGGGCTGCGTCATTTCCACCCCCGTGGTGGGCAATGGCAGAATACTGAGAGCATTGGTGCAGTTTTCTGTGCCTGGCCTGTGGCAGATAGCGTAGTTATATGCGGACAACGTGAGCGCCCATCTCTGGATGCGGGCCGATGCATAGAAACATAGAAACATAGAAAATAGGTGCAGGAGTAGGCCATTCGGCCCTTCTAGCCTGCACCGCCATTCAATGAGTTCATGGCTGAACATTCAACTTCAGTACCCCATTCCTGCTTTCTCGCCATACCCCTTGATCCCCCTAGTAGTAAGGACCTCATCTAACTCCTTTTTGAATATATTTAGTGAATTGGCCTCAACAACTTTCTGTGGTAGAGAATTCCACAGGTTCACCACTCTCTGGGTGAAGAAGTTCCTCCGCATCTCGGTCCTAAATGGCTTACCCCTTATCCTTAGACTGTGACCTCTGGTTCTGGACTTCCCCAACATTGGGAACATTCTTCCTGCATCTAACCTGTCTAACCCCGTCAGAATTTTAAATGTTTCTATGAGGTCCCCTCTCATTCTTCTGAACTCCAGTGAATACAAGCCCAGTTGATCCAGTCTTTCTTAATAGGTCAGTCCCGCCATCCCGGGAATCAGTCTGGTGAACCTTCGCTGCACTCCCTCAATAGCAAGAATGTCCTTCCTCAGGTTAGGAGACCAAAACTGTACACAGTACTCCAGGTGTGGCCTCACCAAGGCCCTGTACAACTGTAGCAACACCTCCCTGCCCCTGTACTCAAATCCCCTCGCTATGAAGGCCAACGTGCCATTTGCTTTCTTAACCGCCTGCTGTACCTGCATGCCAACCTTCAATGACTGATGTACCATGACACCCAGGTCTCTTTGCACCTCCCCTTTTCCTAATCTGTCACCATTCAGATAATAGTCTGTCTCTCTGTTTTTACCACCAAAGTGGATAACCTCACATTTATCCACATTATACTTCATCTGCCATGCATTTGCCCACTCACCTAACCTATCCAAGTCACTCTGCAGCCTCACAGCATCCTCCTCGCAGCTCACACTGCCACCCAACTTAGTGTCATCCGCAAATTTGGAGATACTACATTTAATCCCCTCATCTAAATCATTAATGTACAGTGTAAACAGCTGGGGCCCCAGCACAGAACCTTGCGGTACCCCACTAGTCACTGCCTGCCATTCTGAAAAGTACCCATTTACTCCTACTCTTTGCTTCCTGTCTGACAACCAGTTCTCAATCCATGTCAGTACACTACCCCCAATCCCATGTTGCACATCAATCTCTTGTGTGGGACCTTGTCGAACGCCTTCTGAAAGTCCAAATATACCACATCAACTGGTTCTCCCTTATCCACTCTACTGGAAACATCCTCAAAAAATTCCAGAAGATTTGTCAAGCATGATTTCCCTTTCACAAATCCATGCTGACTTGGACCTATCATGTCACCTCTTTCCAAATGCACTGCTATGACATCCTTAATAATTGATTCCATCATTTTACCCACTACCGATGTCAGGCTGACCGGTCTATAATTCCCTGTTTTCTCTCTCCCTCCTTTTTTAAAAAGTGTGGTTACATTGGCTACCCTCCACTCGATAGGAACTGATCCAGAGTCAATGGAATGTTGGAAAATGACTGTCAATGCATCCACTATTTCCAAGGCCACCTCCTTAAGTACTCTGGGATGCAGTCCATCAGGCCCTGGGGATTTATCGGCCTTCAATCCCATCAATTCCCCCAACACAATTTCCCGGCTAATAAGGATTTCCCTCAGTTCCTCCTCCTTACTAGACCCCCCGGCCCCTTTTATAACCGGAAGGTTGTTCGTGTCCTCCTGAGCGAATACCGAACCAAAGTAATTGTTCAATTGGTCCGCCATTTCTTTGTTCCCCGTTATGACTTCCCCTGATTCTGACTGCAGGGGACCTACGTTTGTCTTTACTAACCTTTTTCTCTTTACATATCTATAGAAACTTTTGCAATCCGTCTTAATGTTCCCTGCAAGCTTCTTCTCATACTCCATTTTCCCTGCCCTAATCAAACCCTTTGTCCTCCTCTGCTGAGTTCTAAATTTCTCCCAGTCCCCAGGTTCGCTGCTATTTCTGGCCAATTTGTATGCCACTTCCTTGGCTTTAATACTATCCCTGATTTCCCTTGATAGCCACGGTTGAGCCACCTTCACTTTTTTATTTTTATGCCAGACAGGAATGTACAATTGTTGTAGTTCATCCATGCGGTCTCTAAATGTCTGCCATTGCCCATCCACAGTCAACCCCTTAAGTATCATTCGCCAATCCATCCCAGCCAATTCACGCCTCATACCTTCAAAGTTAGCCTTCTTTAAGTTCTGGACCATGGTCTCTGAATTAACTGTTTCATTCTCCATCCCAATGCAGAATTCCACCATATTATGGTCACTCTTCCCCAAGGGGCCTCGCACAACGAGATTGCTAATTAATCCTCTCTCATTACATAACACCCAGTCGAAGATGGCCTCCCCCCTCGTTGGTTCCTCGACATATTGGTCTAAAAAACCATCCCTTATGCACTCCAGAAAATCCTCCTCCACCGTATTGCTTCCAGTTTGGTTAGCCCAATCTATGTGCATATTAAAGTCACCCATTATAACTGCTGCACCTTTATTGCACGCACCCCTAATTTCCTGTTTGATGCCCTCCCCAACATCACTACTACTGTTTGGAGGTCTGTACACAACTCCCACTAACGTTTTTTGCCCTTTGGTGTTCTGCAGCTCTACCCATATAGATTCCACATCATCCAAGCTAATGTCCTTCCTAACTATTGCCTTAATCTCCTCCTTAACCAGCAATGCTACCCCACCTCCTTTTCCTTTTATTCTATCCTTCCTGAACGTTGGTATTTATCCCTTTGCTCTCGGAAAGCAGGGATACAAGCAGCTTATGGTCAGTTTCCAATTCGAACTTTAGCCCAAACAGGTATTGATGCATTTTCGTTACCCCATAGACACACGCTAACGCTTCTTTTCCAATCATGCTGCATGCTCTCTCGGCCTTTGACAGACTCCTGGATGCATAAGCAACCGGTTGCAGTTTTCCGAAATTATTACCTTGTTACAATACACACCCGATGCCATATGACAATGCATCACATGCTAGTACCAAACGCTTACATGGATCATACAAAAGAAGCAATTTGTTTGAGTATAACAATTTTCTCGCTTTTACAAAGGCATTTTCTTGGCTTTTGCCCCAAACCCATTCACCCCCTTTTCGTAGTAAGACATGTAGTGGTTCTAACCCAGTAAGAAGTTACCAAAGTAGTTCAAGAGACCCAGGAACGACCGCAGCTCCGTCACGTTCTGTGGCCTCGGTGAGTTCTCGATTGCCTCCGTCTTTGCGTTGGTGGGCCTGATGCCGTCCGCCACAATCTTCCTTCCCAAGAACTCCACTTTAGGCGCCAGGAAAACACACTTCAAGCATTTTAACCTGAGCCCAACGCGGTTGAGCCGACTAACAACCTCCTCCAGGTTCTGCAGATGCTCGACTGTGTTCCGACCTGTGACCAAGATGTCGTCCTGGAAGACCACGGTGTGCGGGACCGACTTCAGTAAACTTTACATGTCCCTCTGGAATATCGCCACCGCCAATCGGATTCCAATCCGGCATCTGTTATAAACAAAAAGACCTTTGTGCGTATTGATGCAGGTGAGGGCCTTCGATGATTCCTCCAGTTCCTGCATCATGTAGGCTGAGGTCAGATCCAGCTTCGTGAACATCTTTCCTCCCGCCAGCGTTGCAAAGAGGTCGTCGGCTTTTGGAAGTGGGTATTGGTCCTGCAGGGAGAAACGATTGATAGTTACTTTGTAATCGCCACAGATTCTGACGGTGCCGTCTCCCTTGAGGACTGGGTCAATAGGATTGGCCCACTCGCTGAACTCAATCGGTGAAATGATGCCCTCTCTTTGCAGCCGGTTTAGCTCGATCTCTACACTTTCTCTCATCATGTACGGTACTGCTCTCGCCTTGTGATGGATGGGTCGCGCCCCCGGAATTAGGTGGATCTGCACTTTTGCTCCTTGGAATTTCCCGATGCTTGGTTCGAACAGCGAAATAAATTTGTTTAAGACCTGTGCACACGAAGTGTTGTCAGCGGGCGATAGCGCTCGGATGTCGTCCCAGTTCCAGCGTATCTTTCCCAGCCAGCTCCTGCTGAGCAGCGTGGGACTATCGCCCGGCATCACCCAGAGTGATAGCTTGTGCACCGCTCCATCGAAGGAGCACTGCCGATTACAGGAATCAGTTCTTTCGTGTAAGTTCTTAGTTTTGTGCAAATTGGAGTTAAGACTGGCATTGAGGCCTTGTTGCACTGCACCTTTCAAAAGTCTTTTTGCCCATGATGGACTGGCTCGTGCCTGTGTCCAGCTCCATTGACACCAGGAGTCCATTTAGTTCAACATTCAGCATTATCGGGGGACAATTCGTGGTGAATGTGTGCACCCATGTACCTCTGCCTCCTCTATCAGAGGTTCTGTTTCATCGTGATCCTCCGTGGATCTGTCTGCCTGTGCAATGTGGTGGTTTGCAGGTTTAGCAGGCCTAGCAGCTCGCCTGCACACTCGTTGGAGGTGTCCCATTGTTCCACAGCCCTTGCAAATGTATCCTTTGAATCGGCATGAAAGGAAACGATGATCACCCCCGCAGCACCAACAAGGTGTAAATGGCCTTGCATTCATCACCCTTGATGGTGGACTCTGAGACATCTGCGGGCGTGTAGCTGTAGGTAAGTGTGACCTGCCCTGTCTGTTACGGTTCGAAAACAACATCACTTTGTTCACAGCACTTGTAGCAGCACTTGTGTGCTGAGAGATTTGCTTTGTATTGTCACTGATGGCAATGAACGCCTGGGCTATCGCGATGGCCTTTCTCAAGGTTGGGGTCTCTACAGTCAAAAGTTTGCGAAGTATGGTTTCATGGCCAATGCCAAGTATGAAAAAGTATCTGAGCATGTGCTCCAAATGTCCTTTAAATTCGCAATGTCCTGCAAGGCGTCTTAGCTCGGCGACATAACTCGCCACTTCCTGGCCTTCAGATCTTTTGTAGGTGTAGAACCTGTACCTCGCCATCAGAACGCTTTCCTTCGGGTTCAACTGCTCTCGGACCAGTGTGCACAAATCGTCGTACGATTTCTCCGTGGGTTTCGCTGGAGTGAGCAGTTTCCTCATGAGGCCGTATGTTGGTGCCCCACAGACGGTGAGGAGGATCGCTCTACGTTTGGCAGCGCTCTCTTCCCCATCTAGCTCGTTGGCCATGAAGTATTGGTCAAGTCGCTCCACAAAAGTTTCCCAATCATCTCCCTCCTAGAATTTCTCCAGGATGGCCACTGCTCTCTGCATCTTTGGGTTCGCTATCTGTATCTCGTCGCCAGTTGTAGTGTATGGAGAAAGAGTCAGACTGAACACTGTAAGCTTAAAGTAAAGTGTGACCTTAGTCTTTTATTGCAGGTCTCCAGAGTGCCTCTCCAACCTGTGAAGCACTCTTAAATACCTGTGCTCTCAAGAGATTATGAGATCCCTTGGGACTGCGGGGAATGAGCCCTCTGGTGGCTGTACAGAGTATATACAAGTCCAGATACATAACACTGGGTACACATAAATTTTTTTTTTAAATGCAATGAAGGGAACCTGGAGGGGATAAATTAAAACAAAAATTCATGGAACTCACCTGTTACCCGCACTGCTCATAAAATATATAAATATATTTTAAAAACTCAATGGCTGCCACATTGTTTTAAAGGGAAAAGTGAACATTAACAACTTTTTTTTAAGTTGAACTTTTAAATTGATTACTGAAATTTACATTTGCAGAATTTTAACTTGCAGAAGTTTCAGACAGCTTCAGCACCTCTCAGTTTCCCTCGACAGTGACCAGACTCAGCTGCTCACCTGCACTGAAGAGACCCCTCCGGCCTGTATCCTGACTCTAGGTGCATAATTCGTGCCCAGTGCCCGAGTTGGGAATTGGAATTTCCGATGGCACAACTAGCATTCATTAGAGAAAATTTAATTTAGCACCATCAAAATCCAGACCTGTGCACAAGTAGAAAGCCTTTCTCATAATGCAAAGTAGCTTGCTTTAGAAATAGAGCATTTTCTGAGTTGCTTTGCGTATGTTGTGATTAGGACCCAGGAGAGGCGAGGGTTCGGGGCACAGGAGAGGCAGCAGGGGCCAGCCCACACTGCGATCTATGGATAGTAGGGGCATGTGTGCACACTAGGTCCATGCAGCAGAGTTTGGTCTCGGGTTGTCTTGGTTAACCCTTGCCAATGGATCAAGACCTAGCTTTGTCAAGCCCATGTGGTGGCTGGTGTACAATGGCCACCCCACATTAAAAGAATCCACGCACAGGCATCTTCCACCCTTCAATCTGTAGTTCGGGACCTAGAACTTTAGGTCTCTCATTGAAACACCTGTGAACTCATCCTTTTTTGGTGTGGAAGCAAGTCATCCTCGATACAAGGGATTGCCTAATACTATATTCACAAGCTCCTATGCTGTCTCTCTTACTGGTGGTCAAGAGCTAAAGTAACAGATTCTGATTGTTTAACCACTGGATTTCAACTGCGCAAACACTCATTTTAAAATTGCAAAAATAAAATACAGAGTTGTGACAAGATGCCCACATCCATTTTACCAAGACCAACTTTGTTAGAGTAGTTATTGAGAAGCAACATCACCAGCAATCCTAACTATAACTATTTTACACCTGTCTCATTCTGTACGATAGAGAACAAGATGGAAGTTCTGCTTCTTTCCAATATGTTCATAGAATGTATGACCATTGAAATGGTCATGTATTCAACTGTCATTGCAATCCATGTATAAACTGACCTAAGTTGTACGCCGTGAGAACACTGACCACTAGGTGGTGAACTTGTGGGAGACACTCCTAACCTGGACTTTCAGGTATAAAAGGAGAAGCTCCACCATCTTCTCCACTTCAGTGTTGGAATAAAAGTTACTGGTCACAGAGTGACCTTTTCTCAAGTATGGGCCTCGTGTGCATTTGTACTGTATAGTAAGGACATATTAGAAATAATTTCCTAATTTTTGATTTTTTTGAAAAACGTAAACATTGTATTTTTTTTTAAATGGAGAAATTTTGGAAATGTCATTGCAGTAGTGAAAGGTGTGGCCCTAAAACACATTTCCGGATTTCTGGCTATGCTGCCACAGGGTCTGCAGTGTAATATATAGTATGAAAATGCGACTATTGTGTTAAACCTACATCTCAAGGAATTAAGTTCACAGGACAGCAAGGCTGGGAATTCAGAAGTGGTGTTTGAACTAGTATGATGGAGGCACTGAAACCTAGTTCTATGTTCCAGCAAGTGGCTCACACTCCTCGTTATTGAGACAACTCTATTCATTTCTACTCAGCAGGGGCCCTTGTCAGGTTAGGCTGGTGAATTTGGCACTCTGGTGGGAGCATCATCAGTTTGACAAACAGCTGACACTGAAATATATCTGACAGAATAAAAGACAGGATAATGCAGGGAGAGGGAGTTCTTCCCTTGGCTGAAGGTCAAAGTGCATGGTTCAGTTTCTTAGAACCAGTAGTGCTGTCGAATGTAAAATAATTAACACTGGGATTATTTGCACAGTCTTCTGCGTCTTTCTGCGCATGCGCTCGTATAGAGGGACGGGGTCTAAACACCCCTCCACCCCACCAGACTCACGCATGCACATCGAAGGGGTCTTGTCAGTCCATCGCTAGCAATTCAATGAGACAGGCTGGCAGGCACAGGCCTGAGCAGTAGGCCGCAGCCTTGTGGTGGGAGTCTGGCTGTGGGGACCAGACTCAGGCTCTGCAATTGCATGGCCAGGGCTTCAAGACACCTTGCCGAAGGTTGAGCCTGTTTGTGCTGCAAGTATTTGGGGAGAAGGTCAGGAGATGAAGGAGTGTCAGCTAGTTGAGGGAAACCTGAGGGAGGGCAATTTCCCAACAACAGGCGGCAGCTTTGAGAGACTAATAAAAAAAACATTTCCACCCAAGCCCGAGCCAGGACTCCAATGTTTAAGACTCGCTCTCCGATGGAGCTTCTCCATCTTGCGGCCTCAGTGAATCTGTGAGGATCCCAGGGCCGGGGTTTGGTGGTGTTGAGGCTTGGGGCCCCACTCGCCCTGCCGCCTCTCATGCTCTCCGGCTTGATTGTACGAGGAGAGCAGGGGCAGGGATTTACTACTAATAGCAAGGTAGAAATCAAATCAAGAGCCCAAAGTTAGCAAATTAGGAAATCTTAGTTTCTTCCACTTAGGGGGTGGTGCGGAGACATGAGAAACAAAGGTAAATAGACGCCATTGGTTATGTCGAATGCCTTGTACCATTTTGTTCTGGGCAAGTTAAGCTCGCAGCACACTCATGCAGGCCGGCAATGCTGTTTTTGCATTACACACCGGAACGGACTGCTGAGATAAACAGAAAGTCAGTCATTGAGTATATTCAAGACAGAGAGCGATAGATTTTTAGATACTAAGGGAATCAAGGGATATGGGGATAGTGCAGGAAAGTGGAGTTGATGTAGAAGATCAGCCATGATCTCATTGAATGGCAGAGGAGGCTCGAGGGGCCCGATGGCCTACTCCTGCTCCTAATTCTTATGTTCTTATGTCACAATCACAAAATATTATTTACTGTAGACTAGGTTGAAACAGAGGGCTTTGAACTGGGCCAATACAAATTAAAAGACTTAAATGTGTTCTGAGTGAATAAGGCTTTCATTCTCAAGATTTATTTGATACAAACACTGATTTATTTCCATATGTTTCAAACTGACAACAATACTTTCATATGTTATTCCTGGAAAGTAAAGCTCAGCACTCTGGCTATGCTGCACGCAGCTCCCACACAAAGGGCCCAAGTTTCGGGCCGCGCCTAGAACGGCGCAGCCCCGATCTGGATGCCCGTTTTTCGCGCCTAAAAAATACCTGCACATTCTCCGGCTCCCTGCAGGTCCTTTGCAGCATGAGCTGTGGCGGGGGGGCGGATCAAGGTCCCTGCGCTGAAATCAGTGCCAGGACCTCTGCACAGGCGCGCTACAGTGGGCGCGCATGTGCAGTAGCTCCAGGTGCCCAAAACTGTGTGGGAGGGGCCCGAAGCACGCAGCCCCTAGCCCTGGCGGAATGGCCTCACTGGGGCTGCGAGGATCAGGCTGCACCTCCCTCGTCCAGCTCCTGCTCTGGCTCCAGCTGGCTCTCTCAACCCCCCACCCCCCAAGCTCCTGCTCCGACCCACCATTCCCGCTCCGAACCCCCCGCTTCGCCAACCCCCCCCCCCTCCGACGACCCCCCCGCTCCAATGACCCCCCCCCCGCTCCGATGACTCCCCTCCCCCGCTCCGACGACTCCCCCACCCCCGCGCCGACAACCCCCCTCCCGCTCCGATGACCGACCCCCCCCCCCCAAGCTCCGGCTTCCCCCGGCCACCTACCTTTAACTCCTTCGGCGGGGCCTGCCCGCCCGGTATCTTGCTGGGGGCGGGCCCCACCCAAAGTCTTGGGCCCGGCTTCTTCACGGCAGTCAGGCTCATTCAGCCTCCTCCCTCTCCTCTCCCCCTCCCTCGCTCTCCTCTCCCCCTCCCTCTCCTCTCCCCCTCCCTCTCCTCTCCCCCTCCCTCCCTCTCCTCTCCCCTCCCTCCCTCCCTCTCCTCTTTCCCTCCCTCTCCTCTTCCCCTCCCTCCCTCTCCTCTCCCCCTCCCTCGCTCTCCTCTCCCCCTCCCTCTCCTCTCCCCCTCCCTCTCCTCTCCCCCTCCCTCCCTCTCCTCTCCCCTCCCTCCCTCCCTCTCCTCTTTCCCTCCCTCTCCTCTTCCCCTCCCTCCCTCTCCTCTCCCCCTCTCTCTCCTCTACCCCCTCCCTCCCTCCCTCTCCTCTTCCCCTCCCACTCCTCTCCTCTCCCCCTCCCTCTCTCTCCTCTACCCCCTCCCTCCCTTCCTCTCCTCTCCCCCCTCCCTCCCTCCCTCTCCTCTCCCCCCTCCCTCCCTCTCCTCTCCCCCCTCCCTCCCACCCTCTCCTCTCCCCCCTCCCTCCCTCTCCTCTCCCCCCCTCCCTCTCCTCTCCCCCTCCCTCCCTCTCCTCTCCCCCTCCCTCCCTCTCCTCTCCCCACCTCCCTCCCTCTCCTCTCCCCCCCTCCCTCCGTCCCTCTCCTCTCCCCCCTCCCTCTCCTCTCCCTCCCTCCCTCTCCTCTCCCCCCTCCCTCTCCTCTCCCCCCCTCCCTCCCACTCTCTCCTCCCTCTCTCCTCCCTCTCCTCTCCACGCCCCTCCCTCTCCTCTTCCCACCCCTCCCTCTCCTCTCCCCGCTCCTCGCCTCGCTGTCAGAAACACATAGACACTGACGGACAGAGAGAGTGACACTGACACTGACAGACAGAGAGTGAGAGAGAGACACACAGACAGACAGAGAGAGAGACACACACACTGGGGGAGTCCGTCCCAGCACGCTGTTGGAGGGCTCCCAGTGCTGCAGTCAGTGAGTAGAAAATGTTTTATTTATTGATTTTTTAATTTGTTTTATTTTTTATTAATTTTTTTTGATTGATTTATTGGTTGATTTATTGATGTATTTATCATTTATTATTGATGATGGCTCTTTATTTGTAAAACTTAAGTGTTTAATGTTTGTAAACTTCCCTTTAAACCCCTGCCCCCCCCCATTCCCTACGCCTGATTTGTAACCTACGCCTGATTTTCTAAGTGTAGGCAAGGTTTTTCTGAGCGTACAAAAATCTACACTTACTCCATTCTAAGTTAGTTTGGAGTAAGTTTTCACTGCCTAAACTTTCAAAACGGGCGTAAGTGGCCGGACACGCCCCCTTTTGAAAAAACAAACCTGTTCCAAACTGAAACTGTTCCAACTGACTAGAACTGGAGCAAACTAAATGCCGAGAATTGCAATTTCTAAGATACTCCATTCTAAACCAGTTGCTCCAAAAAAACAGGAGCAACTCAGGCCGAAACTTGGTCCCAATAATTCTATTTATTTTACTCCATTTTGATTTAAATTGTTTATATAATTTCTTGTTGCTCAGCTCTTCAAGGATTCCAGTCGGTTTTGCCACACAATAAAAATTAAGAAAAATAAGGATGCTTTGTATATAAGTATAATTCAGCTTTTATACTCTATCCAATGGTAGGTCACTGCGGAATCAATACCAGCACTGTGGTTGTCTGTAACAGTGTTGGAAAACCACTCTTTCACTCCTCTCCATGTCCTGGTTTTCACTGTTCTCTGCTCACCTGTGTATGTGCACATTATGCCACTACTGATGAAACTGTCATTGATTTAACTGTCTAATATCGCTTTTAAATCAATATTAATTGTCGTGTATATTAATATCCTGGGTCTAATGGTAATAATATGACCAGGTATTCTTGTATTAGGCTTTACCACACAAACACTTTCTGCAGCTCATTTTGCGTGTGGTGAAATGCCCATTGTCACATTTCTTGTCATTCATTATTGTCTAATTATAAATGTATACAGACTGCAGACTTCTGCAAATGTATGTGTTCTGAAAGCTTCAAAAGTCTTGTGACACACCACGACAATTATACTAATTCTGACTGTTCCTGGAACTATTTTACAGAAAAAGGAATCTTTCAACCTCTTCTCCCAAAGTATCACCTGTACACACTCCCAGCACAGGCTGTACGGACAAGATAAAGAGGAACCCTGTACCAAATCGCTGAACAATGGTCACTTCTCAGCATGGGGTGTAGAAAATGACCAAATCCTATACTAAATTCAGGTATAGTAGACAATGGCAGCTGATGCAGCATTCGACTGTGCCATCTCTCGTGAGAGGACAAGCCTTTGCTTTTGCTCAATTCAGTAGACGATTCTGTTTTTCTACGCACCTGTGTTCCAAACCATGAGCTGATCAATTGATTTTTGCAAAATGTGCATTTCGGTTAGAAAAACTAGTTCCTCCCTATGTATTGAAGAGTTTGCTAATGGCTATCCTGATGGCTTGGAGAGGGTGAGATCCTTGTTAGCTGACGGTATACTGTCTAGTTGCAAAATGGCAATAAAAGTAAAGCAGAGCAAAGTATAGAGCTGATTTGAATGAGTAACTGCATTATCAGTTTCATGAAGCAAAGCAAGTTAGTGTAAGAATACACTGCTGATACAAACATTCCACCAAGCAGCGTGAGGGAGCTGTTCCATTGTGACGGACTCCACTTAGACCGTGCTAGGACTAGGGTCCTGGTGAATCAAATAACTAGGCCTGTAGAGAGGGCTTTAAACTAATTAGTGGGGGGGGCGAAGGTTCAGCTGAGCGAAAATTTAAAAAGTCAAATAATAAGGAAAGGCCATTGAGCAGGGTAGCACTGGGGGAAATGAAAACCAGAGCGTGACAGGAAGGGACAGAATGTATAAACATAAAAGTGAATTAGAAAGTGGGGTCAAAGCAGGAAAAAAAGGTAAAAAAACAAATTTAAGAGCTCTTTATCTGAATACACACAGCATTCAAAATAGATGAATTGACGGCACAAATAGATACAAATGGGTATCATCTGATAGTCATTACAGAGATGTGGTTGCAAGGTGACCAAGGCTGGGAACTAAATATTCAGGGGTATTTGACAATTCAGAAGGACAGACAGAAAGGAAAAAGAGATGGGGTAGCACTGTTAATAAAGGATGAGATCAGTGTGTTAGTGAGAAACAATATTGGCTCAGAAGATCAAGATGTTGAATCAGTTTGGGTAGAGACAAGGAATAATAAGGGGAAAAAGTCGCTGGTGGGCGTAGTCTATAGGCCCCCTAACAGTAGTTACACTGTTGGATGAAGTATAAATCAAGAAATAATGGAGGCTTGTAAAAAAGGAACGGCAATAATCATGGGTGATTTTAACCTTCATATTGATTGGACAAAGCAAATTGGCCAAGGGAGCCTTGAGAAAGAGTTAATAGACTGTATCCGGGATAGTATCCTTCAACAGTATTTTGCGGAACCAACCAGGGAGCATGTTATCTTAGATCTGGTACTGTGTAATGAAACAGGATTAATAAACAATCTCCTAGTAAAGCATCCTCCAGGAATGAGTGACCAAAAAATGGCTGAATTTCAAATTCAGTTGGAGGGTGAGAAAGTTGGTTCTCTAACTAGTGTCCTAAGTTTAAATAAAGGAGACTATAATGGTATGAAGTCAGAGTTGGCTAAAGTGGACTGGGAAAATAGATTAAAGAGTGGGACGGTTGATGAGCAGTGGCAGATATTTAAGGAGATATTTCATAACTCTCAACAAAAATATACCCCAATGAGAAGGAAAGGCTGAAAGAGAAGGGATAACCATCCATGGCTAACGAAGGAAATAAGGGACGGTATCAAATTGAAAGCAAAGGGCATACAAAGTGACCAAGACTAGTGGGAGGCCAGAGGATTGGGCAACTTTTAAAAGCCAGCAAAGAATGACAAAAAAAATAATAAAGAGAGGCAACATAGATTATGAAAGTAAAATAGCATGAAATATAAAAACAAATAGTAAGAGTTTCTACAGGTATGTAAAAAGGAAAAGAGTGGCTAAAATAAATGTTGGTCCCCTAGAGGATGAGACTGGGGAATTAATAATGGGGAACAAGGAAATAATAAAGACTGTGAACAGATATTTTATATCGGTCTTCACAGTAGAAGACACTAAAAACATCCCAAAAGTGGATAATCAAGGGGTTATAGGGAGGGAGAAACTTAATACAATCACTATCACTAAAGAAGTAGTACTCAGTAAAATAATGGGACTAAAGGTGGACAAGTCCCCTGGATCTGATGGCTTGCATCGTAGGGTCTTCAAAGAAGTAACTGCAGAGATAGTGAATGAATTGGTTGTAATCTACCAAAATTCCCCGCCCAGCGGATTTGAAAACTGCAAATGTAACGCCCCTATTTAAAATGGAAAGCAGACAGAAAGCAGGAAACTATAGACCAGTTAACCTAACATCTATCGATGGGAAAATGCTGGAGTCCGTTATTAAGGAAACAGTAGCAGGACATTTGGAAAAGCATAATTCAATCAAGCAGAGTCAGCATGGTTTTATGAAAGGGAAATCCTGTTTGACAAATTTGCTGGAGTTCTTTGAGGACGTAACGAGTAGGGTGGATAAGGGGGAACCAGTGGATATGGTGTATTTGGATTTCCAGAAGGCATTTGATAAGGTGCCACATAAAAGGTTACTGCACAAGATTCACGGGGTTCGGGGAAATATATTAGCATGGATTGAGGATTGGCTAACTAACAGAAAACAGAGTCATGATAAACGGGTCATTTTCCAGTTGGCAAATGGTAACTAGTGGGGTGCCACAGGGACTAGTGATATGTTAATTGTTATGGATATAAACCTGTAAATACCATGTCTAACCACCAGAGGGCTTATCCCCTGGAGTCCCAAGGGATCCCACAATCCCTTGGGAGCACCTGTATATAAGGAGGCCTCACAGGCTGGAGAGGCACTCTGAGATCTGTAATAAATGACTACGGTCACACCTTACTTTGAGTTTGCAGTAACTAGTCTGACTCTTTATTCAAGACATAACAACTGGTGACGAGATACAGATGACGAACCCCACCGCAACAATGTAAAGAACTGTGGGCATCCTGGGGAAATTTTCGGAGGGAGATGATTGGGAAACCTTCGTAGAGCGACTCAAGAAATACTTCATGGCCAACGAGCTGGAAGGAGAAACGAACGCTGCCAAACGAAGGGCTACCTTCCTCACCATTTGTGGGGCACCAACGTATGGCCTCATGAAAAACCTGCTCGCTCCAATGAAACCCACACACAAGTCAGACGATGTCTGAAGGCCAGGAAGTGGCAAGCTACGTCGCCGAGGTAAGGCACCTTACAGGACATTATGAATTTGAAGGACACTTGGAGCACATGCTCAGGGACTTCTTTGTACTTGGCATTGGCCATGAAGTAATACTTCGCAAACTTTTGACTGTAGAGACCCCAAACTTGAGTAAAGCCATAGCGATAGCCCAGGCGTTTATCGCCATCAGTGACAATACCAAACAAATTTCGCAGCACACGAGTACTGCTGCAAGTAATGTGTGCAAAGTAACGTTGTTTTCTAATCGAAATTTACATAGCAGGACTTACACGCCTGTAGCTGCATGTCCGCAGATTACTCAGAGTCCACCATCAAGGGTGATGAATGCTCGGCCATTAACACCTTGTTGGCGCTGCGGGGGTGACCATCGTTTCCATTCATGCCGCTTCAAAGGATATATTTGCAAGGCTGTGGAACAATGGGACACCTCCAATGAATGTGGAGGCAAGCTGTAAACCCTGCTAATCCTGCAAACCACCATGTTGCAGAGGAGGACAGATCCACGGTGGATCACGACGAACCAGAGCCTCAGACCGAGGAGGCAGAGGTACACGGGGTGCACACATTTACCACAAAGTGTCCTCCGATAATGCTGAAGGTTTAATTAAATGAACTCCCGGCGTCCATGGAGCTGGAAACGGGTGCAAGCCAGTCCATAATGAGCAAAAAGACTTTCGATAAAGTGGTGCAGCAAGACTTCAAGGCCAGTCCTGACTCCCATTCATACTAAATTGAGAATGTAACAAAGGAACTAATTCCCATAATTGGCAGTGCTACCATAAAGGTCTCCTACGATGAAGTGGTGCATGAATTATCACTCTGGGTGGTACCGGGCGATGGCCCCACGCTGTTCGGCAGGAGCTGGCTGGGAAAGATACACTGGAACTGGGACGACGTCCGAGTGCTTTTGTCCGTCAACAACACCTCATGTGCCCAGGTCCTAAGCAAGTTCCCCTCGCTGTTCGAAGCAGTCATCGGGAAGTTCCAAGGAACAAAAGTGCAGATCCATTTGACTCCGGGGGCACGACCCATCCATCACAAGGCGAGAGCGGTACCTTATATGATGAGAGAGAGGGTGGAGATCGAGCTGGACTGGCTGCAATGAGAGGGTTTCATTTCGCCGATCAAATTTCTATGAGTGGGCCAGTCCGATTGTTCCAGTCCTCAAGGGAGATGGCACTGTCAGAATCTATGGTGATTATAATGTAACTATCAATCGTTTCTCACTGCAGAATCAATACCAGCTACCAAAGGCAGACGACCTATTTGCGACGCTGGCGGGAGGGAAAACGTTCACGAAGCTGGACTTGACCTCGGCCTACATGACGCAGGAGTTGGAGGAATCATCGAAAGGCCTCTCCTGCATCAACACATTAGCTTGGATGATGTGGAATCTGTATGGGTGGAGCTGCGGAATACGAAAGGGCAGAAAACGCTCGTGGGAGTTGTGTACAGACCACCAAGCAGTAGTAGTGAGGTTGGGGACAGCATCAAACAAGAAATAGGGATGCGTATGATAAAGGTACAGCAGTTATCATGGATGACTTTAATCTACATATAGATTGGGCTAACCAAACTGGTAGCAATACGATGGAGGAGGATTTCCTGGAGTGTATTAGGGATGGTTTTCTAGACCAATATGTTGAGGAACCAACTAGAGGGCTGGCCATCCTAGACTGGGTGATGGGTAATGAGAAAGGACTAATTAGCAATCTTGTTGTGCGAGGTCCCTTGGGTAAGAGTGACCATAATATGGTAGAATTCTTTATTAAGATGGAGAGTGACACAGTTAATTCAGAGACTAGGGTCCTGAGCTTAAGGAAAGGTAACTTCGATGGTATGAGACGTGAATTGGCTAGAATAGACTGGCAAATGATACTTAAAGGGTTGACGGCAGATAGACAATGGCAAACATTTAAAGATCACATGGATGAACTTCAACAATTGTACATCCCTGTCTGGAGTAAAAATAAAACGGGGAAGGTGGCTCAACCGTGGCTAATAAGGGAAATTAAGAATAGTGTTAAATCCAAGGAAGAGGTATATAAATTGGCCAGAAAAAGCAGCAAATCTGAGTACTGGAAGAAATTTAGAATTCAACAGAGGAGGATAAAGTGTTTAGAAACATAGAAACATAGAAAATAGGTGCAGGAGTAGGCCATTCGGCCCTTCTAGCCTGCACCGCCATTCAATGAGTTCATGGCTGAACATTCAACTTCAGTACCCCATTCCTGCTTTCTCGCCATACCCCTTGATCCCCCTAGTAGTAAGGACCTCATCTAACTCCTTTTTGAATATATTTAGTGAATTGGCCTCAACAACTTTCTGTGGTAGAGAATTCCACAGGTTCACCACTCTCTGGGTGAAGAAGTTCCTCCGCATCTCGGTCCTAAATGGCTTACCCCTTATCCTTAGACTGTGACCTCTGGTTCTGGACTTCCCCAACATTGGGAACATTCTTCCTGCATCTAACCTGTCTAACCCCGTCAGAATTTTAAATGTTTCTATGAGGTCCCCTCTCATTCTTCTGAACTCCAGTGAATACAAGCCCAGTTGATCCAGTCTTTCTTGATAGGTCAGTCCCGCCATCCCGGGAATCAGTCTGGTGAACCTTCGCTGCACTCCCTCAATAGCAAGAATGTCCTTCCTCAGGTTAGGAGACCAAAACTGTACACAATACTCCAGGTGTGGCCTCACCAATGCCCTGTACAACTGTAGCAAAACCTCCCTGCCCCTGTACTCAAATCCCCTTGCTATGAAGGCCAACATGCCATTTGCTTTCTTAACCGCCTGCTGCACCTGCATGCCAACCTTCAATGACTGATGTACCATGACACCCAGGTCTCTTTGCACCTCCCCTTTTCCTAATCTGTCACCATTCAGATAATAGTCTGTCTCTCTGTTTTTACCACCAAAGTGGATAACCTCACATTTATCCACATTATACTTCATCTGCCATGAGGGGGAAAATAGAGTATGAGAGGAAGCTTGCTGGGAACATAAAAACTGACTGCAAAAGCTTCTATAGATATGTGAAGAGAAAAAGATTAGTGAAGACAAACGTATATCCCTTGCAGTCAGATTCAGGTGAATTTATAATGGGGAACAAAGAAATGGTAGACGAGTTGAACAAATACTTTGGTTCTGTCTTCATGAAGCAAGACACAAATAACCTTCCGGAAATACTAGGGGACTGAGGGTCTAGTGAGAAGGAGGAACTGAAGGATATCCTTATTAGGAGGGAAATTGTGTTAGGGAAATTGATGGGATTGAAGGCCGATAAATCCCCAGGGCCTGATAGTCTGCATCCCAGAGTGCTTAAGGAAATGGCCCTAGACATAGTGGATGCATTGGTGATCATTTTCCAACATTCCATGGACTCTGAATCAGCTCCTATGGACTGGAGGGTAGCTAATATAACATCACTTTTCAAAAAAGAAGGGAGAGAGAAAACGGTAATTATAGACTGGTTAGCCTCACATCAGTAGTGGGGAAAATGTTGGAATCAATTATTAAAGATGAAATAGCAGCGCATTTGGAAAGCAGTGACAGGATCGGTTCAAGTGAGCATGGATTTATGAAAGGGAAATCATGCTTGACAAATCTTCTGGAATTTTTTGAGGATGTAACTAGTAGAGTGGACAAGGGAAAACAGTGGATGTGGTGTATTTGAACTTTCAAAAGGCTTTTGACAAGGTCCCGCACAAGAGATTGGTGTGCAAAATTAAAGCACATGGCATTGGGGGTAATGTACTGACGTAGATAGTTGGCAGACAGGAAGTAGAGAGTCGGGATAAATGGGTCCTTTTCAGAATGGCAGGCAGTGACTCGTGGGGTGCCGCAGGGCTCAGTGCTGGGACCCCAGCTATTTACAATATACATTAATGATTTAGATGAAAGAATTGAATGTAATATCTCCAAGTTTGCAAATGGCACTAAGCTGGGTGGTGGTGTGAGCTGTGAGGAGGACGCTAAGAGGCTGCAGGGTGACTTGGACAGGTTAGGTGAGTGGGCAAACACATGGCAGATGCAGCATAATGTGGATAAATGTGAGGTTATCCATTTTGGTGGCAAAAACAGAAAGGTAGAATATAATCTGAATGGCGGCAGATTAGGAAAAGGGGAGGTGCAATGAGACCTGGGTGTCATGGTACATCAGTCATTGAAAGTTGGCATGCAGGTACAGCAGGCAGTGAAGAAGGCAAATGGTATGTTGGCTTCATAGTTAGGGGATTTGAGTATAGGAGCAGGGAGGTCTTACTGCAGTTGTACAAGGCCTTAGTGAGGCATATTATGTTCAGTTTTGGTCTCCTAATCTGAGGAAGGACGTTCTTGCTATTGAGGGAGTGCAGCGAAGGTTCACCAGACTGATTCCCGGGATGGCAGGACTGACATATGAAGAGAGACTGGATCGACTGGGTTTGTATTCACTGGAGTTTGGAAGGATGAGAGGGGATCTCATAGAAACATATAAAGTTTTGACGGGACTAGACAGGTTAGATGCAGGAAGAATGTTCCCGCTATTGGGGAAGTCCAGAACCAGAGGACACAGTCTAAGGATAAGGGGTAAGCCATTTAGGACTGAGATGAGGAGAAACTTCTTCACTCAGAGAGTTGTTAACCTGTGGAATTCTCTACCGCAGAGAGTTGTTGATGCCATTGGATATATTCAAGAGGGAGTTAGATATGGCCCTTACGGTTAAAGGGATCAAGAGGCATGGAGAGAAAGTAGGAAAGAGGTACTGAGGTGAATGATCAGCCATGATCTTATTGAATGTGGTGCAGGCTCGAAGGGCCGAATGGTCTTATCCTGCACCTACTTTCTATATTTCTATGTTTCTATGTAACATGCACAAAGGTCTCTTCATTTACAACAGATGCCCGTTTGGGATTCGATCAGCCGCGGCGATATTCCAGAGGAACATGGAAAGCTTGCTGAAGTCGATCCCGTGCACCGTGGTCTTCCAGGATGACATCTTGATTACAGGTCGGGACACCGTCGAGCACCTGCAGAACCTGGAGGAGGTTCTTAGTCGGCTTAATCATGTGAGGCTCAGGCTAAAATGCTCGAATTGCGTTTTCCTGGCACTTGAAGTGGAGTTCCTGGGGAAAAGAATCGTGGCGGACTGCATCAGGCCCACCGATTCGAAGACAGAAGCAATCAAGAACGCACTGAGACCACAGAACGTGACGGAGCTGCGGTCGTTTCTAGGACTCCTGAACTATTTTGGTAACTTCTTACCGGGTCTTAGCACATTGTTAGAAACCCTGCACTCTTTACTACATAAAGTAGATGAATGGATACGGGGTAAAAGCCAAGAAAATGCCTTTGAGAAAGCTAGGAAGCTGTTATGTTCAAACAAATTGCTTGTGTTGTACGATCCCTGTAAGCGTTTGGTACTAGCATGTGATGTGTCATTGTGCGGGGTCGGGTGTGTATTGCAACAAGCTGATGAATTTGGGAAATAGGCTAAGAGGGCCTACAGTATGATCGAAAAAGATGTGTTAGCGTGTGTTTACGGGGTAAAGAAAATGCATCAATATCTGTTCGGACTCAAATTTGAATTGGAAACCGACCATAAGCCGCTTATATCCCTCGTTTCTGAAAGTGGATAAATACGAATACATCGGCCCACATCCAGAGATGGGCGCTCACATTGTCCGCATACAACTACGCCATCCACCACAGGCCAGGCACAGAAAACTGTGCCGATGCTCTCAGTAGGCTGCCATTGCCCAAAACCAGGGTGGAGATGGCACAGCCCGCAGATTTAGTTATGGTAATGGAAGCATTCGAGAGTGAGCAATCACCTGTTACCGCCCAACAGATTAGAACCTGGACAAGCCAGGACCCCTTACTGTACTTAGTAAAAAGCTATGTGCTCCACGGGAGTTGGTCTCGTGTCCCGTTAGAGATGCAGGAAGAAATAAGGCCGTACCAGCGGCGCAAAGATGAAATGTCTATACAGGCAGACTGCCTCCTGTGGGTTAATCAGTTAGTTGTGCCAAAAAAGTGCTGGGACACCTTCATTAGTGATCTCCACAGCATCCACCCAGGCATCGTAATGATGAAAGCGATAGCCAGATCCCACATGTGGTGGCCTGGTATCCATGCGGACTTAAAGTCCTGCGTGCACAAATGTAATACATGTTCACAGTTCAGCAATGCATCCAGGGCGGCGCCACTATGTTTATAGTCCTGGCCCTCCAATCCCTGGTCTAGGGTCTATGTCGACTATGCAGGCCCATTCTTGGGAAAAATGTTTTTCATGGTTGTAGATGCGTACTCCAAATGGATTGAATGTGTGATAATGTCGGCAAGCACGTCCGCTGCCACCATTGAAAGCCTATGGGCCATGTTTGCCATGCACGGTCTGCCTGATGTCCTTGTAAGTGACAATGGGCCGTGCTTTATTAGTGCCAAATTCAAGGAGTTCATGACACGAAATGGGATCAAACATGTCACGTCTGCCCCGTTTAAGCTAGCATCCAGCGGTCAGGCAGAACGAGCAGTTCAAACAATCAAGCAGAGCTTGATAAGGGTAACTGAAGGCTCACTGCAGACTCGCTTATCCCGAGTCCTGCTTAGTTACCGCACAAGACCCCACTCACTCACTGGGGTTCCTCCCACAGAACTGCTCTTAAAAAGGACACTTAAGACAAGGCTCTCGTTAGTCCACCCTGATCTGCACGAACAGGTTGAGAGCAGACAGCTTCAACAGAATACATATCATGATCACGCAAATGTGTCACGCAAAATTGAAATAAATGATCCTGTATTTGTGTTGAACTATGAACAAGGTCCCAAGTGACTTGCTGGCACTGTTTTGGCCAAAGAGGGGAGTAGGATGTTTGTGGTCAAACTCGCAAATGGACTCACCTGCAGGAAACACTTGGACCAAACCAAACTCAGATTTACGGACTATCCAGAACAACCCACAATAGATCTACCTTTTTCGACCCTCCAACACACACCAGCGGTTGGCCACGAAGCAGAACCCATCACCCGCAGCAGCCCAGCAGGACTCACCACCCCCAGCAGCCCAGCAAGGCCAGCTGCGCAGCAGCCCAGAGAAGGCCCAAAAAATGACTCACCAACACCAGCATTTGCACCAAGATGATCAACCAGTGAAAGGAAGGCCCCAGATCGACTCACATTGTAAATAGTTACACGACTGACATTGGTGGGGGAGTGTTGTTATGTATTTAAACCTGTAAATACCATGTCTAACCACCAGAGGGCTTATCCCCTGGAGTCCCAAGGGATCCCACAATCCCTTGGGAGCACCTCTATATAAGGAGGCCTCGCAGGCTGGAGAGGCACTCTGAGATCTGTAATAAAGGACTACAGTCACACCTTACTTTGAGCTTGCAGTATCTAGTCTGACTCTTTATTCAAGACATAACGTTAATGACTTGGATGAAGGGACTGAGTGTAATGTAGCCAAGTTTGCTGATGATACAAAGGTGGGTGGGAAAGCAAATTGTGAGGAGAACACAAAACATCTGCAAAGGAATATAGACAGACTAAGTGAGTGCACAAAAATTTGGCAGATGGAGTATAATGTATAATGTAGGAAAATGTGAGTTTATCCACTTTGGCAGAAAAAATAGAAAAGCAAATTATAATTTAAATGGAGAAAAATTGCAAAGTGCTTCAGTGCAGAGGAACCTGGGAGTCCTTGTGCATGAAACACAAAAAGTTAGTGTGCAGATACAGCAAGTAATCAGGAAGGCAAATGGAATGTTGGCCTTTATTGCAAGGGGGTTGGAGTATAAAAACAGAGAAGTCCTGCTACAGCTGTACAGGGTATTGGTGAGGCCACACCTGGAGTACTGTGTACAGTTTTGGTCTCAGTATTTAAGGAAGGATATACTTGCATTGGAGGCTGTTCAGAGAAAGTTCATTAGGTTGATTCCAGAGGTGAGGGAGTTGACTTATGAAGATAGGTTGAGTAGTTTGGGACTATACTCATTGGAGTTCAGAAGAATGAAAGGTGATCTTATCGAAACATATAAGACAATGAGGGGGCTCGACAAGGTGGATGCAGAGAGGATATTTCCACTCATAGGGAAAACTAAAACTAGGGGGCATAGTCTCATAATAAGGGGCCGCCCATTTAAAAGTGAGATGAGGAGGAATTTCTTCTCTCAGGCGGTTCTAAATCTGTGGAATTTTCTGCCCCAGAGAGCTATGGAGGCTGGGCCATTGAATATATTTAAGGCGGAGATAGAAGATTTTGAGCGATAAAGGAATAAAGAGTTATGGGGAGCGGGCAGGGAAATAGAACTGAATCCATGATCAGATCAGCCATAACATTAAATGGCAGAGCAGGCTCGAGTGATCAAATGGCCTACTCCTGCTCCTATTTCTTGTGTTCTTGTGTTCTTGTATTCAGATTCACTTTCTACGAACAAAATTAAACTAGGAAGTTTGGAGTGCTTTTAGGGACTCAAAACTCCACCACTTCCATTCAGGACAGGTCACGTTGTATTAGAAATCTTGTTATTTTAGCAGAATGTGCTAATTTGCTTTCTGGAGAAAAGTCTTTTTGTTTTTCTATGCATCTGTGTCCAAACAATGAGCTGATCAATTAATTTTGGCAAAACGTGCATTTTGGTTAGAAAAATTAGTTTCTCCCCATGTAGTGAAGAGTATGTTAATGGCTATCCTAAGAGCTCAGAGATTTAAAACAAAAGTCTGTTTCTGAGCAAATCAGGCCGGAGAGATCCCATGTTCAATCAGTGGTCTGTGCTGAGTTAGATAATCTCAGCGAGTACAGCAGTAAGGATGCCGCAATTGGCCACAACAAGACAATAATCAGCATTCCCACTTCTTATCGTGGGACAGCCAATCCAAAAGGGTGCAGATGCTGAGGGATGTCAAGTGAAGACTGGATCAGACAGAACTGTGCTGCCCTCGACAGTTACATAGCTCTCTGGTACTTGCTGTCGAGGCTCACACATGAATGAAGTGTAATTGGGCAAAGTGTCGGAGGGTCACCACTGCCCAGGGAGTGTTCATTAGTGAGGAAGGCAGTGTCTTAGAAAGAGAGAGAGTTTAGAAAAAAAAAATGTGAAGAAAAATTACAAGTATAATTTCAATGTACTTAAAATGTGTTCCTTAAGTTTCTGCAAATTCTAGTTTGAGTGCAGATGTTTCAAATCCCATACAGTTTAAATATGAAGAGTTTACACAACTCAGTTATAAAGACTAGTCTCCCCTCATGGACTGAAGTCCAAAAACACAAACCTGCTTTCAGTTCTGTTGTAATTGAGACCAATCCAAGCAATTTCACTGGACCAGCCAAATAAATGCCGTGGCTACTGGAGCAGGTTAAAGGCTCGATATTCTGTGGTGAATGGCTCACCTCCTGACTCCTCAACCACAAGACATAAGTCAGGAGTGTGATGGAATATTCTCCACTTGCCTGGTTGGGTGCAGCTGCAAAAATCATAGAATCATAGAAATTTACAGTACGGAAGGAGGCCATTTCAGCCCATCGTGTCCGCGCCGGCCGACCAAGAGCTATCCAGCCTAATCCCACTTTCCAGCTCTTGGTCCGTAGCCCTGTAGGTTACAGCACTTTAAGTGCACATCTAAGTATTTTTACTCCCTTTCAGGCAGTGAGTTCCAGACTCCCACCACCCTCTGGGTGAAGAAATTTCCCCATATATCTCCTCTAAAACTCCCCCCAATTACTTTAAATCTATGTCCCCTCGTTGTTGACCCCTCCGCCAAGGGAAACAGATCCTTCCTATCCACTCTATCCAGGCCCCTCATAATTTTATACACCTCAATCAGATCTCCCCTCAGTCTCCTCTGTTCCAACGAAAACAGACCCAACATCTCCAATCTTTCCTCATAGCCAAAATTCTCCAGTCCAGACAACATTCTTGTAAATCTCCTCTGTGCCCTTTTCAGTGTAATCACATCTTTCCTCTAATGTTGTGACCAGAACTGCACGCAGTACTCCAACTGCGGCCTAACCTAGAATAACCTAAAAATACTCTAGAAGCGTAACACTATCCAGAACTAAGTAGAACACTTAATCGGCATCCCATCCACCAGCTTAAACATTCACTCCCTGGCTGCAGTGTGCATTAATTACAGATGCATTGCAGCAAATCACGAAGGCTTCTTCAGCAACACCTCCCAAACCCGTGACCACCACCACCTAAAAGGACAAGGGCAGCAGGTGCATGGGGGCACCATCACCTCCAAGATTCCCTCCAAGTTACACAACATCCCGACTTGGACATATATCGCTATTCCTTCATCAGTGCTGGGACAATATCATGGAACTCCTCACCAAACAACAGTGCTGTGGGAGTACCTTCACCACATGGACTGCAGAGGTTCAAGAAGTAGACCCACCACCACCTTTTCAATGGCAACTAGGGTTGGGCAATATATACCGTCTCTGCCAGTGATTTGCACATCCTGATTTTTTTTAAACCTCAAAGAATCCATATGGTTAGATGAAGTGGAAATTGAAAATTTCAAATTGGTGCAGTTGGGAGTAATCCCAGGCTGGGTTGAGGGTTACTCCTGGGTAGCAGAGCAGAGGCAGTCCTTCCTTATTGGATATTGTGGTGCATGGCATGAAAATGTTTAAGAGTATATTTGCAGACATGTCTCATTTTGCAGTTTGCCTCAATATATATAATACTAACTGAAAGTTTATTCTGGAAAAAATTATTAAATGAACACCTGTTGTTCCTTAAACATGAAAGCAGGATAAAAACAACCAAAAACATGAATATTTTAAAAAGGTAGGAAACGTACATCTAAAATGGATGAATAAATCCTTTTAAAAAGAAAAAGTGTTGCATTTTTAAATGAAGTGAGAAGTGTTTTAAAATATTCATGTATGCTTTTTAATCCTGCTGCCATATTTTTAAGGAATAGCAGGTGTCATTTAAACATTTCTTCTCGGGTAAACTTTAAGTTGGTGATTCATATATTGAGGCAAATTATAAAATGAGATCCCAGTTTACAGATGGTGAACTGAGCAGCTATCCTGTTGGTATTGGACTGAATGTTCGATGTCATGAAATATTAGTCAGATGTGGAGCATACCTGTGAACTTTCACAGTGATGTGCTGAAGGTGAATCTAACAACTGAAGTAGTCCTGATCTGACAGAAGGGCAGTCATTTCATTTCATTCTGTTTCTCCTTCTTTACAGAAAGAGACCCGTGATGCCCAATCTGTGGGCACTGCATTTGTTCCAACATCTTGTCAAAAAGGTCAAGTTTATTAAATGACGATGTGAAATTTCAGGGTGTTTATAAGCTGCATATTATTCCTCAAACTTAATGGGGATAAGGACAATGTGGAATGTTCAGTGTGTGCCTTCCTGGACTATAGATGAATCGTTTTGAGCTGCTGTCTTTAATGCATTCCAACTGTATCATTGTGAGTTTAGTGCAAAGTAAATTACTTTATAAAGTGTCTTAAAGGAAAGTGTGGGCTAGTTAGCAGGATCAGTGCTGGTGTGGAACAGTCGCTGTCTGCAACTCAGCTGTTAATCTTTTAAATGGTAACAGGTTTTTATAGAACACCTTGGTAACAGTTACTTGGGATAGAGACAAGAGAGCAATTCAAATGCTCTTGTTGGATCCTGTATACGGAACTCATTGATGGGTCGAGCTAGAGGGAATATGGTTTTATCATTTCATTCCTTTTATTCTAACACTTTTCTAAAGAAGTTTATTAATCTATTCATATCACTAAGTATTGGTATCCTTTTTAATGTGTTTTGCACCATCCAATGCTTTATTTTTTTAATACCTGAATTGTTTGGCTGAATTGTTTGGCTGAAGCCATTTTCGAACCACTGGTAATGTTTCACACTTCAGAATCCTAGGTATCCTCTTGCTCAATATTTGCTTATTTCTTGAGGCATTTTATATGATTACAATCCTGAGTGGGTGGGGTGGGGTGGGCAGAATCAGCTAATGGCAGTTAGAACCACGAGCAAATCTTTACTAGCTGCAGAAAAGGTTCAAACCTCATTATGGGATTTGTATCTTAATTGAGATTGCTGCTTGTGTTCCCTCCATGAATCTGCTGGACCTTTAATCTGCTCGCCCCACTGACCATGGGCTCAAGTTTCGGCCTGAGTTGCTCCTATTTTTTTGGAGCAACTAGTTTAGAATGGAGCACCTTAGAAATTGCAATTCTCAGCATTTAATTTGCTCCAGTTCGAGTTAGAATAGTTGCATTTTAGAACAGATATTTTTTCCAGCCATTTACGGCCATTTTGAAAGTTTAAGCAGCGAAAACTTACTCCAAACTAACTTAGAATGGAGTAAGTGTAGATTTTTATGCACTCAGAAAAACCTTGCCTACACTTATAAATCAGGCATAGGGAATGAGAGATGGGGAGGTGGGGGGGAAGGGGGGTATACAAACATTAAACAGCACTTTTATAAATAAAGAGCCATCATCAATAATAAATGATAAATAAATCAATAAATCAATAAAAAAAAATTAAAAATAAAAAAAAATTAAAAATCAATCAATAAATAAAAAATTAAGTTTCTACTCACTGGCTGCAGCACCGGGGGCCCTCCAACAGTATGCTGGAATGCCCCCCCCCCCCCCCCAGTGTCTCTCTCTCTCTCTGCCTCTGTCAGTGCCTCTGCCTCTGTCAGTGTCTCTCTCCCTGTTAGTGTCTCTCTCTGACAGCGAGGGGTGGGGGGAGAGAGGGAGGCGAGGCGGTAGGGGGGAGAGAGAGGGGGGAGAGAGGGTGGAGAGTGGGGGGAGTGGGGAGGGGGAGAGAGGGGAGAAGGGGGAAAGGGAGAGGAGGGGGAGGGAGGGAGGGGAGAGAAGGGGAGGGGAGGGGGAGAGGGGAGGGAGGAGGGGGGAGGAGGGGAGAGGAGGGGGGAGGAGGGGGAGAGTAGGGGTAGCGGAGAGGGGGAGAGGGGAGGGAGGGGAGGAGGGGGTAGAGGGGAGGGAGGGGAGAGGGGAGGGGTGAGGAGGGGAGAGGGGAGGGGGAGAGAGGAGGGGGTAGAGAAGAGGGGAGGGGAGGAAGGGGGTGGGGGAGAGGAGAGGGGCTGAATGGGGGAGGGAGGGGGCTGAACGGGGGGAGAGAAGGGGCTGAACGGGGGGAGAGAAGGGACTGAACGGGGGGAGAGGAGAGGGGCTGAATGGGGGGAGGGAGGGGGCTGAACAGGGCGGGGGAGGGAGGGGGCTGAATGGGGGGAACGGAGGAGGCTGAACGGGGGGGAGAGAAGGGGCTGAACGGGGGGCTGAACAGGGTGGTGGGAGGGGGCAGAACGGGGGGAGAGGAGAGGGGCTGAATGGGGGGGGAGGGAGGGGGTTGAATGAGCCGCTGCCGGGCTCCCATGGAGGACTTTGGGCAGGGCCCACCTCCAGCGATAGGCCGGGCAGGTGGGCCCCGACAACGGCGACGTGGAGGGAGGGAGGGGGAGGAGGGGGAACGGCTGAACAGGATGGAGGGAGTGGGAGCTGAACGGGAGAGAAAGAGGCATGAGTCCGATCTTCGCCCTGGCAGCCCATTTGGCCAGGGCTAGGGGCGGCGTGCTTCAGGCCCCACCCACGCAGCCTCTGGGGCAAGGAGCTACTGCACATGCGCGCACACTCTAGTGCGCATATGCAGAGCCTGGCTCCACCCCTCAACGCGTTCTGCTGCACTGCGCCAAGGGCCTGGATTGACCGGACGGAGGGGAGAATACCAAGGTAAATAATAGGCGCCGTTTCTGTTCTAAAAAGTCGGCGCACCATACGGAGATGCGCCATTCTAACCCTGGGGGCAAACTTGGGCCCTTTGAGTGAGGTGTGGGGAAGGTATATATTTGTGCCTTGACAGTAACTATATTATAAACCTATTAACATCTGTGATGAATCACAGGATAACTACAGGATGTTGTGAAACCCGTCATCCTCTGTTTTTGTTTAGCACCCAAGTCATCACAAAGTTTCCAGAATTACATCAACAGTCGTGTAAGCCAAAACAGATATATCATCTCCCCATTTAGGGCGATTGAGACCAACAAAAAGTATGAGCACTTTGCAAACAGGATGAGGACGAACTCAAAAACAAACTCAAGGACTTCGTTTAATTCTCACTTCAGTAAAAGGCTTGTCAGCATGCTCGAGCCCAGTTTGCCCAGAAGATCCAATATCTGTGATGAGAAAAATCCTCCCAATTCATCAGAGACATGGACGTGCGATACATGTTTGATAACAAATAAAGCTCCAGCGGCGATATGTCGGGGCTGTGAAACACTGAAATATGGAGTCGGAATGCAAAGTTGTAAAAGGATCCAGTTAAATGGTAAACATTGCTGATAATTTCTTGTTCTGTAATAACAAATAGCTTTCTCAAGATGGTGGAGTTAATAGACATGCCCTTCTAATTTAATGTTGTTAATTTATCAGCCTTATAAATTATATCTATATATATATATATATATATATAATATATATATGTATATCTGTATATATTTTTGAAATCAGCCAGCCAGGGTTTTGATGCCATCTCACCCAAAGTACTAAGTCATAGGATACAAAGGAAATTTTTGAGATGAATTTGAAAGTTGGTTAAACCAGAAAAAGAAAAGGGTTGTTGAGAACTCTCAGCAGGGCAAGGAGTCACTCATGAGCTGCCAAAGGGGTCTCCGTGCTGGGCCTTTGCTATTTACAATGTATATCAAAGATTTGGAGCTAGGAACCAAAATAAAGCTGTCTACGTTTACAGGTGGCACCAGATTTGGGAGGGGGTTCAAATCATAGTCAAGATACAAACCAAGTACAAGAGGTTGGGAAGACAGCCTAATGAGAGGCAAATGGCATTTAATGGAAAGAAATACAATGGGCGAGAAATTTGGTTATGTAGTGCTTCAGTTAAGAGGGGCATTAATGCGGTTCGAAGGGCTTATCGCCCAGCCGCGCAGGTTGTAGCGACCCGATGGGAAATTTGGTTCTGGTTTACCGGCGGCGCAAATCACTATTACCTCGCCATCTAACTTCAGTCAGATCATGATGTCAATATGTGTGCAACGACCCACTAGCGCTTCACTCGCAAAATTAGATGTCTCCGCCTCATTTAGCATCTGCCACTGAACACACCGGAGAAACCAGGCGGTCCCAACGTCTTTAGGCGATACCTGGAGGCTATTTGAAGGGAATACCAACGGATTAATCACAGGTCACAGTGAGTGCAACTTTTGACAGAGCACGGTGCGTGAACCTCTTACTTGGCAGCAGCATATTTATCTGACCGTACAGGTTCCTCGCAACTTGAGTTTGAGAGTTCATGGGGTGCATTTCTAGCATGCCAGCATCACCTTCTACATGCTATTGTTAGGCAGCGTCAAGATAGAAGGGATGTTGGCCATGTTGGCCCAAGACTGAGGAGACCCGATAGTTATTGGGACAGGAAGCCTTACCATCCATGGATTTACCGGGAAAGCAACGCTCATACCGTGACATGTCGGAGGAGCAGTGTGTCAAAAGACTGCGCTTCTGAAAGGAGATCGCCACAGAGATAAGCCATCTCCTGCAGGCAGACCTGCAGCCTGATATCGGCACTAGGACTGCACTGCCTGTCGCAGTGAAGGTCACTGTGGTGCTGACCTTCTATGCGTCCGGCTCCTTCCAGGCTGCATCAGGGGACATATGCAGCATCTCTCAATTCGTTGCACATAGCTGCATCCGCGACGAGACACAGGCTCTGTACAGATGGAGAATGGAATTCATAACGTTCCCAATGAGCAGGGATAAACAGGATGAATGGATATGTGGCTTTGCCAGTCTAACAGGCTTCCCGATGGTTCAAGGAGCCATTGACTGCACACACGTGGCTTTGTGAGCACCATTCCAGAATGCCGAGGTCTTCCGAAACTGAAAGGGTTACCACTCCATGAATGTGCATCTAGTGTGTGACCACATGCAGCGCATCCTTGCAGTGAATGCCCGCTATCTTGGCAGCACACATGATGTGTTCATCCTGTGTGAGAGCAATGTGCCACGAATGTTTCAGCCACCAAGGTAAGGGTGCGGCTGGCTGCTTGGGGGCAAAGGATACGGCCTTGCCACCTGGCTAATAAGAACATAAGAACATGAGAAATAGGAACAGGAGTAGGCCATACGGCCCCTCGAGCCTGCTCCGCCATTCAATAAGATCATGGCTGATCTGATCATGGACTCAGCTCCACTTCCCCGTCCGCTCCCCATAACCCCTTATTCCCTTATCGTTTAAGAAACTGTCTATCTCTGTCTTAAATTTATTCAATGTCCCAGCTTCCACAGCTTTCTGAGGCAGTGAATTCCACAGATTTACAATCCTCTGAGAGAAGAAATTTCTCCTCATCTTTGTTTTAAATGGGTGGCCCTTTATTCTAAGATCATGCCCTCTAGTTCTAGTCTCCCCCATCTGTGGAAACATCCTCTCTGCATCCAGATTGTCAAGCCCCCTCATAATCTTATACGTTTTGATAAGATCATCTCTCATTCTTCTGAATTCCAATGAGTAGAGGCCCAACCTACTCAACCTTTCCTCAGGAGTCAACCCCCTCATCTCCAGAATCAACCTAGTGAATCTTCTCCGAACTGCCTGCAAAGCAAGTATAATGACTCAATCTGCAACCCCAACACCCAAGCAGAGCAGCACTACAACGACTGCCATGCTGCCACCTGCAACATAATTGAGCAGACAATAGAGGTGCAGAAGCAGCGTTTCCAATGCTGGAACACTGTGGAGGCAGCCTTCAATACTGCCCCCAACAGGTGTTGCCATTCATTGTGGTGTGCTGCATGCTGCACAACTTGGCCAGAATGAGGGGCCAGGCAGTGCCAGTGGGGATTGCAGCCCCACCTCAGGAGGAGGAGGAAGAGGAACAGGAGCCTGGTGAGGCCCTAAATGGCCAGCCAAATGAGGAGGAGCAGCAACCACGGAGGAGGCACCATGGCAATGCTGCAGGTCCAAGGGCCACACGTCAGCAGCTTATAATGTATTGCTTCTCTTGAATGACGGATCCAGGTGATAGTACCCAGGCTATGTGTTACGATAATGGTAGATCTCGGTGTAATTCCACACAAATACACAAGACGGAATGCAAATGGTCAAATGAATATTTTATTAACTGCATCAAAAGTCTCGCCTCAAACCTCACGCCAATAACCCCTCACCAGTAACTAATAAAAAAATATAACAAATGCCCCTTGAAACAGCATAACACACAACTTCAGCAATATCTGTATAAAAGTCCCTGTCATTTGTAATTCTACACCAGCTTCCATGTGTCACATTAGGCTCAGACCCATACACCAATATCAGGCACCAAACAACAGCAATAAGATATTTGCAATGATATTTACAGAATGAGGACATCTGTCCATGATGGCCAAAGCCTTCATTGAGAATTGCTCAGTTATTTGCCACCCTTTTCCTTAATCCCGCTCCCATGCCTACTGCTCCTCCTTAATGGGGCCACAGTGCCTGCAGCAAGGCTGCTTGAGGGCTGCTGGGCAGACACTACAGATGGCCAAGCAGGATGCCCTGGACCAGCTGTGGGCCTGGAAGGCCCAGTTGCGGACTGCATTATCTCAGCATCAGCGGCAGTAATCTCGGATAACTGGGGTGTAGACCGTGGCAAGTGCAAAGGCAGAATGGCAGTGGGGGGAGCCAGAATGCTGTCATCTTGAGCAAGGACAGCACCTTCCATTTCCACCGCCAATACCCCAGGGTAGAGCCTCAGCATCCGGATCAATATGTGTGAGCACAGATTGCTGGCCTGCTTCAGCACCATCACTTCCTCGCTGAACTGTGGGGTACACAGAGACAATGGCAGCAGTCAGTGTTTGCATGGCATCACACTTCGACTGACTCACAGCACACTGAGTCTGAAATGCAGCAGTCTGAGAGCTGATGCCAGCAAGCCGTGACAGCATTCCATCACGAAGGCTTTCCGTGGCTTCGGCCTGTGATGTGATAGCTGCTGCCACATCAACCATGGCACACGCCATCACCTCTGGGAATCTACTGTCACTCGTTGAGTCCATCTTCCTCTGGAGCTGGTCAAGGATGGGTTCAATGGACTGCTGAGAGGCAAGGGCAATGTTTGAGGCAGCCTCCGCCAACCTCAGAGCAAGTGAATCCATGCTCTGCGGGACCCTTTCCAATGCACCCATAATTTCGTGTTGTATTACCATGGTCTCTCCTGATATAGCCTCCATAGAAACGTAGAAACATAGAAAGTAGGTGCTGGAGTAGGCCATTCGGACCTTCAAGCCTGCACCGCCATTCAATAAGATCATGGCTGATCATTCCCTCAGTAACCCTTTCCTGCTTTCTCTCCATACCCCTTGATCCCCTTAGCCGTAAGGGCCATATCTAACTCCCGCTTGAATATATCCAATGAACTGGCATCAACAACTCTCTGCGGCAGGGAATTCCACAGGTTAACAACTCTCTGAGTGAAGACGTTTCTCCTCATCTCAGCCCTAAATGGCATAGCTCTTATCCTAAGACTATATCCCCTGGTTCTGGACCTCCCCAACATCAGGAACATTCTTCCCGCATCTAACCTGTCCAGTCCCGTCAGAATCTTATACGTTTCTATGAGATCCCCTCTCATTCTTCTAAACTCCAGTGTATAAAGGCCCAGTTGATCCAATCTCTCCTCATATGTCAGTCCAGCCATCCCGGGAATCAGTCTGGTGAACCTTCGCTACACTCCCTCAATAGCAAGAATGTCCTTCCTCAGATTAGGAGACCAAAACTGAACACAATATTCCAGGTGAGGCCTCACTAAGGCCCTGTACAACTGCAGTAAGACCTCCCTGCTCCTATATTCAAATCTCCTAGCTATGAAGGCCAACATACCATTTGCCTTCTTCACCGCCTGCTGTACCTGCATGCCAACTTTCAATGACTGATGAACCATGACACCCAGGTCTCGTTGCACCTCCCCTTTTCCTAATCTGCCGCCAGTCGGATAATATTCTGCCTTCGTGTTTTTGCCCCCCAAAATGGATAACCTCACATTTATCCACATTATACTGCATCTGCCATGCATTTGCCCTCTGACCTAACCTGTCCAAGTCACCCTGACGCCTCTTAGCATCCTCCTCACAGCTCACACTGCCACCCAGTTTAGTGTCACCTGCAAACTTGGAGATATTACACTCAATTCCTTCATCTAAATCGTTAAAATATATTGTAAAGAGCTGGGGTCCCAGCACTGAGCCCTGCGGCACTCCACTAGTCACTGCCTGCCATTCTGAAAAGGACCCGTTTATCCCGACTCTCTGCTTCCTGTCTGCCAACCATTTCTCTATCCATGTCGGTACATTACCCCCAATACCATGCGCTTTGATTTTGCACACCAATCTCTTGTGCGGGACCTTGTCAAAAGCCTTTTGAAAGTCCAAATACACCACATCCACTGGTTCTCCCTTGTCCACTCTACTAGTTACATCCTCAAAAAATTCTAGAAGATTCGTCAAGCATGATTTCCCTTTCATAAATTCATGCTGACTTGGACCGATCCTGTCACTGCTTTCCAAATGCGCTTCAATTTCATTCATAATGATTGATTCCAACATTTTCCCCACTACTGATGTCAGGCTAACCGGTCTATAATTACCCGTTTTCTCTCTCCCTCCTTTTTTAAAAAGTGGTGTTACATTAGCTCCCCTCCAGTCCATAGGAACTGATCCAGAATCGATAAACTGTTGGAAAATGATCACCAATACATCCACTATTTCGAGGGCCACTTCCTTAAGTACTCTGGGATGCAGACTATCAGGCCCCAGGGATTTATCATCTTTCAATCCCATCAATTTCCCTAACACAATTTCCTGTCTAATAAGGATATCCTTCAGGTCCTCCTTCTCACTAGACCACTGTCCCCTTGTACATTCGGAAGGTTATTTGTGTCTTCCTTCGTGAAGACAGAACCAAAGTATTTGTTCAATTGGTCTGCCATTTCTTTGTGCCCCATTATAAATTCACCCGAGTCCGACTGCAAGGGACCTACGTTTGTCTTCACTAATCTTTTTCTCTTCACATATTTATAGAAGCTTTTGCAGTCAGTTTTTATGTTCCCTGCAAGTTTCCTCTCATACTCTATTTCCCCCCTCTTAATTAAACCCTTAGTCCTCCTCTGTTGAATTCTAAATTTCTCCCAGTCCTCAGGTTTGTTGCTTTTTCTAGCCAATTTATATGCCTCTTCCTTGGTTTTAACACTATCCTTAATTTCCCTTGTTAGCCACGGTTGAGCCACCTTCCCTGTTTTATTTTTACTCCAGACAGGGATGTATAATTGCTGAAGTTCATCCATGTGATCTTTAAATGTTTGCCATTACTTATCCAACATCAACCCTTTAAGTATCATTTGCCAGTCTATTCTACCCAATTCACGCCTCATACCGTCGAAGTTACCTTTCCTTAAGTTCAGGACCCTAGTTTCCGAATTAACTGTGTCACTCTCCATCTTAATAAAGAATTCTACCATATTATGGTCACTCTTCCCCAAGGTGCCTCACACAACAAGATTGCTAATTAGTCCCTTCTCATTACACATCACCTAGTCTAGGATGGCCAGCTCTCTAGTTGGTTCCTCGACACATTGGTCTAGAAAACCATCCCTAATACACTCCAGGAAATCCTCCTCCACCGCATTGCTACCAGTTTGGTTAGCCCAATCAATATGTAGATTAAAATCGCCCATGATAACTGCTGTACCTTTATTGCACACATCCCTCGTTTCTTGTTTGATGCTGTCCCCAACCTCACGACTACTATTTGGTGGTCTGTACACAACTCCCACTAACGTTTTCTGCCCTTTGGTATTCCGCAGCTCTACCCATACCGATTCTACATCGTCCTAATCAAACTAATGTCCCTCCTTACTATTGCATTAATTTCCTCTTTAACCAGCAACGCCATCCCACCTCCTTTTCCTCTCTGCCTATCCTTCCTAAATGTTGAATACTTCTGGATGTTGAGTTCCCATTCTTGGTCACCCTGGAGCCATGTCTCCGTGATGTCAATTACGTCATACCCGATAACTGCTAACTGCGCAGTTAATTCATCCACTTTATTCCGAATACTCCTCGCATTGAGGCACAGAGCCTTCAGGCTTGTCTTTTTCGAATTTTGCTGTAATGTGGCCCATTTGTTTTTTGCCTTGGGTTTCTCTGCCCTCCACTTTTACTATTCTCCTTTCTATCTTTTGCTTCTGACTCCATTTTATTTCCCTCTGTCTCCCTGCATAGGTTCCCATCCCCCTGCCATGTTAGTTTAACTCCTCCCCAATAGCACTAGCAAACACTCCCCCTAGGACATTGGTTCCAGTCCTGCCCAGGTGCAGACCGTCCAGTTTGTACCGGTCCCACCTCCCCCAGAACCGATTCCAATGTCCTAGGAATTAGAATCCCTCCCTTTTGCACCACTCCTCAAGCCACGTATTCATCTAAGCTATCCTGCGATTCCTACTCTGACTAGCATGTGGCACTGGTAGCAATCCTGAGATTGCTACTTTTGAGGTCCTACTTTTTAATTTAGCTCCTAGCTCCCTAAATTCGTCTCGTTAGACCTCATCCCTTTTTTTACCTATATCGTTTGTACCTATATGCACCATGACAACTGGCTGTTTACCCTCCCTTTTCAGAATGTCCTGCACCCGCTCCGAGACATCCTTGACCCTTGCACCAGGGAGGCAACATACCATCCTGGAGACTCCGTTGCGGCCGCAGAAACGCCTGTCTATTCCCCTCACAATCGAATCCCCTATCACTCTCGCTCTCCCACTCTTTTTCCTGCCCTCCTGTGCAGCAGAACCACCCATGGTGCCATGAACTTGCTGCTGCTGCTCCCCCCTGATGAGTCATCCCCCTCAACAGTACACAAAGCGGTGTATCTGTTGTGCAGGGAGATGAACGCAGGGGACCCCTGCACTACCTTACTTGCACTGCTCTTCCTGTCGGTCACCCATTTACTATCTGGCTGTGTACCCTTTACCTGCGGTAAGACCAACTCACTTAACGTGCTATTTACGTCATTCTCAGCAGCGTGGATGCTCCAGAGTTCATCCACCCGCAGCTCCAGTACCGCAAATCCAGGTCCACATCTGAGTGTCGGGGAGCTGGACCTTGAGCTTCCCCTTGCGCTGGACGTTTCTGCCGGAAACTGGGGCCAGGAGCCTCAGGCTCTTCAAACCGCAGGACTGTTGGTTCTTCCACCGAGGTGCTGTCCACACTCAGTGCTGCTGATGGAGGATCCCGCTCTGTCGCTCGACTTTGATCCCATTCCTCCTCATCTCCAACGTCGTTCGATGTGGAGGGCTCATGGGTCGGCTGCTGCGCTTCTGGTTCATCACCTGTAAGCACCAAGCAACACAACTGTGGTTAGCAGCAGGAGAGGGGGCAGGAAGGGAAGAAGGAGAGGAGGTGGCATTGTACATTTATATGTAAAGGGAGTACGGCATGTGGTATCAAGGGTAAAGGGTCCCATATAAAACATAAAGGGCATTAACATACCGTTACTGTCCACAGGGGGCTCTGCTTCGCCAACCGCTACCGCTCCAAAAGTGTGCCCAGGAGGACGGACATTCGATCCTCCACCTCCGTGAGGTCCTGGATGTCAGGCTCCCATCCTCCAGTGCACTTCTGCCTGTGTCTGTTGTGTGCCAGTTTCGACTGCACTAACAAACACAAGAAGGTGTGAGTGAGTGTGCAGCTCACCGTGTGCCACATGTGCCTTCCATAGTTGAATAGCTGCTACTTTATGGAAGTGTGCAGATCTCCATTTCAATCTGCGCGGCTGCGCAGCGTGGCTGTGTTAACGGTGGGATTCGGTGACAAACACCTAAGATGAAGGATGCGGCTGAAGTGTTGCGAGCGCTTCAGCCTGACCCCTCCACGATCGTGCAAGGAGGGGTCAGGCTGAGGAGGGAACAAGAAGGTCAGAACCACTTGAATGGCCAGGGCATGCCTGCTGAACTGCACCTGAACTTTTATGGTGGCTTAACCAATGAAGACCATGGCCTGGTACACATGGTGAAGGAGCAGGTACTGCAAAAACTTTACATTGTGTGAGACAGTGAGGTTTGCATTATGGCATTGCAACATTAATAGAAAGTTTACTCACCCCCACGACACTACTAAGGTCATTGAACTTCTTGCCACATTGTGTCACAGTTCTGGCCACTGTGTTCCTGGCAGAGACGTACTGGGCCACTTTCCTCCATTGCCTCCTGAAGATTGTAGGAGCGGGCTTCCTTCCAGTGGAAAGTTGGAGTATATTCCAGCGCCTCTCCACTGCCTCCACCAATGCCTCGAAGGCCGTGGCCGAGAAGCGGTGTGCACGATGGCAACCTCCTTCCTCCTTTTTCCTGCTCTGTGCAAACTGAGAAGTTGGAACTGCACATGCACATACTTATCTTACCACAGCTTGAAGAATCGGCTGTCCACGGGATGTATAACGGCCTTCGCAGTGTGCATTGTGTGGAAATTTACCGTTGAGATTTTCGTTTCCACCGCCCTTAGAGAATTGTGCAACAACTGACTTCGAGCTCCCTTTCCCTCTTGGGCCGCAGAAACCTAACTTCGCAGTAGATGGCGCAAACTTCCAGGGGACGCTATTGTTGCCGCCCCGACAGGATTAACACCTCAAAATGGGTGGCACTGAATTTCTCGCCCATATGTTTTGAAACTAGTGAAGGAAAGTAAACAGTGGGAATATAAACTAATTGGCTCTAGGCTACAGGACAAAACACCGGAGAGAGATTGGGCACATTGACAGAGAGCTGACTGAAAGTTGGTTAAACCAGAGAAAGCAGGTGGTTGTGAGTACAACTGCATCAGCAGGGCAAGGAGTCACTCGTGAGCTGCCAAAGGGATCTCCTTGCTAGGCCTTTGCTATTTACAATGTATATCAAGGATTTGAAGCTAGGAATGAAAATACAGTTGTCTATGTTTACAAGTGGCATCAGATTTGGGAGGGGGTTCAAACCATAGACAAGATACAAACCAAGTACAAGAGTTTGGGAAAACGACCTGATGTGAGGCAAATGGCATTTAACATAAACAAATATAATGTTTTGAGGCTAGTGAAGGAAAGTAAACAGTAGGAATATAAACTAAATGGCTTTAGGCTACAGGACAAAACACGGGAGCGAGATTTGGGCATATTGACAGAGAGCTGACTGAAACCAACAGTACAGTGTGCAGCAACAATAAGGAAAGCTAACTGGATCCTGGGATGTATAGTCATGGATAGGGCACAAATCCCAGGAGGTGATAATGACTGATGCAAGCACTTGGTGTGGTCATACCTGGAGTACTGTGTACAATTCCAGTCACTACTGCAACAAGGGTATCCAAGCTTTGGAGGCAACACAGCTAAGGACAATCAAACTGAAGCCTGGTTCAAGGCATATGAGCTGTGAGAAGCAGTTGAAGAGTCTGGGATTGTTTTTTCTAGAGAAGCCTCAGGATTCTTAAGGACATGGATAAATTGAACTCCAGTAACATGTTTGAGGTTTCTGTAGAACCTGGACCAGTGAGCGTGGGCTCAAACCGAAAAGAGGGAAGGTGCATGGAGAGTTTAGATTTAACTACTTTATGTAGAGGGCAAATTAAAGTTTAAGTGTGGTTTGATTGTATTTATTGTGCTGATCATTACAAATAGATGGTGCATTTTATGATTGGGTCAATATTTAGGGGTCGTAATTCGGTACCGCCATTTTTGAGACGGCGTAACCGGCTGAGAGAAATCTTTAACGGCAGGCATTAGGCGTGGACCCCAAACACGAAATTAAGTTTTGTCACCTAAAGAGTGGATAGCAGTGTTAAATCATGGTGTTGCACATTTACCTGGAGGCGCTAAGCAGCGCTAATTGGGCCGTTAAGCGTGGGCTCAACATCCGGGCATTGGGCATTATTTGGAGCTGTGCCACAGACATAGTGGCACCACCTGGATTCCATTGATTGGGTGCCTCAATGCCTTGTGGGTATATTCGCTTCCTACACACTCACTCAGGGCGTGAGCATGGCAGACCCAGCAGCAGCAGCTCGTCAGCGTGCCCATCGGTTCACGGAGCCGCCCTGGATGCACACCTTGATGCCCTGGAAAAGCGGCGGGTACCGACGACACGGTGGCCAGGACAGCCACTGAAAGCCTACAAAAGTGGAATAAGTTGATGTGGCTGGTGAGGGTGAGTATTTTAAATTTGAAGCATCACCCATGCTAAGCTCCTGCCGCTCTCTGGAACCTATTCACCACAGAATGCTGCTGCCCATGCTGAGGGGATGCAGTCTGCAGCTGGCCCTTCCAGGGCCTGAGGTGGGGCGTAAAGTCCTGCTAGGCCATCAGCTGTGGCAGTGGCGCCAACACAGCAATCTTCTACCAGCCTTGCTGCAGACACTAGGATCCCATTGAGGAGGAGCAGTAGGCCTGGGAGGGGGGAGAAGGGAAGGAGTGGGAAAGCACTGACAAACATGTGTGTGCTAGTGACCAGAATGGTGACCTTGATCATATTACTGGAGTTCAATGGAAATAGTTACAGTTGAATAAGCCAATAAAGAATTGTGTGATGCTGGCCAGAGATGCTGTCCGTGTTCCATGATGAAGTAATGTGAATAGTTGCACGTGCATGTGGGTGATAATGTTTCAAGGAGACTGGTTTCAATTATTGTTCGCTGTGGCTGGTGGCGTCCATTAGTGCTCCTTTACAGCACACTATGGTGTTTCCTGTAAATAAAAATTTGTTTCATTTGTCACAATCTTGTGTTGCCATTTGTATGCACAGAGGCTTAGAGGGTGGGGCGCAATGTCTTCAGCAGATGGCCAGGTGAAGAGGCTGGCCACGTGAGGTGGTGCCTGTAATGTCACATATGTACAATCGAGGGCTCCCTGAACCCTGGGGAAGCCCACTATCATGGCAAAGCCACGGGTGCACTCATCCTGGTCTTCCCTGCACATGCTGAACTTGATGTAATCCATTTGTTTGCTGTCGAGAGCATCGGTAACCTGGCGAATGCAGCAATGTGCAAACTGTAAGATGTTGCATATATCACCTACAGGAGACTGGAAGGAGCCGGTATCATAGAAGTTCAGTGCTACTGTCACTTTCACTGCCACTGACAGCGAGATCCTGGTGCTGATATCAGCTGCCAGGTATGTCTGCAAAGCTTCGTGTGGAAGCTCAGCCTTCTTAAGCAGTGCTCCTCGGACATCTCAAGATAAGAGTAATGCGCACAGTAAACCCTGCATCTGTATGGTCTCCTGCCCCACCGTCTGGGGTGTTTCCTTTGGGGAGGATCCATATTTGTCCTCAGCTGTCTCTGCAGCCGGCACCTTTCAAGTCGTCGATGTGGTGTGCGATCACTGCCCCCATCACTTGGCACGGGTCGCAGTGAAATGCAACTTTCAAAATTTACAATATGGAACCCAACAATGTCTCCGAGATACCTGTACTTAATCTGACGAGTCCACAGCAGTACGATGCCAACACCCTACTCTCTGTGTGAGCACCAAACGCAGCACTGACCGAGACCTCTGAGCTCCGGCTGCAATTCGCTTTAAATAACACCCCCGATTTGTTCTCCGCCCTGTGCAGTCCAACTTTTTCAGGTGTCATCAACTCCAGCCGTTAAGTGAGGCGACAAAAGTGAATGTGGTGAGAAGGGCGCCAAGGAGACGTACCTGAGCCCATGATCAAACCAGCCATAATTGTATTAAATAGCGGAGCAGGCTCGAGGGGCCGTATGGCCTACTCCTGCTCCTATTTCTTATGTTCTTATGTATGCATACTGATGTCATGATTTCCATGGTGTTAGCCGGTGGTAGGTTACGTTTAAACGCCCTTAAAAAATGACCACTGAATTTTGCGGCAGGCGACAACAGAATAAATGGGAAATGGTTTGATGTGTTGGAATTGTCTACTTGGATGAGATAGATATTAACTTGGTGTGTTCTTAAAATAAAGTGTCAACGTTACACATAGTGTAATCTATTATGTATATTAATGTCAAAGCTCATGCACTTCATCTAAAATTGGAGTAGTTCATTTTATGGCATTACTTCAAACATCACTTGTAGCCACACAAGTGCATCTTTGTCACAGTTTGCAATGTAATCTTACACAAAGTCTGTGGGCCAGAAATTGCCCCTCTCCTTAAGGCCTGTTACCATCGCAAATCGGCGGCAGAGTGGAGTGGCCACCGACTTTTTGTGGAATGGCTGCTGATAGCGCCCAATTGCTCTTCCGAGTTTTCCCGGCGGTGTCCCGATACCCCCCCACCACTCCGCTGCTGCTGATGCATCTTAAATGCATTATCACCATGCGCACCACCATCTACCCCCGCCGACAGCAACATTCCCCTCTGAATATCTTCGGCCCACCCGGCTGTGCCAAAATCAGTTTTTTCCCGGTGGTCCAGTGAGGCTGCAGTCTTCTGCAATGGCGGTGCGGCTTCCCTTAAAGGGGAGGTGGCACTGCCGCTGCCGTCATGTTTTTTTATGTCGGCCAACTGCCATGTCGGCCCAACAATTATGACCCGGGTTTGGCCAGGCTGCCAACAGGTAGCCTGGCACACCCTCTTGTGTGCCAAGCCGCTGGCCCAGCCGAAACCCTCCCTGGTGGCCCAGTGGACCAAAGTTTTCAAATCCCGAAGGCTCTCCCTTCGCAAGAGAGCCGTGGTGACGTCATCGTGGCGGTCACTCCGCATCGCCCCCAACTTTCGCTCCTCAGGCGTTGCCACTGCCGCATATCCGCCCCTCTCTTGTAGTCCCCACCACCATTAAGATCAATTTCTGGATCCAAGTTAAAAAAAACAACAAAGAACGGAATTTCACTCAAGTGGCGACCTCAACCACAGATGCGGTAAAAACCATTGAAACGGGGTGCGTGTGCTTCGTTTGGGCAGGGGGCAATTTCTACCCCTGTGAATCTGCACCTTTAATGCACAATTCTTCCATGCTGTAACATGATGTAAGGGTGCAACATTTAAGTGCTTTTAGAGGTATACTTTGAAAAGTGTCTGTTGTAACTTCTACACTGTGTCGTGTTTGACCGATGAGTGAGTACTCGTGTTTATCGGTAAAATCAAGGGCTCAATTTTCCCCAGTGATTTGCGCCGCTTTTTTGTCGCGATCCGCTTTTTTTGGCTTAAGTTCAAAAATGTAAGTTTCCCCAATGAATGTGTGCCAGTGTAACTCAGCTAGTTACGATTTTTTTTAGGTTCGTGTTTTTGGGGGGTAATCTGGTGTCTGCGCCAATTTTTCTCAATTATGTAAGTTCGCCCAAAAAAAATTTCTCCTAGGTCGGCGTATGTGACCACTCCTGAGAAACCTTCTGGTGAGTTAAGATAAACCAGCAGGCATTGAAAAATCAGCGCAGAAAGATACCATTGATTTTCAGCAAAGTTTTGGAAGGGGCGAAGAACACTTAAATATGCATAATAAAGATTATATTTATTTTACCTTAAAACGCAGTAAATGGAAGTTTGATGGAATTCTGTAAGTTTTAATTTTTTTTTAAGCTGACACGCCACCACCCAATGTCTGCAAACAGGGCTCGAGGGTCGGAGCGTCGGCCGGCAGAACCTGATACTCGCCCGGACACAGCGGCTCGGGACACAGCGGCTCGGGGCTCAGCGGCTCGGGGCTCAGCTTCAAAAGAAGCCCGAGGGAGGGTGGGGGGGCTACAGAAGGCATACCGAAGGCATCAGAAGCCTGCACTACCCATCAAATCAAGCCCGGGTGGGTGGGGGGCTGTGGAAAGCATACAGAAGGCATCAAAAGCCGCACTATGTTAGTGAGTCGGCGAGAGGCAGCGTGGGGACACCTATAAAAAGGCCCAGTGTTGGTGAGTTGGCGAGAGGCAGCGTGGGGACACCTATAAAACGGCCCAGCGTTGGTGATTCAGCGAGAGGCAGCGGGAGTGTGTGAGTTGGTGAGAGGCAGCGTGGGGACACCTATAAAACGGCCCAGCGTTGGTGATTCAGCGAGAGGCAGCGGGAGTGTGTGAGTCGGCGAGAGGCAGCGTGGGGACACCTATAAAACGGCCCAGCGTTGGTGAGTCAGCGAGAGGCAGCGGGAGCTCGTCAGTCAGTGAGAGACAAGACGGTGCAGCTGCAGCAGGGAGAGAAGTCAAAAAATAAGTAGAAAGAAATCGAAAGGTGACGTCACAGCCAAGGGGGTAAGTGATTGGCTGGTGATTGGTAAGTAGCTTTCCTTTTTGCTTTTCTTTATCAGTAAGTAACCTTTAGCATTGTTGCCAATTTAAGTTTGTGTAAGGGTTAACTCATGGCAGGACAGCTCGGACACATGTCCTGCTCCTCCTGTACCATGTGGGAAGTCAGGGATGCTTCCGGTGTCCCTGACGACTACGTGTGCGGGAAGTGCATCCACCTCCAACTCCTGACGGACCGCATTGTGGAACTGGAGCTGCGGGTGGATTTACTCTGGAGCATGTACGATGCTGAGAATCATGTGAATAGCACATTTAGTCAGTTAGTCTTAATGCAAGTAAAGGGTCCACAGCCAGATAGGGAATGGAAGACCAGCAGGAAGAGCAGTGTAAGGAAGGTAGTGCAGGGGTCCCCTGCGGTCATCACCCTACAAAACAGATACACCGCTTTGAGTACTGTTGAGGGGATGACTCATCAGGGGAGGGCAGCAGCAGCCAAGTTCATGGCACCATGGCTGGCTCTGCTGCACAGGAGGGCAGGAAAAAGAGTGGGAGAGCGATAGTGATAGTGGATGCAATTGTAAGGGGAAGAGATAGGCGTTTCTGCGGCCGCAACCGAGACTCCAGGATGGTATGTTACCTCCCTTGTGCAAGGGTCAAGGATGTCTCGGAGCGGGTGCAGGACATTCTGAAAAGGGAGGGTGAACAGCCAGTTGTCGTGGTGCATATAGGTACCAACGATATAGGTAGAAAATGGGATGAGGGGCTACGAGTCGAATTTAGGGAGCTAGGAGTTAAATTAAAAAGTAGGACCTCAAAAGTAGTAATCTCAGGATTGCTACCAATGCCATGTGCTAGTCAGAGTAGGAATCGCAGGATAGCTCAGATGAATACGTGGCTTGAGCAGTGGTGCAGAAGGGAGGGATTCAAATTCCTGAGGCATTGGAATCGGTTCTGGGGGAGGTGGGACCAGTACAAACCAGATGGTCTGCACCTGGGCAAGACCGGAACCAATGTCCTAGGGGGAGTGTTTGCTAGTGCTGTTGGGGAGGAGTTAAATTAATATGGCAGGGGGATGGGAACCTAGGCAGGGAGACAGAGGGAAATAAAATGGAGTCAGAAGCAAAAGATAGAAAGGAGAATAGTAAAAGTGGAGGGCAGAGAAACCCAAGGCAAAAAACAAAAAGGGTCACATTACAGCAAAATTCTAAAGGGGCAAAGTGTGTTAAAAAGACACGCCTGAAGGCTCTGTGCCTCAATGCGAGGAGTATTCGGAATAAGGTGGACGAATTAACTGCGCAGTTAGCAGTTATCGGGTATGATGTAATTGGCATCACGGAGACATGGCTCCAGGGTGACCAAGGCTGGGAATTCAACATCAAAGGGTTGATGAAGGATTGAAGAAGGATAGACAGAAAGGAAAAGGAGGTGGGGTGGCATTGCTGGTTAAAGAGGAAATTAATGCAATAGTAAGGAGGGACATTAGCCTGGGTGATGTGGAATCGGTATGGGTGGAGTTGCGGAATTCCAAAGGGCAGAAAACGCTAGTGGGGGTTGTGTACAGACCACCAAACAGTAGTAGTGAGGTTGGGGACAGCATTAAACAAGAAATAAGGGATGTGTGCAATAAAGGTACAGCAGTTATCATGGGTGACTTTAATCTACATATTGATTGGGCTAACCAAATTGGTAGCAATGCGGTGGAGGAGGATTTCCTGGAGTGTATTAGGGATGGTTTTCTCGACCAATATGTTGAGGAACCAACTAGAGAGCTGGTTATCCTAGACTGGGTGATGTGTAATGAGAAGGGACTAATTAGCAATCTTGTTGTGCGAGGCCCCTTGGGGAAGAGTGACCATAATATGGTAGCATTCTTTATTAAGATGGAGAGTGACACAGTTAATTCGGAAACGAAGGTCCTGAACTTAAGGAAAGGTAACTTCAACGGTATGAGGCGTGAATTGGCTAGAATAGACTGGCAAAGGATACTTAAAGGGTTGACGTTGGATAAGCAATGGCAAACATTTAAAGATCACATGGATGAACTTCAGCAATTGTACATCCCTGTCTGGAGTAAAAATAAAACGGGGAAGGTGGCTCAACCATGGCTAACAAAGGAAATTAAGGATAGTGTTAAAGCCAAGGAAGAGGCATATAATTTGGCTATAAAAAGCAACAAACCTGAGGACTGGGAGAAATTTAGAATTCAACAGAAGAAGACTAAGGGTTTAATTAAGAGGGGGAAAATAGAGTACGAGAGGAAGCTTGCAGGGAACATAAAAACTGACTGCAAAATCATCTATAAATATGTGAAGAGAAAAAGATTAGTGAAGACAAATGTAAGTCCCTTGCAGTTGAATTCAGGTGAATTTATAATGGGGAACAAAGAAATGGCAGACCAATTGAACAAATACTTTGGTTCTGTCTTCATGAAGGAAGACACAAATAACCTTACGGTTGTACTAAGGTACAGTACGTCTAGTGAGAAGGAGGAACTGAAGGATATCCTTATTAGGCAGGAAATTGTGTTAGGGAAATTGATGGGATTGGAGGACGATAAATCCTTGGGGCCTGATAGTCTGCATCCTAGAGTACATAAGGAAGTGGCCCTAGAAATAATGGATGCATTGGTGATCATTTTCCAACAGTCTATCGACTCTGGATCAGTTCCTATGGACTGGAGGGTAGCTAATGTAACACCACTTTTTAAAAAAGGAGGGAGAGAGAAAACGGGTAATTATAGACCGGTTAGCCTGACATCAGTAGTGGGGAAAATGTTGGAATCAATCAATAAGGATGAAATAGCAGCGCATTTGGAAAGCAATGACAGGATCGGACCAAGTCAGCATGGATTTATGAAAGGGAAATCATGCTTGACAAATCTTCTGGAATTTTTTGAGGATGTAACTAGCAGAGTGGACAAGGGAGAACCAGTGGATGTGGTGTATTTGGACTTTCAAAAGGCTTTTGACAAGGTCCCACACAAGAGATTGGTGTGCAAAATCAAAGCACATTCTATTGGGGATAATGTACTGACGTGGATAGAGAACTGGTTGGCAGACAGGAAGCAGAGAGTTGGGATAAACGGGTCCTTTTCAGAATGGCAGGCAGTGACTAGTGGAGTGCCGCAGGGCTCAGTGCTGGGACCCCAGCTCTTTACAATATACATTAACGATTTAGATGAAGGAATTGAGTGTAATATCTCAAAGTTTGCGGGTGACACTAAACTGGGTGGCAGTGTGAGCTGTGAGGAGGACGCTAAGAGGCTGCAGGGTGACTTGGACAGGTTAGGTGAGTGAGCAAATGCATGGCAGATGCAGTATAATGTGGATAATTTGGGGGGCAAAAACACAAAGGCAGAATATGATCTGGATGGCGGCAGATTCGGAAAATGGGAGGTGCAACGAGACCTGGGTGTCATGGTTCATCAGTCACTGAAAGTGGGCATGCAGGTACAGCAGGCAGTGAAGAAGGCTAATGGCATGTTGGCCTTCATAGCTGGGGAATTTGAGTATAGGAGCAAGGGGGTCTTACTGCAGTTGTACAGGGCCTCAGTTAGGCCTCCCCTGGAATATTGTGTTCAGTTTTGGTCTCCTAATTTGAGGAAGGACGCTTTTGCTATTGAGGGAATGCAGCGAAGGTTCACCAGACTGATTCCTGGGATGGCTGGACTGACATATGAGGAGAGACTGGATCAACTGGGCCTTTATTCACTGGAGTTTAGAAGGATGAGAGGAGATCTCATAGAAATATATAAGATTCTGACGGGACTGGACAGGTTAGATGCGGGAAGAATGTTCCCGATGTTGGGGAAGTCCAGAACCAGGGGACACAGTCTAAGGAGAAGGGGTAGGCCATTTAGGACTGAGATGAGGAGGAACTTCTTCACTCAGAGAGATGTTAACCTATGGAATTCCCTGCCGCAGAGAGTCGCTGATGCCAGTTCATTGGATATATTCAAGAGGAAGTTAGATATGGCAACTTACGGCTTAGGGGATCAAGGGGTATGGAGAGAAAGCAGGAAAGGTGTACTGAGGGAACGATCAGCCATGATCTTATTGAATGGTGGTGCAGACTCGAAGGGCCAAATGGCCTACTCCTGCACCTATTTTCTATGTTTCTATGTTTCGAAATGTAGCCCGGGGATTGGGGGGGTTCCCGCTCACTGCGCCTGCTCAAACCGGGGTGTGGTCCATACAGACCTTGTGGGAAGAGAGAACAAGGAACCTTGTCCTGCCTGCCTGCCATTTTGAGCTTCTTGCAAAGCTAAAATTTAATCATGGGGGCAACACTGACAATGCCATACCTTGTGCAAGCTTTCTGCACGATGGTGCTGCAGAGGAGACAATTGATTCAATGTCATCGCATGAGGAACCCAGAGCACATAGGATGATGAGCAGGATGCCTTACCCATGTCAGGAATATCGAGACAGGCATTCGTACCTGTCATGTATGTAACCTTCATGTAACTGTAACCTTCATGACAACACTACATACTGTATACACCTAAGAAATGCACACCTTGACCACAGGGGGTGAACTTGTGGGAGACACTCCTCACCTGGTCATCCAGGTATATAAAGGGAGGTCCCACGCAGGGTCATCACTTCTTGGTCCTGTGAATAAAGTTTCAGGTCACAGAGTGACCTTGTCTGCAGAATGTGCCTCAGATGAATTTATAGTCGTGTGTAAAGACATTACATTTGGCGACGAGAAACGGGAATCAACGACTCACAAGAATGGCCACCGGTAGCACAGAGGAATGGTACTGTGTTGGTGAGGAGTGGGACAATTTCATTGAGAGGCCAGCAGAGCTTTGTCACGAAGGACTGGCTGGGAGATGCAGCGGCTGACCAGCTGTGGACCTAAGACGTACGCGCTGATGAAAGACCTGCTCGCACCCGAGAAGCCGGCGGACAAAACTTTTGAAGAGCTCAGCAAACTGATTGGTGAGCACTTCAAACCAGCGAGCAGTATACACATGGTCCGACACAGATTCTTTCCACACCGACGTCGGGAAGGACAGAACATACCGGACTTCGTTGCGGACCTTCGGCGCTTGGCCAGCCTCTGTAAGTTCACAAACGCCTGCAGGGGGGAGATGTTAAGCAATTTCTTTATTGAGGGCATTGGTCATGCCGGGATTTTCAGAAAGCTAATTGAGACCAATGGCTTGACCTTGGAAGCGGCGGCGTTGATGGCTCAGACCTTCGTGGTGGGGGAGGAGGAAACCAGGATAATATACGCACGCAACTCTGCTTCCAACAGGGAGTTAACATTGTAAACGCGACTCAGAACCCCACAGGCAGGCAAGGGCAATTCAACACCAACCAGGCAGCAACAGGCTCTAGAGTGGGTCCTCAACAGAGACAATGGCAGGTTGAACGGACATTTACGCCATCACGGTGGACAATGCCCCCCCCGGATGGGGACATTGACACCCATTAACAGAATGCTCAAGAGTAATCAAAGATACAATCAGAGAGGAATGCCTGGTAACAGCCCTTTTGTTCACAATAATCTCAGCTCATGCTGGAGGTGCGGGGGCAGACATGCTGCAAAAACCTGTAGGTTTCAGCAATTTATCTGTAGAAATTGTAACTTCAGCGGACATTTAGCCAGAATGTGCAGGAAGCCCGCAGCGAGGCTAATTTACGAGGCAGATGAACCAGAAGAGGGGTCTGCAAGGCAGGTTGATGCTTGGGACAAAGCAATGGACGCTGAAGTTCAGCGGGTTCATGTGGCAAATATCCACAGCTCATATACCAAAACGCCACCTATGATGATGAAAGTCCTATTAAACGGCATCCCGGTACACATGGAGCTGGACACAGGGGCCAGCCAGTCACTTACGAGTGTCCAACAATTCGAGAAACTATGGCCACTCAGAGCTAGCAGACCCAGACTAGAATGCATTGACACACAATTACGGACGTACGCCAAAGAGATCATCCCAGTGCTAGGCAGTGCAAGGTTAGTGGTCACACATAATGGATCAGAGAACCGGCTGCCATTCTGGATTGTCCCGGGAAATGGTCCCGCGCTTTTGGGGAGGAGCTGGCTAGCCGAGATGAACTGGAAATAGGGGGATGTGCACCATTTCATCTGTGGAGCGAAGTTCATGCTCACAGGTCCTACAGAAATTTGAGTCACTATTTCAAGCTGGTGTCGGGACTTTCAAAGGTACCAAAGTAGTGATACGCATCACCCCGGACGCCAGACCAGTGCACAACAAAGCCAGAGCTGTGCCATATGTGATGCGGGAGAAAATTGAGAGTGAGTTGGACAGGTTGCTAAGAGAGGGCATAATTTCGCCCGTTGAATTCAGCGACTGGGCAAGACCCATCATCCCTGTCCTAAAGACAGATGGCTCGGTCAGGATCTGTGGCGACTACAAGACCACGATCAACCGACTGTCACTACAAGACCAATACCCGCTTCCGAGAGTGGAGGATCTTTTTGCCACGCTGGCAGATGGCAAGCTGTTCACCAAGTTAACCCTCAGTCCAGCCTACATGACCCAGGAACTGGCCGAAGAATCCAAGCTACTGACCACCATCACCACGCACAAGGGGCTGTTTGTCTCCAACAGGTGTCCTTTTGGCATTCGATCAGCGGCCGCTATCTTTCAAAGGAACATGGAAAGCCTGCTCAAATCCATCCCTGGAACAATCGTATTTCAGGACGACATCCTTATCATGGGTCGAGACACCAAGGAACACCTCCACAACCTGGAGGAGATGCTACGCCGACTGGACCGGGTAGGCCTGCGACTAAAGAAGTCCAAATGTGTGTCTTTGGCCCCAGTTTTTAGGCAGGAGGGTTGCCGCAGACGGGATCCGGCCTACCGAATCCAAAACAGAGGCGCCCAGGCCCGGCAACACATCGGAATTGCATTCATTTCTGGGACTCTTGAAATATTTCGGGAACTTTCTGCCGAACTTAAGCACATTGTTGGAGCAGCTGCACGTGCTCCTGCGTAAGGGTTGCAATTGGTTTTGGGGGGATTGTCAGGAACGGGCTTTCAAACGGGCGCGGAACCTGCTTTGTTCTAATAAGCTGTTGACTCTGTACAATCCCTGTAAGAAATTGGTTTTGACATGTAATGCATCATCCAATGGGGTTGGGTGCATGTTGCAGCAGAGTAATGATGAGGGCCAACTCCAACCTGTGGCTTAAGCCTCCAGGTCGCTCTCCCAAGCAGAACGGGAATATGGGATGGTTGAAAAGGAAGCACTCACATGTGTCTACGGGGTGAAAAAGATGCACCAGTATCTTTTTGGCAGAAGGTTTGAATTAGAAACGGACCACAAGCCGTTAACATCCCTGTTGTCAGTTTGCAAAGCTGTCAATGCCAATGCGTCAGCTCGCATACAGCGATGGGCTCTCACGCTGACTGCGTATGACTACACCATACGGCACCGGCCAGGCACTGAAAATTGCACTGACGCGCTCAGCAGGCTTCCACTGGCCATCACTGAGGGGGCAGCGGAGCAAAGCACTGAGATGGTCATGGCCGTTGAAGCCTTTGACAGCGCAGGCTCCCCCATCACAGCCCGCCAGATCAAAATCTGGACCAACAGAGATCCCCTCCTATCCTTGATTAAGAAATGTGTCCTGACTGGGGATTGGGCGTCCGCACACGGAGCATGCCCCGAGGAGGTCAGACCGCTTCACAGACGGATGGATGAGCTCTCCATCCAAGCTGACTGCCTACTATGGGGCAGCCGGGTAGTTATGCCCCAGAAGGGAACAGAAGCCTTCATCAGGGAACTCCACAGCGAGCACCCAGGCATCGTGTTAATGAAGGCCATTGCCCGGTCACATGTATGGTGGCCGGGGATTGACTCAGACCTGGAACACTGTGTTCGCAGGTGCACGACGTGTGCCCAGCTGGGCAATGCCCCCAGGGAGGCCCCACTCAGCCCGTGGCCCTGGCCCACCAGGCCATGGTCATGTATTCACATAGACTACGCAGGCCCGTTCATGGGGAAAATGTTCCTCGCTGTTGTTGATGCGTACTCAAAATGGATCGAGTGCATCATATTGAATTCGTGCACGACATCCACCATTGTGGAGAGTCTGCATGCAGTCTTTGCAACCCACAGCTTGCCGGACATCCTGGTTAGTGACAACGGCCCGTATTTCACTAGCTATGAATTCCGGGAGTTCATGTCGGGTAATGGCATCAAACATGTCAGGACGGCACCGTTCAAGCCGGCTCCCAATGGCCAGGCGGAACGTGCGGTCCAAATCATAAAGCAGGGCATGCTCTGGATTCAAGGACCCTCCCTTCAGTGCCGCCTATCGCGCCTCCTGCTGGCCTAAATGTCCTGACCGCATTCGCTCATGGGAGTCCCGCCCGCGGAACTACTCATGAAACGTACACTTAAAACTCGGCTGTTCCTCATTCATCCTGTCCTGTCAGACATTGTTGAGGGCAAGCGCCAGTCCCAAAATAAGTGCCATGACTGTAACTCAAAGGAGAGATGTATAGAAATCGATGACCCTGTATTTGTTCTTAATCACGCTTTGGGGCCCAAGTGGCTTGAGGGTACTGTATTTTGCAAAGAGGGGAATAGGGTCATAGTGATCAGACTTAACAATGGACAGATATGCCGCAAGCATCTGGACCAAGTTAAAAAAAGGTTCAGCATGGACACTGAGGAACCTGAGAAAGATCATGAGATGTTGCCCATAGCACCGCCAGTGAACGAGCAACAAGAACATTCAGCAGCATGCACAGTCCCTGTGGCCAGCCCGGACAAGCCGGAATCAGCACAGGTGACAGAGACGCATGCCAAGGCTCAACAACCAGAGCCCCAACTGCGGCGCTCCACAAGAGAGCGTCGACCACCTGAAAGACTTAATCTTTGACCCCGTAAGACGTTGCGGGGGGAGGTGATGTCATGTATGTAACCTTCATGTAACTGTAACCTTCATAACAATACTGCATACTGTATACACCTAAGAAATGCACACCTTGACCACAGGTGGTGAACTTGTGGGAGACACTCCTCACCTAGTCATCCAGGTATATAAAGGGAGGTCCCACGCAGGGTCATCATTTCTTGGTCCTGTGAATAAAGGTTCGGGTCACAGAGTGACCTTGTCTGCAGAATGTGCCTCGTGTGAATTTATAGTAGTGTGTAAGGACATTACAGTACTTGCATGATGCAGACTGTCAGAAGGCTGCGTTTCCACAAAGAAGTTGTAACTGAGATCTGTGAGTTAGTAAAAGCAGAACTGCAACCTAGAAGTGTCAGGAGGACTGCTTTGTCAGTTGCAGTGAAGGTTACAGCTGCACTTTCATTCTATGCTTCTGGATCATTCTAAGCTATGCTATTTCTCAATATGCATCACATATCTGCATTTGGCAGGTGACTGTTGCACTATATGCCCGGAGGAATGACTACATAAAGTTCCCCATGACCACCCAGGCAATGCATGACAGGGCTGTGGGTTTTTCCAAGAATGCTGGCTTACCAAAGGCATTGATTGTACCCACATCACCTTGAGAGTACCTTTGGAGGATTCCGAGATGTACAAGAATAGAAAAGGCTTCCACTCTGTGACTGTGCAGCTCATCTGTTACGACATGCATCGCATCATTTCAGTCAATGCAAGATACCCCGGGAGCACCCATGATGCGTTCATCCTATGCGAGAGTGTGATATCTGCCATGTTTCAGCAGTAGCCAGAAGGACAGAGCTGGCTATTGGGAGACAAAGGGTATGGCCTTGCCACCTGGCTCATGATGCCCCGATGCGTAACCCGGACGGAAGCTGACCAGGAATACAACATGTCGCACACTGCGATGCACAGCATAATAGAGAGCACCATTGACATCCTGAAGCAGCGTTTACGATGCCTGGACCTTTCCGGAAGCTACTTGCTATACTCCCCTGAGATTGTCAGTCAGTTCACTGTTGTGTGTTGCATGCTGCATAGCTTTGCCATCATGAGGTAGAAGCAGAAGACACACCAGAGGTGAGAGCGGCTAAAGATAATGATGAGGAAGATGCAGTTGACGAGGAGGAGGAGGAGAATGAGGACGAGGAAGCTATGCAACTACCTGAACCCGAAGCACGACAACGGAGGAGGGCGGGCAGTCGTGCCCCTTTAGTGATTGCTCGAACCTTGTGCCAGTAGCTCATCCATGAACGCTTTGCTGCCTGAAGGCTCAGCGACAACTATTCCACATGGACCATGTTTACTGTTTGGACCTGTTCTGTAATTTTGTGTTGTGTTAATGGAATAAATGATGTAAATGGTTCTTCTTTACTTCAAAAAGTTGTGTTAATAATCAAACAAATAATGGAAATGATTCTTCTTGAGTTCCAAAAGTTGTGTTAATTACGGAACAAATAATGTAAATGATTCAGTTATAATTTAAAATATATTTTATTCAAAAGTTTAACAAACATTTGTTTGTACTTAACTTAACTTTAATAAAAATAAAAATAAAACTTTAAAGTTTTCACTAAAGATCACTTAAAAACTTTAAGATCACTTACAAACTCTAAGATCACTTAAAGACCTTAAGATCATTTACTAACTTTTAAACTTGTATATTTACATAACTTACAAAAAACTTTTAATTTGAGAATAGTTACAACAGTAACAACAATAATAATAATAACAACAGTAGCAAAGAAAGGCTGCACCCATCTCTCCTCCACCTTATTCTCAAAACGCCAGCTGCGCTTGGTCTTGGTGACTCCACTACCCCTGCCCGCAGGCGGTGGCGCAGTGTTTCTCAGGTTGGTACCAAGCTTATTCTTTCGAACATCTCGGGTAATGCGCACTTCTTGATGGGGTGGGGCAGCCGGTAATGTGGAAAGCCCGGCTTGGGCCTCTTCAGAGGCTGCTCTAGGGATTGGAGTGGGAGTGGCAGTTGATTCTGTCAATGGCCATGGGGTCTGGATGTGTTCCCTTATTGCAGCAGCTAACTCCGACATTCCCTCCCTCATGTGCCCTGACAGTGTCAACTACCTCCAACATTCCCTTCCTCACGTTCACCGACAGTGTCTCACCTACCCGTGACATGCCCTCCCTCATGTTGAGCAAAAATGTGTCAACTACCTGCAACATTCCCTCCCTCATGTTCACCGACAGTGTTTGAACTACCTGCAACATTCCCTCATTCATGTTCACTGACAGCACATCAGCTACCTGCAACATTCCTTCCTTCATGTATACCGACATTGTTTCTGCTTATTGAGATATTCCCTTCCTCCTGTTCCCGGACATCATTCCCACTTCTCGTGAGAGTGTTGTTACTTTTCCCGACAGTCACAATACCTCATCACCCACTGATGGTATCCAGGAGTGATCAGGCAAAGTCAATGCTCTCCACACTCATTGCCATCATCTGAACCACATCTGTTGGATCCTGCACCTCAGGAGAGCGCTGTCGAGCTCTCCTTCCCTTCCTCACCTAGGTGTGGCTCGCAGCATCCCAGTGGGGCCCGCAGCCTCGGACGGAGGGGCTCTGGGTGTGCCTCGCTGCACCCCACTGGAATCCCAAGCCTCAGACTGTGGGAAACCATGGAATGTCCCAGCAACACTCGTACCACTCAGGAAAGGGGCTGGCACCTCAATGGGTGGCAACCACACCTCCTCCAAAGTGAGTACAACTGTGGGGACCTGATCCATCCCCCCCCCCCCCCGCTCCCCAACCCCTTCACCCCCATGCTCTTAGTCTGGAAGGTAGGATTGGAAGATGTTCTCCTCAGACTCGTCCTCATCTGAATCTTCTTCTGCATCGACAGGGTTGGCCTCAAGTTATGCAAAATATAACAGAACAGACAAATGGTTAGCAGCAGAGAAGGAGGCAGGGTGGGTGGCATGAGTAGGCTCACACAGCACAGGCAGTAGGCTGATTTGAAGGACCATGATGAATGATAGCACATTGCATCAACTGTAGCGTAGCTGAGGGAGACATCCCCATGAACTGAAGCATGGCTAGCCCGCGGTACTTATCATTTAGCAAAGCCAGACTGTGGAATTTGTAGGACTTATCCTCCCCCTCGAGTATGGGCCCAGCTTGTGCAGTGGTGGTTGCTTTTCTCCAGGCAGGACCAATCAAAGCAGCAACCCTGTCTTCTAAGGGTGTCAGTGGATGCACATTTGCTGGGCCTCCTCCCATTCAAGTTCTTTCTTGTTTGTTATGTGCCACTTTCCTCTGCAAAGATGAAAATATAACTTTTTAGAGAGGGTGTCTTTCTGCTGGGTGAGACACATACAGATTGTCACATTTACAATTGCAATTCCATTGAAAAATGAAAATATTACTTACACTAACTACTTGACCAAGGTCCTGCCACTTATTTTTACACTGGCCTCCAGACCTTGGAGTGGTCACCATTGCACAGTAATCTGCAACTTGGTTCCAGTGTTTCTTCAGTTCTTTGGCTGGAACTTTTATGTGACCTCTGCTGGTGTCCAGCTCCTGCCATCTGGCCTCAATCACAGTAACTAGTGCCTCCACTTCATCCTGTAAGAAATTCTTGGTCCTTGCGCCACGTTGTATCTTGTATTGCAGCTCCGATTTTTCCAATGATAATTAAAGTTCTCACACAGCACTCAAAGTTCTCACACACACAAATGGCTCGTTAACAATGGCTGCTTGCAGACCGGGAGCTGTATTGCACATGCGCGCCCACAGGAATCACGTCAAAAATGTTCTTTTTTTCCGTGCATGCGCAGAAGGGGCGGCATCTTTTTATCGGCGCAGACATTAGGCTCCACCCCCCCCCCCCCCTAGGCTACAGGACAGGCTGCGCAGCGCCAATTTCAAAAAATAGAACGGGGAAACTTGGCACATTTATTTTTGCAGCAGCCTAGAAAAACGGGTTAACTCTGGCAATATGCCAAAAAAATGGCTTTGGGGAAAATTGAGCCCTTGAGCCCATAGATTTGTGCAAAACTCCCTTTCTGTTTGATGACATCATTGTTGCTGGACTTTAGAGATTTGCTTGATTTGCTGGCAGATTCAAAATAACGTCGGGAGAGCGGAAATTTACACCGGAAAGAAAGGGGGCCTATGACAGATGTCAGCTTGATAATACTAAATGAGCACTTTGCATCAGTGTTTACCAAGGAAGAGGACTTTGCCAAAACTATGATGAATGAGAAGGTTGCTAGGATACTAGATGAGATAAAATTAGATAAAGAGGAGGTACTAGGCAAGGTAATTAAAGTCACCCAATCCGGATTCTAGGTTGCTGAGAGAAGTAAGGGTGGAAATTGCAGAAGTGCTGGCCACAATCTTCCAATCCTCCTTAGATACAGAAGTGGTGCCAAGGGACTGGAGGATTTCAAATGTTACACCCTTGTTCAAAAAAGGGGAGAAGGATAAACAGGCCATGCAGTTTAACATCAATGATGAGGAAGCTTTTAGAAACAATAATCCAGGAGAAAATTAACAGCTACTTGGACAAGTATGGGCTAATAAAGGAGAGCCAGCACAGATTTGTTAAGGACAAATCGTGTTTGATTAACTTGATTGAGTTTTTTTGATGAGGTAACAGAGGGTGGATGAGGGCAGTGCGGTTGATGTTGTGTACATGGACTTTCAAAAGATGTTTGACATACTCGGCTTGTTAGCAAAATTGAAGCCCATGGGATAAAAGGGGGCAGTAGCAACATGGATACAAAATTAGCTAAGGGATAGAAAACAGAGAGTTGTGTTGAACAGCTGTTTATCTGACTGGAGGGAGGTATACAGTGGTGTTCCCCAGGGTTCAGTACTAGGACCACTGCTGTTTTTGATATACATTAATGACTTGGACTTGGGGGCACAGGGCACAATTTTGAAATTTGCAGATGACACAATACTTGGAAGTATAGTAAACAGTGAGCAAGATAGTAATAGACTTCAAGAAGACATAGACGGGTTGGTGGAATGGATGGACACATGGCAGATGAAATTCAACGTAGAGAAGTGTGAGGTGATATATTTTGGTAGAAAGAATGAGGAGAGACCATACACACTAAATGGTACAATCTTAAAGGGGATGCCTGAGGTTCTTGTACACACATATTTGAAGGCGGCAGGACAGGTTAACAAAGCAGTTAATAAAGCATATGGAATTCTTGGTTTTATAAATAGTGGCATAGAGTACAAAAGCCAGGCAGTTATGATGAACCTATATAAAACACTACTTCGGCCCCAGATGGGGTATTGTGTCCAATTCTGGGCACCACACTTTAGGAAGGACGTGAATGCTTTGGAGAGGATACAGAAGAGATTTACTAGAATGGTTGCAGGGATGAGGGAATACAATTACGTGGATAGACTGGAGAAGCTGGTTGTTCTCCTTGGAGGAGAGGAAATTTGATACAGGTACTTAAAATCATGAAGGATTTTGATAGAACAAATAAAGAGAAACCGTTTCCAATGGCTGAAGGGTTGATAACGAGAGGGCACAGATTTAAGGTGATTGGCAAAAGAACCAGAAGTGACATGAGGAAAATATTTTTTTATACAACAAGTGGTTAAGATTTGGAATGCACTATCTGAGAGGGTGCTGGATGCAGATTCAATTGCAACCTTTAAAAGGGAAATCGGATAAATCCTTGCAGGAGAAAAAATTGCAGGGATATGGGGAAAGAGTCATGGAGTGAGACTAACTGGATTGATCTTAGAAAGAGCCGGCTTAGACTTGATGGGCCGAATGGCCTCCTTCTGTGCTATACATTCGAAGATCTTTGTGGGGAGCTTTCTTCAAGGTCAGCTGTGCGCAACGTTGCTTCATCGCTAACCGCAAATTCTGAGCAATATTTATTCTGCTGTGCCAAAAGGTGTTTCACAATTAAATAAAATGGGAGAACAGTACATCGGGGCGTGGGAAGGGATGCACGTTTAAATACATTTCTGCCAGAGGCAGTCATGGAAAAAGTGTAGTATTGATTAAATGAACTTTACTAATTGTTTCCCCTGGGTAAAACAACTCTTCTGACTGAAGGGGAGTAGAATTGGGGTGATAAGCTGGAGTAATTGAAAAGTCAAGTGACAGTGGAGTCATTGAAAGCAGAGCATCTCTATTGAAGCAGGGGAAGGTGGAACTGCAGCTCTCGGAGAAAATCCCTGTCAAGGGAGAGGGAGGCTAGAGTCACTGAAAGAGCAAATCTCTGGAAGGGAATGGAGGACTGTCACTTGATCAGATGTTTCAACAAGGGAAGGAGGAGGGAGTCACTGAAGTAGAACATTTGAGCAAAGGAAAGGAGCGCAGAGTCACAGATAGAGATGAACTTAGGAGTGAATGGGGAGGGATAATGGAATCCAGCTCTGAAATTAGGACAAATCTTATTGAAAGTCAGTCTTTTGCATAAGGAATTGTAAATCTAAACATAGCTGAAATATCAAAATAGTGATAGAAAGAAAGAAAGGCTTGGATTTCTATAGCCCCTTTCAAGACCACCGGACATCTCAAAGCGCTTTACAGCCAATGAAGTACTTTTGGAGCATAGTCACCATTGTAATGTAGGAAACATTGTTGTAATGTAGGATAGCCTCACATTGGTGGTTGAGTGTGTGGAAATCATGATCACTTTTCTGAGAAAACCTACTGAATCCGTGACATTTTATTTACAGAAACAAGCACCGACAAATGTGGGCTGGATAACGGTACAGAAGTAACCCCTCAGATTAGCAGTGTAGTAGAGATGTCTACATCATCTCTGTCCACTGGAACTGGACCTGATGATAAACTGGCAGGCGTTGCATCGTCTCCTGCAAAACCAAGTTCAGTGGGTGTCCTCATGGGAAGATGGGCACAAAGGAAGCAACAAACAGAGGAAGGCGATTCAGGTGTGAGAACTTCTATTTCACGGCTCAGCTCTATTTGAATTGATGATGATGATAATTAATAATTAATTTTTGTTCTTGTAAGAGTTCCCTATTAAACAGCAATTCAACAGTTTCCCTTAAAGGGTCATTGATGACCTACGAGAGAAAGTGAAAGGGGAAAAGCGATGGCAACAGTTAAAGATTACCTGCCTAACTACTTTCCAAGATAAAAACCAACTGCATATCCACTGGGATTGTTCATTAACATTCATTTCACTTCAGAATTAAAATTGTACAGTTTTCATATAAAACCTGTGTCTGTTAATTGTTTAAACCATAAAAACAGCTTCATTGACCAGATCCATTGAGTTCTACCTACCACCATTTAGTAGCTTTTCTTAGACATTTTAGAGTTGAATTTCTGTGGTGGTTCTTCCAATTCCGTGTCTTAACTTTGGTGTGAGATTAGATAAAAACCTAGAAACATTAAAAAGAATATTCAAGGTTTGAGGCTTAAATTTAATGAAATAAAGCTTCCCAGTAATGAGTCCAGCAAGTAACCATGTGGGTGAAATTCCTTCCGCCAATTTGATTTTAGCAAAAATATAGAAATTTGGTTGTGTAGTGCCTCAATTAGCACGCTGGAGGGGCGTTAATGCACCTCGAATGGTTTACCATCCGGCCACGCAGCTCACAGCGCCCGCCCAGAAATTTGGATTAGGTTTACCAGCGGCGCAAATCGCTACCACCTCGCTGTGTACTTGCAGTCAGATCATGATGTCAGTCGTCGTGCAATGACCCGCTAGTGACCCAGTTGCAAAATTAGGTGCGGCTGCCTCATTTAGCATCCACCCCTAATCACGCTGGAGATACCAGACGGTACCACCTTCCATTGGCGCTATCTGAAGCCTATTTAAAGGGAGGGAGGTGGTGCATAAATCGGAGTCAAATTGACTGCAACGTTTCCGCACAGCAAGCTGAGTGAACCTCTGACTTTAAATCAGAAGAATGATCTGCCATTACAGGGTCCTTACAGTTTGAGTAAAATAATTTAATTTGTGCATTGCTAGTTCACCAGCATCGCCTACTCCATGTTCTGGTTAGGCGGTGTGAAGATAGAAGGGCTGTTGGCCATGTCGGGCCATGAATGAGGCGAGGCAGCAGTCGTCTGGACAGGGGACCTTATTCCCCACAAGTTTACAGGCAGCACCGCTCATACCTCAACCTCTCTGAGGAGCAGTGTGTGAGAAGGCTGCGCATCCAAAAGGAACTGCTGAGAGATATGTCATCTCCTACAGGCATACCTGCAGCCTCACATCGGCACCAGGACTGCGCTGCCCATCGCCGTGAAGGTCACTGTGGCGCTAGCCTTCTATGCCTCCGGCTCCTTCCAAGCTGTATCATTGGACATATCCAGTGTCTCTCAATACGCTGCACATTGCTGCATTCGCCACATCACAAAGGTTCTCTACACCCACAGAGTGGACATTATAATGTTCCCAATGAGCAGGGAGAGCCAGAGTGAGTGGGCATTGGGTTTGGCAGAATTGCAGGCTTCCCGAGGGTTCAAGGAGCCATTGACTGCACACGTGTGGCCCTGCAAGCACCAGTGGACAATGCAGAAACTGAAAGGAATACCACTCCCTAAACGTCCAGCTGGTGTGCGACCACACGCAGCGCATCCTCGCAGTGAATACCCGCTATTCAGGGAGCGCACATGATGCTTTCATCCTGCGTGAGAGCACCGTGTCATGATTGTTTCGGCCACCACGGGAAAGGCGCGGCTGGCTGCTCGGGGACAAAGGATACGGCCTAGCCACCTGGCTCATGACCTTCCTCCGCAACCCCACCACAGAAGCAGAGCATCGCTACAATGACAGCCATACGGTCACCCGCAACATCATCGAGCAGAAAATAGGAGTGCTCAAGCAGTGTTTGCGACGCCTGGACCGCTCTGGAGACAGCCTTCAATACTGCCCTCAACAGGTGTCAGAATTCATTGTGATGTGCTGCATGCTCCACAACTTGACATCATGAGGGGCCAGGCATTGCTAATGGGGATTGCAGGCCCACCTCAGGAGAAGGAGGAGGATGAGGAACAGGAGCCTGGCAAGGCCCCAAATGGAGCGTGGTGATGCTGCCGATGCAAGAGACATAGGTTCTCTGGAATGGAGGAAGCTGAGGGTTGCAACCAATACTGCCACCATACGCAAGATGCCAATGCAAAACAGTCAAATTAAAATTTTATTGACGACACCAACGTAGTCGCCTCAAACAACACAACCAAAGCCCTCCCCAGCAAGTAACAAAACAAAACACAACGTCCCGTTGAAAGACCATCAAACACAATGAACTTAAACAATGTATGAACAAAGACCCCTTCCATTAGTCTTCCCACAGAAGCATCATGTTGCATATTAGGCATATACACTAACAACAATAGGTTGCGTCAAACAATGCAGCGACATATTTAGATCCATTATTTACACGATGAGGACATCTGTCCATGGTGGGCAAAGTCCTCACTCAGACTTCCTCTGACTTACCTTTACCCTCCTCCCACCCCGCCTAGACAAGCTCTGGGCCTGGAAGTCCCGGTTGTGCACTCCACTGCCTCAGCTTTGGCAGCGGCAGTCTCGGATGGCTGGGGTGTAGACCGTGGCAGGTGCAAAGGCGGAGTGGCAGTGGTTCGAGCTGGAATGCCTTCATCCTGAGGAAGGACAGCACCTTCCATTTCCAGCGGTCCACCGCCACTCCCCCAGGGCAGAGCCTCAGCATCTGGAGCAATATGTGTGAGGACACATTGCTGGCCTGCTTTGGCACCATCAGTTCCCTGTTGGACTGTGGGAAACACAGAGAGGATGGCAGCAGTCAGTGTGTGCATGACATCACTCTGTAACTGACTGAGAGCATACTGAGCCTGAAATGCAGCAGTCTGAGAGTTTATGCCAGCAATCACTGACAGCATCACTTCACAAAGTCCTTACGTGGCTTGTGCTTGTGATGTGAAAGCTGCTACCACCTCAATCATGGCACGCGCCATCCTCTCTGGGATTCCACTATCGCTCGTTGGGCCCATCTCACTCTGTAAGCAGGCAAGGATGGGCTCTTTGGCTCCTGAGAGGCACGGGCAATGCTTGAGGTGGCCTCGCCCAAACAGAGCAAGTGCTTCCATGCTCTGCGGGACCATCTCCAATGCACCCATCAGCTCACAGTGCATTTGCTCACAAGTCCAGGTCCACATCTGCATGTCTCAGCAGGACTCCAGGGCCGGTTCACTCTCTGGGGAGCTGGCCTCTGGGCTTTACCTCGCACAGTGTGTTGCTGTAGGCCACTGGGGACAGAAGCCTCAGACTCTTCAAACCCCACAAATTCAGGCTCCTCTACAGATGTGGTGTCCCCACTCAATGGGACTGATGGAGTGTCCTGCTCAGTGACCCAACTGTAGCCCCCTCCCTCGTCATCTCCCCCATCGGTCGATGTAGAGGAATCGGGGCAGGCTGCCGCGCTTCTAGCTGATCATCTGCAAGCACAAAGCAACAGACATGTAGTTAGTAGCAGGGGAGGATGCAGGGAGATGGCATTGGAAATTTATATGTAAAGGGGGTAGGCCAATTGATATCAAGGGTCACGGAATTCACATAAGTCGCAAACGCCATTCACATACCGTCACTATCCACAGGGCACTCTGCCTCACCACCCGCCACCGTGCCAACTGATGTGCCCAGGAGGGCAGACACTCATTCCTCAACCTGAGTGAGGGTCCTGTAGATCAGGATCATCATCTCTGATGCACTGCTGCTCCCGGCGATTATGAGCCAATTTCGTCTGCAATAAGAAAAAGAAGAAGGTGTGAGTGAGTGTGCAGCTCATGTGCCTTTCATACTAGAGTAGCTCCTACTGTCTGGAAGTGTTTAGATGTCCATTAGAATCTGTGTGGCTGCGCACTGTCATGTATGCAACCTTCATACAACTGTAACCTTCATGTAACTGTAACCTTCATGCAACCACACTGTACACTGTATATATATCCTGGAAGTGCACACCTTGACCACAGAAGGTGAACTTGTGGGAGGCACTCCTCACCTGGGCACTCAGGTATTTAATGGGAGGTCCCAGGCAGGGGCATCACTTCTTGGTGCTGGGAATAAAGAAAGGTCACGCAGTGACCGTGTCTGCAGTACATGCCTCGTGTGATTCAGTAGCAAGGTGCAGGGACACCACACGCACAGTGCATATGGAAACGGTGGGATGAGGTGAGAGCCACCTAGAATTACGGATCAGGCTGACATTATGCAAACGCATCTCAAGAGTCAAAGGGTAGTGCGAGGAGGGGTGGGATTGAGGAGGGAACAAGAAGGTGCATGACGCTTGCATGCACAGGGCATGGCTGGTGAATCGAGCCTCCACTTTTCAGGTGGCTTCAACAACCAAGACCATGACCTGGAACGCACAGAGAGGGGGTAGGTACTGCAAAGACTTTGTGAGACAGTGAGGTTCACATCATGGTATTGATGCATTAATATAAAGGGTACTCACCCTGACAACTCTCGTGAAGTCGTTGAACTTCATCCGATATTGTGTCGCAGGCACCGTGCCTCTTACTGAGACGTCCTGGGCCACCTCCCTCCAAAACCTGCGATAAACTCGTGGGACGGGCCTCCTACCTCCGGGAAGCTGCAACACATGCCACCTCCTTTTAACATGCTTTATCAACGCCTCAGTGGCCGTGGCTGAGAAGCTGCGTGCAGCGCTGGTGACCTTCCTGCTCCTCTATTTTCCTGCTCTGCTCAGAGCGCACAGTTAGAACTGCGCATGCTGTGCCTTTAAAAATGGGCAGAGCCCGGGAACTATCGCGGGCCTCGGAGCATGCGCAATTCGCCTTCCATTTTATTGCTGATGTTTTCAGTGTGGAACGCCTGATTTAGCGCCCCCTTTCTCTCATGCTGCATTTCCCAGCAGATGCGCAGATTTTTAGAGGGCGCTACACGTACCACCCCGCCAGGAATAATGCCACAAAATGGCTGGGACACAATTTCCATCTCCAAGTGAACATCAGGGAGGGAATGTTGCATGTAGTTGATACACTGTCGGTGAACATGAGGGAGGGAATGTTGCAGATAGTTGAGACACTGTCAGGGCACATGAGGGAGTGAATGTTGGAGTTAGCTGCTGCAATAAGGGAACACGCCCAGACTCCGCGGCCATTGACAGAATCAACTGCTACTCCCACTCCAATCCCCAAACCAGCCTCTGAAGAGGCCCAAGCCTGGCCTTCTATGTTATCGCCTACCCCCCCCCCCCCCCCGACAACCCCCCCTCCCCCTCCCCCCCCATCAAGAAGTGCGCATTATCCGAGACGCTTGAAAGAATAAACTTTGTACCAATCTGAGAAACGCTGCACCACTGCCTGCAGGCAGGGGTGGAGTCACCAAGACCAAGCGCAGTGGGCGTTCTTAGAATAAGGTGCAGGAGAGATGGGTGCAGCCTTTCTTTGCTGCTGTTGTTGTTCTTATTGTTGTTATTACTATTGTTGTTACTGCTGTTACTGTTCTCACCTTAAAAGTTTGTAAGTGATCTTAAAGTTTGTCAGTGATCTTAAAGTGTGTAAGTGATCTTAAGAGAAAACTTTAAAGTTTGATGCAAGAATATTTTTTATTAAAGTTAAGTTAAGTACAAAAAAGTGTTTGTTAAACTTTTGAATAAAATATATTTTAAATTATAACTGAATCCGTTCCATTATTTGTTCCATTATTAACAGAACCTTTTGAACTAAACAAGAATCATTTACATTATTTGGTCCAAACAGTAAACATGGTCCATTTGGAATAGTTATCGCTGAGCCTTCAGGTAGCAAAGCGTTCATGGATGAGCTACTGGCACATGGCTCGAGCAATCGTTAAAGGGGCACATTGGCCCACCCTCCTTCACCATCATGCTCCGGGTTCAGGTAGTTGCATGGTTTCCTGCTCCTCGTCATTGCATGTTCCTCCTCATCATCAGCCAATATCACATCAGGTGGGTCTTCTACTACCAGCTGCTATTGCCTCATGATGGCTAAGTTATGCAGCATGCAGGACACAACAGTGAACTGACCAACAATCTCAGGGGAGTATTGCAAGTAGCCTCCAGAATGGTACAGGCTTCGGAAATGCTGCTTCAAGATGCCAATGGTCCTCTCTATTATGCTGCGCATCGCAATGTGCGATATGTTGTATTGATGGTCAGCTTCCGTCTGGGTTACGCGTAGGGGCGTCATGAGCCAGGTGGCAAGGCCGTACCCTTTGTCTCCCAGTAGCCAGCTCTGCCCTTCTGGATGCTGCAGAAACATGGCAGATATAGCGCTCTCGCGTAGGATGAACGCATCATGAGTGCTCCCAGGGTATCTCACATCAACTGACATGATGTGATGCATGTCATAAGAACATAAGAAATAGGAGCAGGAGTAGGCCATTTGGCCCCTCGAGCTTGCTCTGCCATTCAATAAGATCAAGACTGATCTGATCATAGACTCAGTTCCACTTCCCTGCCCACTCCCCATAACCTTTTACTCCCTTATCGTTCAAAAATCTCTCTATCTCCACCTTAAATATATTCAATGACCTAGCTTCCACAGTTCTCTGGGACAGAGAATTCCACAGATTTATAACCCTCTGAGAGAACACATTTTTCCTCATCTCAATTTTAAACGGGTGGCCCCTTATTCTGAGACTATGCCCCCTAGTTTTATTTTACCTATCCTCTCTGCATCCACCTTGTCAAGCCCCCTCATTATCTTATATGTTTCAATAAGAGCACCACTCGTTCTTCTGAATTCCAAAGAGTAGAGGCCCAACCTACTCAACCTTTCCTCATAATTCAACCCCTTCATCTCCAGAATCAACCTAGTGAACCTTCTCTGAACAGCCTCCAATACAAGTATATCCTTCCTTAAATAGGGAGACCAAAATTGCATGCAGTACTCTAAGTGCGGCCTCACAAATACCATGTACAGTTGTAGCAGGACATCTCTGCTTTTATACTCCATCCCCCTTGCAACAAAGCCAATCATTCTATTTGCCTTCCTGATTACTTGCTGTACCTGTATATTAACGTTTTGTGTTTCATGCACAAGGACCCCCAGGTCCCTCTGTACTGCAGCACTTTGCAATTTTTCTCCATTTAAATTATAATTTGCTTTTCTATTTTTTCTGCCAAAGTGGATAACCTCACATGTTCCCCCATTATACTTCATCTGCCAAAATTTGCCCACTCACTTGGCCTGTCTATATCCCTTTGCAGATTTTTTGTGTCCTCCTCACAATTTGCTTTCCCACCCATCTTTGTATCATCAGCAAACTTGGCTACATTACACTCGGTCCCTTCATCCAAGTCATTAATATAGATTATAAATAATTGAGGCCCCAGCACCGATTCCTGCGGCATCCCACTAGTTACAGTTTGCCAACTGGAAAATGATCCATTAATCCTGACTCTCGGTTTTCTGTTAGTTAGTCAATCCTCTATCCATGCTAATATATTACCCCCAACCCTGTGAACTTTTATCTTGTAACCTTTTATGTGGTACCTTATCGAATGCCTTCTTGAAATCTAAATATACCACATCTACTGGTTCCCCCTTATCCACCCTGCTCGTACCATCCTCAAAGAACTCCAGCAAATTTGTCAAAAATTAGTTCCCTTTCATAAAACCATGCTGACTCTGCTTGATTGAATTATGCTTTTGCAAATGTCCTGCTACTGCTTCCTTAATAATGGACTCCAGCATTTTCCCAATGACAGATGTTAGGCTAACCGGTCTATAGTTTCTGTCTACCTTCCTTTTTTTAAATAGAGGCATTACATTTGCGATTTTCCAATCCGCTGAGACCTGCCCAGATTCCAACCAATGCATCCACTATCTCTGCAATCACTTCTTTTAGTACCCTAGGATGCAAGCCATCAGGTCCAGGAGACTTGTCCACCTTTAGTCCTTTAATTTAACTGAATACTACTTCTTTAGTGATAGTAATTGTGTTAAGTTCCACCCTCCTTATAGCCCCTTGATTATCCACTATTGGGATGTTTTTAATGTCTTCTACCATGAAGACCGATACAAAATATTTGTTCAATGTCTCTGCTATTTCCCTGTTCCCCATTATTAATTTCCCACTCTCATCCGCAGGGAACCAACATTTACTTTAGCCACTCTTTTCCTTTTTATGGACCTGTAGAAATTTTTACTATCTGTTTTTATATTTCATGCTAGTTTACTTTCATAATCTATCTTCCCTCTCTTTATTATTTTTTTAGTCGTTCTTTGCTGGCTTTTAAAAGTTTCCCAATCCTCTGGCCTCCCACTAGTCTTGGTCACATTGTAAGGATAAGGGGTAAGCCATTTAGGAATGAGATGAGGAGAAACTTCTTCACTCAGAGAGTTGTTAACCTGTGGAATTCCCTACCGCAGAGAGTTATTGATGCCAGTTCATTGGATATATTCAAGAGGGAGTTAGATATGCCCTTATGGCTGAAGGGATCAAGGGATATGGAAAGCAGGAAAGGGGTACTGAGGTGAATGATCCGCCATGATCTTAATGAATGGTGGTGCAGGCTCGAAGGGCCAAATGGCCTACTCCTGCACCTATTTTCTATGTTTCTATGTTTTCAATTTGATGCCATCCCACAGAGACCAATTGACATCATAAAAATGTGTTAAAAAAATGGATGGACGATCATTTTTATCTTCAGCGCACATTCGCTGCCGAATTTTCTGCTCGGGCGCTAAATTTTGTGTGCCACGTTTAGCGGCAAAAAAATTATTTTTCCCGCCCCGCCATGTAAAGCAGGTGCAAACCTGCCAAATTTCTAGCCCCATGTCTCAAATTCATTTTGCTGCAACACAGTTTTTGATGGACTTCCAGCAACGTGGTACAAACTGCTGATAAATTTGCAATGTCACTTAAACGCCAAGGATAGCTACTGTGGGAAATGCCACATGTATACTGCTACAGTATTGGGTGCTTTCCTGAGGTCCAGGCTAATGGGACAGAGTAGATGGAGCTTTATCCTCGATATAATTATGTGCTGAATAGTGGATACCCTGATGAACGAGCACAAGTCTCATAATTATGGCTTTTCTGGGAATTAATACAGGCAAACTTCACTATAACGAATACCCTTGGGACCGAAAAAATTGTTATATCCATGTTCACTACAGCAGGGATTGGTGATTTGCTGAATCAGAATGATAAAGAAACAGACAATATGAATTGAATATAATTTATTCTGTTAAAAACTGAACACTGCTTCATATTATTTGTGCTTTTCTCAATTCATACTGTTCCTATCTGGTTAACCAATCCAAAAAGATTCTTAGTTCCAGATAATGACTGAAGTTTTGCACAGTTGTGATTGCACTCATCCAGTGAAGGGATAACTGGTTCTGTCCTTCCATGTGCTCATCACCAGAAATGTCTTCATTCTCTCCCCTACTCAATGTCACTGATACAATAATATCCTCATCGCTCATGGTTGCTTGTGTATGGGCTTGGTTTTCATGAAATCCAATTTCTTGTAATGTTGTTTCTGAATTTCCCAGTGTATCACATTCCTCTCTAACAGACTTCTTTTGATCACCATTTTCTGCAGACCATCCAGCATATTTACAGCAGTTCACAAAGCACGTTTCTGACCCCTGCTCCCATGCTTTGTGTGTGAAGTGCATTGCTTGCAGATTGTCTGCCTGGATTTTGTTACTGCTGTCACTCTGTCATCTCCCTCAGTAGGAACTTTCTGTCCCAGGATTTGAAGCACTGAATAACACCCTGGTCCACGAGCCATGGAACACTTGTTGCATGAGGGAGCAGAAAGTGCACAATGATTTTATTCAGGTCTTTGACTCTCTGATGCGCAGAGGCAATGTCAATGAGCAGAAGCACTTTACAGTATGGAGATTGCATTTTTCTGTCCAATTATCTGATCCATTCAGTCCAGTTATGTCCAGTCATCCAAGCTTTTTATTGTTCCTCTACGTTACCAGCAACATCTTTACATTTTTCAAATACCTGGGATTTTCTGCTTTATCAATTGTAAAAGGGGGGCAGACAATCGGTTCCATCCATTGTAAGATTAGGATCACAGGTCACACACAGATACCCAAAGGGTCTTAGGAGTTATAAGGCATTTTATGAAGGGAGCGGTTGTTCAAATATAGTCAAACACAACACACAATCAGGATAGACATAGTCGACATATGACCATGAGAAGTAGCTGTTTTTAGTCCCAATCAGACAGACGCCTGGTGGTATGTACAGTTTTATCTTTCCCATCTGCCCTGAAACACTTTCTAGTTCTTTCTTTTATTCTCTTTTTAGGGGTGGGCTTGGTGTAGGATCATTTAACCTGTAATATGTCGAGTTCCTTGTCTCAACTTTTGGGTGAAACCCTCCTCTTCACATCCTCCCAAGGTGGGAGTCAGATGACAGTCAGATGTTTGGAGCCACCTGTTATCAGTTATTTATGTTCACACTGTTCAAGTCGCTTTAGCTATTGTACCATGGAATGACTCATTCAATTCTAACACCAGTCTGAAGAGACTTTTTGGTCTCAAGTTATTTCTTCTAATTCATGATTTCTTACATTCTCCTTTTGAGAAGGAAATATCCTTATTAACTTCTCACAACCTACTTTTGACTGCTGATTTCCCCTTTTCTGACAGTCCATTCCTTTGAGGGGCAGGAGCAACCTCCGACCTCTTACTCAAGTTCAATTCATTGTTCCGGTGTTCCAATTCTGTCCCGCCTGGGGTATCCTCTGTTTCTTGTATCTTTCCTGATCTGACCCCATCGAGGGTCTCCTGTATGTTGCTTCAGATCTTCTCTTTCAGTCTGCTCAATTAATTTTTTTTTGGTGCTGGTTAGCCATAGATATGAGTAACAATTGGCTTAAGTATCAAAGTCTTGCTGCACAGGTTCATATATCCAATACACTATTATTACAAGTTGGAGAACTACCAGAGCATGTGAAATAATATGAACTCAAGGGTGTGTTGAACTATTAAGCCCAATGGGACAAGTCCCGTTTGACCTGTAAAGCATGGTAGTTGCGATAGTAGTGATACAGGAGGCACCACTAAAACCAACTCATACTGGATTCGTATGTCTCTTCCCACGCTCTGTTACCTACAAAACACAAATATTGCAGTCACACTTAAATTCAGTCTCACAATCATTTCAAGCGACACTCAGTTTAACATCTAAGCAACAAGTCAGGGACTTAAAAGATTCTCCAGATCTCACTCTTACTCGTATCCATCTTGTGGATAATTCTTGCTAAATTTATTTCTCCCTCGCTTTTAATTGTCCCAATCAAAATTTCATGTAACTCTCCACTTCAACTTCAATTTCAATCCCTCTAACAGGTACCAGTGTGTTTAACACTCTTCTGAGTATTTCATTAATGATATAGGGGCTGAATTTGGTCACTGCCTCCGCCTGCCCAAGTGCCACTCAAAGTTCCACCGGTCGGTACTTTCAGCAGGGTTTTCATCGCCGAGATCCCTCGAAGGTCGGCGGTCGGCAAATCAATGATGTACTCCGCCAATTTGGGCGGCAGCAGGCGGGAGGTCTCATTCTTGGCGGCAGAGGCACTTGCCGCCCAAGTGCCACCGAGGATGGAGTCGGGCCCACTGAGCGTCGAAGAGGTAAAAATAAAAATGATCACCAACAAAAAGAATATCTGAGGACCTCCAGGGGACCCCATCCAGGTAAGTACCTGTAAAGAAATAATTTTAAAACATTCCACTTACCTTTTCTACAGGAGCTTGACACTCACAATTCAGGACAGACCAGCCTCCACGCAGCCATCCACCGCCGCCCTGCCGCCGACTCCAGCCGACTCCCGCCTGCACCGATCTGGCATCTCGGCGGATGGGAGGTCACTTACACGCACCGGCTGTCCGCTGATGTCGGCGGGCGCTTCGCGGTTGCTCTCTCCTCCCGCCCGTTCTAGGCCACGTCGAAAGTGGCACTGGGCAGTTTGAGCAGAGGAATGTCGGCAGCAGTGGGCAGTAAGTTGATCAAAATCGGCCCCATAGTTTCTCGATGCAGTATGTGTCAATGCTTTAAAAATTGTCTCACTCTCTTGAGCCACATGAACCATTTCATGTCATGTTGTTATCAAGTAAATGAGCATGTCTGAGACCTATTCTTCAGTGCAAATTCAGTTGCACACTTATAGCGGTATCTCATGCCACACGTGCCATTCTCGTGCTTTCAGGTGATCTTATCAAAAGATTGTAGTCATCTAGAGATCTTTGCTCATTTCCCACTGCATGGTCCTGATATCTTGGGTCGTGACCAGGCCATCAAATTCAGTTTTCTTAAAAAGTTCATTATAGGCAGGGACACAAATGTCTCCAAAAGAAAGCTATCAATTTACTATTCGAAACTACACTTTCCTGAGGTTCACTTAAATGTTAGGAAAATTCAATTCTTCTGTTTTGTCTTTTGTATAATTTTGTTTACTGTAATCCAATTTAAAATAAAGTACTGGCAACTGTAACTTCAAGGCTGAAGCTTATCTTTTTCCATTGCTCCATACATCATAGACAAAACAATCAGGGAAACTGACACATTTTCACATAAACTACATACATTACAGTATTTATTTTTATAAGTTCCCATTCACTGAGCAAATCTTGAGTTTTATTTTTCTCGGCATAAAAACTAAAACTTACATGCCGGTTCCATTTTCTTTTTTTTTTAATTGTCATCTCAGCAACTTATTCTATAATTCCCAGTTTTTTTCCTTCCTTTGCTGAGTTCTCAGATGGGCTAACATGCAGCTGAGATCTTTTCCCCTCATTATCTCCAAAATCCTCTCCTGCTCGTTTAGACTGTTCGTGACTGTTTCTCACTAATAAGCACCATCCATTTTGTGTTGGGCTTCAACTATCTGACATGCTTCCTCCCGCTCCCTACTTTCAGTGAGTAATTCACTCAGCCTAGGTAACGTTTGACTAAGTTTCTCAGTCCACCGCTAACTCCGACAGACCCTAACAACTCCTAACCACTGTGTATTCCACTTCTGACACTATTGTAACATTAGGATCACAGGTCAAACATAGATACCTAAAGGGTCTTAGGAATTATAAGGCATTTTATTAAGGGAGCAGTAGTTCAAATATAGTCAAACACAACACACAATCAAGATAGACATAGTAGACATACGATCATGACAAGTAGCTGTTATTAGTACCGATCGGACAGATGGCTGGTAGCACAAACAGTTCTTATCTTTTTACCGTCTGCCCTGAAAAACAGTTAGTTCTTTCTTTTATTCTTTTTTTTGGGGTGGGCCTGGTGTAGGACATTGGCAGGCCCATTTAACCTGTGATATATCTGGTTCTTTGTCTCCACTCCTGAGTGAAACCCTCCTCTTTACATCCTCCCAAGGTGGGAGTCAGACATGACATTCTTCGCCTTCAGATGTTGGGAGCTACCTGTTATCAGTTATTTATGTTCACGCTGTACAAGTCGCTTTAGCTATTGTACCATGGACTGAATCATTCAATTCTAACACCAGTCCGAAGAGACTTTTTGGTCTCAAGTTATTTCTTCCAATTCTTTTTACACCATGTTTCCTCCCAGCAGAAGAATAACTGTTTACGTTGTTGCATTATGACTGCTGCCAGGATACCGGGCATGGATCTGCATGTTCACTGCCAATATTCGCACACCAGCTGGACGTTGAGGGAGTGGAATCCCTTTCGCTTCAGATATATGGCAGAGTTGACAAGCGACACCCACAAAGCGATGTGCGTGCAGTTAATGGCATTCTGCGCCATGCTGCTCTCTGGCAGGAGAGAATGAAATGCAGTCAGCTATCTTTGCATACAGAGCCTCAGTGACCTCCCTCACGCAATAGTGGATGGCAAACTACGAGATTTTACAAATATCTCCATCTCCAGCCTGGAAGGCTGCAGACACAAACAAGTTCATCGCCACAATCACCCTCACAGCCATTGTCAATGTGGTCCGTGCCCTGCTCTGAGGTTGCAGTTGTGGTTGCAGCTGTTGGCAGATTTCAGTGATGTCGAGGCTGACATGTCCGTTTGCTGCAGGTTAGAATATTATCCTCACACAATGCTCCAGGTGGGTAACTTCCAGTCTGGCGAGAGACTTGGGTTTGATCTAATTCATTAAACAGAAGCTATGCTCGCAATCAGCAGTGACAGCTTGAAAGTTGTCACATACATCAACAAACCCAGCCAAGTCTCTAAACTGCTCTTCTTTCAGGGTGTAAGTTACCATGTCGGCAAATGTACTAATTACACCTGCTTTCATTTTGTTCCACGACGATAAGTTTAGTCTCTGTACTGCTTGCAGATGCGATCAGTTATTGATCCATCAGTTTGCATCAGTAGATTCAAGGCAACATGGTACTTGTGAATGAGTTTACTTACATTTGCTGTGCCATTATCAAATTTTGCAGAAACCAGTGCTTCGATATTGTAATGTCTGTAAGCTTGTAATGTTTGTAGCTCCACACTGTGGATATGGACATATTGTGTACTGCAACTGCAGAGTTAATAATAAACAGAACCAGGCAGATTCCAGAGGCTTATGAGAGGAAGCTGTGTGTGCTTGTGAATATATCACATTTGGCGATGAGATGGGATTTTGCAGATGATTTAAAGCTTATATTTTGTTGGGGAAGGATCCAGCCAGCTGACAGAGAGACTTTGGAAGTTTCTGTCTTTGGAAAAAAGCTACAAAATCCAAGGTAAAATACAGCACACGGTGTGATCAGCTAGAGATTAAACTGTCAGGTGTAATCGGACATTTGGGGGAATATAGACACGACCGGGAACGTTTTAAAGCATGTGTGGATCGGCTAGAAATGTATTTTACTGCAAATAACAGAATCGAAGTTCCAGACAATGCAGTCCAGAACCGGGCTGTGTTGGAACGTAAAAAAGTGATCTTTTTATTAGAGGTGGGTCCAGCATTGTACAAAACCCTTGTAAATCTGCTTGTGCCTGATGAGCCAAAGGACACAACGCTTAAAGAGATTTTAATGAAGCTGGAGCAGCACTATAACCCCAAACCGTTAGAAATTGCTGAAAGCAATCATTTTGGGATTCGGAATCAAAGGGCTGATGAAAGTATCATTGATTACATCGTAGCATTAAAAAAGCTATCGATGCACTGTAATTTTGGAAATTTTCAAAACCAAGCATTATGAGATCGTTTTGTTTGTGGGGTGAAAAATGACGCGATCAGAAGGAAGTTATTGACGATGGATGACTTGACTTTTGAGATTGCTTGTCAGACAGCGAGGTCGATGGGCATGGCCGAAAATATTCCCGATTATAAATAATAATTACGCTCGTCAGTCAACCAAGGTAAATCACCTGCAGGTTCAAAGTAAAAGATGGAGGGGGCCCAAAGTCTCAGAAACTGGAAATTCTAACAGAGCGTCAAAGTCGTGCTATAGGTGTCTGGGACAACACATTGCTCAAAGTTGTCCATACGTGAAGACAGAGTGTTTCTTTTGCAGGAAGACTAGGCATGTCGACTGATGGGTAAACCAACTTCCAAAGCTATGAGTCTAGCGTTCAAAGCTATGAGTAAAAATCCCAAGAGACTACATAGCATGGAAGAACAACAACAGATAGTAAAAGCTTTTACAGATATATAAAATGGAAAAGAGTGACTAAAGTAAATGTTGATCCCTTAGAAGGTGAGAAGGGGGATTTAATAATGGGAAATGTGGAAATGGCTGAGACCTTAAACAATTATTTTGCTTCGGTCTTCACAGTGGAAGACACAAAAACCATGCCAAAAATTGCTGGTCACAGGAATGTGGGAAAGGAGGATCTTGAGATAATCACTATCACTAGGGGGGTAGTGCTGGACAGGCTAATGGGACTCAAGGTAGACAAGTCCCCTGGTCCTGATGAAATGCATCCCAGGGTATTAAAAGAGATGGCGGAAGTTATAGCAGATGCATTCGTTATAATCTACCAAAATTCTCTGGACTCTGGGGAGGTACCAGCGGATTGGAAAGCAGCTAATGTAACGCCTCTGTTTTAAAAAGGGAGCAGACAAAAGGCAGATAACTATAGGCCAGTTAGTTTAACATCTTTAGTGGGGAAAATGCTTGAAGCTATTATTAAGGAAGAAATAGCGGGACATCTAGATAGGAATAGTGCAATCAAGCAGACGCAACATGGATTCATGAAGGGGAAATCATGTTTAACTAATTTACTGGAATTCTTTGAGGATATAACGAGCATGGTGGATAGAGGTGTACCGATGAATGTGGTGTATTTAGATTTCCAAAAGGCATTCAATAAGGTGCCACACAAAAGGTTACTGCAGAAGATAAAGGTACGCGGAGTCAGAGGAAATGTATTAGCATGGATAGAGAATTGGCTAGCTAACAGAAAGCAGAGAGTCGGGATAAATGGGTCCTTTTCGGGTTGGAAATCGATGGTTAGTGGTGTGCCACAGGGATCGGTGCTGGGACCACAACTGTTTACAATATACATAGATGACCTGGAAGAGGGGACGGAGTGTAGTGTAACAAAATTTGCAGATGACACAAAGATTAGTGGGAAAGCGGGTTGTGTAGAGGACACAGAGAGGCTGCAAAGAGATTTAGATAGGTTAAGCGAATGGGCTAAGGTTTGGCAGATGGAATACAATGTCGGAAAGTGTGAGGTCATCCACCTTGGGAAAAAAAACAGTAAAAGGGAATATTATTTGAATGGGGAGAAATTACAACATGCTGCGATGCAGAGGGACCTGGGGGTCCTTGTGCATGAATCCCAAAAAGTTAATTTGCAGGTGCAGCAGGTAATCAGGAAGGCGAATGGAATGTTGGCCTTCATTGCAAGAGGGATGGAGTACAAAAGCAGGGAGGTCCTGCTGCAACTGTACAGGGTATTGGTGAGGCCGCACCTGGAGTACTGCATGCAGTTTTGGTCACCTTTCTTAAGGAAGGATATACTAGCTTTGGAGGGGGTACAGAGACGATTCACTGGGCTGATTCCGGAGATGAGGGGGTTACCTTATGATAATAGATTGAGTACACTGGGTCTTTACTCGTTGGAGTTCAGAAGGATGAGGGGTGATCTTATAGAAACATTTAAAATAATGAAAGGGATAGACAAGATAGAGGCAGAGAGGTTGTTTCCATTGGTCGGGGAGACTAGAACTAGGGGGGCACAGCCTCAAAATACGGGGGAGCCAATTTAAAACCGAGTTGAGAAGGAATTTCTTCTTCCAGAGGGTTGTGAATCTATCGAATTCTTTGCCCAAGGAAGCAGTTGAGGCTAGCTCATTGAATGTATTCAAGTCACAGATAGATAGATTTTTAACCAATAAGGGAATTAAGGGTTACGGGGAGCAGGCGGGTAAGTGGAGCTGAGTCCATGGCCAGGTCAGCCATGATCTTGTTGAATGGCGGAGCAGGCTCGAGGGGCTAGATGGCCTATTCCTGTTCCTAATTCTTATGTTCTTATGTAACAGGACGAGGAGATGTTAGAGTTACACATCATCAGGAGCACGAGGTTAATGGACAGCGATTCGGAAAGCATCAAAATCCACATAGATGTTGCGGGATTCAAGATACCAATGGAAATTGACACCGTGCATCCGTGAGTGTAGTACCGGAGTTGCTGTACCTCGACAACTTGCGTGATTTCCAACTGGAGAAATCCAAGATAGAGCTGCGAGGCTACTCGGGAGAGAAAATTCCTGTGGTAGGTCGTATCACCGTACCGGTGATATATAAAGATCAATTTCAGAACTTGCCTCTAATAGTAGTGAAAGGAGACAAGTCTGCCTTACTAGAAAGAAATTAGTTGAGCTCACTGAAGCTGGATTGGCGTAAGATTTTCTATGTGGAAGCGAGATTTTCATCAACGGATAAGGTTATTAAGAAGTATCCGAAGGTGTTCTGCGAAATGGACAGTCCGATCCAAGGCTTCAAGGCGAGTATCAGGGTACAGAAGGACGCTCGATCAGTTTACTGCAAGCCACGTTCCGTACCATATGCACTCAAGGAGAAAGTTGAGCAAGAACTCAAAAAACTAGAGACTGAGAACATTATTTGTAAGGATAGATCGATGTAATTGGGCTACACCCATTGTTGTTGTACTTAAGTCCGATGATAAGGTAAGATTGTGTGGTGATTATAAAGTAACCGCAAACCAGGTTCTAGAGGGTAATGTCCCCAATACATTGCCGAATATAGAAGATTTGTTCACAACACTGACAGGTGGTCAGATCTTCTCAAAACTGGATCTTACGAATGCCTACTTACAGCTTGAACTAGATGAGGAGTCAAGTCATGTTTGACTATAAATACTCATCTAGGCCTATATCAATTTAATAGGCTACCGTTTGGAGTGTCTTCCATCCCTGCCATATTCTAAGGGGTGATGAACCAGATTTTGCAAGGTATTGAAGGGGTAGTATGTTATTTGGATGACATACTAATTTCAGCACCAAATAGGCAAATTCATAATACCATATTTAATGAAGTCCTCAAACGGCTAGAGAAGCACAGAGTACAAGTGTCTGCTCGTAAGTGTGAGTTATTTAAAAACTCAGTGGAGTACTTAGGGTACAGAATAGACAAAGATGGTTTACATCCAACCATGGAAAAATTGGATGCAATTAGAAATTGCATCCAATTTTTCCATGGTTGGATGTCACTGAACTTCATTCATTCTTGGGTCTTTTGAGCTATTATGGGAAGTTCCTACCAAATTTGGCTACAGTATTACATCCACTGAATGAACTTTTGAAAAAACAGGTCCATTGGAAGTGGTCAAAAGAATGCGATACAGCATTCAAGGAGTGTAAAAGCAAATTGGTAGAGAGCACCATGTTAGTTCACTATGACATATCTAAGGAGATTAAGCTAGCATGTGATGCCTCTCCATATGGAGTTGGGGCAGTAATCTCTCATGTATTAAGTAGTAGGGAGGAGAGACCAATTGCTTTTGCTTCACGCACTCTGAGTGCCAGTGAGAGTAATTATGCACAAATTGAAAGGGAAGCTTTGGCATTAATTTTTGGGGTCAAGAAGCTTCACAAATACTTGTATGGTCGTAAGTTTACCATCGTTACGGACCGTAAGCCCCCGACAGCAATCTTCCATCCAAAGTCCCCAGTTTTCAACATTAGCTGCAGCCCGAATGCAGAGATGGGCTTTGATTTTGTCAGCATATACATATGATATTGAATACAGACGATCAGCTGATCACAGTAATGCTGATGTAATGTCTCGATTGCCTTCCCCATCACAAGTTACACCCGATAGGGAGAAGTGTTTTATTTTTCTGCCAGTCACAGCTGAAGAGATTGGTAGAGCAACCAAATGTGACCCAGTGATGTCAAAGCTGTATGAGTATGTCGCAAATGGATGGCCAAACCAGGTAACAGACAAAGATACACATCCATTCTTCATTCGTAGAAATGAATTATCAGATGATAAAGATTGTTTCATGTGGGGTGCAAGAGTGGTTATAACAAATAAATTCAGGTCAAAATTATTCGGAGACCTCCATGACCAGCACCTGGGAATGTGCTTGACCAAGAGTTTTGCACGCAGTTATTTATGGTGGCCAGGTCTTGATAAAGATATAGAGTATATCATGAGTCAGTGTACGACATGTCAATCGGTAAGCAAGCAACCACCACCAGTACCATTACAGCCATGGAAATGGCCTCCCAGCGTGTGGCAAAGGCTACATATTGATTTTGCTGAGTTAGAAGGACAACAATTGTTCATTGTGATTGATAGCCATTCGAAGTGGGTTGAGGTGTTTCCAATGTGGAAAATAACAACAAGTAAAACATTGGACATTTTACGAAAATTATTTTCTTCATTTGGCCTCCCTGAAGAGATTGTTTCGGATAATGGACCACAATTTCGTTCAGAAGAGTTTGCACAATTCAAGAGCAAAAGTGGTGTGAAACATACCAAGATTCCACCATACCATCCTGCTTCGAATGGTGCAGCAGAGCGCACTGTACAAATTGTAAAATGCGCCCTCATAAAACAAATGTTAGATCCAAATCCAAGGAAACGACAGTTGTCATTGGATCACAAATTGGCTAATTTTTTAATTACATATCGAAATACTCCTCATACAACTACTGGTAGAACACCAGCAGAGTTGTTTCTCAAACGACAGCCACGAACCAGATTCTCGTAATTAAAACCAAATTTGGCACAGTCCATAGAAGAGACACAATTAAGACAGAAAGAGAATCATGATAGAGGTAGAGTAAAAGAGAGAAGTCTGAAATTAAACTAGAAGGTGAGAGTGAAGAACCATCACCATAAATGGTTGAAGTGGTTACCAGGAAGAGTGGTGAAGATATGTGATCCTCGCACATATTTGGTAAAGATGTTTGATAATGGACAGGTTAGGTTTGTTCATATTGATCATATTTTACCTACAGACATGGAAGGAGTTGAAGGTGGGAATTATTTCTGACTCATCAGATAGTTTTGATATACCAGTAGCAAATCCTAAATCCAATGTACTGGAAACAAATCCAGGAGAGAATCAAAATGAAAGTCTGAGTCTGAGTCAGGAAAACAAAGAGCCTGAAGTTAGAGTGAGTTCAAATGAAAATCATGGAAATTCTGTGGAGGAAAACGTTCCTCAGGATGAGCCTCAAATGAGTTTAAATTCGACACCATGTTTGTAAGGTTCTGTTCGAGAGCAAAGGTATCCGCTTCGAAACAGAAAAGAAGTGGTAAAGTTAAATTTGTAAATATGGAAAAATAAATAAGTTTATATCCTGTGTTATGTATAAACATGAAGTTATATATGATGTTTGTTATAATAACTTCTTCATTAAGGAGGGAGAAGTGTAATGTCTGTAAGCTTGTAATGTTTGTAGCTCCAAACTGTGGATGTGGACATATTTTGTACTGCAACTGCAGAGTTAATAATAAACAGAACCAGGCAGATTCTGGAGGCTTCGAGAGAGAGCTGCCTGCCATATAGGAAGCTGTGTGTGCTGATGCTTTTTGAATATATCACAGATATCAAATGCAGACCACTCTGCAGCTCATTCTCTGGAAATAGAGCATCCAAATGTTGACATACTTTTTTAATGAAACGAAGAATACCTGTTGTATTGACGGTGTTGGCGAGTGATGCTATTTCTTGTTTAACTTTCTCACTCCAGTGAGTTTCTTCTCTGAGGTACAGGTACTGGGTGCGCAATTTTTCAATTTTGGCCTTTGTAGCTGCCATTGCCTCATTTTGGATTGCAGTATTAATAGGCTGTACCAATTCAAAGACATAGATCTTGCTTCTCCAGCTGGTAGGAAGATTAACATACTTTGCTGCGTGGTCGCTAATTTGCTGCACAGACAACATGGATATGTTTATTTTATAACAAGGCACACATTGTCAATCAGAATTTTTATTTCTTCCAGATTTGCTCGCTGATATTTTTCCATTTCAATGCGTTTTGTCGGTTTTCAGCAGACTCTACAAATAAACAATGAATTCCATGCTATGTTTCCAGTTTCATAATGTTTTAACTGCATCAACATGAGCTTTTCGAATTAACAATCTTCTTTAAATGTTGAAGAGCATTTTTTGTGAGACACTGTTGATGCTTCAGCTACTGACTTTCGCTTGGACACGGTATTAGGCAAAAATACTAACTCAGTTATCAATTGATGATGTTGTGATCGCCCTGTTTATTTCAATGCACGGTTCATTCCAGGTTGCTGTTCGGACACACAGCGCACATCTTAGAGGGATCTTGGCCCTCACCATTAATAACTGTACCACACAATTGGTGTCATCTGCAAATTTTGATATTGTACTTCCGATTCCCGAGACCAAGTTATTTATGTAAATAGTGAACAGCAGTGATCCCAGCACCGATCACAATGGAACACCACTTCCCACCTTCCACCAGTCTGAGTAACTATCTTTAACTCCTACTCTCTGTTCTGTTTTGTAGCCAGTTTGCTATCCATTCTACAACTTGTCCCCGAACTCCACATTCTCTAACCGTAGTCATGAGTCTACCATCCGTTACCTTATCAAAGGCTTGTACATCACATCCATTACATTAGCCTTGCCTTCTGATTCTGTCACTTTTTCAAAGAATTCAATAAGGTTGGTCAAGCATGACCTTCCCTTTTGAAATGCATGCTGACTATTCTTTATTATATTTTCAGTTTCTAGATACTTTTCTTTTACATCTTTGAATAAAGATTGTAATTTCTTTCCTGCCACTGACATTAAGCTGACCTGTCTAAAGTTCCTTGGATTTGTTCTATCTCCCTTTTTGAATATAGAAATAACATTAACTCTCTGCCAGTCCTCTGGCAATATTCCCTTTTTTAGTGCATTTTGATATATAACACTATTTTTATACTATCGGCTATCTCTCTACAAGTTTCTTCGAGTATTCGCAAATGCAATCCATCTGGACATGGTGTTTTAAGCTAGTTTATCAAGTAACTTCCTCCTTTAGATCTTAAATGTCTTGATATCCTTTTGATCTCTTTTGTTCATCTCCCTGCTAAATACTGGGGCAAAGGGAGTGAAATTGCTCTGTGCCCTGTTTGGGGCGCATAATTTAAATTATATGAAAATTTATCACCTGGCACGATGTATCGGTAAGTAACCTGGGAGTTGAGTCTTTATCTCTGAAAAATGTCCGGGGCGCTATCAGAGGCGCACTGCACATCCACGGGATGGTAGACGGGTGAAAGCTGGGCGATGTGAGTCGATGTGGATGAGAAAGGCACTACTGCTCAAGCATCCCTTGCATGTGTTGTATGCATTCTGTTGCTCTTTGTCCCATATCCAGTGCACACATTTCTTTCATAAATATTGGAGTGTTGAGAGCACCATTGCAAGTCCAGGAAGGAAATGAGCATAATATTGGACCATGCCTAAAAAGGATTGTAATTCAGTAACATTTTTCAGTTCCAGAGCCATCACAATGGCTTGCACTTTCTCCTTAACTGGTTGGAGACCATTTTCATCCACCTGCAAACCCAGATAAACCACCTCATGCTGTATAAATGCTCTTCAGCTTTTGATCATTATCATTGAACCGTCTGAATAGTACTTCTCAAATTTCCAGTGAAGGATAACTGGTTCTGTTCCTTCCATGTGCTCATCACCAGAGGTTTCCTCATTCTCTCCCCTACTCAATGTCACTGATACAATAATATCCTCAGCGCTCATGGATTCCTGTGTATGGGCTTGGTTTTCATGCAATTCAATTTCCTATAATGTTGTCTCTGAAATTACCAGTGTATCACATTCTTTTGATCACCATTGTCTGCAGACCATCCAGCATATTTAAGGCAGTTCACAAAGCACGTTTCTGATCCTTGCTCCCATGCTTTGCGTGTGAAGTGCATGGCTTGCAGACTGACTGCCCGTTTTTTGATGACTGCTGTCATTCTATCATCTCCCTTAGTAGGAACTTTCTGTACCAGGATTTGAAGCACTGAATAACACACTGGACCACGGGCTGTGGAACACTTGTTGCATGAGGTAGCAGATGGTACACAACGATATCATTCAGGTCTTTGACTCTCTGATTCGCAGGCGCAATGTCAATGAACAGAAGCACTTTACAGTATGGAGATTGCATTTTTCTGTCCAACAATCTGATCCATTCAGTCCAGATGTCGCCAGTTATTCAATCTTTTCTTTTGCTCCTCTACATTACTAGCAGCATCTCTACATTTTTCAAATACCTGGGATTTGTTGCTTTATCAATTTTAAAATGGGGCAGATGATTGGTTCCATCCATCTTCCCTCCCAGCTAACTGTTTCAGTTGTTTAGTATTTGTTCAGAATGAAGGGATCATGACTGCTGCCAGGATATCGGGCATTGACCTTCAGGGTTCACTGCCATTGTTCGCACACTAGCTGGACGTTGAGGGAATGGAATCCCTTTCGCTTCAGGTATATGGCAGAGTTGACATGCGGTACCCGCAAAGCAATGTGCATGCAGTCAATGGCATTCTGCACCAGGCTGCAATCCTAACAAAGTCGTGTGCTCGCTCCAACTCCTGCTCTCTGGCAGGAGAGAATGAAATTTAGTCAGCTCACTTTGCATAGAGAGCCTCAGTGACCTCCCTTTCACAACTGCGAGATTTTGCAAATATGAATGGCAGGCAGTGACTAGTGGGGTACCGCAAGGTTCTGTGCTGGGGCGCCAGCTGTTTACAATGTACATTAATGATTTAGACGAGGGGATTAAATGTAGTATCTCCAAATTTGCGGATGACACTAAGTTGGGTGGCAGTGTGAGCTGCGAGGAGGATGCTATGAGGCTGCAGAGTGACTTGGATAGGTTAGGTGAGTGGACAAATGCATGGCAGATGAAGTATAATGTGGATAAATGTGAGGTTATCCACTTTGGTGGTAAAAACAGAGAGACAGACTATTATCTGAATGGTGACAGATTAGGAAAAGGGGAGGTGCAACGAGACCTGGGTGTCATGGTACATCAGTCATTGAAGGTTGGCATGCAGGTACAGCAGGCGGTTAAGAAGGCAAATGACATGTTGGCCTTCATAGCGAGGGGATTTTACTATAGGGGCAGGGATGTGTTACTGCAGTTGTACAGGGCCTTGGTGAGGCCACACCTGGAGTATTGTGTACAGTTTTGGTCTCCTAACTTGAGGAAGGACATTCTTGCTATTGAGGGAGTGCAGCGAAGGTTCACCAGACTGATTCCCGGGATGGCGGGTCTGACATATCAAGAAAGACTGGATCAACTGGGTTTGTATTCACTGGAGTTCAGAAGAATGAGAGGGGATCTCATAGAAACGTTTAAAATTCTGATGGGTTTAGATAGGTTAGATGCAGGAAGAATGTTCCCAATGTTGGGGAAGTCCAGAACCAGGGGTCACAGTCTAAGGATAAGGGGTAAGCCATTTAGGACCGAAATGAGGAGAAACGTCTTCACCCAGAGAGTGGTGAACCTGTGGAATTCTCTACCACAGAAAGTTGTTGAGGCCAATTCATTAAAGATATTCAAAAAGAAGTTAGATGTCGTCCTTACTACTAGGGGGATCAAGGGGTATGGCGAGAAAGCAGGAATGGGGTACTGAAGTTGCATGTTCAGCCATGAACTCATTGAATGGTGGTGCAGGCTCGAAGGGCCGAGTGGCCTACTCCTGCACCTATTTTCTATGTTTCTATGTTTCTATCTCCAGCTCCAGCCTGGAAGGCTGCAGACACATAAAAGTTCATTGCCACGATCACCTTCGCAGCCACTGTCAATGCGGTCCTTGTCCTGCTCTGAGGTTGAAGTTGTGGTTGCAGCAGTTGGCAGATTTCGGTGATATCAAGGCTGACATGTCCATTTGCTGCAGGTTAGGATATTATCCTCACAAGATGCTCCAGATGGGTAACTTCCAGTTTGATGAGAGACTTGGGTTTGATCTGATTCATTAAACAGAAGCCATGCTCGCAATCAGCAGTGGCAGCTTGAAAGTTGTCACATATATCAACAAACCCAGCCAAGTCTCTAAACTGCTCTTCTTTCAGGGTGTAAGTTACTATGTTGGCAAATGTACTAATTGGGCCTGCTTTCATTTTGTTCCACGACGATAAGTTTAGTCTCTGTACTGCTTGCAGATGCGGTCGGTTATTGATCCATCAGTTTGCACCTGTAGATTCAAGACAACTTGGTACTTGTGAATGAGTTTACTTACATTTTCTGTGCCATCATCACATTTTGCAGAAACCAGTGCTTCGATATCGAATGCAGACCACTCTGCAGCTCATTCTCTGGAAATAGAGCATCCAAATGTTGACATATTTTTTTAATGAAACGAAGAATACCTGTTGTATTGACGATATTGGCGAGTGATGCTATTTCTTGTTTCACTTTCTCACTCCAATGAGTTTTTTCTCTGAGGTACAGATACTGGGTGAGCAATTTTTCAATTTTGGCCTTTGTAGCTGCCATTACCTCATTTTGGATTAAAGTGATAAAAGGCTGTACCAATTCAAAGGCAAAATTCTTGTTTCTCCAGCTGGTAGGAAGATTAACATATTTCGCTGCGTGGTCGCTAATTTGCTGCACAGACAACATGGATATGTTTATTTTATGGCAAGGCACACATTGTCAATCAGAATTTTTATTTCTTTCAGATTTGCTCGCTGATATTTTTCCATTTCAATGCGCTTCTGTTGGTTTTCAGCAGACTCTACAAATAAACAATGAATTCCATGCTATGTTTCCAGTTTCATAATGTTTTAACTGCATCAACATGAGCTTTTCTAATTAACAATCTTCTTTAAATGTTGAAGAGCATTTTTTGTGAGACACTGTTTATGCTGGGGCTCCTGCCTTTCACTTGGACACGGTATTAGGCAAAAATACTAACTCAGTTATTAACTGATGAAGTTGTGAGCGCCCTGTTTATTTCAGTGCACGGTTCATTCTAGGTTGCTGTTCGGCCACACAGCGCACATCTTAGAGGGATCTTGGCCCTCACCATTAATAACTGTACCACACAATTGGTGTCATCTGCAAATTTTGATATTGTACTTCCAATTCCCGAGACCAAATTATTTATGTAAATAGTGAACAGCAGTGATCCCAGCCCTTGTCATGTATTTCACCATCTTGCAATGACAATAGTTATGTAACTGTAACTCATGCACACTGTACCTGTACCCTTGAAATGCACACCCTGACCACAGGGGATAAGCTTGCGGAAGACACTCCTCACCTGGGTTTCCAGGTATAAAAGGGGAGATCCCACACAGGGTCAGCACTCCTTGGTCCTGGGAATAAAGTGAAGGTCACAGAGTGACCGTGTCTGATATATACATGCCTCGTGTGAGTTTGTAACAAGGTGCAGAGACACTACATTTGGCGAAGAGAAACGGGAATCACCGAACCACGAGGATGGCCATCGGTGGCACACAGGAACGCTACTGTGTGGGTGAGGACTGGGACGACTTTGTGGAAAGACTCCAGCAGAGCTTTGTCACAAAGGGCTGGCTGGAAGAGACAGCGGCTGACAAGCGGAGGGCGCACCTACTGACCAGCTGAAGGACCTGAATTTAGAAGGGCAACGTTGATAGCTCAGACCTTTATGGCAGGGGAAGAAGAGACCAAGCTAATTTACGCATGCAGCCCTGGTTTTAATGTTGCGATGAACCAGGGAGTTAATGTTGTAAAAGTGATACAGAACCCCGCAGGCAGGCAAAGGCAATTTGACACCGCCCAGCCAGGCAGGCAAGGGCAATTCGACACTGCCCAGGCAGCAACAAGCTCCAGGATGGACCCGCAACAGGGACAATGGAAAGGGGATCGGCAATTCACGGCATCACGAGGAACAATGCATCCCGTGTTGGGAACATTAACACCCCCCATCAGAGTGCTTAGAAACAGCCATATGGGCCATCAGAGAAGAATACCTGGGAATAGTCCTTCTGTTAACAGCAATCTCAGCTCATGTTGGAGGTGTAGGGGTAGACACACTGCCAAAAGCTGCAGGTTCCTCTTTATACCTGTAGGATTTGTAATGTCAGTGGACACTTGGCCAGGATGTGCAAAAAGGCAGTAGCGAGGCTAGTCTGCGAGACAGAGCAACCAGACGAGGGGTCTGCAATGCAGGATGAGGCCTGGGGAATAACCATGGATGCTGAAGTTCAGAGAGTTCATGTGGCTGATGTCCACAGCTCATACACTAAAACGCCACCTATGATGAAAGAAAGTCTTACTGAATGGCATCCCGGTGCACATGGAGCTGGATACGGGAGCTAGCCAGTCACTCATGAGCGCCCAACAATTTGAGAGACTATAGCCACACAGAGCTAGCAGGCCCAAACTGGAACGCATTGAGACGCAGCTACGTACGTACACCAAAGAGATCATCCCAGTGCTGGGCAGTGCAAACTTGGTGGTAACACATAATGGATCACAGAACCTGCGGCCACTCTGAATTGTTCCAGGAAAAGGCCCTGAGCTTTTGGGGAGGAGTTGGCTAGCTGAGATGAATTGGAAATGGGGGGATGTGCACGCCATTTCATCCGTGGAGCGAAGTTCATACTCGCAGGTATTGCAAAAATTTGAGTCACTCTTTCAACCCGGTGTCGGAATGTTCAAGGGCACTAAAGTAGTGATACGCATCACTCCGGACACCAGACCAGTGTACCACAAAGCCAGAGCGGTGCCGTACGTGATGCGTGAGAAAATTGAAAGTGAACTGGACAGGCTGCTCAGAGAGGGCATAATTTCGGCCGTTGAATTCAGCAACTGGGCAAGTCCCAGCGTTCCCGTCCTTAAAGCAGATGGCTCGGTTAGGATTTGTGGAGACTACAAAGCCACCATCAACCGAGTGTCGCTGCAGGACCAATACCCGCTTCCGAGAGCGGAGGATCTTTTTGCCATGCTGGCAGGTGGAAAGCTGTTCACGAAGCTGGACCTCACCGGCCTACATGACTCAGGAACTGGCGGAAGATTCCAAGCTTCTGACCACCATCACGATGCACAAAGGATTATTTGTCTACAACAGGTGCCCGTTTGTCATTCGTTCTGCTACGTCTATCTTTCAGCGAAACATGGAAAGCTTGCTCTAGGCCATCCCTGGAACGCTCGTATTCCAAGACGACATCCTTTTAACGGTCGAGACACCGAGGAACACCTCCGCAACCTGGAGGAGGTGCTACGCCGATTGGATCGGGTAGGTTTGCGGCTGAAAAAGGCCAAGTGCGTGTTTTTGGCCTCAGAAGTCGAGTTCCTGGGCAGGAGGGTTGCTGCAGACAGGATCCGGCCCACTGAATCAAAAACTGAGGTGATTCGCCGGGTGCCCAGGCCCGACAACACGTCAGAGTTGCAATCATTCCTGGGACTTTTGAACTATTTTGGGAACTTTCTGCCGAACTTAAGCACATTGTTGGAGCCGTTACACATGCTCCTCCATAAAGGGTGTGAATGGTTTTGGGGGGATTGTCAAGAACGGGCTTTCAATAAGGCGAGGAACCTTATTCCAACAAACTGTTGACTTTGTATGACCCCTGTAAAAAACTGGTTTTAATATGCGATGCGTCATCCTGCAGGGTTGGGTGTGTGTTGCAGCACAGTAACGATGACAGCCGACTCCAACCGGTGGCTTATGCCTCCAGGTCACTCTCACAGGCAGAGCGTGGATACAGCATGGTTGAGAAGGAGGCACTCGCGTGTGTGTACGGTGTGAAAAAGATGCACCAGAACCTTTTCGGCAGACAATTCGAGCTAGAGTCAGACCACAAGCCGTTAACATCCCTGTTGTCCGACAGCAAGGCTGTCAACGCCAATGCGTCAACTCACAGACAGCGATGGGCCCTCACGCTGGCTGCGTATGACTACACCATACGGTACCGGCCAGGCACCGAAAATTGCGCTGACCCACTCAGCAGGCTCCCACTGGCCACCACCAAGGGGGCGTCGGAGCAGAGCGCCGAGATGGTCATGGCCGTTGAGGCTTTTGACACTGCGGGCTCTCCCATCACAGCCCGGCAGATCAAACTCTGGACCAACAGGGACCCCCTCCTACCCATGATAAAGAAATGTGTCCTGACTGGGAATTGGGCGCCTCAACACAGGGCGTGCCCCGAGGAAGTCAGGCCGTTTCAGAGACGGATGGATGAACTCTCCATCCAAGCCGACTGCCTGTTATGGGGCAGCCGGGTCGTCATGCCCCAGAAAGGAAGGGAAGCGTTCATCAGGGAACTCCACAGCGAGCACCCTGGCATTGTGTTAATGAAGGCCATTGCCCGGTCACATGTATGGTGGCCGGGGATTGACTCAGAACTGGAACACTGGGTTCACAGGTGCACGATGTGTGCCCAGCTGGAAAATGCCCCCATGGAGGCCCCGCTCAGCCCGTGGCCATGACCCACCAGGCCATGGTCACGCATTCATGTAGACTACGCGAGCCTGTTCATGGGGAAAATGTTCCTGATCGTTGTCGATGCATACTCGAAGTGGATCGAGTGCATCATATTGAACTCGTGCATGACACCCATCACTGTGGAGAGTCTGCGTACGGTTTTCGCGACCCACGGCTTGCCGGACATCCTGGTCAGCGACAATGGGCCGTGTTTCACCAGCCATGAATTCCAGGAGTTTATGTCGGGCAATGGGATCAAGCACGTCCGGACAGCGCTGTTCAAGCCGGCTTCCAATGGCCAGGCGGAACGGGCGGTCCAAGTCATAAAGCAGGGCATGCTACGCTTCCAAGGACCCTCCCTTCAGTACCGCCTATCGTGCCTCCTGCTGGCCTACAGGTCCCGGCCGCACTCGCTCACAGGAGTCCTGCCAGCGGAACTCCTCATGAAATGCACGCTCAAGACGCAGCTGTCCCTCATTCACCTAGACCTGGCAGACATTGTTGAAGACAAGCGCCAGTCCCAAACCGAGCTCCATGATCGAGGCTCAAGGGGGAGGTGTATAGAAATAGATGACCCGGTATTTGTTCTTAACCATGCTTTGGGACACAAATGGCTTGAGGGCACCGTAATTGGCAAAGAAGGAAACAGGGTCATAGTGGTCAGACTAAACAATGGGCAAATATGCCGCAAACTCTTGGACCAAGTAAACTCAAGGTTCAGCATAGACACGGAGGAACCGGAAGAAGAGCATGGTGAGATAGCACTCACACCACTGCCAGCGTACAAGCAACAAAGACAGCCCTCAGCATGCACAGTCCCTGCGGCCAGCCCAGACAGGCCGAAATCAGCTCAATTGACACGGACGCGTGATGAGGCTCAGCCACCAGAGCCACAACTGCGGCACTCCACGAGAGAGCATCGACCACCCGATAGACTTAACCTCTGAAACTAAAAGACTTAATGGGGGAGGTGATGTCATGTATTTCACCATCTTGCAATGACAATAGTTATGTAACTGTAACTCATGCACATTGTACCTGTACCCTTGAAATGCACACCCTGACCACAGGGGGTCAGCTTGCAGGAGACACTCCTCACCTGGGTTTCCAGGTATAAAAGGGGAGGTCCCACCCAGGGTCAGCACTCCTTGGTCCTTGGAATAAAGTGAAGGTCACAGAGTGACCGTGTCTGATATATACATGCCTCGTGTGAGTTTGTAACAAGGTGCAGAGACACTACAGCACCGATCACAGTGGAACACCACTTCCCACCTTCCACCAGTCTGAGTAACTACCTTTAACCCCTACTCTCTGTTCTGTTGTGTAGCCAGTTTACTATCCATTCTACGACTTGTCCCCTAACTCCACATTCTCTAACCGTAGTCACGGGTCTACCATCCCTTACCTTATCAAAGGCTATATGAAAGGCCTTGTACATCACATCCATTACATTACTCTTGCCTTCTCATTCTGTCACTTTTTCAAAGAATTCAATAAGGTTGGTCAAGCATGACCTTCCCTTTTGAAATGCATGCTGACTATTCTTTATTATATTTTCAGTTACTAGATACTTTTCTTTTACATCTTTGAATAAAGATTGTAATTTCTTTCCTGCCACTGACATTAAGCTGACCTGTCTAAAGTTCCTTGAATTTGTTCTATCTCCCTTTTCGAATATAGAAATAACATTAGCTCTCTGCCAGTCCCCTGGCAATATTCCCTTTTTTAGTGCATTTTGATATATAATACTATTTTTATACTATCGGCTGTCTCTCTACAAGTTTCTTCGAGTATGCACAAATGCAATCCATCTGGACATGGTGTTTTAAGCTAGTTTATCAATTAACTTCCTCCTTTAGATTTTAAATGTCTTGATATCCTTTTGATCTCTTCTTGTTCATCTCCCTGCTAAATACTGGGGCAAGGGGAGTGAAATTGCTCTGTGCCCTGTTTGGGGCGCATAATTTAAATTATATGAAAATTTATCACCTGGCACAATGTATCGGTAAGTAACCTGGGAGTTGAGTCTTTATCTCTGATAAAAGTCCGGGGCGCTATCAGAGGCGCACTGCACATCCGCGGGATGGTAGACAGTGAAAGCTGGGCGATGTGAGTCGATGTGGATGAGAAAGGCACTACTGCTCAAGGGCCTCTTACATGTGCTGCATGCATTCTGTTGCTCTTTGTCCCATATCCAACGCACACCTTTCTTTAATAAATATTGGAGTGTTGAGAGCACCATTGCAAGTCCAGGAAGGAAATGAGCATAATATTGGACCATGCCTAAAAAGGATTGTAATTCAGTAACATGTTTCAGTTCCAGAGCCATCACAATGGCTTGCACTTTCTCCTTAACTGGTTGGAGACCATTTTCATCCACCTGCAATCCTAGATAAACCACCTCATGCTGTATAAATGCTCTTCAACTTTTGATCATTATCATTGAACCGTCTGAATACTACTCTCAAATTTCCAGTGAAGGATAACTGGTTCTGTTCCTTCCATGTGCTCATCACCAGAGGTTTCCTCATTCTCGCCCCTACTCAATGTCACTGATACAATAATATCCTCAGCGCTCATGGATTCCTGTGTTTGGGCTTGGTTTTCATGCAATTCAATTTCCTGTAATGTTGTCTCTGAAATTCCCAGTGTATCACATTCCTCTCTAACAGACTTCTTTTGATCACCATTGTCTGCAGACCATCCAGCATATTTAAGGCAGTTCACAAAGCACGTTTCTGATCCTTGCTCCCATGCTTTGCGTGTGAAGTGCATGGCTTGCAGACTGACTGCCCGTTTTTTGATGACTGCTGTCATTCTATCATCTCCCTCAGTAGGAACTTTCTGTACCAGGATTTGAAGCACTGAATAACACCCTGGACCACGGGCTGTGGAACACTTGTTGCATGAGGTAGCAGATGGTACACAACGATATCATTCAGGTCTTTGACTCTCTGATTCGCAGGCGCAATGTCAATGAACAGAAGCACTTTACAGTATGGAGATTGCATTTTTCTGTCCAACGATCTGATCCATTCAGTCCAGATGTCGCCAGTTATTCAATCTTTTCTTTTGCTCCTCTACATTACTAGCAGCATCTCTACATTTTTCAAATACCTGGGATTTGTTGCTTTATCAATTTTAAAATGGGGCAGATGATTGGTTCCATCCATCTTCCCTCCCAGTAGAAGATTAACTGTTTCAGTTGTTTAGTATTTGTTCAGAATGAAGGGATCATGACTGCTGCCAGGATATCAGGCATTGACCTTCAGGGTTCACTGCCATTGTTCGCACACTAGCTGGACATTGAGGGAGTGGAATCCCTTTCGCTTCAGGTATATGGCAGAGTTGACATGCGGTACCCGCAAAGCAATGTGCATGCAGTCAATGGCATTCTGCACCAGGCTGCAATGCTAACAAAGTCGTGTGCTCGCTCTAACTCCTGCTCTCCGGCAGGAGAGAATGAAATGTGGTCAGCTCGCTTTGCATAGATAGACTCAGTGACCTCCCTTTCACAACAGTGGATGGCAAACTGCAAGATTTTGCAAATATCTCCAGCTCCAGCCTGGAAGACTGCAGACACATAAAAGTTCATTGCCACGATCATCTTCACAGTCACTGTCAATGCGGTCCTTGCCCTGCTCTGAGGTTGCAGTTGTGGTTGCAGCAGTTGGCAGATTTCGGTGATATCAAGACTGACATGTTATTAGCCTCACAAGATGCTCCAGATGGGTAACTTCCAGTCTGGTGAGAGACTTGGGTTTGATCTGATTCATTAAACAGAAGCCATGCTCGCAATCAGCAGTGGCAGCTTGAAAGTTATCACATACATCAACAAACCCAGCCAAGTCTCTAAACTGCTCTTCTTTGAGGGTGTAAGTTACCATGTCGGCAAATGTACTAACTGCACTTGCTTTCATTTTGTTCCACGACGATAAATTTACATAAGAATAAAAGAAATAGGAACAGGAGTAGGCCATCGAGCCTGCTCCGCCATTTAATAAGATCATGGCTGAGCTGATCATGGACTCAGATCCGCTTCCCCGCCCGCTTCCCATAACCCCTTATCCCCTTATCGTTTAAGAAACTGTCTATTTCTGTGTTAAATTTATTCAATGTCCCAGCTTCCACAGCTCTCTGAGGCAGCGAATTCCACAGATTTACAACCCTCTGAGAGAAGAAATTTCTCCTCATCTCTGTTTAAAATGTGCTGCCACTTATTCTAAGATCGTGCCCTCTAGTTCTAGTCTCCCCCATCTGTGGAAACATCCTCTCTGCATCCACCTTGTCAAGCCCCCTCATAATCTTATACGTTTCAATAAGATCACCTCTCATTTGTCCCTGTACTGCTTGCAGATGCGGTCGGTTATTGATCGATCAGTTTGCACCTGTAGATGCAAGACAACTTGGTACTTGTGAATGAGTTTACTTACATTTTCTGTGCCATAATCACATTTTGCAGAAACCAGTGCTTCGATATCGAATGCAGACCACTCTGCAGCTCATTCTCTGGAAATAGAGCATCCAAATGTTGACATATTTTTTTAATGAAACGAAGAATACCTGTTGTATTGACGGTGTTGGCGAGTGATGCTATTTCTTATTTAACTTTCTCACTCCAGTGAGTTTTTTCTCTGAGGTACAGGTACTGGGTGAGCAATTTTTCAATTTTGGCCTTTGTAGCTGCCATTACCTCATTTTGGATTAAAGTGATAAAAGGCTGTACCAATTCAAAGGCAAAATTCTTGTTTCTCCAGCTGGTAGGAAGATTAACATATTTTGCTGCGTGGTCGCTAATTTGCTGCACAGACAACATGGATATGTTTATTTTATGGCAAGGCACACATTGTCAATCAGAATTTTTATTTCTTCCAGATTTGCTCGCTGATATTTTTCCATTTCAATGCGCTTCGGTCGGTTTTCAGCAGACTCTACAATTAAACAATGAATTCCATGCCATGTTTCCAGTTTCATAAAGTTTTAACTGCATCAACATGAGCTTTTCTAAGTAACAATCTTCTTTAAATGTTGAAGAGCATTTTTTGTGAGACACTGTTGATGCTGGGGCTCCTGCCTTTCACTTGGACACGGTATTAGGCAAAAATACTAACTCAGTTATCAACTGATGAAGTTGTGAGCGCCCTGTTTATTTCAGTGCACGGTTCATTCCAGGTTGCTGTTCGGCCACACAGCGCACATCTTAAAGGGAACGTTGGCCCTCATCATTATTAACTATACCCCGCAATTGATGTCATCCGCAAATTTTGATATTGTACTTCCGATTTCCGAGACCAAATTATTTACATGAATAGTGAACAGCAGTGATCCCAGCACCGATCACAGTGGAACACCACTTCCCACCTTCCACCAGTCTGAGTAACTACCTTTAACCCCTACTCTCTTCTGTTTTGTGGCCAGTTTGCTATCCATTCTACAACTTGTCCCCGAACTCCACATTCTCTAACCGTAGTCACGAGTCTACCATCCGTTATCTTATGAAAGGCTTTGTGAATGACCTTGTACATCACATCCATTACATTACTCTTGCCTTCTCATTCTGTCACTTTTTCAAAGAATTCGATAAGGTTGGTCAAGCATGACCTTCCCTTTTGAAATCCATGCTGACTATTCTTTATTATATTTTCAGTTTCTAAAAAATATTATTTTACATCTTTGAAAAAGATTGTAATTTCTTTCCTGCCACTGACATTAAGCTGACTGGTCTATAGTTCCCTGGATTTGTTCTATCTCTCTTTTCGAATATATAAATAACATTAGCTCTCTGCCGGTCCTCTGGTAATATTCCCTTTTTTAGTACATTTTTATATATAATACTATTTTTATACTATCTGCTATCTCTGCAAATTTATTTGAGTATGTGCAGATGGAATCCATCTGGACATGGTGTTTTAAGCTAGTTTATCAATTATCTTCCTCCTTTAGATCTTAAATGTCTTGATATCCTTTTGATCTCTTCTTGTTCGTCTCCCTGCTAAATATTGGGGCAAGGGGAATGAAATTACCTAATTCGAATTATATGAAAATTTATCGCCCGGCATGATGTATCGGTAAGTAACCCGGGATTTGAGTCTTTATCTCTGAAAAATGTTCGGGGCGCTATGGGAGGGGCACTGCGCATCCGCGGGATGGTAGGCGGGCGAAAGCTGGGCGATGTGAGTCGATGTGGATGAGAAAGGCACTACTGCCCAAGCATCTCTTGCATGTGTTGTATGCATTCTGTTGCTCTTTGTCCCATATCCAACGCACACCTTTCTTTAATAAATAATGAAGTGTTGAGAGCACCATTGCTAGTCCAGGAAGAAAATGAGCATAATATTGGACCATGCCTAAAAAGGATTGTAATTCAGTAACATTTTTCATTTCCAGAGCCATCACAATGGCTTGCACTTTCTCCTTAACTGGTTGGAGACCATTTTCATCGACCTGCAATCCTAAATAAACCTCATGCTGTATAAATGCTCTTCAGCTTTTGATTATGATCATTGAACCATCTGAATACTACTTCTAAAATTTCCAGTGAAGGATAACTGGTTCTGTTCCTTCCATGTGTTCATCACCAGAAGTTTCCTCATTCTCTCCCCTACTCAATGTCACTGATACAATAATATCAGCGCTCATGGCTTTACTGTGTATGGACTTGGTGTTCATGAAATTCAATTTCCTTTAATGTTGTTTCTGAAATCCCTAGTATATCACATTCCTCTCTAACAGACTTCTTTTGATCACTATTGTCTGCAGACCATCCAGCATATTTAAAGCAGTTCACAAAGCATGTTTCTGATCCCTGCTCCCATGCTTTGCGTGTGAAGTGCATGGCTTGCAGACTGACTGCCCGTTTTTTGATGACTGCTGTCATTCTATCATCTCCCTCAGTAGGAACTTTCTGTACCAGGACTTGAAGCACTGAATAACACCCTGGTCCCTGGGACTGTGGAACACTTGTTGCATGAGGGAGCAGAAAGTGCACAACGATTTCATTTAGGTTTTTGACTCTCTGATGAGCAGGGGCAATGACAATGAACAGAAGCACTTCACAGTATGGAGATTGTATTTTTCTCTCCAACGATCTGATCCATTCAGTCCAGATGTCTCCAGTTATTCAATCTTTTCTGTTGTTCCTCTACATTACCAGCGGCATCTTTACATTTTTCAAATACCTGGGATTTGTTGCTTTATCAATTTTAAAAATGGGGCAGATGATTGGTTCCATCCATCTTCCCTCCCAGTAGAAGATTAACTGTTTCAGTTGTTTAGTATTTGTTCAGAATGAAGGGATTATGACTGCTGCAGGATATCGGGCATTGACCTTCAGGGTTCACTGCCTATGTTCGCACACTAGCTGAACGTTGAGGGAGTGGAATCCATTTCGCTTCAGGTATATGGCAGAGTTGACATGCGGTACCCGCAAAGCAATGTGCGTGCAGTCAATGGCATTCTGCACCAGGCTGCAATCCTAACAAAGTCGAGTGCTCGCTCCAACTCCTACTCTCTGGCAGGAAAGAATGAAATGTCGTCAGCTCGCTTTGCATAGAGAGACTCAGTGACCTCCCTTTCGCAACAGTGGACGGCAAACTGCAAGATTTTGCAAATATCTCCAGCTCCAGCCTGGAAGGCTGCAGACACATAAAAGTTCATTGCCACAATCATCTTCACAGCCACTGTCAATGCGGTCCTTGCCCTGCTCTGAGGTTGAAGTTGTAGTTGCAGCAGTTGGCAGATTTCGGTGATATCAAGACTGACATGTCCATTTGCTGCAGGTTAGGATATTATCCTCACAAGATGCTCCAGATGGGTAACTTCCAGTCTGGTGAGAGACTTGGGTTTGATCTGATTCATTAAACAGAAGCCATGCTCGCAATCAGCAGTGGCAGCTTGAAAGTTGTCACATATATCAACAAACCCAGCCAAGTCTCTAAACTGCTCTTCTTTCAGGGTGTAAGTTACCATGTCGGCAAATGTACTAATTGGACCTGCTTTCATTTTGTTCCACGATAATAATTTCAGTCTCTGTACTGCTTGCAGATGCGATTGGTTATTGATCCATCAGTTTGTACCTATAGATTCAAGACAACTTGGTATTTGTGAATGAGTTTACTTACATTTTCTGTGCCATAAACAACTTTTTCAGAAACCAGTGCTTCAATATCGAATGCAGACCACTCTGCAGCTCATTTTCTGGAAATAGAGCATCCAAATGTTGACATATTTTGTAATGAAACAAAGAATACCTGTTGTATTGATAGTATTGGCGAGTGATGCCATTTCTTGTTTCACTTTCTCACTCCAGTGAGTTTTTTTTCTGAGGTACTGGGTGCGCAATTTTTCAATTTTGGCCTTTGTAGCTGCCATTACTTCATTTTGGAAAGCAGTGTTAATAGGCTGTACCAATTTAAAGGCATGGGGCTTGAGTTTCCTTGTTTTTTGCACGCTAAATGCCCACTTAACATCCATTTTACCTCTGAAACGATGTATATTGCCCATGTATCAGCCATTTAGCCACAAAATGGAAACTGACCGACATTTTTCAGAAACTTATCGCCGAGCGTTACTTTCCCCATGTGCGTAATGGCGGGAAAAAATAATATCACCCGCCTACTTTTTTTGGACGGAATCATCAGAATGGGCGAAATCAAGGCCCATAATATCACCCAGTGTTACTTCCCGCACGGAATTAATGCTGAGATTCAATAATACCGCCCGTCCACTTTTTTTTGTCGTAAAGATCACATTTGCCGAAACTAACGGCCATCACATCAGCCAGCGTCACTTTCACCACCTCGCACACATATCACCCACAATATCGCTCGCCCAAAAAACCGCCCAGGAAAAGTGCAACTAACCGGAACTAATCACAGTGTTATGGACGCCATGTTCTACATCACATGTCGCATCCTTTAAAAGGCTGCTGTGCTTCAACCTCGGGGGAGTTCGGATGTACTTTGGAGGTCGTTGGAGTTGATGTGAACATCTGCACAAACATCTTGACCATACTGTGACCGATTGGAATTTAATAGGTGTCTTCATCGGGACATTCATTGTTTGTGACCAATCGGTGGAAAACAGAGAGCTATTGCAATGGGGCCTGTCCTTTCTCACCCTCTCTTGATGACCAATTACATGCTGCAGACTCGAGATGGCCGAAGGTACGCTCCACAGCATTATGTGCCCAATGTAAGACGTGCTAGACTGATGAGGAGGACCAGATATTACACCCCCCGCAAGTACAGGGAGAAGCGGTCTTACCTCGACTTGCCCTACACCACCTGCCTTTGGAGACTGCGCTTCCACAAAGAGGTTATCACTGAGGTGTGCCTGCTGATAAGCGGAGATCTGCAGCCTGCCAGCTCCATCAGTACTGCACTGTCTGTCAAGGTCAAAGTTACCGTGGCACTGTCGTTCTGCACCTCGGATTCATTTCAGGCCACAGCTGGCCACATTTGCGGACTTTCTCAGCATGCCACACATTGCTGCATTAGACAGGTCACTGAAGCCCTGTACGCAAGCAGGAGGGACTTGATCAGCTTCCTTATGACCAGGGAGGCACAGACTGAGATGGCTCTAGGATTCTCCAGAATTGCAAACTTCCCCAAGGTGCAGGGAGCAATAGACTGTACGCACATCGCGATGCGGGCACCTTTTCAGGATGCAGAGATTTTCAGGAATGGCAAGGGATTCCACTCCCTGAATGTCCAACTCATTGTCGACCACCAGAAAATTATAATGGCAGTGAATGCTCAATTTCCGGGCAGCATCCATGATGCTCACATCCTGCGTGAGGGCACTGTATTTGACTTGTTTAACAATCAGCCACTCGCAATATCGTGGAGAAAGCCATTGGAGTGCTTAAGCAGCGCTTTAGATGCCTGGACCACTCAGGAGGCGAGCTCCAAAACCACCCTGAGCAGGTAGCTCAATTCATGGTGGTGTGCACCATGCTGCACATCTTGGCTATCAGAAGGGGACAAGAATTGCGTGATAGTCTGACAGTCCACCTCACCAGAAAGAGGAAGAGGAGGATGAGGAGATGGATGCTGACATCGGCCCAGATAATCAGGCTGATGCTGAAGCCATGCCCCCACACCCCCCCCCGAGGACTGTTTGAAAGGGCCTGTGGTGGCATGATGGCTGCAAGAGCCTTATGTCAGGAGCTCATCAATGAGTGCTTTTCCTGAAAAAATGTTGGTGTTATTTACAAGCCTGACACACTGCTGGGTATGCAGGTCATACATCAATGATGGACATCACCTTGGTGACAGTTAAAGTTTAAATTGATTGAAGTTAAGTATAATTATACCCTTTGATGTTAAGGAATCACCAGCATGTAACGGTGTAGCTATCTGAGCCAATGTGCAACAAGGTTATGTTAAATAAAAAACATTTAAACCGAACAGTTGTCTGAAATCATTAGGATTTTTGTAAAAACTAACCCTCTGCTCCCCCACCCCCCCACCCCCGCTTCTCATCTCCACCGCTATATCCTTCCCCTTCCCCTCCTGACTCCAAGCCGCCTGGCCGAGGAGCTCCTCAGGCGATGCTTCATTGGCGGAGGGGGGGAAGTCGGCCGAACCGCTGCTTGGATGGATATGGGAGAGGACGGTCCCAAGGTGGGAACGTACTCCAAGCCAGAAGCAAGATGTTGCTACTGGCTCTCATGTGTGGTTGGCAATGGGGGTGCAGCACCTTGGGGTGCAGTGCCGCCCTCCAGGATCACTGGGAGCCCTCTGCCACCAGTGTACCTGGCGACCAGCTCCAGGGCCTCCATCATCCCTTCCATGTTATATATTATTTGTTGGTCAAAAACTCGGTGCCAACTACGTTCTTGGTGCTTAGGCTTTTTGCTGCTAGTGAATCTCCCTCATGCCTCCCACAACAGCCAAACAAGCACACACCACAGCCACACACGCTTTCAGTCACTCACCGCTCCCTCTCTCTCTGTCTCTTCTTCTGTGCATGTCATGATGAACCTTGACCTCCTGAATCGCGGGAATCGAGCGTTGCTGTGCCGTTGCTAAGGACGGTATAACTTACAGCAGAAGGTCAGCAAGATTTAATGCTACCGCCCATTTCATATCGCTCGCAGTAACGCCCAATTTCAAAAATAGAGACTCAGTGCTTTGAGAATGGACGAGAAGCCGGCGATCTGAAAACCCATTTTTACCACCACGCCAGAAATAACGTCCATTTTTGGGCAATAAGCACAAGTAAAATCTAGCCCATAGATCTTGCTTCTCTAGCTGGTAGGAAGATTAACATATTTCGCTGCGTGGTCGCTAATTTGCTGCACCGACAACATGGATATGTTTATTTTATAGCAAGGCGCACATTGTCAATCAGAATTTTTATTTCTTCCAGATTTGCTCGCTGATATTTTTCCATTTCAATGTGCTTCTGTCGGTTTTCAGCAGACTCTACAAATAAACAATGAATTCCATTACATGTTTCCAATTTCATAAAGTTTTAACTGCATCAACATGAGCTTTTTCAATTAACAATCTTCTTTAAATGTTGAACAGGCTTTTTTGTGAGATACTGTTGATGCTTGGGCTACTGCCTTTCGCTTGGACACGGTATTAGACAAAAATGCTAACTCAGTTATCAACTGATGAAGCTGTGAGTGCCCTGTTTATTTCAATGCGCGGTCCATTCCATATTACTGTTCGGCCACACAGCACACATCTTAGAGGGAATGTTGGCCCTCACCATTATTAACTATATCCCGCAATTGGTGTCATCCACAAATTTTGATATTGTACTTCCGATTCCTGAGACCAACTCATTTATGTAAATAGTGAACAGCAGTGATCCCAGCACCGATCACAGTGGAACACCACTTCCTACCTTCCACCAGTCTGAGTAACTACCTTTAACTCCTACTCTCTGTTCTGTTTTGTAGCCAGTTTGCTATCCATTCTACGACTTGTCCCCGAACTCCACATTCTCTAACCGTAGTCACGAGTCTACCATCCATTACCTTATCTAAAGCTTTGTGAAAGGCCTTGTACATCACATCCATTACATTAGACTTGCCTATTCATTGTCACTTTTTCAAAGAATTCAATAAGGTTGGTCAAGCATGACCTTCCCTTTTGAAATCTATGCTGACTATTCTTTATTATATTTTCAGTTTCTAAAAAATATTATTTTACATCTTTGACCAAAGAATGTAATTTCTTTCCTGCCACTGACATTAAGCTGACTGGTCTATAGTTCCCTGGATTTGTTCTATCTCCCTTTTCGAATATTGAAATAACATTAGCTGTCCGCCAGTCCTCTGGCATTATTCCCTTTTTTATTGCATTTTTATATATAATACTATTTTTATACTATCTGCTATCTCTCCGCAAATTTCTTTGAGTATGCGCAGACGCAATCCATCTGGACATGATGTTTTAAGCTAGTTTATCACTTATCTTCCTCCTTCCGATCTTAAATGTCTTGATATTCTTTTGATCTCTTCTTGTTTGGCTCCCTGCTAAATACTGGGGCAAGAGGAGCGAAATTGCTCTGTGCCCCGTTTGGAGTGCATAATTCGAATTATATGAAAATTTATCACCCGGCACGATGTATAGGTAAGTAACCCGGGATTTGGGTCTTTTAACTCTGAAAAATGTCCGGGGCGCTATGGGAGGGGCACTGTGCATCCGCGGGACGGTAGACAGGCGAAAGCTGAGTGATGTGAGTCAATGTGTAGACGAGAAGAGCACTACTGCTCAAGTGTCACTTGCATGTATTGTATGCATTCTGTTGCTCTTTGTCTCACATCCAACGCACACCTTGCTGACTGGTCTATAGTTCCCTGGATTTGTTCTATCGCCCTTTTTGAATATAGGAATAACATTAGCTGTCCGCCAGTCCTCTGGCATTATTCCCTTTTCTACTGCATTTACATATATATATATATATATATATTTACACAATCTGCTATCTCTCCGCAGGTATCTTTGAGTATGCGCGGATATCTTATTCCTTTCCATCTTAAATGTCTTGATATCCTTTTGATTTCTTCTTCTAATGTCATGTCCACCTTGTTAGTCTGCCTGGCAAAGTATCTCATCAATATTGCTGCTCTTTCACTGTCATTACCAGTGAGTTTATCTTGTGCATCCCTTAGTGGCCCTATCACTATCTTATCTTTCCTTTGGTTATTTACATGCCTAAAGAATACTTTATATTTCATTTTATATACTTCCTCTATGTCCTGCGAATAACAGGCAATTGTTTGGCCTTTGCGTGTAATACCTATCCCAACACTGGAATGTTATTCTCTCTGACTGTTTTAAACCAGCGATAGACTCCTTCATCAGGATCTTCATGAGTCACAGTACAGATTTGTTTTCTCTGCATCAGGATTTCATCTTCGACAAAAGCAGACGTGACGATTCCTCTATGTACTCACGCGGTTGCAACATTGTTCTTTGCTAAGCTGAGTTCTTTGCAGTTTGTGGCTTGTGATTTCCTTTATGGTCCAAATGATTTGAAATTTTCTTTCCAGAGACAAAGAAGATCTCTTACTCGCCACCTTCATGCACCGGTTTGTTTCCTCGTTGCGGTCGCCACCCCGCGTCCTGTGCCTTGTTTCAGTCTGTGTGAGGGTCTTATCAGGCATCGAATGCATCAATCATCTGGGATTCACATTTCACAGGATTGCTTTCAATTAGCCTGAGCTTGAATTCCATTGTTGTATCAGGGTAAATCCTGCTGAAGTGCTCATTGTAGTAGGGCTGATTCCCATTGTAAAAATCGGGTCCTGTCATTTAGATCATTAAAAATGGGTGTTGGATGTAAGCAGGGTTCGTTAGAGTGAAGTTAGCCTGTATATTCTTCTGATGACATTCGTGTTGTAGACTATTTTAAAGCATTATTGGGAACAACATGACAGTGCTTTTTTCACACATAGTATTAATAAATACTAGATAGACAGCTGTACAAATGAACTTGTCTCATGCAGTTGTTTAGTACAATAGTGCCAATAAATGTGTCTGATCCCATTGGTAAAAATAGAACGTTTTCAACAGTTCTTGAAATTATCCTTGTCTAGTCCGGTGCAATCCGATAAAAGTTTTTTTTTATAGTTGAGGATATATAATCCCTTTAATTGTTGTCCCTGTCTCCACGGTGTCTCTGTGTTACAGAACTCGTTTTTGGGAAAAAATTAAAACATGAAATCATTAAGTCGTGTCCCCCCGATCTGGGGGGCGCACCAAACATTTCCAAGGCCCTTTTTTTGTGTGTTTTTTTTGTTGTTTTTTTTTGTTGTTTTTTTGGGGTTTTTTTAAAGTTTTTTTTTTGGGCACTAAAATCATATTTTTCCTTCAAGTGCCCCCTATAAAAGAGGAGGGGGACACTAAAAAAACCGGCAATTAAAACAAATTAAACTTTAAAACATAAAATCAAATTAAAATTTGGTTGCCGGGCGTGATGATGCACTCCAGTCCCTCCGGTGCCCACCTCTCGCGGAAGGCCGCGAGCGTACCGGTGGACACCGCGTGCTCCATCTCCAAGGACACCCTAGCGCGGATGTACGCGCGGAAGAGAGGCAGGCAGTCAGGTTGAACGACCCCCTCGACCGCCCGCTGCCTGGACCGGCTGATGGCACCCTTGGCCGTGCCCAGGAGCAGTCCTACGAGGAGGCCCTCGGACCTACCCGCTCCCCTCCGCACAGGGTGCCCAAAGATCAGGAGTGTGGGACTGAAGTGCAGCCAGAATTTCAGGAGCAACCCCTTTAAATAATAAAACAGGGGCTGCAACCTCGTGCATTCGGTAAAAACATGGAACACGGACTCTTTCAGACCGCAGAAATTGCAGGCGGCCTGGGAGCCCGTGAACCGGCTTAAAAATTTATTGCACGGCACTGCTCCGTGCACCACCCTCCAGGCCAAGTCCCCGATAAATACTGGGAGGACTCCCGCGTAGAGTGCCCTCCATCGGGGACCCCCGCTTCCTCCGGACGGCAAGATGGTACGCCATGGCGTGTCCGGACGGCAGGCGAGGATGGTAAAGTTGAGAGTGTGCAGGAGCAGCCCGTACAGGAAACCCCTCCGCACGGAACTGAAAGGCACGGAGGGGATTTCCTCGAGGCGGCTCAAGTTGTGAGGCGCCGGCTCCCGAGAGAGGTTCCAGGGTTTGGCACTGATGAGGAATTCCGTCCGGACGGGGGTCAGTTCGGACGGGATCTCCCCACGTGCTTGAGCCTCCTCGATGCACCTAACGGAGTCAGGGCCCAGAGCTGTTTTTAGCGACTCGATGGCATCGGCCGCGCGGCGGACGTTGGCGGAATTTAGGCGCCGCGCCAGCCCGCTCCTCCACCATCGAGCAGGTCTCTGACCCTGGTCACCTCACCAGCCACAGCCCTCTCGTCCGACCGCCACCTAAAACCTCAGTCGTGGAGGTATGGATTCCCGAGCAGCGGCTCCTGCAGGACAGCCGCCACACCAGCCGGTGGAGAGCTGCGCTTGGTGGAGACTTTGTTCCAGACCCTGGTGAGTTCCTTGTAAAAGACAGGCAGCTCCTGGAAGGCGGTCCTGACGCCCCCCAAGCTCACAAACAGGAGCTGCGTGTCGTAGTTGAGGCCGTGCTGCTGGCGGAAGAAATACGTCGCCAGAGCACGCCATCTAGGAGGGGGCTCGACGTAAAGGTATCTCTGCAGGGTCTGAAGACGGAAAGTCGTGAGCTGGGTGCTGACGCACACCAACAACTGACCGCCCTCCCCAAGCGGGAGACTCAAGACCACGGCAGAGACCCAGTGCTTCCTGTTGTTCCAGAAGAAGTCCACTAGCTTCTTCTGTGTCTTGGTGACAAACGCAGGGGGAGGGGTCAAAGTGACCAGCCGGTACCACAACATGGCGGCCACCAGCTGGTTTATGACTAGCGCTCGACCCCTGTAGGACAGCACTCGGAGCAGTCCTGTCCAGTGCCCGAGGCGAGCGGTGACCTTGGCCTCCAGCTCTTGCCAGTTCGCCGGCCAGGCTTCCTCGTCGGGGCTAAGGTAGACTCCCAGATAGAGGAGATGGGTCGTGCTCCAGGCAAAAGGCCTGAGCTCCTCCAGCAGGGAGTCCACCCGCCACTGACCCACCAGGAGTCCGGAACATTTCTCCCAGTTGATCCTGGCGGAGGATGCGGCCGAGTAAATCTCCTGGCACTCACGCATCCTCCGCAGGTCAGCGGGATCCTCTACCGCGAGGAGCACGTCATCGGCGTAAGCCGAGAGGACGACCTCCACGCCCGGCCCTTGCAGAGCCAGTCCCGTCAACCTCGTCCGCAGGAGGCGCAGGAAAGGCTCCACGCAGATGGCATATAACTGGCCGGACATGGGGCATCCCTGGCGCACCCCTCTCCCAAAGCGAAGGGGCGCCGTCAAGGACCCGTTAACCTTTATCAGACACTCCGCGGCGGCGTACAAAAGTCGGATCCAGGTGACAAAATGCGTCCCGAACCCGAAAGCGCGCAGAGTTCCAAACAGATAGTCGTGATCCACCCTGTCGAACGCCTTCTCTTGGTCGAGAGATAGGAAGGCGACCGACAGACCAGCCTCCTGGGAATGATGGATGAGGTCCCGGACCAGATGGATGTTTTCGTGGATTGTCCGGCCCGGGACTGTGTAGGACTGGTCGGGATGGATCATGTGGTCCAGCACTGCGCCAAGGCGAGCAGACATCGCCCTGGCGAAGATTTTGTCCAAGTACTAACCAGGCCTGACTCTGCTTAGCTTCCGAGATCAGACGAGATCGGGCATTTTCAGACTAGTGTGGCCGTAGGCTCTCTGTGCTAAAGACCACTTGTGAACACAAAGCACCTGTCCTGAGGTGATCAGTAGTAGGTGTCAGTATTCAGAATGATCATCCTTCCCCTTGCCCCTCCCACCTCTCCCCTGCACTCTCCCTGACTCCCTCCCCTCCCCCTCCTCCCCTCCCCCTCCTCCCCTCTCCCCTCCCCTCAACCCCACTCACACACTCCCCTCCCCTTCCTCTCCTCCCCTCCACACCCCCCTCATCCCCTACCCTTCCCCTCCTCCCCTCCACCCTCCCCTCATCCCCTCCCTTCCTCCCCTCACCTCTCCCCTTCCCCTGCTCCCCTCCCCTTCCCTCCACCCACCCTCGCACCTTCCCCTCCCTTTCCTCCCCTCCATCCTTCCCTCCCCTCTCCCCTCTCCTCCACCCTCCCCTCCACACTCTTCCCCTCCCCTCCACCCTCCCCTCCACCCTCCCCTCATCCCCTCCCCCCATCCCCTCCCTTCCTCCCCTCACCTCTCCCCTCCCCTTCCTCCCCTCTCCCCTCTCCTCTCCCCTCCCCTCTCCCCTCCCCTCCCCTCTCCCCTCTCCTCTCCCCTCCCCCTCCTCCCCTCATCCCCTCCCCTTACCTCTCCCCTTCCCCTCCTCCCCTCTCCCCCTCCTCCCCTCTCCCCTGCCCCTCCTCCCCTCTCCCCTTCCCCTCCCCTCCCCTTCCTCCCCTCCACCCTCCTTCCCTCTCCTCTTCCTCTCCACCCCCTCAACCCTCCCCTCCACCCTCTTCCCCTCCCCTCCACCCCCCTCATCCCCTCCCTCCCCTCCACCTTCCCCTCAACCCCTCCCCTCCTCCCCTCTGCTCTCGCCCCCTCTGCTCTCCCCTCCCCTCCACCCTCCCTTCACCCTCAGCCAGTCCTCCCTTCTCCCCTCCTATCCCCTCTCCCCTCCTCTGCACTCTCTCTCACCCTCTCCCCTCCCCTCCCCCCTTCTCCACTTCCCTCCCATCTCCCCTCCTCCATCCTCCCCTCACTCCCTGCCCTCCCTTATCCTACAACCAGCTCCTCCCCTCACTCCCTCCCCTCCCCTCCCCTCACCTCCTCCCCTCCCCTCCCCTCCACCTTCCGCTCACCCTCTCCCCTCACTCTCTGCCCTCCCCAATGATCCACTGTACAGTCCGCTATATAAGGTTTTGTATATTGCAGCATAGATGTATCTTTTCACAGAATCAAATTTGTGCAAAATTATTTCAGAACCCTTGGGGACTTTTCGTCCTGATTTGTTCCAAAGGTAACTGCTGGTATAGATCGTACACAAAAGCCATAATTTCATCTTGTTCTATTTAATTGTGTCACTGTTGTAAGACAATGAAGTACTCTTGTAAACTGATTCTCTGTTGGAATATATACTATTGTAATCAGAAGGTAAAGTATTCTGCTTCACTCATTTCATGTGTGTCCCATTGTTGCTTATTATACTTTCAATTGGACAAGATTGGAGGGAAAATATGGATTCTTTTCTGTTATTTAAAGAAGACTCCATGCCATATTAGTCAATCTTTGTATTTGTACCTTTGTTAAATTGCATACTTGCAAGGGAAACCAGTGGATTTGGTGTATTTGGACTTCCAGAAGGCATTTGACAAGGTGCCACATAAAAGGTTACTGCACAAGATAAAGGTTCACCAGGTTAGGGGTAATATATTAGCATGGATAGAGGATTGGCTAACTAACAGAAAATAGAGAGTCGGGATAAATGGTTCATTTTCTGGTTGGCAATCAGTAACTAGTGGGGTGCCGCAGGAATCAGTGCTGGGACCCCAACTATTTACAATCTATATTAATGACTTGGATGAAGGGACCGAGTGTAACATAGCCAAGTTTGCTGACGATACAAAGATGGGAGGAAAAGCAATGTGTGAGAACACAAAAAACTGCAAAAGGATATAGAAAGGCTAAGTGAGTGGGAAAAAATTTGGCAGATGGAGTATAATGTTGGAAAGTGTGAGGTTATGAACTTTGGCAGAAAAAAATCGAAGAGCAAGTTATTATTTAAATGGAGAAAAATTGCAAAGTGCTGCAGTGCAGCAGGACCTGGGGATCCTGGTGCATGAAACACAAAAGGTTAGTATGCAGGTACAAGTGATCAGGAAGGTCAATGGAATCTTAACATAGAAACATAGAAACATAGAAAATAGGTGCAGGAATAGGCCATTCGGCCCTTCAAGCCTGCACAACCATTCAATAAGATTATGGCTGATCATTCACCTCAGTACCCCTTTCCTGCTTTCTCTCCAAACCCCTTGATCCCTTTAGCTGTAAGGGCCATATCTAACTCCCTCTTGAATATATCCAATGAACTGGCATCAACAAATCTCTGCGGTAGGGAATTCCACAGGTTAACAACTCTCTGAATGAAGAAGTTTCTCCTCATCTCGGTCCTAAATGGCTTACCCCTTATCCTTAGACTGTGACCCCTGGTTCTGGACTTAACCAACATTGGGAACATTCTTCCTGCATCTAACCTGTCTGAACCCATCAGAATTTTATATGTTTCTATGAGATCCCCTCTCATCCTTCTAAACTCCAGTGAATACAGGCCCAGTCGATCCAGTCTCTCCTCATATGTCAGTCCTGCCATTCCGGGAATCAGTCCGGCGAACCTTCGCTGCACTCCCTCAATAGCAAGAACGTCCTTCCTCAGATTAGGAGACCAAAACTGAATACAATATTTCAGGTGAGGCCTCACCAAGGCCCTGTACAACTGTAGTAACACCTTCCTGCCCCTGTACTCAAATCCCCTCACTATGAAGGCCAACATGTCATTTGCTTTCTTAACCGCCTGCTGTACCTGCATGCCAACCTTCAATGACTGATGTACCATGACACCCAGATCTCGTTCCATCTCCCCTTTTCCTAATCTGTCACCATTCAGATAATAGTCTGTCTCTCTGTTTTTACCACCAAAGTGGATAACCTCACATTTATCCACATTATACTTCATCTGCCATGCATTTGCCCACTCACCTAATCTATCCAAGTCACTCTGCAGCCTCATAGCATCCTCCTCGCAGCTCACACTGCCACCCAACTTAGTGTCATCTGCAAATTTGGAGATACTACATTTAATCCCCTCGTCTAAATCATTAATGTACAATGTAAACAGCTGGGGCCCCAGCACAGAACCTTGCGGTACCCCACTAGTCACTTTCAATAAGAAAGCAAACAGGGAACCAACAATCTAATAATTATTATAAATCATAAACATACATTTATATAGTGCTCTTTATGTGACAATGTCCCAACACTTTACAAAGCTAGGAGGTGAACAATGAACAGGAAGTAAAAGAATTGGGATGGGGAACAAGTCAGAGAAGCACAGAGCACATATTGCTGGAGAGGAAAGTCATGGAAGGATTCAAAAACAAGGACAGGGATCTTGGAATGCTGGAATTACTTTGTTGTCCTCTAATGGATGAAAAGTCAGGAAACATAGAAACATAGAAAATAGTTGCAGGAGTAGGCCATTCGGCCTTTCGAGCCTGCACCGCCATTCAAACAGATGCTAAGGCAAAGAAGGACCAAATACTTGGTCAAAAAGGTGGGTTTTAAGGAGGGTCAAATGAGGAGAGGGAGGTGGAGAACCAGTGAGCAGTTTATTCTGGATAAATGCTAAGTAAATGAGCCAGAAATGTCTGCACTGTCTACTCCATTTTAAGTAACAGCTGTCTTACTTTTGTTGAAATAGACTGTTTGCTTCCAGCTCGATTTCTTTCTTTGTCCTCATCTCTCCTCTTCGTTCTAAACGACGGACTCTCTCCTCTGCACTGACTGTGAGTAACAGCACTAAATCTGCTTGAACTAGATCCTGGAGCCACTGGTACAATTCATGGTGTGGGGGAAGGAGATTCGCCACCTTTCCACTGACTTCTGTTGCGATTGCATAGGCCGCAGTGCTATGCCAGAATCTAGAACATAAGACAACATACTCATTCCTTGTAAAGACATATAGTATTTGTAAAAAGTATGATGAGTTTGGTAATTTGTGTAAAAGGTTGACAATAATTTGTGCAATTAATGGATGTCTTAACCGAGCAAAGTTGGACACTTTTTTATGATCATTATTCAGAATAGTTTAAGTTACACTGTCAACAAGACCCAGCTTCTTTGTTGACTTCGTGGAGGCTGGTCATTAAATGGAATACATGCTGCCAATTTACACAGTTATGTTCTGCTTTGTCAAAAGATGTATTGGCAACTCAGGTACATAGGAACAGGAGTAGGCCCTTGGGCCTGTTCCACCTTTCAGTTAGATCATGCCTGACCTCTATCTTAACTCCTACCTGCCTTGGTTCCTTAACCCTTAGTACCCTTGCTTAATAAATGTCTACCAATCTCAGTTTTAGAAATTTTCAATTGACCTAGCCTCAAATGTTTTTTGGGAGAGAGAATTCCTGATTTCTACTGCCCTTTGTGTGAAGAAGTGATTCCTGACAACGCCCCTGAACAGCATAGCTCTAATTTTAAGGTTATGCCCCCTTGTTCTGGTCTCCTCACGAGAGAAAATAGTTTCTCTCTATCTATCCCATCAATTCCTTTAATCATCAGAAACACCTCAGTTAGATCACCCCTTAATCTTCTATACTCAAGGGAATACAAGCATAGTCTATGTAACCTGTCCTCATATTTTAACCCTTTTAGTCCTGGTATCATTCTGGTGTATGTACTGCAACCCCTGCAAGGTCAATATATCCTTCCTGATATGCGGTGCCCAGAACTGAACGCAGTACTGCAGATGGGGTGTAACAACTGAAGCATCACTTCAACCCCTTTGTATTCTAGCCCTCTTGAGATAAAGGCCACTATTCTGTTACTCTATTGAATCATGTTTTGTAGCTGCCATGAGCTGTTGGTGATTTCCGTACTTGCAACCCTAAACGTCTCTGCTCCTCCACAATTCCCAGCTACTCACCCTTTAAAAAATACTCTGTTCTATCTTTCTTAGGTACAAAGTGGGTGACCTCACACTTTCCCGCATTGAACTCCATCTGCCAGCTTTGCCCACTCACTTGGTCAATATCCCTTTGCAACCTTTTGCTCCCATCTACACTACTTACTGTGCCGCCTGACTTGGTGTCATCAGTAAACTTGGATTCTGGTTCTTTATTCCTTCATCTGAGTCATTTATAAATATAATGAGAAGCTGAGGCCCCAGTACAGATCCCTGGGGGACACCACTCATCACACATTACCAATTTGAGTACATATCTGTAATGTATTTGTTTCATGGGTTGTTTGCTTAAGAATTCGTAGCAACACATTGCTATTAAGAACTAGTTGGTTTATTAACAAAGGTTTAACAATCATACCACACATTTTCAGTTCATCCACTTGGCTCACAACTGCATACCTCATCGTGAATGATCTAGACTCAACTGACCAGGGTTTTATTGAACCTTGTGAACATCATGTGACTGGCTAAGCTACTCACAATGCAACAGCTTGACAACTATTTTAATACAATTATAAAGCCGAGTGCCCCCTAGGGGCACCAGAGCCGGCAAATTAACAAATAACATTTTTTGAACATTAAATGGTCAAATAAAAATTTGGTTGCCGGGGGTGATGATGCACTCCAGTCCGTCCAGTGCCCACCACTCTCGGAAGGCTGCGAGCGTACCGGTAAACACCGTGTGCTCCATCTCCAGGGACACCCTGGCGCGAACGTAGCCATGGAAGAGAGGCAGGCAGTCGGGCTGACTGAGCCCCTGACTGTCTGCTGCCTGGACCTGTTACTGGTCACCTTGACCAAGCCCAGGAACTGTCCTATGAGGAGGCCCTTCTACCTGCCCGCTCCTCTCCTCACCGGGTGCCCAAAGATCAGGAGCGTGGGATTGAAGTGCAGCCAAAACTCGAGGAGCAGCTCCTTCAAATAATGGAAGAGGGGCTGCAACCTCACACACTGTATATATATATATGGAACACGGACTCCTCCAGACAGTAGAAGTTACAGGTGGCCTGGGAGTCTGTGAACTGACTTAAAAACTTATTACACGGGACAGCCCTGTGCAACACCCTCCAGGCCAAGTCCCCAATAAATAAAGGAAGGACTCCTGCATAGAAAGACCTCCATTGGGGACACCCGCCTGCTCCGGATGGCAAAATGGTGCACCATGGCATGTCCAGACAGCAGACGAGGATGGCAAAATGGAGAGTGTGCAAGAGTAGTCCATTCAGGAATCCCCTCTGTGCAAAACTGAAAGGCACGGAGGGGATTTCCTGGAGGTGCTCAAGTTGTGAGGCGCAACAGCTCTACAAAACTGTGAGCATACTCACAAGTGCATACATTACAATACCCATTTTCCTAACTCTCTGTTGCCTGCCACCTACCCAACTCCCTAACCATGTCAATAGGTTGCCTCCAATTCCATGTGCTCTCATTTTTTGTAACAGTCTCTTATGTGGAATCTTATCAAATGTCTTCTGCAAGTCTACCTAAATAACATCCATCGATACTCTCTTGTCTATTACATTAGTTACCTCCTCAAAACATTCAACTAAGTTTGTTAGACATGACCTACCCTTTACAAATCCTCTGAACGGTTCATATTTGCCCAAGTGCTCAATCACTCTGTCCCTTCCAGTAAATTTCCCACAATAGAGGTTAGACTAATAGCCCTATAATTTCCTAGTTTATCTCTCTTACCCTTCTTAAATAGTGGAGTGACATTGATCATTTCCAAATTCTATCCAAGTGCATGTCACCCCTGCCTTTGCATCAGTTGAGCTTCTTTTATACATAGCGAAGCTGGAATCGGAAAGTCATCAAGTGGAAAATTCCTGCCACGTACTCTGCACCACCTATTTCATATCCTGAGGGAAAGTTCTATATAAATATTTAATCCCCAAAAGTAATCAATCGAAATTCCAGTATATTCTTTATCTCTCAGCCTCCACTATTCACCCTGGTTTGATATGCTCTACACTATGTTTCCCCTTTGCACCCCATGACTCAGAAATCATGGATTATTTCTTTCAACAATGCAACTCAACAATAATCCCTTTAAAGATGAATCCCATCTCCAACCCAACACTTATTCAACTGCTTTTTTGAACTAATATCTCAACTTTAAATGCCTTTACTAACAGCCTAGTCTACATATCCACTACTCTCTAGTGGGGTGCATGACATTTAGGCTCACTAAAAGCTGCTTCTATGTTGGTCTTTAGCTACGGACTCCTGTAACATGGGTCTTGTGCAGTTTACAGAAAAGTTAAGATAAACTTCCCAGTAGTCCGGGTGATCTATTTCTAACTGGGTCTTCCTGGGGCCAGTATAGAAGCTGGTCTGACTGCAGCAGAGAATAGCAAAAGAGTAGAAAGAGAAAAAAAGGTAGAGACGGGGGTCACTGGTCTGGTAATCCAGAGGCCTGGACCAATGATCTGTAGGCATGTGTTCAAATCCCACAACGGCAGTTAAATTCAGTTAAATAAATCTGGAATAAAAAGCTAGTATCTGTAATGGTGACCATGAAACTATCAGATTGTGGTAAAAACCCATCTGGTTCACTAATGTCCTTTAGGGAAGGAAATCTGCTGCTCTTACCCAGTCTGACCTGTATGTGAGTCCAGACCCACAGCAATGTGGTTGGTTTTTAACTGCCCTCTAAAATGACCAAGCAAGCCACTCAGTTGTAAAAGGCAGTTCACCCTTCTCAAGGGCAATTAGGGATGGGCAATAAATGCTGGCCTTGCCGGCGAAGCCCACATCCTGGGAACAAATTTTTTAAAAAGGAAGCAAAATATACACAGACAGAAGTGAAAGAGAGGAAAGACAGAAGTGAAGGTGGTGGAAATAAATCAAAGATTCAAAGAAGGGATTTGAGCATAATGCTGCCTGGCTTAAAAGGTTTCACCAGATGCAGCCCACTTACTAGTTTGTGCTTCCACTAGATCCCGTGGATTTTCATGGGAGGCGGTAACGAGAGACTGATTGCGCCCCGCTAGTGCCCCCCGGGAGGCACAAACAATGCAAATTTCTCCCCTCTAGTCTCTCCAACACGTGATTTCCAAAACGGAGTGTTTATTGGCATCAATGAAACATGACATGGTGCATGTGCAGCGCCGGCAGCAAGTTCGCCCAAGCACAAGGCCAGTATCGAGCTCACGCGTACGTAATTCCACGTGGCTTCAACGTGGCACATGCACAATTTGGCCTCGAAGTGGACCCACTACAAATCATCTCGATGAAGAATTAAGAATAGATCAGAATAGACTGGAGAAGGTAAACAGTGTGATAAGGTAAACTGCAGGGTGACTACACTCCCAGACCCTCGATAAAATTGGCTCACCAAATTGCCCGTACACGGTGATGTTTTCACGCAGGCACGGATGTTTTGACGCGATTATTCCATGTTCTGCAAGGTTTGCTTTTGTTTGGAGGCTGGAGAAGAATATCCAAGGAAAACATCCTAAGGGACAGGGAGTATGTCAGTTGCTGAACATCCAAAGTTTATTATGTTGGTATCTCTTTAGCATAACTAATATCAACAGTTTCAGCTTGGTTTATGAGACAGGTTGCCCGAAGACAAAAAGGAAGAAATCCTCGGAAATGAGTATTGTGATGAAAGTTTAATGGGTGGACGGACATATTTAGTGACCATGTCATTGTTAACAGTGACCGCCAAAATTGACAACTCGGTCTTGGCATCCACCATTTCAATTGTTATAGGTTCTGAGGCTTTACTAACCTTGCACGAGGAACCAAATGTAGCAAGAGTGAATAATTGACCCCAGGGTATAAGCACTGGAAATGAGGTAAATTGCAGTTCCATGGGAGAGCAGTACAAAGTATAGATGCAGCCATAAATAGCAGCATGAGGCATCAACGAGACTGGCATTGAGTGCTATAAATGTCGCATTTCCAGGACTACAGATCCATGCTGCAAGAGGTTCAATGAAATGATCTGGCAGGGCAGGTAAGGTAAGCATACCAGAGGAAAAGAGTGTTCAAAGACCAGGCCCTCAAATCTAGCACCAAGCTCATGGTCTACAGGGCTGTAGTAATACTCATCCTCCTGCATGGCTCAGAGGCATGGACCATGTACAATAGACACCTCAAGTCGCTGGAGATATATCACCAATGATGTCTCCGCAAGATCCTACAAATCCCCTGGGAGGACAGGCACACCAACATCAGCGTCCTCATTCAGGCTAACATCCCCAGCATTGAAGCACTGACCACACTCGATCAGCTCCGCTGGGCAGGCCACATAGTCTGCATGCCAGATACGAGACTCCCAAAGCAAGCGCTCTACTCGGAGCTCCCTCACGGCAAACGAGCCAACGGTGGGCAGCGAAAACATTACAAGGACACCCTCAAAGCCTCCCTGATAAAGTGCAACATCACCACTGACACCTGGGAGTCCCTGCCCAAAGACCGCCCTAAGTGGAGGAAGTGCATCCGAGGGGGCGCTGAGCACCTTGTGTCTCGCCGCCGAGAGCGTGCAGAAATCAAGTGCAGGCAGCGGAAAGAGCATGCGGCAAACCAGTCCCACCCACCCCTTCCCTCAACAACTATCTGTCCCACCTGTGTCAGAGTCTGTGGCTCTCGTATTGGACTGTTCAGCCACCAAAGAACTCAGGAGTGGAAGCAAGTCTTCCTTAATTCCGAGGGACTGCCTATGATGATGATGATGATGATGCATGCATACCAGTAACTTTCATATTATGGTTTGGCATTTGTTACTCTCAAACAGTTATAGCTCTAAAGCTAAACTATTAGAGTTGACGTAGGCTAGCGGGGGCGGGATGGGGGATGGGGGTCAATAACTCGGTCTTCTAAAAGCAAACCTCGAAACCTGCCTGAGGAAACGAAAGACATCAGCGGAATATTGCAAGAGCAGCCAACAAAATGAAATGAGGTAAACATAATGTTACTAATGGAAATTTCATGGTGCCAACAAAAACCAGTAACATCTTTTTTAGCCTCTGATACATCTTTGTAGACCTGGAAAATGGGCAGCACTATGTAGAACACATGCCGGCTGCCTGATAACCAAACATATATGAGGCCAAACTCTGGAACATAGATGAGCCCATCCCTGCAATAGCCAGAGACAACTTTGGCACAGCAGTTATCATAACATATAAAATTTCGCAGACATGCCCTTTCCCACTGTTCCTGCTGCACCGGGACGTCAAACGGAAACTTAGAATCAAAATAATGAATGAAGCTAAAAGAGACACATGTAGATTGTTCTCAGAACAGCTACAACTTGCATTTATATAGCACCTTTAACATAGTAAAATATTCTTCAGCACTTCACAGATGCCAATAGAGGGGTAAAGGATGCACAAGAGGCCAGAATTGGAGAAAGGCAGAGTTCTCAGAGAGTTGTACATCTGGAGGAGGTTACGGAGATAGGGATGTTGAAGAGGTGGAGGTAGGCGGTATTGGTGCTGGTTTGAATACGGGGTTGAAAATTCAGGGCATGGTCAAATAGGACGCTGATTTTGAAAACAGTCTGGTTCAGCCTCAGACTGTGGCAGGGAGGGGATGGAATCGGTGGCTATGGAGTGGAGTTTGCAGTGGGGATCGAAGGCAATGGGGCTTCAGTCTTCCGAATATTTAAAGCCATGCCTTCACCATGCCCTGTACCACATGATCACTCCCCCCCCCGCCCCCCCCCGCCTGCCACCCCCCTCCCCCCAACACCACACTCCGGAGCAGATGAAACACATAAAAGTGTTTCCTCCTACATGCTGTGTGCTACAGACCTACCTCCTGAACACCCCATGTTTTATGTACTGGGTGGCTGAGCACATCCCCTCGGGGTGTCATGCCCTTTTCAATTCAGCTTGCAGGCAATTATACCGTATACATATAAGCAGTCCTTCATCGGGCTATGTTGTGCTATCGTGAAAGAGCAGCCAGTATCTCTTAACCCCCTTATGTGTGTCCCATTCACAGACACTGGGTGAATGCAGAGGGTGTATCGATCCACATTGGTGGTCACCGTCTAACTGGTCACCTCGTACCTTACGAGCTAAGGCAAACTCTCGGCATTGCAGGAGACCAGTACTGGTTTGCCTTGTGGCTTGCCTTGCCAAATTTTAAACACCCATTGCTTAAGGATCCCTTTCTTCCGCCACGTTGCTTGCCCAGCCCAGAGAGGGTCGTGTGATCAGTTCCCTATCCATGGCACAACATGAAGCATTGGGTTCCCACCTGTGCAAAATTTCAAGTACTTCGATTAGTACTTCAAGTAAGCAAAAGAATGATGAACAAACAGGTGTGAGTTGTACCTGCCATTAAGTGGCTCATCTCACACTTGCTATGATAAGCCTGCTTTTTTTCCCTTAACTTGATGCATGCCTTTTCTTCAATTTGCAGTTTTCCTGAGGTGCTGTGTTTACGATGGCTACTCCAGTCAGTAGCACGGAGCAATTCCTTGCTATTTCTACATCACCGAGGTTCGATAAGTATGATGATTTCAACATTAAACTGGACGAGTTTCAACAGGTATCGTGGTCGCTACCCAGTCACATTATACAGCAGTATTTGTGTTCCATGCTCGGTAACATATTGACCCTGAATTCGCAGTCAGTGGCGTAGCCAAGGAATACGCTGCTGACATCCTAACAAATGCGCCCATTCCCCCCCTTCGAGAAGTTGCTCTCAAACTCTGCAGAGATGTGTGCAGCATAGTGTCCCATGGAACCCATACACACACCTTGTGTGTACAAACCTGGGATATCGTAGTGCAGTGCGACTTTCATTTCCTGACTCTTAGCCAATCAGGAAAGAGAAGATTACTGATTTGCCTACAACTCAATTTAAATAATTTAGCAGTCAGAAATGCTATTTTATTTATAAATTACGATCATTGCAATAGGATTTAATACACAAAGCAAGATTTCAACATTAATAGAATTTGATCAAACACTGAAAATTCTTGAACTACCTTTTACTGAAGGTGTTCTTAAAACCATAAAACTTGATTAAGATGCTTTTTATACAAAGCATGCAGTAGAATTAACATCGGCCCTTTAACTCTGGGCCATGACATCATAAACCTATAATTACAGTTTTATCGTCCTATCAAATTAGTTTCTCCTCTATCAGACAAACTAACTTTTTGATTAATGTAAATAATCTAAAATCAAGAGTTTAAATGTCTGATAGGAGTTGGGAAATAATTAAACTGAAACTACAAAAGGCTTTTGGGCAGCAAAGACGGTGACATAAAAAGGTCCTGTTTCTTTCGAAGTTTGTATCTGCTCAGATATAAACAGGTCCCTCATTGTTCAACCACAGCATACATCTAGCTCAACATTAATATAATTTTCTCATCGCCCCCGCCCAACGATATAAGTTAAAAAAACAGAATGAGGTCCTACAAGCTGAATTTAGGGAGCTCGGAATTAAATTTAAAAGTCAGACCTCAAAGGTAGTAATCTCAGGATTGCTACCAGTGCCACGTGCTAGTCAGAGTAGGAATAGCAGGATAGTTCAGATGAATACGTGGCTTGAGGGATGGTGCAAGTGGGAGGGATTCAAATTCCTGGGACATTGGAACCGGTTCTGGGGGAGTTGGGACCAATACAAACCGGACGGTCTGCACCTGGGCAGAACCGGAACCGATGTCCTAGGCGGAATGTTTGCTAGTGCTGTTGGGGAGGGGTTAAACTAATATGATAGGGGGATGGGTCTATGCAGGGAGGCAGAGGGAAGTAAAAAGGGGGCAGAAGCAAAAGGTAGGAAGGAGAAAAGTAAGAGTGGCGGGCAGAGAAATCAACGGCAAAAAATCAAAAAAGGCCACATTACAAAATAATTCTAAAAGGACAAAGAGTTTTAAAAAAACAAGCCTGAAGGCTTGTCTCAATGCAAGGAGCATTTATAATAAGGTGGATCAATTAACTGCGCAGATAGCTGTTAACGGATATGATGTAATTGGGATTGTGGAGATATGGCTCCAGGGTGACCAAGGCTGGGAACTCAACATCCAGGGGTAGTCAATATTCAGGAGGGATAGACAGAAAGGAAAAGGAGATGGGGTAGCGTTACTGGTTAAAGAGGAGATTAACGCAATAGTAAGGAAGGACATTAGCTTGGATGATGTGGAATCTGTATGGGTAGAGCTGCGAAACACTAAAGGGCAGAAAACGTTAGTGGGAGTTGTGTACAAACCACCAAACAGTCATAGTAAGTTTGGGGATGGCATCAAACAGGAAATTAGGAATGCGTGCAATAAAGGTACAGCAGTTATCATGGGTGATGTAAAGTCCTGTCCCCTCAGTCCAGATTCACATGAGGCATGTAGTGAAGTCAAGGTCACTCTGGATCTGCACCTTTATTTCACAGCTCTGGAATGCTGCACTTGCCTGCGACCTCTGCTTATATACCTCTCTCTTGCAAGTGCACCCCTGGTGGTAAGGTATGCTGGTGGTTACAGGTCATATCTTATTACAATCATATAAAGCATGTTAGGATACAGTTATATATAATAATGTAAGATACATGACAGGTGACTTTAATCTACATATAGATTGGGCTAACCAAACTGGTAGCAATACTGTGGAGGAGGATTTCCTGGAGTGTATAAGGGATGGTTTTCTAGACCAATATGTCGAGGAACCAACTAGAGAGCAGGTCATCCTAGATTGGGTCTTGTGTAATGAGAGAGGATTAATTAGCAATCTTGTCGTGCGAGGCCCCTTGGGGAAGAGTGACCATAATATGGTAGAATTCTTCATTAAGATGGAGAGTGACACAGTTAATTCAGACTAGGGTCCTGAACTTAAAGAAAGGTAACTTCGATGGTATGAGACGTGAATTGGCTAAGATAGACTGGCGAATGTTACTTAAAGGGTTGACGTTAGATAGGCAATGGCAGACATTTAAAGATCACTTGGATGAACTACAACAACTGTACATCCATGTCTGGCGTAAAAATAAAACGGGGAAGGTGGCTCAACTGTGGCTAACAAGGGAAATTAGGGATAGTGTTAAATCCAAGGAAGAGGCATATAAATTGGTCAGAAAAAGCAGCAAACCTGAGGACTGGGAGAAATTTAGAATTCAGCAGAGGAGGACTAAGGGCTTAATTAGGAGGGGGAAAATAGAGTATGAGAGTAAGCTTACAGGGAACATAAAAACTGACTGCAAAAGCTTCGATAGATATGTGAAGAGAAAAAGATTAGTGAAGACTAATGTAGGTCCCTTGCAGTCGGAATCAGATGAATTCATAATGGGGAACAAGGAAATGGCAGACCAATTGAACAAATACTTTGGTTCTGTCTTCACTAAGAAAGACACGAATAATCTCCCGAAAATACTAGGGTCTAGCGAGAAGGAGGAACTGAGGGAACTGAGGGAAATCCTTATTAATCAGGAAATGGTGTTAGGGAAATTGATGGGATTCCAGAGTACTTAAGGAAATAGCCTTAGAAATAGTAAATGCATTGGTGGTCATTTTCCAACATTCCATGGACTCTGGATCAGTTCCTATGGGTTGGAGGGTAGCTAATGTAACCCCACTTTTTAAAAAAGGAGGAAGAGAGAAAACAGGGAAATATAGACCGGTTAGTCTGACATCGGTAGTGGGAAAAATGCTGGAATCAATTATTAAAGATGTAATAGCAGTGCATTTGGAAAGCAGTGACAGAATCAGTCCAAGTCAGCATGGATTTATGAAAAGGAAATCATGCTTGACAAATCTTCTAGAATTTTTTGAGGACGTAGCTAGTAGAGTGGATAAGAGAGAACCAGTAGATGTGGTGTATTTGGACTTTCAAAAGGCTTTTGACAAGGTCCCACACAAGAGACTAGTGTGCAAAATTAAGCACATGGGATTGGGGGCAATGTATTGATGTGGATAGAGAACTGGTTGGCAGACAGGAAGCAGGGAGTGGGAATAAACAGGTCCTTTTCAGAATGGCAGGCAGTGACTAGTGGGGTACCGCAAGGTTCAGTGCTGGGTCCCCAGCTATTTACAATATACATTAATGATTTGGATGAAGGAATTGAATGCAATATCTCCAAGTTTGCAGATGACATTAAGCTGGGTAGCGGTGTGAGCTGTGAGGAGGATGCTAAGAGGCTGCAGGGTGACTTGGACAGGTTAGGTGAGTGGGCAAATGCATGGCAGATGCAGTATAATGTGGATAAGCGTGAGGTTATCCACTTTGGTGGCAAAAACAGGAAGACAGATTATTATCTCAATGGTGACAGATTAGTAAAAGGGGAGGTGCAACGAGACCTGGGTGGCATAGTACATCAGTCATTGAAAGTAGACATGCAGGTACAGCAGGCAATAAAGAAAGAAAATGGCATGTTGGCCTTCATAGCAAGAGGATTTGAGTATAGGAGCAGGGAGGTCTTGCTGCAGTTGTACAGGGCCTTGGTGAGATGACACCTTGAGTATTGTATGCAGTTTTGATCTCTTCATCTGAGGAAGGACATTCTTGCTATTCAGGGAGTGCAGCGAAGGTTCACCAGACTGATTCCCGGATGGCAGGACTGAAATATGAAGAAAGACTGGATCGACTAGGCTTATATTCACTGGAATTTAGAAGAATGAGAGGGGATCTCATAGAAACATATAAAATTCTGATGGGATTGGACAGGTTAGATACAGGAAGAATGTTCCCAATGTTGGGGAAGTCCAGAACCAGGGGTCACAGTCTAAGGATAAGAGGTAAGCCATTTAGGACCGAGATGAGGAGAAACTTCTTCACTCAGAGAATTGTGAATCTGTGGAATTCTCTACTATAGAAAGTTGTTGATTCCAGTTCGTTGGATATATTCAAAAGGGAGTTAGATGTGGCCCTTACGGCTAAAGGGATTAGCGGGTATGGAGAGAAGGCAGGAATGGGGTACTGAAGTTGCATGATCAGCCATGATCATATTGAATGGTGGTGCAGGCTTGAAGGGCCGAATGGCCTGCTCCTGCACCTATTTTGTATGTTCTATGTTTCTATGTTTCAGTATCAGCTGTGGCTCAGTGGGTAGCACACTCATCTCTGAGTCAGAAGGTTGTGGGTTCAAAGTCCCACTCCAGGGACTTGAGCACATAAATCTAGGCTGACACTCCATGCAGTGTTGAGGGAGTGCTGCACTGTTGGAGGTGCCGTCTTTCGGATGAGATGTTAAACTGAGGCCCTGTCTGCCTTCTCAGGCAGACGTAAAAGATCCCATGGCACTATTTTGAAAAAGAGCAGGGGAGTTATCCCCAATGTCCTGGCTAATATTTATCCCTCAATCAACATAACAAAAAAAAATAGATTATCTGATCATTATCACACTGCTGTTTGTCGGAGCTTGCTGTGCATAAATTGGCTGCCGCGTTTCCCACATTACAACAGTGACTACTCTCCAAAAGTACTTCATTGGCTGTAAAGCGCTTTGAGATGTCCGGTGGTGTGGAAAGGCACTATAGAAATGTAAGTTTTTCTTTTCTTTCTTACGCTGTGTAACAGGCTCCTGCGTCCCTTTGCACCAGACGTAAAAAATTTCAGGGTAATTAATGCATAATTAGCCCAACTTTTCGCCAGCAGGTTGATTTGAATGAGAAGGTGAAACGTGCAGCCAAGCCAAATGTGCGGTCGGAACGTGACAGATCGCAAGTTCAGATTTAGCGCAGACGGTCAATTTCAAAGGCTGCATGGCATGTTGTAACACCAACCACAAATTCAGGCCCAGTATTTTCCTTTTTTTTTTATAATACTGAGATCTGTGGAACAAATCACATTTCTTCTTAGAGGCAACGGGCATTCTATTTAAGAAATTCTTCTCCTGTGTTCTTACAACGGAGAACCAGAGATGGAAGATCCAAATTCCCAGCCACATCAAGTATGCCTCATTGAAGCTATGCTGCGTGCATGTTGAACAGCTACGGATGTGCTCCACTGGGATGTGAAACAATCAGCAGTAGGTGTTGCAGTAGGAACACTTCTAATTGTGTCATCACCATAGGCAGTCCCTCAGAATCGACCTGCTTCCACTCTAAAAATGAGTTCTTAGGTGACTGAACAGTCCAATACGAGAACCACAGTCCCTGTCACAGGTGGGACAGACAGTCGTTGAGGGAAAAAGTGGATGGGACTGGTTTACCGCACGCTCTTTCCGCTGCCTACGCTGATTTCTGCATGCTCTCGATGATGAGACTCGAGGTGCTCAGCGCCCTCCCGGATGCACTTCCTCCACTTAGGGTGGTCTTCGGCCAGGGACTTCCAGGTCTTGGTGGGGAAGTTGCACTTTATAAAGGAGGGTTTGAGATGTTTCCTCTGCCCATCTTTGGCTCATTTGCCATGAAGGAGTTCCAAGTAGAGCGCTTGCTCCAAGTGGAGCGCTTGCTTTGGGTGTTTCATGTCAGGCATGCGAACAATGTGGCCTGTCCAGCAGAGCTGACCAAGTGTGGTCAGTGCTTCAATGCTGGGGATGTTGGCCTGGTCGAGGGCACTGATATTGGTGCATCTGTCCTCCCAGAGGATTTGCAAGATCTTGCGGAGACATCGTTGGTGGTATTTCTCCAGCAACTTGAGGTGTCTACTGTACATGAGCCGTATCTCTGGGCCATACAGGAAGGTGGGTATTATTACAGCCCTGTAGACCATGAGCTTGGTGGCAGATTTGAGGGCCTGGTCTTCGAACACTCTTTTCCTCAGGCGACCGAAGGCTGCACTGGCGCACTGGAGGCGGTGTTGAATCTCATCGTCAATGTCTACCCTTGTTGATAAGAGGCTCCCAAGGTATGGGAAATGGTCCACATTGTTCAGGGCTGCACCATGTTCTTGATGACTGGGGGGCAGTGCTGTGCGGTGGGCACAGGTTGGTGAAGGACCTTTGTCTTACGGATGTTTAGTGTAAGGCCCACGCTTTCGTACACCTCAGTGAATATGCTGACTATGACTTGGAGTTCAGCCTCTGTATTGTGTAGTCTAATTGCACTTAGACTGTATTGTCTAATTGTGTAGTGTGTAGTGTGTAGTCATAGATTACTGATTATGCTTTGAACTGTGACTACATGGTGCAGAATGGAGGGAGCAGACAGAGAGTGGACTACTACAGGCGACATTTGGTGAGTGTGGGAATTTGAAAAAACAGCATATAATGGACTCATTTTGAATGAACGCTACAGTGGGACATTGAAGTGCATGCGTTTGAGAGAAAGATGGATAGTCAAGTAAGAAACCTTTATTAAATGTGGCTGATCCCCTTCATTCTCACCATCATTAGGTTTAGAGTAGTTATGGAAAAGGACAAGAAAAAATCAAGAAAATATTCAACTGGAGGATTGCAGTGAGTTGAAAGGGGATCTGGCCCAAATGGATTGGAATCCAGGATGGTAGGTAAAATAGTAAACTCCAACTCCTACTGAATGCCTTCAAAGAGGAAATAGTTCAGGTACAGACTAGACACAGTCCCACTAGGAGGAAATGAAAGGCATCTAAAGCTAGAGATCCCTGGATGACTAAAGATAGAGATTAAAATCAAATAGAAAAAGGAGACTTATAATAAATGTTAAGCTCATAATATACCAACACCACCTGTCTCTACCTCACCACCACCTCTCTCAAACCCTGCACTGTCTCTGATTTGTCACGCTGCTTGCCTGACCTTCAATCCTGGATCAGCAGAAATGTTCCCCAACTAAATATTGAGAAGGCCAAAGCCATTGACTTTGCTACCCGCCGCAAATACTGACTCCATCCCGCTCCCAGGTTACTGCCTGAGGTTGAACAGCTGAAGGGTATTAAAAAAGATGGCAGAAGTTATAGCAGATGCATTCGTTATAATCTACCAAAATTCTCTGGACTCTGGGGAGGTACCAGCGGATTGGAAAGCAGCTAATGTAACGCCTCTGTTTTAAAAAGGGAGCAGACAAAAGGCAGATAACTATAGGCCAGTTAGTTTAACATCTGTAGTGGGGAAAATGCTTGAAGCTATCATTAAGGAAGAAATAGCAGGACATCTAGATAGGAATAGTGCAATCAAGCAGACGCAACATGGATTCATGAAGGGGAAATCATGTTTAACTAATTTACTGGAATTCTTTGAGGATATAATGAGCATGGTGGATAAAGGTGTACCAATGGATGTGGTGTATTTAGATTTCCAAAAGGCATTCGATAAGGTGCCACACAAAAGGTTACTGCAGAAGATAAAGGTATGTGGAGTCAAAGGAAATGTATTAGCATGGATCGAGAATTGACTGGCGAACAGAAAGCAGAGAGTCGGGATAAATGGGTCCTTTTCGGGTTGGAAATCGATGGTTAGTGGTGTGCCACAGGGATCGGTGCTGGGACCACAACTGTTTACAATATACATAGATGACCTGGAAGAGGGGACAGAGTGTAGTATAACAAAATTTGCAGATGACACAAAGATTAGTGGGAAAGCGGGTTGTGTAGAGGACACAGTGAGGCTGCAAAGAGATTTAGATAGGTTAAGCGAATGGGCTAAGGTTTGGCAGATGGAATACAATGTCTGAAAATGTGAGGTCATCCACCTTGGAAAAAAAAAACAGTAAAAGGGAATATTATTTGAATGGGGAGAAATTACAACATGCTGCGATGCAGAGGGACCTGGGGGTCCTTGTGCATGAATCCCAAAAAGTTAGTTTGCAGGTGCAGCAGGTAATCAGGAAGGCGAATGGAATGTTGGCCTTCATTGCAAGAGGGATGGAGTACAAAAGCAGGGAGGTCCTGCTGCAACTGTACAGGGTATTGGTGAGGCCGCACCTGGAGTACTGCGTGCAGTTTTGGTCACCTTACTTAAGGAAGGATATACTAGCTTTGAAGGGGGTACAGAGACGATTCACTAGGCTGATTCCGGAGATGAGGGGATTATCTTATGATGATAGATTGAGTAGACTGGGTCTTTACTCGTTGGAGTTCAGAAGGGTGATCTTATAGAAACATTTAAAATAATGAAAGGGATAGACAAAATAGAGGCAGAGAGGTTGTTTCCACTGGTCGGGGAGACTAGAACTAGGGGGCACAGCCTCAAAATACGGGGGAGCCAATTTAAAACTGAGTTGAGAAGGAATTTCTTCTCCCAGAGGGTTGTGAATCTGTGGAATTCTCTGCCCAGGAAAGCAGTTGAGGCTAGCTCATTGAATATATTCAAATCACAGATAGATAGATTTTTAACCAATAAGGGAATTAATGGTTATGGGGAGCAGGCGGGTAAGTGGAGCTGAGTCCACGGCCAGATCAGCCATGATCTTGTTGAGTGGCGGAGCAGGCTCGAGGGGCTAGATGGCCTACTCCTATTCCAAATTCTTATGTTCTTTTGTTCTTGACACTGTTCACAACCTTAACATCCTATTTGACCCTGAGATGAGCTTTCAACCACATATCCGCTCCATCACCAAGACCGCCTATTTCCACCTCCGTAACATCTCCCGACTCCGTCCCTGCCTCAGCTCATCTGCTGCTGAAACCTTCATCCATGCCTTTGTTACCTCTAGACTTGACTATTTTAACACATTCCTGGCTGGCCTCTCATCTTCCAACCTCCAAAAACTTGATCTTATCCAGAACTCTGCTGCCCGTGTCCTAACTTGCACCAAGTCCCATTCACCCTTCACCCCTGTGCTCGTTGATCTACATTGGCTCCCAGTCAGACAGCGCCTCAATTTTCAAATTCTATTCTTGTTTACAAATCTCTCCATGGCCTCGTCCTTCCCTATCTCTGTAACCTCCTCCAGCCCGACAACCCTCTGAGATCTCTGCAATCCTCCAATTCAGGCCTCTTGCGCATCCCCTATTTTAATTGCTCCAATATTGGTGGCCATTCTTTCAGCTGCCTAGGCCCTAAACTCTGGAATTCCCTCCCTAAACCTTGCCGCCTCTCTCCCTCTCCTTCCTCCCTTAAGATGCTCCTTAAAACCTACCTCTTTGACCAAACTTTTGGTTAAACTAGGGGGCATAGTCTAAAAATTAGAGCCAAACTTTTCAGGAGTGAAACTTCTACACACAATTGGGTGGTAGAAGTTTGGAACTCTCTTCTGTAAATGAGAATTGATGCTAGAACAATTGTTAATTTTAAATTGGAGATTGATAGCTTTCTGTTAACCAAAGATATTAAGGGATATGGGCCAAAGGGTATATGGAGTTAGGTTAGGTGCGAAGCAGGCTCAAGGAGCTGAATGGGCTTCTCCTGTTGCTATGTTCCAATCTGTCCTGATATCTCCTCCTGTGGCTCGGTGTCAAAATTATTTTATTGATAATTTCTTGTTTAGCTGCTTGGGATGTTTTACTACATTGAAGGCGCTACATAAATACAATTTGCTGCTGTCACTAAGCTGCGTTGTTATTTTTAGTGTCTTGTGTCTCTGTACCCCAGTTCCCTTTGCTCCTCTACCCCATTTAGACTCTTATTTTCCGGGGGACTTTGTGGCTTCTGCATTATTCCAACCAAAATGCAGCACCTCTCACTTATCTTTATTGAAATTCATTTGCCAATTAAACACATATTCTGCAAGTTTATTAACTTCTCCTTGTATTTTGCTGTGGTCTTCCTCAGAATCAACTATAGCAATTAAATTCAAATTCGTCCTTTTACACGTAAAATTAAGTAAGTTATTTTGGTGGGTCTCATTAATATAGATCTTGTCATCCATAGAAGTGTAATGATCAATTTTCATTACTCCAGTTAATGTGTCCTGGTGGTACAGTGATGCACTTTTCATGAGGCATAATCCAGATTATGTCATCCCATTATCAATCATGTCATCATGCTTACCCCTGCTTACTTAACAAATGGATTGTTTTGCAAGGCAATTTATCAAATGGAAAGGCATTTTTGCAATGTACATATATTTCAGTGAATATAGTTAAGGTGAAAAATGCTATTTCTGGAGAATCGTAAACTTTCCCATTTCAGTCACAGTGTCTCAATCAAGCATTCCCAGGTCAGGTATACCACCACGCTGCAGAAGATCGCCCGTTAAATTTCCATTTCCCACATCATTGTGGTTTTGCTGAGTGAAATGGCCAGTTTGTGCTGTGGTTAATATTGTATAGGTACTTTGTTAAGCCTGTTCAGAATCATAGGCTGCGATTTCCCCGATCTCAGCGGGTCTGGTGGGGTCGGTGGCGGGTCCTGACCTCGCTACTGGCTCCAGCCCGCTATATAGAATGATTTTACGTTGATTGGGCTTGTTACGCCTGCCCAGTGTGTTTGCCGTCCAATTGAAGGACGCGGGTCTGACGATGTCCTGGATGATGCGTCATCAGCCAGTTTCCTTTAAGGGCCCATGCACAAATTAATTTTGACAGTTTTGACAGAGGTGCTTCAAACACTGACAAGCACTGCACAGAGGTGCACAGCTGCAACTAGACTCTCCCATGACTCCCTTCAAAAGCAGATGTAGTGAGTCACTGCAAGCAGTGAGGTTCTCTTCCCTTCCAATGGGCGGAAAAGACCTCCCCAGGAGACCAACACAGCCTGGTTTTCTCAGAAGGACCAGGCTGCAATGGCACAAACCTTTCACTGATGTCAGTAGATCATGAAATGTTACTGCAAAGCCACACGCAAGGATAGACAGAAAGGACAAGGAGGTGGGGTAGCTCTGTTAATAAAGGATGAGATCAGTGCAGTAGTGAGAAATGATATTGGCTCAGAAGATCAAGATGTGGAATCAGTTTGGGTGGAGATAAGAAATAATAAGGGGAAGAAGTCATTGGTGGGCATAGTCTATAGCCTCCCTAACAATAGCTACTCTGTTGGACGGAGTATAAATCAAGAAATAATGGAGGCTTGTAAAAAAGGAACGGCAATAATCATGGGCAATTTTAATCTTCATATTGATTGGACAAATCAAATTGGCCAAGGTAGCCTTGAGGAAGAGTTCATAGAGTGTATCCGGGATAGTTTCCTTGAACAGTATGTAAGGGAATCAACCAGAGAGCAGGTTATCTTAGATCTGATACTGTATAATGAGACAGGATTAATAAATGATTTCTGAGTAAAGGATCCTCCAGGAAAGAGTGATCATAGCATGGTTGAATTTCAAATTCAGTTGGAGGGTGAGAAAGTTGGATCACAAACCAGTGTCCTAAGCTTAAATAAAGGAGACATGGAGATGGCAGAAACTCTGAACAAATATTTTGTGTCAGTCTTTACGGTAGAGGACACTAACAACATTCCAACAGTGGATAGCCAAGGGGCTATAGGTGGGGAGGAACTTAACACAATCACAATCACTAAGGAGGTGGTACTCAGTAAGATAATGGGACTAAAGGAAGATAAATCCCCTGGACCTGATGGCTTGCATCCTAGGGTCTTAAGAGAAGTAGCGGCAGGGATAGAAACATAGAAACATAGAAATATAGAAAATAGGAGCAGGAGTAGGCCATTCAGCTCTTCGAGCCTGCACCGCCATTCAATAAGATCATGGCTGATCATTCCCTCAGTACCCCTTTCCTGCTATAGAAACATAGAAAATAGGTGCAGGAGTAGATGCAGGATTGTGGATGCATTGGTTGTAATTTACAAAAATTCCCTGGAGCACCCAGCAGATTGGAAAACTGCAACTGTAACAACCCTATTTAAAAAACAAGGCAGACAAAAAGCAGGAAACTATAGACCAGTTAGCCTAACATCTGTCGTTGGGAAGATGTTGGAGTCCATTATTAAAGAAGCAGCAGCAGAACATTTGGAAAAGCAAAATTCGATCAGGCAGAGTCAGCATGGGTTTATGGCGGGAAGTCATGTTTGACAAATTTGCTAGAATTCTTTGAAGATGTAATGAACAGGGTGAATAAGGGGAACCAGTGGATGTGGTGTATTTGGACTTCCAGAAGGCATTTGACAAGGTGCCACATAAAAGGTTACTGCACAAGATAAAAGTTCACGGGTTGGGGGTAATATATTAGCATGGATAGAGGATTAGCTAACTAACAGAAAACAGAGAGTCGGGATAAATGGATCATTCTCGGGTAGACAATCAGTAACCAGTGGGGTGCCTCAGGGATCAGTGCTGGGACCCCAACTATTTACAATCTATATTAACGACTTGGAGGAAGGGATCGAGTGTAACGTAGCCAAGTTTGCTGACGATACAAAGATGGGAGGAAAAGCAATGTGTGAGGAGGACACAAATAATCTTCAAAAGGACATAGACAGGCTAAGTGAGTGGGCAAAAATTTGGCAGATGGAGTATAATGTTGGAAAGTGTGAGGTTATCCACTTTGGCAGGAAAAATAAAAAAGCAAATTATTATTTAAATGGAGATAAATTACAAAAGGCTGCAATACAGAGGGACCTGGGGGTCCTTGTGCATGAAACACAAAAAATGAGTATGCAGGTCCAGTAGGTAATTAGGAAGGAAGATGGAATGTTGGCCTTTATTGCAAAGGGGATAGAGTATAAAAGCAGATAAGTACTGCTGCAACTGTACAGGGTGGTGGTGAGGCCACACCTAGAGTACTGCATATAGTTTTGGTCACCTTATTTAAGGAAGGATATACTTGCATTGGAGGCTGTTCAGAGAAGGTTCACTAGGTTGAATTCTGAGATGAAGGGCTTGATTTATGAAGAAAGGTTGAGTAGATTGAGCCTATACTCATTGGAATTTAGAACAATGAGAGGTGATCTTACTTAGGGGGCTCGACACGGTAGATGCAGAGAAGATGTTTCCCCTCGTGGGGGAATCTAGAACTAGAGGGCATAATTTCAGAATAAGGGATTGCCCACTTAAAACTGAGAGAAGGAATATCTTCTCTCAGAGGGGTGTAAATCTGTGGAATTATCTGGCCCAGAGCTGTGGAGGCTGGGTCATTGAACATATTTAACGTGGTGATAGATAGATTTTTGAATGATAAAGGAGTGAATGGTTACGGGGATCGGGCAGGATAGTAGAGCTGAGCCGAAGACCAGATCAGCCATGATCTTATTGAGTGGTGGAGCAGGCTCGAGGGGCCAAATGCCCAACTCCTGCTCCTATTTCTTATGTTCTTATATTCTTATCTACTGTGCCACTGATCACATCCCCATCACTTTGCCTTTCCTACCCTACTCCTGCACATCCTCACTCTCACCAACTTACATTGCACCTCCACGCATCCCTCTCTATCTACATTATCACTTTCCCATTTCACTAACTACCCCTCACACTCATCCTCATCCTCGTCCAATCATACCAACTAACAACACACAAGAGTAGGCACTTGGGTGTTTTATGCAATGTTTATGTGAAGTTTCTGTTAATGTGCTGTCAAACATTGAAATCTTTATTTTCAACACTTTGTGTTCTTGGACAGATTAGTGCGCACCTTTGGAAGTGACTTAGTGAGTTGTTGTGAATGGTGAGACATAATGGTATCCAACCCCACATCTCCCCGTTTCCCCCGCCGCCGCCCCTCCCGCAATGGGGATTAAATGTAGTATCTCCAAATTTGCGGATGACACTAAGTTGGGTGGCAGTGTGAGCTGCGAGGAGGATGCTATGAGGCTGCAGAGTGACTTGGATAGGTTAGGTGAGTGGGCAAATGCGTGGCAGATGAAGTATAATGTGGATAAATGTGAGGTTATCCACTTTGGTGGTAAAAACAGAGAGACAGACTATTATCTGAATGGTGACAGATTAGGAAGGGGGAAGGTGCAGCGAGACCTGGGTGTCATGATACATCAGTCATTGAAGGTTGGCATGCAGGTACAGCAGGCGGTTAAGAAAGCAAATGGCATGTTGGCCTTCATAGCGAGGGGATTTGAGTACAGGGGCAGGGAGGTGTTGCTACAGTTGTATAGGGCCTTGGTGAGGCGACACCTGGAGTATTGTGTACAGTTTTGGTCTCCTAACTTGAGGAAGGATGTTCTTGCTATTGAGGGAGTGCAGCGAAGATTCACCAGACTGATTCCCGGGATGGTGGGACTGACCTATCAAGAAAGACTGGATCAACTGGGCTTGTATTCACTGGAATTCAGAAGAGCGAGAGGGGACCTCATAGAAACGTTTAAAATTCTGACGGGTTTGGACAGGTTGGATGCAGGAAGAATGTTCCCAATGTTGGGGAAGTCCAGAACCAGGGGTCACAGTCTAAGGATAAGGGGTAAGCCATTTAGGACCGAGATGAGGAGAAACTTCTTCACCCAGAGAGTGGTGAACCTGTGGAATTCTCTACCACCGAAAGTAGTTGAGGCCAATTCACTAAATATATTCAAAAGGGAGTTAGATGAAGTCCTTACTACTCGGGGGATCAAGGGGTATGGCGAGAAAGCAGGAAGGGGGTACTGAAGTTTCATGTTCAGCCATGAACTCATTGAATGGCGGTACAGGCTAGAAGGGCTGAATGGCCTGCTCCTGCACCTATTTTCTATGTTTCTATGTTTCTATGGTGGAGGGTGTGAAAGGAATGGTCTGGACTTTGTAGGGATGTTTTTTGGTGTTGCTGTAGGGTGGTGACAACCTGGCGCATCCTGTGGCAGCCAGGGTGTACATCTTCAAGTGAAGTAAATGTGGCCATGGTTATGCCATCCCTGGTGTCCCGGGCATCAATGTGGTCAGGTGCTGATGCACTCTGTCCTGTGCAGCATCAGTTATCAGTTGATTGCGGAGAAGTTTGGTGTTGTTGTTGGTGCTGCTGGTGTGCCCGGCGTTGCTGGTGTTGAGGATGATCATGGTGGGATTCTGAGGACCAAGGTGAGAGAGGTTCAAAGGCACTGATGCTAATGTAATAGATGGCAGGTAAACTTGAGATGATAGAAGCGATCTGTCAATAGTGAGAGAGGTTGTTAAAATGAGGTGACACTGGATACTGAGTTTACTCCAAACACTTGCAACCTGCATAAAGCTCAATCAGTCTTCCAAATGCAGTAAACAACAGCTTCTGAGCTTGGAAAGTGAACAGCTGTGAGATGGGAGCTTTTATAGCACATTTGCAGCTGTCAAATAAAGAATTGATTTCATGGTAACTCCCGACCTGCTTACCTGATGTCATTCCTGAGCAGCATAGACCCTATGGGCGACCTCGTAAAATGGTAAGGTGAGCTTAAAATACTGTTTAGTGGGCTGTAAACAAGGTTCCCTACCTGCTGTCAGAAAGAAAATTCCCACCTGACCCCGCCACCGAACGCACCCGCTGACCCCCGCAAAAAATTCCCCCCGTAATATAGAAAACCCTTCCAACTAGCTGAGAGAAGACCATTATCCTATCCTGTCTGAGCCAGGTTCAAGCCTGTGTATCCTAGTTGTGCTCTAACTCATGTCATACGATTGTCAATAAAGAAGAATTTCCACATTAGAAAAATCAGAAATTAAATTCAAATAACTTAATTAGATTTAAGTGCCAAAGTACGATTTGTTTTCAAAAAGTCTACTGAGAGTAATATGAACTGTGTTGGGGAGTGGAACACAGTGGGCTCAACTTTTGGCACCAGTAGTCATCGTTGTTTTGGCATCCACTGATTTTTTGGAGCAATCTTGATTTTGCAACTTTCCTCAAAGTTTGTATGCTGGCGGCATCTGTCAGTGCCGGACTTTTTGTACGGCAGATTTTTTGGCACAGGTCTGGGTGAAAATTGATATCCGTGCCGTTTGTGGCCGTTTTTAGCCATTTAAGCGATTTTCCCCAACACCGATTTTTTTTTTAAGGATGGCGTCTGTATCGGAGCAGTTTCTTTGCAGTTTAGTCTTGTTCATAAAGATTGTTAATAATGATCATGTTAAAGTACGTTCCTTTTTCATCTTTTTACATTAAAGAGTATTTGCTTTGGTCCCCCGCTCCCGGTCCCGCTGCCACCCTGGGCCAAAAGGGCCCCACTCCTGGTCTTGCTGCAACTCCGAGCCAAATGCCAAATGCCATCCCTCCTCCCCTCCCAGTCCCACTGCAATCCCAAACCGAATGGACCCCGCTCCGAGTCCCGCTGCAATTCCAGGCTGAATGGCCACCCTGCTACAATCTCGGGTCGAATGGCCCCGCTCTGCTGCAATCTCAGGCCAAATGGCCCACGGCAATCTCAGGCCAAATGGCCCACCACCCCCCGCTGCAATCTCGGGCCGATTGGCTCCCCGCTGCAATCCCGGTCCGAATGCCCCCACCCCCCTCCCAGTCCTGCTGCAATCCCGGGCAATCTCCACCCCACTGCCCCCCACCCCTCACTCCCCTGCCGCTGCAAGCCCTGGCCATGGAAATTCAACTCACAGGGAGAGGAACTTCAGCCTTCTGTGTGTCTCTCATTTCATTACCCTGGCACCCTCAGCATTTGGCGCAGACTTGAAGCTCCACCCCCAGATTTAACTTTGGGTACTGCAACGCCAAAATAAAACTTTACTTTGGAGAAAGTTCCAACTTTTTTTCCCGGTGCAATCGGGCACAGAAAAATCAGCCGTTAATCCTCCTGGTCGCCAAATATCGGCAAAGAGAAAAATTGAGCCCAGTGTGTGCGATAATATTTTTACGCATAGACTGTAATTTTCCTGTGTAACACCAGGAAAAATCATATGATATTCTAACCTAGGAAAAGGTCATTCAGCCATCGAGTCTGTGCTGGTGATCTTCTCCATATAAACCAGCTACTTAATCTAATCCCACTCTCCTGTTTGCTCCCCATGGTATTATCATTTTTTTCAACTAACTGTCGAATTTTCTTTTAGAAGAATTTATGGGCTCTGCTTCAACAATGGTTTGTGGTAGAGAATTCCTCATTCTACTCTCCTTTGTAAACTAGTTGAACAAATACTTTGGTTCTGCCTTCACGAAGGAAGACACAAATAACCTTCCGGAAGTACTAGGGGACCGAGGGTCTAATGAGAAGGAGGAACTAAAGGATATCCTTATTAGGTGGGAAATTGTGTTAGGGAAATTGATGGGATTGAAGGCCGATAAATCCCCAGGGCCTGATAGTCTGCATCCCAGAGTACTTAAGGAAGTGGCCTTCGAAATAGCGGATGCATTGGTGATCATTTTCCAACAGTCTATTGACTCTGGATCAGTTCCTATGGACTGGATGGTAGTTAATGTAACACCACTTTTTAAAAAAGGAGGGAGAGAGAAAACGGGTAATTATAGACTGGTTAGCTTGACATCAGTAGTGGGGAAAATGTTGGAATCAATTATTAAAGATGAAATAACAGCGCATTTGGAAAGCAGTGACAGGATCGGTCCAAGTCAACATGGATTTATGAAAGGGAAATCATGCTTGACAAATCTTCTAGAATTTTTTGAGGATGTAACTAGTAGAGGGGACAAGGGAGAACCAGTGGATGTGGTGCATTTGGACTTTCAAAGGGCTTTTGAAAGGTCCCACACAAGAGATTGGTGTGCAAAATTAAAGCACATGATATTGGGGGTAATGTATTGACATGGATAGAGAACTGGTTGGCAGATAGGAAGCAGAGAGTCAGGATAAATGGGTTCTTTTCAGAATGGCAGGCAGTGACTAGTGGGGTGCTGCAGGGTTCAGTGCTGGGACCCCAGCTATTTACAATATACATTCATGATTTGGATGAGGGAATTGAGTGTAATATCTCCAAGTTTGCAGATGACACTAAACTGGGTGACGGTGTGAGCTGTGAGGAGGATGCTAAGAGGCTGCAGGGTGACTTCGGCAGGTTAGGTGAATGGGCAAATGCATGGCAGATGCAGTATAATGTGGATAAATGTGAGGTTATCCACTTTGGGGGCAAAAACACTAAGGCAGAATTTTATCAGAATAGCGGCAGATTAGGAAAAGGGGAGGTGCAACGAGACCTGGGTGTCATGGTACATCAGTCATTGAAAGTTGGCATGCAGGTACAGCAGGCGGTGAAGAAGGCAAATGGTATGTTCACTTTCATAGCTAGGGGTTTTGAGTATAGGAGCAGGGAGGTCTTACTGCAGTTGTACAGGGCCTTGGTGAGGCCTCACCTGGAATATTGTGTTCAGTTTTGGTCTCCTAATCTGAGGAAGGATGTTCTTGCTATTGAGGGAGTGCAGCGAAGGATCACTGGACTGATTCCCGGGAATGCTGGACTGACATATGAGGAGAGACTGGATCGACTGGGCCTTTATTCACTGGAGTTTAGAAGGATGAGAGGGGATCTCATAGAAACATATAAAATTCCTATGGGACTGGACAGGTTAGTTGCAGGAAAAATTTTCCCGATGTTGGGGAAGTCCAGAACCAGGGGTCACAGTCTGAGGATAAGGGATAAGCCATTTAGGACTGAGATGAGGAGAAACTTCTTCACTCAGAGAGTTGTTAACCTGTGGAATTCCCTATCGTTGAGAGTTGTTGATGCCAGTTCATTAGATATATTCAAGAGGGAGTTAGATATGGCCCTTACGGCTAAAGGGATCAAGGGGTATGGAGAGAAAGCAGGAAAGGGGTACTGAGGTGAATGATCAGCCATAATCTTATTGAATGGTGGTGTAGACTCGAAGGGCCAAATGGCCTACTCCTGCACCTATTTTCTATGTTTCTATGTTTCTATGGTTCAATAGACCAAGTGTTCCTTTAATTCTTTTTGAGATTGAGCTAGTTCTTTTTGATGTGATGTACCTTAACCTTTTGTATGTAACTGCTATTAATATAGCATAAGATGGTATGGTATGAGAAAAGCCTATTTGGTCACAAAGCATATTGGTCCTGAAATTGCGATGTCCCGGGTCCGTACGAAGTTTCTACGGATCTGGGAAGGCATCGGAAAAGCTGGTTTTCAGCGCGCATTTCCGATCTGTCAAGTTTCTGGCTTGACAGATCCTCCATATCTCGGGAGCGAGGACACTTGCAGGGCAAGATTTCCGATACTTATGCATATCTTGCCCTGAAAATGTTCTTTCAAATCTTGCGCCTGAAAAAGCAGGCGTATAGCCTACTTTTACAGGCGTAAGTGTTTAAAAACATAGAAAAAACGTGATTAAAATAAAAATTAAAAAAACAGATTTATGTTAAAACCCTGCTCAATCAGATAATTTAATTTTAAACCCTAACCCTAACTTTTTTTAAAAATCAGGATTTTTTTAATTTAAAAAACATGTGTAACATTTTTAATTTCTATTAGTTTACTGTGTGAGGTGTTTTTTAAATGTTTTGTATCGTGTTTGTGCGTGTTGGGGTTTTTCTCATTCATAGTATAGGAGATTCGTAACTTACGAATCTCCTATTACTATGAATGAGAAAATACTTACCAGTGATTGGGTGTCCAGGCACATGTCACTTCTGCAGACGTCCTGAAGTGCACGCGCTGTGCATCGTTGGGAGAGGAGGCCTGTGAATCGGAAGTCCCAACGTGCGCAGCAGCTCCAGGTAAGTGTGCAGTTTATTTCTGTTTTTTCAGGATTTGCCCGTGGGAAGCCCTCCTCGGAATTTCCGGGCCATTTCTCTCCACAGGGCCCTGTAATGTGCTGCATCTAACCTGATCACCAGCTAAGGAACACACCACAGTCAAACCTCTAGTTTCTACTCTTTCCTCTCGTCACTGTGGTCACTCCACAGCTCTAGATAGTTTCACTCTGATGTGACCAATATAGAATATTTTATGCTGGATGGAATTATGGACTCGTGCCACAATATAGAGGTCCTCCTGGCTGCATAATACATTTTGCAAGCTTTGCTTCTGCAGTTAAACAACCTCACCAGAACTCCACAATGATGTTACACTTATACGCAGTCAGGAAAATATTTGTAGATAATTACCTCTCGATGTAAAATGAATTGTGAGTATCTATAATATTTAAACTACTGAATATATAGTGTGAAGAATGTCATCTTATTATATTTCTTTACATTTTCCATACTAGATCCAATCCAAAAGACCAGCAAAAGTGTGAACAAAATGGGGCTGCCCGTTACTCAGATCCTTCTCCCTGTAAGCAGCTTATTGCCATTGTAGATATATCTTTTCTATAGTTAACAGCTGTTCTAAATATAATGCAGCTGGTGTTATGAAGGTTGGTTGGTGATGTTGCTAATAAATGACTAGTGCTCTGTTAGTTGGTCCAGTCACTTAACCTCAATGAACTCAGTTTATGTTTGTCTCTCATGCAGTAACTTTTTTCCACAGAATGCTTTACATGAATGAGTACATCTAATTTTGCTGGGGCAAAATCTTGAAACCCAAGCGAAATAAAATTTGAAAAATGAATCTCAACTGCATTTGCAACCTGCTTATGACCATGTTGATTCCGGGGATGAGGGGGTTGACTGATGAGGAAAGGTTGAGTAGGTTGGGCCTCTACTCATTGGAATTCAGAAGAATGAGAGGTGATCTTATCGAAACGTGTAAGATTATGAGGGGGCTTGACAAGGTGGATGCAGAGAGGATATTTCCACTGATGGGGGAGACTAGAACTAGAGGGCATGATCTTAGAATAAGGGGCCGCCCATTTAAAACTGAGATAAGGAGAAATTTCTTCTCTCAGAGGGTTGTAAATCTGTGGAATTCGCTGCCTCAGAGAGCTGTGGAAACTGGGACATTGAATATATTTAAGACAAAAATAGACAGTTTCTTAAATGATAAGGGGATAAGGGGTTATGGGGAATGGGCAGGGAAGTGGAGCTGAGTCCATGATCAGATCAGCCATGATCTTATTGAATGGCGTATCAGGCTTGAGGGGCCGTATGGCCTACTCCTGTTCCTATTTCTTATGTTCTTATGTTAATTTTTGATGTTTGTTGAATTTTGGTAAAAAGTGAACATTTATGCTTCTTGCATAAAATGCTCTGGAGCTGTGTTTCCTTTTATTTATTTGTTCATGGGATGTGGGCTTCGCTGGCAAGACCAGCATTTATCGCCCATCCAAATTGCCCCGGAGAAGGTGGCGGTGAGCCGCCTTCTTGAACCGCTGCAGTCCGTGTGGTGAAGGTATTCTCTCAGTGCTGTTAGGAAGGGGAGTTCCAGGATTTTGGCCCAGTGACGATGAAGGAACGGTGATATATTTCCAAGTCAGGATGGTGTGTGATTTGGTACATGACATCCTGATCGTACCTCAAACTTCTCAGTTTAAAAGTTAATGAAACCTATCATAGTAACAGTGTTAGTTTGAATTCAGGTAAATCTTATTAATATGAGGGCATATCGTATCTATTATTATATATTAAAGATGGTGAATTTTTGCAGCATTCTAATGGTATTGCTCCTGGCGCTGTAAGCATTGTGTTTTGTCAGCTAATGTTGTGTGACTCAGTCAACTGAATTTAAAGCCTTTATGTCAATTCTAAATGCAGTAACTTAAAATTTGGCACAGGGTGATCCCGTAGCAATGCATTTTTGATGTGAGTTGAATTTCGGTAAACACCAGGATTGGTTTGATGAGAATGATCAGGAGATCCAAGAACTAATAGATCGCAAGTGCAGGGCATTTCTGAGCCTTAAACAACAACCCAATTCAGGAGCCACAAAGCAGCATTACAGACGGTCTAAGGCTGAGGTTCAACAATAAACCCGGGACCTAAAGAACGGATGGTGGATGGAAAAAGTACAGGAGACACAGCAGCTGGCCGACAGATATGATGCGCAAGGATTCTTCATCGAAGTCAAGGCCACCTACGGTCCAAACACTCAAGGCCCCACCCCACTGCTGGCCAAGAACGGGGGTCACTGAGGCAGTCAGGACCCGCTGGAAGGCGCACTTCGAAGATCTCCTCAATCAAGACTCTGCCTTTGACTCAAGTGTCCTCGACTGCATCCCGCAGCATGCTACCCGCCACCACCTCAGTAAAACCCCAGCACTGCACGAGGTACAAAAAGCCATAAGACAGCTTCAGAACAACAAGGCTACGGGAGCAGATGGAATCCCCGCTAAGGCACTGAAGTATGGCAGAGAGGCACTGTTGGTGTGAATACATGACCTCATCTCTCTCACCTGGAGGGAGGAGAGCATGCTGGGAGATCTCAGAGATGCAGTGATCGTGACCATCTTTAAAAAAGGGGACAAGTCCGACTGCGGCAACTGCAGAGGAATCTCCCTGGTATCAGCCACTGGGAATGTCGTCGCTAGAGTCCTCCTCAACCGTCTTCTCCCTGTGGCTGAGGAGCTCCTCCCAGAGTCACAGTGCGGATTTCGTCCCCTATGGGGCACAAAGGACATGATATTTGCAGCGCGACAGCTGCAGGAAAAATGCAGGGAACAGCGCCAGCCCTTATACATGACCTTACAAAGGCCTTTGCACTGTCAACCGTGAGGATCTATGGAGCGTCCTCCTCCGTTTCGGATGCCCCTAAAAGTTCATCACCATCCTCCGCCTGCTCCACGATAACATGCAGGCTGTGATCTTTACCAATGGATCCACTACAGACCCAATCCACATCTGGACCAGTGTCAAACAGGGCTGTGTCATCATCCCAACCCTCTTCTCAATCTTACTCGCTGCCATGCTCCACCTCACAGTCAACAAGCTCCCCGCTGGAGTGGAACTAAACTACAGAACCAGTGGGAACCTGTTCAACCTTCGTCGTCCCCAGGCCAGGTCCAAGACCACCCCAACCTCTGTTGTCGAGCTACAGTACGCGGACGATGCCTGCGTCTGTGCACATACAGAGTCTGAACTCCAGGACATAGTCGACGTATTTACTGAGGCGTACGAAAGCATGGGCCTTACGCTAAACATCCGTAAGACAAAGGTCCTCCACCAACCTGTCCCCGCCGCACAGCACTGCCCCCCAGTCATCAAGATCCACGGCGCGGCCCTGGACAACGTGGACCATTTCCCATACCTCGGGAGCCCCTTATCAACAAGAGCAGACATTGACGACGAGATTCAACACCGTCTCCAGTTGCCAGTGCAGCCTTCGGCCGCCTTAGGAAAAGAGTGTTTTGAGACCATGCCCTCAAATCTGTCACCAAGCTCATGGTCTACAGGTCTGTAGTAATACCTGCCCTCCTGTATGGCTCAGAGACGTGGACCATGTACAGTAGACACCTCAAGTCGCTGGAGAAATACCACCAACGATGTCTCCGCAGGATCCTACAAATCCCCTTGGAGGACAGATGCACCAACCTTAGTGTCTTCGACCACGCCAACATCCCCAGCATTGAAGCACTGACCACATTTGATCAGCTCCGCTGGGCAGGCCACATTGTCCGCGTGCCAGACACGAGATTCCCAAAGCAAACACTCTACTCGGAATTCCTTCACGGCAAACGACCCAAAGGTAGGCAGAGGAAACATTACAAGGACACCCTCAAAGCCTCCATGATAAAGTGCAACATCCCCACTGACAACTGGGAGTCCCTGGCCAAAGACCACCCTAAGTGGAGGAAGTGCATCCAGGAGGATGCTGAGCACCTCGACTCTCATCGCCGAGAGCATGCAGAAATCAAGCACAGGCAACGGAAAGAGCGTGTGGTGAACCAGTCCCACCCACTCCTTCCCTCAACGACTATCTGTCACACCTGTGACAGGGACTGTGGCTCTCGTATTGGACTGTTCAGTCACCTAAGGACTAATTTTAAGAGTGGAAGCAAGTCTTCCTCGATTCCGATGGACTGCCTATGAGGATGACTCATTCCTACCTATTCGATTGGCTCCTAATTTTGTCATTGGTTCCAACAATGCTGCTTCCTTTAGACTCCAAGCCCGCTTTAACATCCCATGTTGACCTTTCAATACTCTCTTTCCTCCCACCCTGTAGATATCTAACTCTCATCCTCTGGCCTCTGAACATATTCTCCCCAATATGTCCTTACTATACATTATAAATGCACACGAGGCCCATACTTGAGAAAAGGTCACTCTGTGACCAGTAACCTTTATTAGCCAGCACTGAAGTGAAGAAGGTGAGTGGAGCTTCCCCTTTTATACCTGAAAGTCCAGGTTAGGAGTGTCTCCCACAAGTTCACCACCTAGTGGTCAGTGTTCTCACGGTGTATAACTTAGATCAGTTTATACATGGGTTATAACGACAGTTGAATGCATGACATCACCTCTCCCCCAAAGTCTTATTGGGATCACAGGTTAAGTCTCCCTGGTGGTTTACGCTCCCTTGTAGAACGCCTGAGTTGTCTGCAGTTTGCAGTGCCTCAGGCCTGTCCGGACTTCCCACAGTGACTGGGCTCTCCTCCACTTGGTTCCGGTGTTCGGTCACCTGTGGTGGAGTAAACTCTACGTCGTGTTCTTCCTCTGCTTCTTCTATTGGGTTGCTGAACCTCCTTTTTGTTTGATCCACGTGTTTGCGGCAGATTTGTCCATTGGTAAGTTTAACTACCAGAATCCTATTCCCCTCTTTGGCAATCACAGTGCCTGCGAGCCATTTGGGACCTGCAGCATAGTTGAGGACAAAGCCAGGGTCATTGACATCAATATATCGCGCCCTCACATTCCCGTCATGGTAGTCACATTGCCTGCTCTCAACAATTTCTTTCATGGTGGGGTGTATGAGGGATAACCTGGTTTTGAGCGTCCTTTTCATTAGCAGCTGTGCGAGTGGAACCCCTGTGGGAGAGTGTGGTCGGGATCTGTTGGCCAATAGGAAGCATGATAAGCGGTTTTGTCGGGAACCCCCTTGGATTCTGAGCATCCTTTGTTTGATTATCTGCACTGCTCGTTCCGCCTGGTCGTTTGAGGCTGACTTGAACGGTGCCGTTCTGACATGGTTGATACCATTTCCTGCCATGAAGTCCTGGAATTCAATGCTTATAAAGCACGGGCCATTGTTGCTGACCAAGACATCCGATAGACCATGGGCGGCGAACATTGCCCGTAGACTTTCTACTGTGGCAGAGGATGTGCTTGAATTTAAGAATGTCGCACTCGATCCATTTAGAGTAGGCGTCTACGACAACCAAAAACATTTTCCCCATGAAAGGACCTGCGTAGTCCACATGGATGCGTGACCATGGCTTGGCGAGCTAGGACCAGGGGCTAAGGGGGGCTTCCCTGGGCGCATTGACCAGCTGGGCATACGTGTTGTGCCTGCGAACACAAAGTTCCAGGTCTGCATCTATCCCTGGCCACCAAACGTGTGACCTGGCAATTGCCTTCATCATGACAAAGCCCGGGTGCTCATTGTGGAGTTCTCTGATGAATACCTCTCTGCCCATCTGGGGCATGACTACTCAGTTTCCCCATAGTAGACAATCGGCCTGAATCGAGAGTTCATCCTTGCGCCTGTGAAATGGTTTAAATTCCTCAGAGCATGCCCCGTACGTGCTGCCCAGTTCCCATTCAGGACATATTTCTTGACTAAAGACAGTAGCGGGTCTCTATTTGTCCAGACTTTGATCTGACGGGCTGTCACGGGTGAGCCTTCGCTTTAGAAAGCTTCAACAGCCATGACCATCTCAGCAGCATGCTCGGTTACCCCCTCGGTGGTGGCTAGTGGGAGCCTGCTGAGTGCATCGACGCAGTTTTCAGTGCCCGGTCTGTGCTGAATTGTATAGTCATAGGCGGCTAACGTGAGTGCCCACCGCCGTATGCGGGCCGACGCATTTGCATTTATGGTCTTGTTGTCGGCCAAAAGGGACGTTAGGGGTTTGTGATCTGTCTCCAGCTCAAATTTCCTGCCAAACAGCGACTGGTGCATTTTTTTTACTGCATATACACATGCAAGCGCTTCCTTTTCTACCATCCCATAGCCCCTTTCTGCCTGAGACAGACTTCTGGAGGCATAAGCTACCGGCTGTAACTGACCCTTGGCATTAACATGCTGCAACACACACCTGACCCCATAGGACGACGCATCGCACGTTAAAACAAGTTTCTTACATGGGTCATATAACGTTAACAGATTGTTGGAGCATAACAAATTGCGTGTTCTATCAAAAGCACTTTCTTGGCTGTCCCCCCATACCCATTCGCGCCCTTTGCATAGGAGCTATGTAGGGGCTCTAACAGCATGCTCAATTTTGGGAAGAAAGTTACCAAAATAGTTTAGGAGCCCCAGGAACGAACGCAGCTCCATCGTGTTACGGGGTCTGGGTGCTCTTTGGATCGCAGTAGGTCTGATCCCGTCTGCTGCTACCCTCATCCCCAGGAATTCTACCTCTGGAGCTAAGAAGACGCACTTCGCCTTTTTCAGTTGCAGACCTACCCGGTCCAGTCTGCATAGCACCTCCTCCAGGTTGCGGAGGTGTTCTTCAGTATCACAACCCGTGATGAGGATGTCGTCTTGAAAAACCACCGTCCTTGGAATCGACTTGAGGAGGCTTTCCATATTTCGTTGAAAGATCGCGGCAGCCGAGTGAATCCCGAACGGACATCTGTTGTACTCAAACAACCTCTTGTGTGTCGTGATGGTGGTCAGCTTCTTCGACTCACTCGCCAGTTCCTGGGTCATGTAAGCTGAGGTCAGGTCCAATTTTGAAAAAAGTTTGCCACCGGATAGCGTCACAAAGAGGTCCTCCGCTCTCGGTAGTGGGTACTGGTCTTGGAATGATACCCGATTGATGGTGGCCTTGTAATCACCACATATCCTGACCGACCCATCCACCTTGAGCACCGGCATGATCGAGCTCACCCAGTCACTGAATTCAACTGGCGAGATGATGCCTTCCCTCAGCAGGCGGTCCAATTCGCATTCTATCTTTTCCTGCATTACGTACGGCACCGCTCTGGCCTTGTGGTGTACTGGCCTGGCGTCCAGGTTTATGTGAATCACTACTTTGGTCCCCATGAAAGTGCCAATGCCGGGTTGAAATAGTGAGTCAAATTTGTCCAACACCTGTGAGCATCATATTCGCTCCACAGAAGAAATTGCATTGACATCGCCCCATTTCCAGTTCATGACAGCAAGCCAACTCCTCCCCAGCAGTGCGGGACCATCCCCCGGGACAATCCAGAGTGGCAACCTGTTCTCCGAATCTTTGTGGGTCATGAATACCGTGGCGCTGCCTAGCACCGGAATGATCTCCTTTGTATATGTCCGTAGCTCTGCGTCAATCAGCAATAATTTTGGACTCCTGGCCTTGGACACCCACAACTTGTCGAACTGTTTGATACTCATCAGGGACTGGCTGGCCCCCATGTCTAGCTCCATTGATACTGGGATGCCATTGAGGAGCACGTTCATCATTATCGGTGGCGTCCTGGTATATGAACTGTATATGTGCTCCACATGAACTCGCTGAACTTCAGCTTCCAGCGATTTCCCCCAGTATCCATTTGGTCTTGTAGGGCTTACATCCGGCCCGTCCTCCTCGTACATCAACCTGGCTGCAGGCTTCCTGCACATACGCGCCAAGTGACCGCTGATGTTGCAGTTTCTGCAGGTATATTTCTGATACCTGCAAGCTCTGGCTGGGTGTTTGCCTCCACACCTCCAGCATGAGCTGGAGGCCCCGTTTTGAAAACAAAAGGTCCATCTCTGACTGTCTCTGAAACTGTCCTTAAGCACGCCATTAGCAGGTGTTGATGGCCCCATTATTGGCCGCATTGTCCATTGCAATGGCATGAATCGCCATTCAGCTAGCCATTGTCTCTGTTGAATTCCCCCTTTGGGTTCGACTACATGCTCGGGCATGTCCGATTGCCCTTGTCTGCCTAGAGAACTGTGTGCCGCGTTAACAATGTTGACTCCCTGGTCGTTTGCCGCATTTGAGCCAAGATTTTTGTCATACATCATTCTGGTCTCTTCCTCCCCTGAGATAAATGTCTGGGCTATCAGAGCCACCGCTTCCAAGGTCAAGTCTTTGGTCTCAATCAGTTTCCTGAAAACCCCAGCGTGCCCGATACCCTCAATAAAAAAGTCTCACAGCATCTCCGCTCTGCATGCATCTGGGAACTCTACATAGGCTCGCCAGTCGCCGGAGGTCTGCCACGAAGTCTGGAACGCTTTGCCCTTCTCGCCGCCGGTGCGTGTAAAACTGGTGTCTCGCCATGTGCGTGCTGCTCGCCGGTTTAAAGTGTTCCCCGATCAACTTACTGAGCTCTTCAAAAGTCTTGTCCGTCGGCTTCTCTGGCGCTAGAAGGTCCTTCATCAGGGAGTACGTCCTGGATCCACAAACCGTCAGGAGATGAGCCCTGCGTTTGTCAGCCGAATCCTGTCCCAGCCATTCCTTAGTGACGAAACTTTGCTGCAGTCTCTCAATAAAATCGTCCCAATCATCACCAACACAGTACATCTCGTCTGTGCTGCTAGTGGCCATGCTCGCGTGGTTTAAATCCCAGTTTATCATCACCAATAATATGTCCTTACTATACAGTATAAATGCACACGAGGCACATACTTGAGAAAAGGTCACTCTGTGACTAATAATCTTTATTAGCCAGCACTGAAGTGAAGAAGGTGGGCGGAGCTTCCCCTTTTGTACCTGAAAGTCCAGGTTAGGAGTGTCTCCCACAAGTTCACCACCTAGTGGTCAGTGTTCTCACGGTGTATAACTTAGGTCAGTTTATACATGGGTTACAATGACAGTTGAATACATGACACTCCCCTTTAACCCTGCTCTGTCCTGTTTCCCACCATGTCAGCCTCTACCCTGCTCCACCTCAGTCTACCTTCCCCACCCTGGAGCACCATCGCTATTCTCGCCTTCTGTCTGCTCAGTCCCACCTCAGCCCTGATCCAATTATTTTCCATTTTCGAGCTCTCTTTGACTTGAAGACTACATTTATTTTTGATGCCGTGTGTGCAACACCATTGGAGAATTACTAGTTTTTTTAAGGACGCAACTGCTGCCAACGAACCAGAAGTCATTGCGCATGCGCAGTTCCAGTGGGGGTTTTTTTTGTCACTGGACTTCCCAAAATGAGGAATTAAGAAGCGGATAAAAAAAATCTTCTTCAGTTGTATTTTAATTTATTAATTGTGTGAATTGTAGAATTTATTCAGGTATGAGCCACTTGTTTGAAAGGGCATTGTGATCTGCCTCAGTGTTTCTGATCAGACATTTCTCCTAACAGCTCCCATGTTGACAGCCCTGATAAGTGATATAGATCTCAGTTCCTACTCTCGTCATGTTGAATACGTTTAACAGTCTAAACAGGTGTATCCCCTCAAGTTCCCGTTTTCAAAAAAAATTCTTCGTCTCTTTAAATGAACATTTAGATTTTTACTATTCTAAAAATGTTACATTCCCTTTTTACTCCGGAGCTGGATTTGATGTGGTTTCATCGCCACAGAGCTACACAAGCCGTTGTGAACGTTATTTTTAAAATTTGCCGGTTATTTTTTTAATTTGCATAGCTTCCGGTAACTTCCGGTCGTTGTCAGGAGTCATTCTGTTTTTTTCTTAAATGATTAGTGCCATTTCTTTGCAGTTGTGGTTTCCCCAGCATATCGCAACAAGAATATTTGGCAAAATCAAATCTCATGTTTGTCAATAGATAATCTAGGGAGCAAAATTATTTTCTTTGATCAAAAGCCTTGTCCACCCTGTTATAGACCAGCTCAGAACACTTACAGGAGTGACGACTTCATTAAAGATGAGAAGGTCTTTGACAGATCTGAACTTGAAAGGGATATTGCCCCATATCTGTGTTAATTTTTTTTAGTAACTATAAAAGCTCTGAACATTTTTATTCTTGCTAATAGCAGTGTATAATGTATGTGATCAAATGCATTCAGTTGTTGCTATTTTGTAGGTAAAAACGCTCTTGAAGAGATCTGCAAAGCTTGGTTTACGCAACACTGCAGCAAAACACATCTACGATCTATTGAAATATTCACAACCAGAAATTGTGAGTATTAGCAGATAGATTGTCGTAACATTTAGAAGCTAGTATCATTCCTTGGAAAAACTTAAAGCTGAATATGCACAGATTGCAAGATTAAAGAAAATAAGCCTTGCTTGTGTATCAATTATTATATCATGAATTTACTTCCTTTTTATTATGAGTTTTCTATTTTTAAAGTGATTTTACGCAGTAACCAAAACAATGCCATTCCGGGAGTGGTGTAAGACTGGCACTGTGCCACAATGGTACTGTTTTAGGAGGAGATCCGGAGGGCTCAGGCCAAACATGTGCCCTAAAAAAAAGAGGCGGTAATAACAATTCTAGAGCCCCCTGGATGTCTAGGGACATACAGCAGAGGATAAAGAAAAAAAGGGAAATTTATGTCATATACCGACGGCTAAGTACTGTAGAATCTCTGGAGGAATATAGGAAGTTTAGAGGTGAAATTAAAAAGTATATTAGGAATGCTAAGAGAGAGCATAAAAAATTCTTGGCAAGTAAAATCAAGGAAAACCCAAAGATGTTCTATAAATATATTAAGAGCAAGAGGATAACTACAGAAAGGGTTGGGCCTATTAGAGACCATGAGGGTAATCTTTGTTTGGAGGTGGAAGATGTGGGTATACTTTTTAATGAATACTTTGCATCTGTTTTCAAAAAGGAAAGAGGCAATGCAGATACTGTATCAAGGAGGAGTGTGAAACTCTGGATGAAATAAACATAGTGAGAGAGGAGGTATTAACGGGTTTAGCAGCTTTGAAAGTGGATAAGTCCCCAGGTCTGAATGAAATGCATCCCAGGCTGTTGAGCAAAGCAAAAGAGGAAATAGCAGAGGCCTTGACCACCATTTTCCAGTCCTCTTTGGATTCAGGCATGGTGCCGGAGGACTGGAGGACTGCTAATGTAGTACCCTTGTTTAAGAAGGGAGAAAGGGATAGGCCGTGTAATTACAGGCCTGTCAGCCTAACCTCAGTGGTGGGAAAATTATTGGAAAAATCCTGAAGGACAGCATAAACCTACATTTAGAAAATCAAGGATTAATCAGGGACAGTCAGCACGAATTTGTTAAGGGAAGATCGTGTATGACTAACCCGATTGAATTTTTTGAGGAGGTAACCAGGAGGGTTGATGAGGGTAGTGTGTACGATGTAGTGTATATGGACTTTAGCAAGGCTTTTGATAAGGTCCCACATGGAAGACTGGTCATGAAGGTAAAAGCCCATGGGATCCAGGACAAAGTGGCAAGTTGGATCCAAAATTGGCTTGGCGATAGGAAGCAAAGGGTAATGGTTGATGGAAGTTTTTGTGACTGGAAAGATGTTTCCAGTGGGGTTCACAGGGCTCAGTACTGTATCACTTGCGTTTTGTGGTATACATCAGTACTGGGTCCCTTGCTTTTTGTGATCCTTGCAATCCCTGGCTCGGACGACGCAGGCATCTAGATACATACAGGGGCTGAATTCGACGTATTTACTGAGGCGTATGAAAGCATGGGCCTTACGCTAAACATCCGTAAGAGAAAGGTCCTCCACCAGCCTGTCCTCACTCACAGCACTGCCCCCCCAGTCATCAAGAGCCACGGCACAGCCCTGGACACCGTGGACTACTTCCCATATCTCGGGAGCCTCCTATCAACAAGAGCAGGCATCAATGACGAGATCCAAAACCTCCTCCAGTGTGCCAGTGCAGCCTTTGAACGCTTGAGGAAAAGAGTGTTTGAAGACCAGGTCCTCAAAACTGCCACCAAGCTCATGGTCTACAGGGCTGTAGTAATATCTGCCCTCCTGTATGGCTCAGAGACATGGACTATATACAGCAGACACCTCAAGTTGCTGGAGAAATATCATCAATGATGTCTCTGCAAGATCCGTCAAATCCCCTGGGAGGACAGGTGCTCCAACATCAGCGTCCTCATCCAGGCTAACATCCCCAGCATTGAAGCACTGGCCACACTTGATCAGCTCCGCTGGGCAGGCCTCATAGTACGCATGCCAGACACGAGACTCCCAAAGCAACTGCTCTACTCGGAGCTCCTTCACAGCAAACGAGCCAAAGGTGGGCAGTGGAAACGCTACAAGGACACTCTCAAAGCCTACCTGATAAAGTGCGACATCCCCACTGACACCTTGGAGTCCCTGGCCCAAGACCGCCCTAAGTGGAGGAAGTGCATCCGAGAGGACGCTGAGCACCTCGAGGCTCAACGCCGAGAGCATGCCGAAATCAAGCGCAGGCAGTGGAAAGAGCGTGCGGCAAACCAGTCCCACCCACCCCTTCCCTCAACGACTATCTGTCCCATCTGTGACAGAGTCTGTGGCTCTCGTATTGGACTGTTCAGCCACCTAAGAACTCACTTCAGGAGTGGAAGCAATTCCTCGATTCCGAGAGACTGCCTATGTTGATGATGATGATGATGATGACATCAATGATCTAGATTTGATACCCCTTGATCCCTTTAGCTATAAGGGCCACATCTCACTCCCTTTTGCATATATCTAACGAATTGGCCTCAACAACTTTCTGTGACAGAGAATTCCACAGGTTCACAATTCTCTGAGTGAAGAAGTCTCTCCTCATCTCGGGCCTAAATAGCTTACTCCTTAGACTGTGACCCCTGGTTCTAGACTTCCCCAACATCGGGAACATTCTTCCTGCATCTAACATGTCCAACCCTGTCAGAATTTTATATTTTTCTATGAGATCCCCTCTCATTCTTCTAAATTCCAACGAATATAAGCCTAGTCGATCCAGTCATTCTTCATATGTCAGTCCTGCCATCCCGGGATTCAGTCTGGTGAACCTTTGCTGCATTCCCTCAATAGCAAAAATGTCCTTCCTCAGATTAGGAGACCAAAACTGCACACAATACTCAAGGTGTGGCCTCACCAAGGCCCTGTACAACTGCAGTAAGAAATCCCCTCGCTATGAAGGCCAGCATGCTATTTGCTTTCTTTACTGCCTGCTGTACCTGCATGCCTACCTTCAAAGACTGATGTACCATGACACCAAGATTTCGTTGCACCTCCCCTTTTACTAATCTGTCATCATTCAGATAATAATCTGCCTTCCTGTTTTTGCCACCAAAGTGGATAACCTCATACTTATCCAAATTATACTGCATCTACCATGCATTTGCCCATCCACCTAACCTGTCCAAGTCTCCCTGCATCCTCCTCGCAGCTCGCACTGCCACCTAGCTTAGTGTCATCTGCAAACTTGGAGATATTACATTCAATTCCTTCATCTAAATCATTAATGTGACTAAGAAGTTTGCAGATGACACTAAAATTGGCTGTGTAGTTAATAATGAAGAGGAAAGTAATGGATTGCAGGAGGATATCTATCTGCTGGTCAGGTGGGCAGAACAGTGGCAAATGGAATTTAATTCAGAGAAGTGTGAGGTAATGCACTTGGGGGGAGCTAATAAGGAAAGGGTATATACATTAAATGGTCGGTCACTTAGAAGTGTAGATGAACAAAGGGACCTTGGAGTGGTTGTGCACAGATCCGTGAAAGTAGCAGGCCAGGTGGATAAGGTGGTTAAGAAGGCATACGGAATGCTTGCCTTTATTGGCCGAGGTATAGAGTACAAGAGCAGGCAGGTTATGCTTAAGTTGTATAATATATTGGTTAGGCCACAGCTGGAATACTGCACACAGTTCTGGTCACCGCATTAAAGGAAGGACGTGATTGCACTGGAGTGGGTGCTGAGGAGATTTACGAGGATGCTGCCTGGAATGGAGAATCTTAGCTGTGAGGACAGATTGGATAGGCTGGGTTTGTTCTCCTTGGCTGAGGGGAGACCTCATTGAGGTGTATAAAATTTTGAGGGGCCTGGATATGGTGGAAAGGTCAATTACGAGAGGGCATAGGTTTAGGGTGGCTGGTGGAAGGTTTAAAGGGAATTTGAGGGGAAGCTTCTTCACACAGAGGGTTGTGGGGGTCTGGAATTCACTGCCTGGAAGGGTGGTGGAGGCAGAAACCCTCACCACATTTAAAAGGTGCTTGGATGGGCACTTGAAGTGTTGTAGGGTTACGGACCTAGAGCTGGTAAGTGGGATTAGATTGGATAACCTCTCGTTGGTTGGCGCAGACACGATGGTAAGTACTGCAGGGAATCAAATACAGCCAGGGTGATCTCCTGGACTAGTTTTGATCACCTGGATGGGTTGGAGATGAATTTTCCCAGATTTTTTCCCCAGTTGGCCTGGTTTTTATCTGTTTTTTTGCCTCTCCACAAGATCGCATGGCTCCAGTTGGGGTGTAGTGTAAAATGTTGCTATGGGGTGGAGTGGTTGGGCCAGATGCTCTTTACCTGTTCACCTTTGTTCATTGTTCATAGGTTTATATGTAACCTTCAAGGCTACTGATCAAGGGCCGTGTGGCTCTTTGTCAGCCGGCGCAGACACGATGTGCCGAAATGGCCCCTTACGCTGTTCATTTCTATCTTTCTATGTTTTAAATGCACTCAACACTATTCAGACTTCTTCTACAAATTTAAAACTGAGGTTGGTGGATGGGTTGCTGATCTGAGCAGCCATTGCTGGAACAGGAACGATCCATGCTGTGGCTCCATCCTCCAATTTAATGTCAGCTGCCCCACTCTAATCCGATGCTCGGTTGCAGTGCACTGAAGAGTCACTAGCAGAAGTGGATATTAGGGGGCCAAAATTGCCCTCAGCATGAAATTGGGGAGGAGCACTTCGAATTATCCAGAAATTTAGTGCCCAGCAAGAGTCGGAGGGAAGAGGCAGAAAATGTGTCTGTTAGTTCAAGAAATCTCCTCACCAGGGCTTTCGGTAGGTGTTGGAGGGCGGTATCGGGGCGGTGTCCATCACTGCCGCACTCACCACGTCAGTGCGGCGGTGATGACGTCAGCGCAGTCTATGCAGCCCAGCCAAACCAGCGGCCAATAATTAAAACAAAATGGCGGCCGTGCCGGTACGCCCTCCACTTTAAGCACGGCCGCACCGTCCAACTACTGACAGCTTCCTGCCTCGTGAAGTTGTCGGAGGCACCGACCGGCAGTGACCACGCTCCCGTGGGGCAATTTCCCCAGCGGGGCGGAAAAATGGCTGCCACCTAGCAGTAAAGGGTCGGCCCACCGGTCGAGGCAGAATCACAGGGCATAGCTGAAACCCGTTCCCGCTGCCCGGTCCGGAGGTAATTACGCCTCTGCCTGACCCCGGTCAGTAAGAGCTTACCGCCAGCACCTGGACAACACTGTTGTATTAAAGGGATTTAATCTTTTAATCCTTAAACTCTAGTATTGTTGAATATGTGATTTTTATTTAAGGATATGATTAAATTTGGGGATATCTGCACACAGAGAAAGATTTACATTGATAAAATACCAGATCACAATTTGTTTTTGTTGATTCGATAGGTTGTCTTTCAGCGACAACCACAAGATTCTTTTAAATTGATTTATTTTAAATAAGCTGAAAAAATTTGAGAACATGCACTTGAACTTGCTGGCAATACAGGAAATCTTTAACGTAATGTAAGAGATAGTAATGGTATGGGCTGAGCCAACAAAGTGGGAAGTTTTTTTGATCTCCAGCACTATTGCTTCTTACTGTGATAAACGTAGATATATACAGCTGATCTCCTATGGCATTGTTCACAGGTGAATTGGAGTACGATTGTGATATTCAGCTGCTAAGACGGAGGCTGTATTTAGCTGGCCTGTCCCTTTAACACCACTGCTTAAGTACCTTCGGAGGGGAATTGGCCTAAATAGGGATACACTGCAGTCAATTGGAGGAGAATTGCTGAGAATGACAGCAGCTTGTGAAACCCTGGTTCCAGCCCTTGGAGAGATTATCAAGGTTGAAAACAAACAGCAGGAAACGGTTTCCTTTTTTAAAATACTTTTGGCACTTTGTGAGAGATACGTGCAAGATATGTTAATGAACCTCTTGTGGTGCTGCTCACAATAGGTTGGAGGATCTCTAAAAATAAGGTAGAGAATCATCCAAAACCCGACTGCCTTATCCTAACTCACGCCAAGTCCTGTTTACCCATTACCCCTATGCTTGCTGTCCTATATTGGTTTGTGGCAATGCCTCAAATTTAAAATAATCATACTTGTGTTCAAATCCCACCTTATCTCTAAACTCCACCAACCCTTCGAGATCTCTCGGTTCCTCTAATTCTGGCCACTTGTACATCCCCGATTTCCATCGACCCTCCATTAGCAGCCATGCCATACTGCTCCTCCTTTAAGATGCTCCTCTTAAAACCTCCCTCTTTGATAAAGCTTCAAGGTACCTATCCTAATATCGCTTCATATCACTCAATTTCTAATTTTATCTCATAATTCTCCTGTGAAACACCTTGGGACATATTGTTATCGTAAGGAAGCTTTATAAATGCAAGTCATTGTTGCTATTTTATAAGAACAGAAACATTCTGCCATGTAAAATGGTATGTTGATGTGTGTCTTTTTTAAGGCTTGAAGATGCAATTGCTTTGTATCCATGAAAATATTGATGGGTTTATTTAGTTCACATTGCAGGTGAGAACACTGGTATTGTTTGATTGATAGGTTAGCTTAGGAATTTGTAGACCTTGTGGACCTGTACGTTGGAGAGGGAGCTGAAACACACAGCATTTCAGAGATTGTTTTACCTCCAAGAAAAGAAAGAAAATATAAATGATCTTGATTGGAGTACGGTATTCACTAACAACACTAAACCTAACTTGGTGCTACTTAATCATTTTTTTTTTTTAGTTTTCTTCTTTCGCCTATTGCTCTTGAGAAAATGGAAGTGAGGGCTGGGGGAACCTAGCTGGGAGTCAATGTGGCAAGAATAATGCATTCAGAAGTGATGGATTGCATTTTCTAATGATTACGAATGACACAGAAGTGCAACAGAAAAGGACTACAGGAAGTGTGTAATGGTACATGCTATACACAAGATGTATTGCAAAACTATATACATATAATAGACACCACTGATGAATAAGGATATGGTAATTTGAGAATATGTTGAGACTGGGAAATGGTTAGTGGTTACATGTTTTCTGATTGATTCCTGGGCAGAAAAGTGTGATAGAGGTCACTCATTAGCAGAGGACTCAGATGAGGACTTCGATGGGCCAGGCTACAGAAGGCGGCTGATGGGAAGCTTCCCAGAAAGCCTGCGCTCAATGTCAAGGAGCATGGAGCAGTCCAGCACCAACTCTGCACAGAGCTTGGAGCCCATCCATTCCAACAAAGAACAGGTGGCCACCTCCACAGGCACATCTGTGGAACTCCTCCATGATGCAGCATCTAATGGCTGATGTCACAGCTTCCATTGCAGCCCAACCAGCTACCATCAAAGATCTGATTGCTGCAGTAAAAGTTCAGACTGCTGCTATCGTGGATCTAGAAACCTGTACCACTGTTCAAACGGGCTTCCCAGGCATCACAGCAGTCCATCAATCTGCTCTCCAACAGATCAGCATCCAGGAGAGTGGTAGTAGTTCCATGCAATAGGAACCTGCTGTCCTATCTCAGGATGGCAGCATTCCTGCTCCCACTCCTGCCTCTCTGCCAGTGCCCTTGCTGTTGCCTGTCAACCAGCCAGCCCAGACTGCTGCAGCCAAAGCCAAAATGGTGCAATCTGAAGCCGGGCCTTTTAGGCCCAGAGCTGCTCGAGACCGCCCTCCAAAGCCATCTGCAGTCTCCTCCATTAAAGGCCAGCAGCCTTCCAGCACCCACGCTGCAGCCACTGGAGAACCACCTCATAGGATCACTAGGACAGAAAAAGGCACACAGAAGACAGGCACTAGGGGAATGCACAAGGGTGATTAGTTTATTGTTGTTTGCATTATGAAATGATTGAATTTATAATTTGGATTGGAATGTGCATTTTCTGTTTTGTTCTGTTTCTGTTTTTTATTTTTGTGTTGTCGGAAAAAAGATGATGTGATGGTCAGTGTTAGAGGAAAGGTAAGGAGTGTGGGACTGTTGGTAAATAGGGAGGTATGGTTAAGTTTACTGGTAGCGCTCATTAATTATTTAATGCAGTAGAGCCCGGGCAGATGGGGGCTGCCTACGTTGTATCATCCCTTCCTCTTCATGTTCCTCCACTTCCTGTTCCACTTCCTCCTCCTCCTCCTGCTTCTGCTCCTCAGTTTGCCGCCTGATAGGTGGTGCCAAGGGCTGTTCCCTCATAAGGACCAGGTTATGCATCATGCAACATACTACTGTGATGTATTTGCAACCATGCATTGTACCATGTAACTACATGTAATAGCCAACAGATGGGGAAAGCCCGGGAGGCACACATTACTGCACCTCGTGCTGCCTCCCGATATAAAGCAGGCTCCCCCTGCAGGTCTCACTTTTGGAGTTTACATTAAACCTAAAGGTCACAAGGTGATCAGCTCCAGCAAATGGGCCACATGTGATTTATTATAGTGATAAGCATATGTATCAACTGGCGACGAGGATAGGATACTAACACGCAGCTATGTCCACCGCTGACTACATCGAGCGATATTGTGTCGGGGAAGACTGAGATGACTTAATTGACCCGCTGGATCAATGCTTTGTTGCGAAAGACTTAGAGGGAGACGCAAATGCCAACAAATGCAGGGCCGTCCTCTTCACGGTCTGCGGATCACGGACATACGCACTGATCAAGGACCTACTGGCCCCGACGAAACCCGCTGAGAAAAGTTATGAAGAACTGTGTGAGCTAGTTCGAAATCACCTAAAGCTGAAACGTAGTGCGCTCATGGCGAGGTACCATTTCTACACCCACCGGTGCGGGGTAGGCCAAGACATGGCAGAGTTCATCACTGAGCTAAGGCTTCTTGCTGGGCCATGCAAATTCAGGACAGTTCTTGAAGAAATGTAAGAGATTTCTTTGTTTTGGGAATCGGGCATGAAGGTGTTTTCTACAAATTGCTAGCGGAGGAAGACTTGGACTTAGCCAAAACCACCCTAATTGCTCAGGCATACATGGCCAGAGAAGAAGAAACAAAGCTACTCTACTCACAACTTCGGAATCACCCGGGGCCAAACACCGTGAATAAGCTAAATTCGTCGGCAGTCAGGAGAAGTGCCCCCAGCTGGGCTAATGCGACCTCTGCTCGACCTGAGATGACTCACTCACCACAACAATGGACCGAATGCAAGCCCATCAGCAAGCTGTTGGCGCTGTGGAGAGGCTCATCGTGCAAACCAGTGCAGGTTCAAACAATATGTCTGCAAGAATTGCTCAATGATGGGGCACCTCCAACGAATGGGTAAACATGCTACAACTCGATATGTAGCGGAGGATGGGAGATCAAGCGTAGATTCTGAGGATTGCGCAGAGATGACCAAGGAGGAAGAGATACATGGGGTGCACGTGCATGAGTGCACACCTTTACCACCAAGAGTCCCCTGATTATGATGAACGTTAAACTGAACGGCATACCGATACCGATGGAACGGGACACGGGTGCAAGCCAATCGATCATGAGCCAGAAGGCCTTCGAGAAGTTATGGGCCCAAGCTGAGCCCGATCGACGCGAAGCTGCGCACCTACACTAAAGAGATTATCCCAGTCCTCAGAAGTGCAATGGTTTAGGTGCTGTATGATGGTTCTGTGCATAAATTGCTAGTGTCGATTGTTCCCAGTAACAGGCCCACGCTGCTTGGCAGAAGTTGGCTACAGAATTTTAACTGGAAATGGGGCGATTTAAAAGCATTATTGTCAGTGGAGAAAGCCACGTGTGCACAGGTCTTAGACAAGTTTCCGTCACTGTTCTAGCCTGGCATCGGCAGCTTCACAGAGGCCAAGGTGACAATTCACCTCAGCCCAGACGCGAGACCCGTTCACCACAAGGCCAGAGCGGTCCCTTACATGATGCGGGAGTAAGTAGAAGTCGAGCTGGATCGGCTTCAGCGCGAAGGCATTATATCGCCAGTGGAATTTAATGACTGGGCCAGTCCCATTGTCCCCGTTCTTAAAAGTGATGGGACAATTAGAATCTGTGGAGATTATAAAGTAACCATAAACCGAGTATCGTTACAGGACCAGTACCCGCTACCCAAGGCAGAGGATTTGTTCGCAACCCTGTCAGGCGGAAAGCTGTTTTCGAAATTGGACCTCACCTCAGCATACATGACCCAGGAGCTGGCTGAATCGTCCAAGAAGCTGACGTGCATAAATACACACAAGGGGCTGTTTGTATACAACTGGTGCCTCTTCGGGATCCGTTCAGCGGCTGCGATCTTCCAACAAAATATGGAGAGCCTGCTGAAATCTGTCCCGGGAACGGTCGTCTTCCAAGACAACATCTTGATCACCGGACACGACACCGATGAACAGCTCCATAACCTGGAAGAGATACTGTGCCGACTAAATCGAGTAGGTCTAAGATTGAAATGAACCAAATGTGTCTTCTTGGCACCAAAGGTGGAATTCCTGGGAAGGAGAATCGCAGCAGATGGCATCAGACCCTCAGACTCCAAGACGGAGGCGATCCAGAAGGCCCCGAGACCACACAACACGACGGAGCCTTCTGGAACTGGACACGGGTGCGAGCCAATCGATCATGAGCCAGAAGGCTTTCGAGAAGTTATGGGCAAACAAGGCACATAGGCCCAAGCTGAGCCCCATTGACGCGAAGCTGCGCACATACACTAAAGACATTATCCCAGTCCTCGTAAGTGCAATGGTTCAGGTGCTGTATGATGGTTCTGTGCATAAATTGCCACTATCGATTGTTCCCGGTAACAGGCCCATGCCCGTTACTACTGTACTACTTTGGTAACTTTCTGTCTGGGCTGAGCACTTTGCTTGAACCATTACATGTACTGGGTCTGGGGTAAAAATCAAGAAACTGCCTTTGAGAAGGCCAGAAATTTATTGTGTTCAAACAAACTACTGGCGCTGCATGATCCCTGTAGGCATCTTGTTTTAGCATGCGATGCGTCATCCTACGGGATCGGGTGTGTGCTTCAGCAAGCGAACGTTTCGGGTAAGCTCCAACCTGTAGCGTATGCGTCCCGCAGCCTTTCCAAGGCTGAAAGGAGGTACAGCATGGTCGAAAAGGAGGTCCTAGCTTGTGTGCACATGGTAAAAAAGATACACCAATACTTATTTGGCCGGCGGTTCGAACTAGAAACCGACCACAAGCCGCTCACGTTGTTATTCTCTGAGAGCAAAGGCATTAATACCAACGCCTCAGCTCGCATTCAGAGGTGGGCATTAACGCTGTCCACTTATGACTACATGATCCGCCACAGACCAGGCACCGATAACTGCGCAGATGCGCTCAGCCAGCTCCCACTCGCCACCACCGAGGGTGAAGCGGAGCAGCCCGCGGAACTGGTCATGGCCATGGAAGCCTTTGAGGGCGAAGGGTCACCTGGCACGGCGCGCCAGATAAGAATCTGGATCAGCCAAGACCCACTGCTGTCAGAGGTGAAAAACTGTATATTAAGTGGAAACTGGGCAACCACATATGGAGAGATGCATGGCGATTTTAAGCCGTTTCACCGGCGCAAGGACGAGTTATCCGTCCAGGCTGACTGCATTTTGTGGGGAAATCACGTAGTCCTGCTCAAGAAGGGCAGAGATGTATTTGTCAAGCAGCTCCATAGCACACACCCCGGCATCATAATGATGAAAGCCATTGCGAGATCGCACGTGTGGTGGCCCGGCATCGACACAGACTTAGAGTCGTGCGTACGGCGGTGCAACACGTGCGTGCAACTCAACAACGCACCCAGGGAAGCCCCCCTGAGCCTGTGGTCCTGGCCCTCCAAACTCTGGTCCCACATCCATGAAGACTACGCGGGTCCCTTTCTAGGAAAAATGTTCCTAGTTGTAATTGATGCTTATTCGAAATGGATCGAATGTGTCATAATGTCATCCAGCACATCCACCGCCATAATAGAGAGCCTTCAGACAATGATCACCACCCATGGTCTGCCCGACGTCCTTGTTAGTGACAATGGACCATGCTTTACGAGTTCCGAATTTCGCGAATTTATATGCTATAATGGCATAAAGCATGTCAGGTCGGCCCAGTTCAAACTAGCCTCCAATTGCCAAGCTGAACGGGCAGTACAGATCATAAAGCAGGGCATGCAGCGAGTGACGGAAGGCTTCTTGCAGACCCGTCTGTCTCATGTGCTGCTTGCATATCGGACGAGGCCCCACTCACTCACAGGGGTTCTGCCCGCCGAACTCCTCATGAAGAGGACCCTCAAAACAAGGTTGGCCCTCATGCACCCAGTTTTAAGTGAGATTGTCGAAAACCGGCGTCTTAAGCAATGTACATATCATGACTTCAACTCTGTAACGCGTTGTATCAAAGTCGATGACCCTGTTTTCATGCTGAACTTTGGTACGGGCCCCAAGTGGCTCGCAGGCATTGTCGTAGCTAAAGAGGGGAGTAGGGTATTCGTGGTAAGATTCACTAATGGCCAAACCTGCAAGAAGCACATCAATCAAACCAAATTGAAGTTCACCAATGATCCAGAACCGCTGAATGACTACAGTGACATCAACTTCCAACCACAAGCAACAGAACCAGCGGTTCACCGAGAGACAGAACTCGTCGCACCGGGCAGTCCGACCAGAGCCGCAGCACCACAAGGCAGTGACACTCCGGTTAGGTCGCCCACACCCAGCGTCCAACTCAGACGCTCAATCAGAGAGCGCAGACCCCCAATCAGGCTCGACCTGTAAACCACATCTAAGACTTGGGGGGGAAGTGTTGTGATGTATTTGCAACCATGCATTGTACCATGTAATTACATGTAATAGCCAACAGGTTGGGAAAGCCCGGGAGGCACACATTACTGCACCTTGTGCTGCCTCCCTATATAAAGCAGGCTCCCCCTGCAGGTCTCACTTTTGGAGTTTACATTAAACCTAAAGGTCACAAGGTGATCACCTCCAGCAAATGGGCCACGTGTGATTTATTATAGTGATAAGTATATGTACCAACTATCACAAATCTTGATACCCATCAAGCTGAGTACTGCAGGGCTCCTCCAAAGCGGTCCAGCCAGCAGAAACATTGCTTGAGAACACCGATCGTGTGTTCTATAATGTTCATTGTGGCAGCATGGCTCTCATTGTATGCCTGCTGTACATGTATGCGTGGGTTCTGGACCAGAGTCATGGGCCATGTGATGAGCGGATAACCCTTGTCACCCAGTAGTCAACCTTTGACTTGCCATGGTGGGCCAAAAACAGGTGGAACAGAGGATTGTCGCAGAATGAAGAAATTATGACTGCTGCCAGGATAATGGGCATTCACCGGCATGATGCGCTGATTGTGGTCACACACCAGGTGCATATTGAGGAATAGAATCTCTTTTGGATCATGGAAATGGCAAAGTTCAGATGATGCAAAGCAAAGTTCTTGCAGTCTATGGCAACCTGCACCATGGGGAAGCCAAGCAAATCTGAGCAAACCATTGTGCTCGCTCCGCCTGTTGCCTCTGGCAAGAGAGAATGAGATTAAACTGTTTCTCTGTATATAGAGAGCCTCAGTAAACTCCCTTACACAGTAGTGTACTGCAAACTGCAAGGTAATGCTTATATCTCCAGCAGCAGCCTGGAAGGAGTCAGATGCATAAAAGTTAAGAGCAACGGTCACCTTGATAGCCATCGGCAATGTGGGAAGAGCCGACGCCCAATGGCAGCACAGACCAGCCCACACTGCGATATGTGTGCTCACTAGGTCAGTGCAGCAAAGCAGGCCTCCAGTCGTCCTGGTTCAACCCTTGCCACTGGATAAAGGCCTAGCTCTGTCAAGCCCGTGTGGTGGCTGATGTGCAACGGTCACCACATGTTAAAAAAATCCACGCACAGGCATCTTCCACCCCCTCAATTGGAGTTCAAGACTGGAACATCGGGTCCTTCATTGAAACATATGATGAGACTGGTCCTTGCCCTACTTTGAGGCTGCAGTTGTGGCTGCAGCAGTTGGCAGATTTCAGTCATTACCTCCTTTAGTGAAGCAAAGACATCTCAAGCATTAGTCATCGCTGAAGCTGAGGTAGCTGACAGCCCTTAGCACCTCCTCCTCCTCCTCCCTCTTCTAGCAGCTTGTCCTGCTCTGGCCTCTCTTCATTCTCAGTCACGCTCAAGAGGAAGGCCGACCAGGCCACCCATGTCTGGAAGCAACTTGTTTAGCATAAGCTTTTAAATTAACAAAAAAGTACTTCAGCACCAACCAAACCACTCCCTGTAGACTATTCAAACTTTATCCAAGTATCAGAAAGCTCGAAAAATGCATACAATTGCACCAGCAGTCAGAAAAAATAATCCAGCAACTAATCTGTAAGTAGCTCATGATCCTTTTAAGTGGCGCTGCTGGGGGTTCCTTCATGCCATTTAATGTCGAGTTCAGTTGTCCGAGGTTATGACAGGGCGTAAGCTGGAGTGTGGCGTTCTAAAATGGCAGAGTTGGCACCAAATCAGCGTTGCACACTGATTGATGTCATAATCTACCTGCTCTGCATGCTGCTGCCGCTCATTACATGTACGTTTGCAAAACCTTTACCAAGATGACGCACTTACTATCAGATGTGTCCGCACGCGTCTCAGACACGATTTTCCTCAAGATGGCCACTACAGAGCTCTATTACTCCTTCGCTGTACCTAATGTACATAAATTAAGGTTATGTTCTTTCATCGAGCCTCAATTGTTTGCGCTGATTTCCACTTTTTTTTCCATTACGGCATATGCTAACGAGAATCTCAGGAGATGTTGGCGTAACTCACCGTTTTCACCTTTCAACGCATCAGTACAGGTTATTGAATTGGCTTATTAGAAAGTTGGGCTTTATTCTGTTTGCTGGCATTACTGTGCATGGGCTGAGGTATTTCCAATGTCCTGATTTTCTCCACACGTTAATTAATATTAAAGTGAGTATAATTTGCTGACTTTTATTTTTCTTTCAGGAAAACTTTACAGCTGACCTTAACCCAGCTGCCAGTTTACATTCCCAGCAGTTGCCTTCAGTTGGGGCTCAGTTTCAAGATCTGCCAATCGCAGTGACCATTGCAGTGCAGCAGAAGGTGGAAGGGAAAGAATGTGAACCACAGAAAGAGGAGATGCTGACAAAGGTAATGCCTGTACACGTAAACTGGACAGGTTAGGGTTAGGTTCTGATACCTACACATGGGCTGTGGAGTGATGGAAGTATGGTGCAGGAGAGGATGAAGCATCCTGGTTGTTCAAAAGACTTCAATGTCAAACCCACTTGCACTTTCTTTAGATTCCTCCACCATGTTCCCACACTTCAGAAACACTCTTTCAGGCACGGGATGACAGTAGTTGTTTAAAAATATTGGGGCTGACTTTTATCTCTCCACTGCCCCAGTTTTAGCCAAAATCGCAGAACAAACTGAACTGGTAACGTGTCACTGGAGGTCCGCCCATTCCGATTTTCACAGGATCTCGATTTAGGCAGCCAGAGCTTTTGCCAAAAATGGGAGGAGGTCTCGTTAATATATGCAGATTGGTGTCCAAAGACATTGTCAGGGCATCAGCGCCATTTTCATCCTTGTCTACATTGTTATCACCAGATCCTCAACCCACCCACAAACCATGGGTGGTACAAGTCTGGAGAATGATCGTCAACTTCAGTCAGGGAAAGCTGGAAGTCGGTCTGGTATTTATTTTTACTGCAGTCACTTATGTGCTTTGAGCCTTAACAGCTTCCACTATGTCATCTTCTCACTGCTGTCGGTATTGCAGTACTTTCCCTACGGCTGGAACCAGCTGCTCCATTTCACTTCCTGGCTCTTTCACCTCTCACCTTTGAGGTGCTGCACTAGGCCCAATAAGATCGCCTGCCCCGCCGGATTTCCCACCCTCCCAATCGTCGAGCTGCCTATAACACCGCCATTAGTGCTCACCTATTCAATGCAAATGAAGCCTGACCACAAAAAGTTGTTTGGGTGGACTGGATGGACCCGCCCACTGCCCACCCGATATACACTCAGCATAAAAACCTACCCCAGTATCACTCTCGCTCTGAGCTTTGGGTTATACTGATGGTATGAAAGTCCTTGTACGCTGCCTCCTACCTGCAATTCTTTTGCACAGTCTCAACATGATTCCTGGTGTATGTGAGCCCAGAACATGAAGTTGTCCATCTCGGAAACCTAAGGTACACACGATCTAAAATGGAAATGCTGCACTTGCCCAATCTGGGCTGCTGTTCTCAGGGTGACAGCCCTGACCTGCGACAGGTTGGGGCCTTAAAAGGAGGGGCAGGTGGCGGCTTGGGAGCAGCGTGGCAGCATACCACTCCAGGGAGCAGTGCGAGCTGGTGTAGGAGGGCGACGGCAGTGAAGAGGGCGACTGGATTGGACATCACATAATCCAGGTCGGTGATTGGAGCGTGGGCAGGTACAGCAGGAGCGGCGAGGTCAGGGCAAAGGAGCGGCGAGAGATTGTAGAGTGATGTGATCAGGGCCCAGGAGAGGCATGAGTTTTGGGCCCTGGGGCAGCACAGGCCAGCCCACACTAGGATTTGTGCGCGCACTAGGTCCGTGCTGCAGAGCTGGTCTCTAGTCGACTTGGTCAACCCTTGCCACTGGACCAAGACCAAGCTCTGTCAAGCCCATGTGGTGGCTGGTATGCAACGGTCACCACACGTTAAGAAAGTCCACACACTGGCATCTTCCACCCTTCAATATGCAGTTCGGGAACTGGAATATTAGGTCCTTCATTAAAACACCTGTGAACTCATTGAACTCATCCCTTTTTGCCATGGAAACAAGTCATCCTCGATTCAAGGGACTGCCTAACAAGAAGAAGGGTTAAAATTGTTAGGAAAGCGTAGGGGGACCATTATCCTTTCAGCTGTGCTGCACCGGACCTGTGGGTGTTTCATGTGAAGACAAGATGGAAGTCTGGTTCGGTGATAACACATGTGTTTCATCCCTCACCAATGGAGAAACCCTCCAATTTATGTTGTCCTGAGGAGGCAATGACCTCGGTCTTCATGATGCACTGTGTAGGGATATTCCTCCTGTTGCACATGGAGAAAGAATCAGGTTGAACACTGTGAGCTCAAAGTAAAGTATGACCGTAGTCTTTTATTGCAGGTCTCTAGACAGCCTCGCCAACCTGTGAAGCCTCCTTAAATACCTGTGTTCCCAAGGGATTATGGGATCCCTTGGGACTCCAGGGGATGAGCCCTCTGGTGGCTGTACAAAGTAAATACAAGTCCACATATATAACAACACTCCCCCGCAAAGTCAATAATGTAACTATTTACAATGTGAGTCGATCTGGGGCCCTTCTTGCATTAGCTGATCGTCTCGGTGGGAAAGCTGGTGTTGTTGAATCATTTGTTGGGCCCTCGCTGGGCTGCTGTGCAGCTGGCCTTGCTGGGCTGCCTGGTGTGTTGGACCCTGCAGGGCTGCTGTGGATGATGGGTTCTGCTTCGTAGTCAACCGTGGTGCCAGTTGCCACTGGTGTGTATGTTGGGGGATCAAAAAAGGTAGGGTTCAAGGTGGGTTGCTCAGGATAGTCCGTGAATCTGAGTTTGATTTGTTGCCGGTGAATGAGTCCATTTGAAAGTTTGACCCGAAACACCCTGCTCCCCTCTTTGGCCATGACAGTGCCGGGAAGCCACTTGGGACCTTGTCCATAAATTAACACAAATACAGGATCATTGATTTCAATCTTGCGTGACACAGTTGCGCAATCATGGTATGCACTTTGTTCAAGCCGCCTGCTCTCTACCTGTTCATGTAGATCAGGGTGAACTAACGAGAGCCTTGTCTTAAGTGCTCTTTTCATGAGCAGTTCAGCAGGTGGGATTTCAGTGAGTGAGTGGGGTCGCGTGCGGTAGCTAAGCAGGACTCAGGATAAGCGAGTCTGCAGTGAGCCTTCAGTTACCCTCTTCAAGCCTTGCTTGATGGTTTGCACTGCTCTCTCTGCCTGACCATTAGACGCTGGTTTAAACGGGGCAGATGTGACATGTTTGATCCCATTACGGATCATGAATTCTTTAAACTCAGCACTGGTAAAACATGGCCCGTTGTCGCTCACCAGGACATCAGGTAAGCAGTGAGTGGCAAACATGGCCTGCAGGCTTTCAGTAGTGGCAGCGGACGTGCTAGCTGACATTATCTCACATTCAATCCACTTGGAGTACGCATCTACAACCACAAGGAACATTTTACCCAAGAATGGGCCTGCATAGTCGACGTGTACCCTAAACCACGGTTTGGAGGGCCAAGACCATAAACTTAGAGGCGCCTCCCTGGGTACATTGCTTAACTGCAAGCATATATTACATTTGTGAACGCAGGACTCTTGAGTCCGCATCGATACCGGGCCATCACACGTGAGATCTGGCTATCGCTTTCATCATTACGATGCCTGGGTGGGTACTGTGGAGGTCATTGATGACCTCCTTCTTGGGGATCACTACTCGATTGACCCAGTGAAGGCAGTCTGCCTGGAAAGACATCTCAGCTTTGCGCCGCTGGAACGGCTTTATCTCTTCCTGCATTTCCACTGGGACACTGGACCAGCTCCTGTGAAGCACACAGCTTTTGACTAGAGATAATAAGGGGTCCGTACTTGATCAGGTTTTGATCTGCTGGGCAATGACGGGTGATTGCTCACTCTCAAATGCTTCCATAACCATGGCTTGATCGGCGGGCTGCGCCATTTCCACCTCCATGGTGGGCAATTGCAGCCTACTGAGAGCATCGGCGCAGTTTTCTGTGCCTGGCCTAAGGCGGATGGCATAGTTGTATGCGGACAATGTATTCCCCCATCTCTGGATGCGGGCCGATGCATTGGTATTTATCCCTTTACTCTCGGAAAACAGGGATATAAGTGGCTTATGGTCAGTTTCCAATTCGATTTTTAGCCCAAACAGGTATTGATGCATTCTCTTTACCCCATAGACACACGCTAACGCTTCTTTTTCAATCATGCTGCAGGCTCTCTCAGCCTTAGACAGACTCCTGGATGCATAAGCAACCGGTTGCAGTTTCCCAAAATAATTAGCTTGTTGCAATACACACCCGACGCCATAGGACGACGCATCACATGTTGGTACCAAGCGCTTACATGGATCATACAACATAAGCGATTTGTTTGAGCATAATAATTTTCTCGCTATTACAAAGGCATTTTCTTGGCTTTTGCCCCAAACCCATTCGCCCCCTTTTCGAAGACATGTAGTGCTTTTAGCAGTGTGCTGAGACCCAGTAAGAAGTTACCAAAGTAGTTCAAGAGTCCCAGAAACGACCGCAGCTCCGTCATGTTCTGTGACTTCGGTGCATTCTCGATTGCCTCCATATTCGCGTTGGTGGCCTGATGCCATCCGCCGCAATCCTCCTTCCCAAGAATTCCACTTCAGGCGCCAGGAAAATGCATTTCGAACGTTTTAACCTGAGCCCCACGCGGTTGAGCCGACTAACAACCTCCTCCAGGTTCTGCAGGTGCTTGACTGTGTTCCGACCTGTGATCAAGATGTCGTCCTGGAAGACCACGGTGTGCAGGACCGACTTCAGTAAACTTTCAATGTTTCTCTGGAATATCGCCACCGTTGATCAGATTCCAAACGGGCATCTGTTATAAACAAAAAGGTCCTTGTGCGTGTTGATGCAGGTGAGGGCCTTCGATGATTCCTCCAGTTCCTGCATCATGTAGGCTGAAGTCAGATCCAGCTTCGTAAATGTCTTTCCTCCCGCCAACGTTGCAAAGAGATCGTCGGTCTTTGGTAGTGGGTATTGGTCCTGCAGGGAGAAACGATTGATAGTTACTTTGTAATCGCCACAGATTCTGACAGTGCCGTCTCCCTTGAGGACTGGGACAATAGGACTAGCCCACTCGCTGAACTCGATCGGTGAGATGATGCCCTCTCTTTGCAGTCGAGGTCGAACTCTACCCTTTCTCTCATCATGTACGGTACTGCTCTCGCCTTGTGATGGATGGGTCGCGCCCCCGGAATTAGGTGGATCTGCACTTTTGCTCCTTGGAATTTCCTGATAACTGGTTCGAACAGCGAAGGAAAATTATTTCAGACCTGGGCACACGAAGTGTCGTCAGCGGGCGATAGTGCTCGGACGTCGTCCCAGTTCCAGCGTAACTTTTCAAGCCAGTTCCTGCCGAGCAGCATGGGACCATCGCCTGGTATTAGCGAGAGCGATAGCTTGTGCACGCTCTAACATAGGAGACTTTTACGGTAGCACTGCCAATTACAGGAATCAGTTCTTTTGTGTAAGTTCTTAGTTTTATGCGAACTGGAGTTAAGACTGGCCTTGAGGCCTTGTTGCACCACAACATTTCGACAGTCTTTTTGCCCATGATGGACTGGCTCGCACCCGTGTCCAGCTCCATTGACACCGGGAGTCCATTTAGTTCAACATTCAGCATTATCGGGGGACAATTCATGGTGAATGTGTGCACCCCATGTATCTCTGCCTCCTTGATCTGAAGCTCTGGTTCATCGTGATCCTCCGTGCATCTGTCCTCCTCTGCAACATGGTGGTTTGCAGATTTAACAGGCTTTGCAGTTCACCTGCACACTAGTTGGAAGTGCCCCATTGTTCCACAGCCCTTGCAAACGTACTCTTTGAATTGGCATGAATGGAAACGCTGATCACCCCCGTAGCGCCAACAAGCTGTTAATGGCCTTGCATTCATCACCCTTGATGGTGGACTCTGAGACATCTGTAGATGTGCAGCTGCAGGTATGTGTGACCTGCCCTGTACGTTACGATTCAAAAACAACATCACTTTGTTCACAGTACTTGTAGCAGCACTTCTGTGCTGAGAGATTTGCTTCGTATTGTCACTGGTGGCAATGAACACCTGGGCTATCACTATGGCCTTACTCAAGGTTGGGATCTCTACAGTCAAAAGTTTGCGAAGTATGGTTTCGTGGCTAATGCCAAGTACAAAAGTACAAAAGTACCAAAGTCTCTGAGCATGTGCTCCAAATGTCCTTCAAATTCGCAATGTCCTGCAAGACATCTTAGCTCAGCGACATAACTCGCCACTTTCTGGCATTTAGACCTTTTGTAGGTGTAGAACCGGCAACATAGAAACATAGAAACATAGAAACATAGAAAATAGGTGCAGGAGTAGGCCATTCGGCCCTTCGTGCCTGCACCGCCATTCAATAAGATCATGGCTGATCATTCCTTCAGTATCCCTTTCCTGCTTTCTCTCCATACTCCTTGATCCCTTTAGCCATAAGGGCCATATCTAACTCCCTCTTGAATATATCCAATGAACTGGCATCAACAACTCTCTGCGGCAGGGAATTCCATAGGTTAACAACTCTCTGAGTGAAGAAGTTTCTCCTCATCTCAGTCCTAAATGGCCTACCCCTTATCCTAAGACTATGTCCCCTGGTTCTGGACTTCCCCAACATCGGGAACATTCTTCCCGCATCTAACCTGTCCCATCAGAATCTTATACGTTTCTATGAGATCGCCTCTCATCCTTCCAAACTACAGTGAATAAAGGCCCAGTTGATCCAGTCTCTCCTCATATGACAGTCCCTGGAATCAGTCTGGTGAATCTTCGCTGCACTCTCTCAATAGCAAGAACGTCCTTCCTCAGATTAGGAGACCAAAACTGAACACAATATTCCAAGTGAGGCCTCACTAAGGCCCTGTACAACTGCAGCAAGACCTCCCTGCTCCTATACTCAAATCCCTGAGCTATGAAGGCCAACATACCATTTGCCTTCTTCACTGTCTGCATGCCCACTTTCAATGACTGATGAACCATGACACCCAGGTCTTGTTGCACCTCCCATTTTCCTAATCTGCCGCCATTCTGATAATATTCTGCCTTTATGTTTTTGCCACCAAAATGGACAACCTCACATTTATCCACATTATACTGCATCTGCCATGCATTTGCCCACTCACTTAACCTGTCCAAGTCACCCTGCAGCCTCTTAGCATCCTCCTCACAGCTCACACCGCCACCCAGTTGAGTGTCATCGCAAACATGGAGATATTACACTCAATTCCTTCATCTAAATCGTTAATGTATATTGTAAAGAGCTGGGGTCCCAGCACTGAGCCCTGCGGCACTCCACTAGTCACTGCCTGCCATTCTGTAAAGGACCTGTTTATCCCGACTCTCTGCTTCCTGTCTGCCAACCAGTTCTCTATCCACGTCAGTACATTACCCCCAATAACATGCGCTTTGATTTTGCACACCAATCTCTTATGCGGGACCTTGTCAAAAGCCTTTTGAAAGTCCAAATGCACCACATCCACTGGTTCTCCCTTGTCCACTCTGCAAGTTACATCCTCAAAAAATTCCAGAAGATTCGTCAAGCATGATTTCCCTTTCATAAATCCATGCTGACTTGGTCCAATCCTGTCACTGCTTTCCAAATGCGCTGCTATTTCATCCTTAATGATTGATTCCAACATTTTCCCCACTACTGATGTCAAGCTAACCGGTCTATAATTACCCGTTTTCTCTCTCCCTCCTTTTTAAAAAAGTGGTGTTACATTAGCTACCCTCCAGTCCATAGGAACTGATCCAGAGTCGATAGACTGTTGGAAAATGATCACCAATGCATCCACTATTTCTCGGGCCACTTCCTTAAGTACTCTGGGATACAGACAATCAGGCCCCGGGGATTTATCGGCCTCCAATCCCATCAATTTCCTCAACACAATTTCCCGCCTAATTAGGATAACCTTCAATTCCTCGTTCTCACTAGACCCTCGGTCCCCTAGTACATTCAGAAGGTTATTTGTGTCTTCCTTCGTGAAGACAGAACCAAAGTATTTGTTCAATTGGTCTGCCATTTCTTTGTTCCCCATTATAAATTCACCCGAGTCCGACTGCAAGGGACTTACATTTGTCTTCACTAATCTTTTTCTCTTCACATATTTATAGAAGCTTTTGCAGTTAGTTTTTATGTTCCCTTCAAGCTTCCTCTCGTACTCTATTTTCCCCCTCTTAATTAAACCCTTAGTCCTCCTCTGTTGAATTCTAAATTTCTCCCAGTCCTCAGGTTTGTTGCTTTTTCTAGCCAATTTATATGTCTCTTCCTTGGCTTTAACATTATCTTTAATTTCCCTTGTTAGCCATGGTTGAGCCACCTTCCCCGTTTTATTTTTACTCCAGACAGGGATGTACAATTGCTGAAGTTCATCCATGTGATCTTTAAATGTTTGCCATTGCTTATCCACCGTCAACCCTTTAAGTATCATTTGCCAGTCTATTCTAGCCAATTCACACCTCATACCATCAAAGTTATCTTTCTTTAAGTTCAGGACCCTAGTTCCCGAATTAACTGTGTCACTCTCCATCTTAATAAAGAATTCTACCATATTATGGTCACTCTTCCCAAAGGGGCCTCGAACAACAAGATTGCTAATTAGTCCCTTCTCATTACACATCACCCAGTCTAGGATGGCCACCTCTCTAGTTGGTTCCTCGACATATTGGTCTAGAAAACCATCCCGAATACACTCCAGGAAATCCTCCTCCACCGCATTGCTACCAGTTTGGTTAGCACAATCAAAGATTAAAGTCGCCCATGATAACTGCTGTACCTTTATTGCACACATCCCTTATTTCTCATTTGATGCTGTCCCGAACCTCACTACTACTGTTTGGTGGTCTGTACACACTCCCACTAATGTTTTCTGCCCTTTGGAATTCCGCAGCTCCACCCATATCGATTCCACATCATCCAGGCTAATGTCCCTCCTTACTATTGCATTAATTTCCTCTTTAACCAGCAACGTCACCCCGCCTCCTTTTCCTCTCTGCCTATCCTTCCTAAATGTTGAATGCCCCTGGAGGTTGAGTTCCCAGCTTTGGTCACCCTGGAGCCATGCCTCCATGATGCCAATTACATCATAGCTCGCCATCAGAATGCTTTCGTTCAGGTTCAAATGCTCTTGGACCAGTGTGCACAAATCTTCGTACGATTTCTCCGTGGGTTTCGCTGGAGTGAGCCGATTCTTCATGAGGCCATATGTTGGTGCCCCACAGACAGTGAGAAGGGTCGCTCTACGTTTGGCAGCGCTCTCTTCCCCATCTAGCTCATTGGCCATGAAGTATTGGTCGAGTTGCTCCACAAAAGTTTCCCAATCATCTCCCTCTGAAAATTTCTCCAGGATGCCCACTGTTCTCTGCATCTTTGGTTTCGCTATCTGTATCTAATCGGCAGTTGTTGTGTATGGAGAAAGAGTCAGGCTGAACACTGTGAGCTCAAAGTAAAGTGTGAACTTAGTCTTTTATTGCAGGTCTCCAGAGTGCCTCCCCAACCTGTGAAGCCTCCTTAAATACCAGTGCTCCCATAGGATTATGGGATCCCTTGGGACGTCAGGGGATGAGCCCTCTGGTGGCTGTACAGAGTAAATACAAGTCCACATATATAATACCTCCAAAATGCCTTCTGATATTCTGACATAGCAATGTAAGAACAGGCTGGAAATTCACAGCACTGTGGAGAGTATCAAATTCATTCCTCTTGTGTCTAATTCCAGGATCCAATGCTCAACATTTGTGTTTCAACTAACCAGGTGCCAAGCCACAAGCGATTGGCTGAAACGCCGATCAATAAAATCCTACCTAAAAGGTTTGGTACTGCCTTTCAATTTTCATTTTGAGTAATATTTAAATGTTGATAGCTGCTGAAAGATAAAGTTAATAAAGTACATGATCATTTGCCTTAATAATATGCAATCATTTGCATGATTAGCTTGTTGAAAGAATGGACGGACACGTGACAGATGAAATTTAACGCAGAAAAGTGCGACGTGATACATTTTTGTAGGAAGAGCGAGGAGCGTCAATATAAACTAAAGGGTGCAATCCTAAAGGGGATACAGGAACAGAGATACCTGGGGGTATATGTGCCCAAATCGTTGAAGGTGGCAGGACAGGTTGAGAAAGCGATTGAAAAAGCATACGGGATCCTGAGCTTCTTGAATAGTGGTGTAGAATTCAAAGGCAAGGAAGTTATGATGAACCTTGAAAAACCATGTTTCGGCTTCAACTGGAGTATTGTATCCAAATTCTGGGCACTGCAATTTAGGATGGATGTGAAGGCCTTAGAGAGGGTGCAGAAAAATTTATAAAAATGGTTCCGGGAATTAGGGAGTTCAACTACGTGGATTTCTGTGTAAAGTCCTTACTCTACAGTATGAAACCACATGAGGCACATTCTTGGGACAAGGTCACTCTGTGACCTTAACTCTTTATTTACAAGACTCCAAAGACGATGACCCTGTGTGGGACCTCCCTTTTTATACCTGTGTGGTCAGGTAAGGAGTATCTCCCACAAGTTCAAGGTGTGCATCTAGGTTGAGTGTATACAGTAATACAGTGGTGTTACATTGTGGTTACATACATGACAGACTGGAGGAACTGGAGTTGTTCTCCTTAATGCAGAGAAGGTTGAGAGGAGATTTGATACATCAGGAGGGTTCAAAATCATCAGGGGTCAAGACAGAGTAGACAGAGAGAAACTGTTCCCATTGGCAAAAGGGTCGAGAACCAGAGGACACAGATTTAAGGTTTAAGCACCAAAGGTGACATGAGGAAATACTTTTTTTTACACACAAGTGGTTCGGTTCTGGAGTTCACTGCCTGGAAGGCATACTGGAGGCAGATTCAATTGTGGCTTTCAAAAGGGAATCACAGAATCATTCCTTAACCAAATTGTTTTCTACAACAATCCAGTCGTTTCATGGTTACCATTACTGATACAAGCTTTTCATTCCAGATTTATTTAATTAACTGAATTTAAATTCCTCAGCTGCCGTGGGGAATTTAGTCTAGGCCTCTGGATTACTAGTCCAGTGACATAACCACTTTATTACCATACCCGACATAAATATTGGCTAGGACACTGGGGATAACTCCTCTGCTTTTCTTTAAAATAGTGCCATGGGATCTTTTATATCCACCTGAGCAAACAGATGGGGCCTCAGTTTAACATTTCACCTCTGACAGAGCAGCACTCTCTCAACCCTGCACTGGAGCATCAAATTGATTTTTGTGTATAAGTCTCAGGAGTGGGATTTGAACCCACAACCTTCTGACTCAGAGGCAAGCATGCTATCAACTGAGCCACAGCTGACACCCATGGTATAAGCTATGCAGACAAGATAAAGAGGAGCCCTGTACCAATTGGATAAGTACCTGAAGGAAAAAAAATTGCACAGCTACGGGGAAAGGGCGGGGGAGTGGGACTCGTCTAAGTGCTCTTGCAGAGAGCTGGCACAGGCTTGACAGGCTGAATGGCCTCCTTCTGTGCTGTAACCATTATATGATTCTATGATTGTATGTCTAATTACATTGTTGTTTTACTTTTATATTACTGGAAATCTATTTATTTCATCAGAATGTGATGAATTGCCTTCGTGTAGTCTGTTTGTTCCTGCTTAAGCCAGTAGAACTTTCCAGAAACTACGCATCTCTGTTCTGGACAGTGATGCAATAAGTTGATTTGTGTAAAATATGCTATAGTTTATGATATTGGATACTCCAATATAATCAGAAAATAAATTAGCCTCCACTGATGCAGTGATTCCAGTTGGCTAAACCTTTAAAGTTCCCATTTAAAGTGCGTGCTATGATATACAGTTCATCTTTTAAAAAATACTTATTTCCCTCAAACTACTAACACATCTTCTGAATTTCTCATGGAGTTATTGAGTCAACCTCTCAGTCTCTGTTTGATTTCTAATTTCCCTTGTCTATGATTTAACGCACCTGTTCTCTGCTCACCTGTGTATATGCACATTATGCCAACTACTGATGAATCTGTCATTGATTTAACTCTGTTTAATATCGCTTTTAAATCAATATTAATTGTCGTGTATATTAATGTCCTGGATCTAATGGTAATAATATGACCAGGTATTCTTGTATTGGGCTTCACCACACAAAAGCTTTCTGAAGCTCATTTTGCGTGTGGTGAAATGCCCATTGTCACATTTCTTGTCATTCATTATTGTCGAATTATAAATGTATACAGAATGTGTTCTGAAAGCTTCAAAAGTCTTGTGACACACTACGATAATTGTACTAATTCTGACTGTTCCCGGAACTATTTTACAGAAAAAGGAATCTTTCAACCTCTTCTCCCAAAGTATCACCTGTACACACTCCCAGCACAGGCTGTACGGACAAGAAAAAGAGGAACCCTGTAGCAAATCGGCTGAGCAATGGTCACTTCTCAGCATGGGGTGTAGAAAATGATCAAATCCTATACTATATTCAGGTATACTAGACAATGGCAGCTGAAGCAGCATACGACCGGGCCACTTCTCGTCAGGGGACAAGCCTTTTCTTTTGCTCAATTCAGTCGACAATTCTGTTTTTCTATGCACCTGTGTTCCAAACCATGAATTGACCAACTGATTTTTGCAAAACATGCATTTTAGTTAGAAAAACTAATTCCTACCCATGTATTAAAGAGTAGGCTAACGGCCATTCTGATGGCTCGGAGATTTAAAACAGAGGGGGTAAAATTGACCTGTGCACCGATTGGGGGCGGTAACCAGCTGGGGCCAGGATCTTCTGCCCCCGCCGCTAAATTAGGCTTACCACACCTCAAAGGAAGTGCAGTGCAATATCGTGCACTCCACTTCCTTTAGCGGCAGTTCCCTGGGCGCGGGTGCGCTTCAACGCCCCTCTCCTTCGCTTAAAGGGGAGGGCCACTTTGCACACTGCACGGCCTCTGATGGCCCCCACGAGGTCACCAGGGCAGTGTGGGACCAGGACTGTTGCCCGGCACCCAAATTGGAGTGCCGGGCTGAACAACGGTGGCCTGGACCACGCCTGGGCTGCCATCCTGGAGCTGACCCGAGAATCGGCAATCCAGGAAAGATGATGACATGGGCCGCTGGTGCACTCCCCATTAATTAGTGCCCGAGAGCGGATGTCGGCCAGCTTCACGACTCGCGAAGCTGGGGTTGACATCTGCTCATGCCAGCCTCATGAACCACGGGGCAATTTACCTCGCGGGGCAGTAAGGGGTCAACGCAGCGCGGTGAGGGGTTGCCGTTCATGGCAATGACGTCTTCACCAGTTGCGCGATGGCCCGGGGCATTTACCGCCGTGGGGCGCGGCAGCCTCTGCAAACTTCCAGGCAGTTTCTCGGGAGCTGGTAGTGCCCTCCACCAACCCCTCCCCAGCCCCGGGCGAAAAGTCTCTTCCGCCCCGTTAGCATCCCCCTGAGGTGCTAACGGGCCTCTAAAGAAGGGACAATTTCGCCCCCAAAAAGTCTGTTTCTGAGCAAGACAGACCGGAGATATTCCATGTTCAATCAGCGGCCTGTGCTGAGTTTGATAATCTCAGCGAGTGCAGCAGTAAGGCTGCCGCAACAGGACAATAATCAGCATTCCCACTTCTTATTGTGGGACAGCCAACCCTAAGGGGTGTGGTTGCTGAGGGATGTCAAGTGACGACTGGATCAGACAGAACTGTGCTGCCCTCTACAGTTACGTAGCTATCTGGAACTTGCTGTCGAGGCTCACACATGAATGAAGTGTAATTGGGCAAAGTGTTGGAGGGTCACCACTGCCCAGGCAGTTTTCACTAATGAGGAAGGCTGTGCCTTAGAAAGAGGAAGAGGATGCGGATGAAAGAAATACATTTATATTTTTGAAAGAAAGAAAAATTGCAAACATTCTTTCAATTTTCTTAAATCTTTGTTCCTTAAATTTCTGCAAATCCTAGTTTGAGTATAGATGTTTCAAGTCCCACGCTGTTTAATTATGAGGATTTTACACACTCATTTATAAAGGTTACAGTTTCCCCGAATGGACTGAAGTCCAAAAACACGATATTTGCATCTAATTCTGTTGTAATTGGGAGTAACCTGAGAAATTTCACTGGACCAGCCACATAAGTGCCGTGGCTACTAGAGCAGGCCAGAAGTTCGATATTTTGCAGCAAATAGCTCACCGCCTGACTCCCCAAAGCCTCTCCACCACCTACAAAGCACAAGTCAGGTCTATGATGGAATATTCTCCACTTGCCTGGATGAGTGCAGCTGCAACAACACTTGAGATGCTCAACACCATCCAGGACAAAGAATTACATTTGATAGGCATTAACATCTACCAGCTTAAACATCCACTCCCTACAGCACAGGTGACCATGGCTGCAGTGTGTTTATTAACTACAGATGCATTGCAGCAGGTCACCAAGGCTTCTTCGGCAGCACCACCTTGAATGTCGAGGGCAGCAGGTGCATCGGAACAGCATCTTCTGCAAATTTCCCTCCAAGTCACACAACATCCTGACTTGGACGTTTATCGCTGTTCCTTCATCGGCACTGGGTCAAAATCAGGAACTCCCTACCTAACAGCATTGTGGGAGTACCTTCACCGTATGGACTGCCTCAATATGCTTGCCTCAATATGCATAATACTAACTGAAAGTTTACTCTAAAAGGAATGCTTAAATGAAAACCTGCTGTTCGTTAAGTGTGAAAGCTGAACATGTTGATAAAAACAATCAATTAATATTTTTAAAAGGTTTTCAGAATGAATCCTGTTGGTATTGGACTGAATGTTCGATGTCACAAAATATCAGTCAGATGTGAAGAGTATAGCTGAGAACATTTACAATCATGTGCTGAAGGTGAATCTAACAGCTGAAGTAGTCCTGATCTGACAGAAGGACAGTCATTTCATTCTGTTTCTCCTTCTTTAACAGAAAGAAACCCGTGATGCCCAACCTGTGGGTAATGCATTTGTTCCAACATCTTGTCAAAAAGGTAAAGTTTAGTAAATGACTTTGTGAAAAGCTGGCCAGAGGTTTCTGCAGGTAGGCCAGTGGGGGCAGGGAGCCTCCAAGACGAGCAGGAAACCCGGAGGCCAAGTTTATTCATCTATCCATATCACTAAGTATTTGTATCCTTTTTAATGTGCATTTTGTGCCATCCAGTGTTTTTATTTTGTAATTACATTTCAAGCCTGAATTGTTTGGCTGAAGCCATTTTCTAACCACGAGTGATGTTTAATATTTTGCACTTCAGAATCCGAGGTATCCTTTTGACCAATTTTTGTTAATTTTTTTAAGCTTTTGATCTGATTACAATCCTGAGGTGCAGTGGGGGTTAGGGGGAATCATCCAATGGCAGTTACAATCACTAGCAAATGTTTACTAGCTGCAGAAAAGGTTCAAACTCGTTATGGGATTTGTATCTTAATTGCTATTAACATTGGCTTTGATAATGGATGGGAGTGCTTTGGGGGGGCGGGGGGGTGGCTTAAAGACTTGAAGACGCGGAACACGTCCCCAACACGCTGCGCATCCACCTGCCTGCTGCCTTTGTTACAGCGGCAGATATCGAGATTTCGGAGTGTCCCCCCGTGGTGAGCTGGGACACCTAATTAACATAATTAAATTGAGCTCCCACCGTACAATCGGGAGCCTGATTTAAAATTCACTGTTGCTGCATGGGTTTCCCAGGGGTCGGAAAACTCGGCAGTGAAAGGGAGCTTCCGGCTCCACAAGGTGAGTACCTTTCTTTCAGAACCCCCGTCCCTCAAGCAAGGCCCCAAGGATTCCCGGCTGTGGTCTCTGGCCGCTGATGGTGCTCCCACTGTACCGTCCCTGTCTGCCCGTAAATATCACGGCAATTGCCTGACGTTAAAGTTAAATATTTTATTTTGTTTCCGGGTCCGTGAACTCATTTTAGAGTTGAGAAGAACCTTGTTGAGTTTTTGGATTTGTACTGAGACTAGCGAGATGTTCCTGGAGTAGTTTTTAAAAGTTTAGGGCTGGATTTTATGAGCCTTGGCGGATCCGTGGCAGACAACGTCGGTGGCGGGTCCCGACCTGCTGCTGACTCCATCCCAGCCTCTGAAATGAATTTCCCGAGATTGGGCTTGTTAAGCCCGCCCAGTGCGTTCCCCGGCCAATTAGTGGAAGCGGGTCTGGTGATGTCATTGATCGGCCAGTTACCTTAAAGGATCCATGGGCAACTTTATTTTGACATATGTGCTGCCAGTGTTCTACAGCATTGAGGTGCTGCAAACACTGACAAGCATTACACAAATGTGAAAGGCTGCACCCAGGCTCTCTCATGACTCCCTTATAGAGGGAGTCACAGCATACAGGGAGTTCCTCTTCCCTTCCCAGGAGACCAACATAGCCTGGTTGCAAATTGCACAGGAGGGCACAAGCAGGGAAGTTGTCAGGAGGAGCTGGCTGCCATGGTGCAAACATTTCAATGATCTCAGTAGATCACAAAACATTAGTACAAAGCCACACTCTACCTCATCCTGCTATGCCTCTCATCACATCCCCATCACTCTGCCTTCCCCACCCTACTCCTGCATGTCCTTATTCACACCAACTTATCTTGCACCTCCACCCATCCCTCTCTATTTATATTAGCACTTTCCTATCTCACTAGACACCCCCAAACTTACCCTCAGCTTAGTCCAATCATAGTAACTAACAACACACAAGGGTAGGCACTTGGGTGTTTTATGCAATGTTCATGTAAAATTCCTGTTAATGTGCTGTCAAACACTGAAACCTTTATTTTGGAAGTGACTTAGTGAATTGCAGTGAATGGTGAGACATAACGGTATCCCCTGCAATGGTAATGAATGTGAAAAGAAGGGCTTGGGCACTGTCGGGATGCTTTCTGATGTTGGTGTGAGGTGGTGAAAACCTGGCACATCTTGAGGCAGCCAGGGTGTACAGTGTCACGTGAAGTCAATCTGGCCATGGTGAGGCCATCCCTGGCCTCCCGGGCAGCAATGTTGTCGGGTGCTGACGCCCTGTATCCTGTGTAGCATCAGGTGATTGCGGTTGGAGTTGTTGGTGCTGTTGGTGTGCCTGGTGCTGCTGGTGTTGGGGCTGATTGTGTTGGGATTCGAAGGACCAAGGTGGGAGAGTTCAAGGGCACCCATGTTGATGGAATAGATGGCAGGTGAAGTAGAGATGACAGAAGCAATCTGTCACTGGTGGGAGAGGTAACAAGGTCAGATTGGATGGAGTCTTGTGTAAAGACTTGCAACATCCTGAATCTGTAGTGGGAATGCAGTTTAGATAAGCTAGTGGTTCAGAGAACATTTCTCAATTAGCTGGGAGATTTCACTTCACGTTTGAAGCTGTTAACTCATCAACTGATTCAATGGCCTCTGACCTCTCACCTCAGCTTCACAGACGAGCTCTAAGCACAGCAGGAAACCAGTGGGTGACCTGTCAAATCCAAAAAGCTAGGGAAAAAAAACATTGATAAATGGCTGTACACAAGCCACTAATGATTTTAGTTGCCTCACCCGCTGCTGCGTGTCGGATCTGCTCACCGCTGACTGACCCGACATTTGGTAAAGGCGCGTGGCGGCGGATTGACAGCAGGGATCCGACCCACTGGGGAGAAAACCACTTTCCCAGCTGATCGCCACCTGATCGCCACCGATCGCACCCACTGACACCCTGCACACTCAGGCACTTGAACCTGCTGGACCTGTCATCTGCTGCTCCAACTGACTGGGTGGGGTGGGTAGGGGATAGTATATATCTCTGTCTTGATAGCTTTTTAGGATGGTCACTTTCAACATCTGTGTTTAAATAATGCTTCTAGCTTTGAACAAAGGATGTTTTGAAACCCGTCATTCTCTGTTTTTTTAGCGCTCAAATCATCAGAAAGTTGCGAGGATTCCAACTACAAGAGTGTAAACCAAAAGAACAAATATACCATCTCCCCATTTGTAGCGATCCAGAGTAACAAAGAACATAAATACTTTGCAACCAGGATGAAGACTAACTCAAAAGTGAACCCAAAGACATTGTTTAATTCTCACTTCAGTAAAAGGCTAGTCAGCATGCCCGAGACCAGTTTGCCCAGTGGATTCAATATCTGTGATGATAAAAATCCTCCCAATTCATCAGAGATATGGATGTGCGATACATGTTTGATATCAAATAAAGCTCCAGCGGTGAGATGTCGGGGCTGTGAAACACTGAAATATGGAGTCGGACTGAAAAGACAATGGATCCCAGCAGCTGATGAGAGCTTAGGCACAAGTTGTAAAGGGATCCAGTCAAACGGTAAACATTGATACCGAGAATTTCTTGTTCTGTAGTTGCAAATAGCTTTCTCAAGATGGTGGAGTTAATAGACATGAACTTCTAATTTAACGTTGCTAATTAATCAGCCTTACAAAGCTTTTGAGGTGAATTTGAAAGTTGGTTAAACCAGAGAAAGCAGGTAGTTGAGAGCAGAACTGCATCAGCAGGGCAAGGAGTCACTCGTGAGCTGCCAAAGGGGTCTCCTTGCTGGGCCTTTGCTATTTACAATGTATATCAAGGAATCGAAATACAGCTGCCTACTTTTACAGGTGGCACTAGATTTGGGAGGTGGTTCAAATCATAGAAAAGATACAAACCAAGTACAAGAGGTTGGGAAGATGGCCTGATGAGAAGCAAATGGCATTTAATGTAAACAAATATAATGTTTTGAGACCAGTGAAGGAAAGTAAACAGTAGGAATATAAACTAAATGGCTTTAGGCTACAGGACAAAACACAGGGGAACAAAGAAATGGCGGACCAATTGAACAAGTACTTTGGTTCGGTATTCACTGAGGAGGACACAAACAACCTTCCGGATATAAAAGGGGTCGGAGGGTCTAGTAAGGAGGAGGAACTGAGGGAAATCCTTATTAGTCGGGAAATTGTGTTGGGGAAATTGATGGGATTGAAGGCCGATAAATCCCCAGGGCCTGATGGACTGCATCCCAGAGTACTTAAGGAGGTGGCCTTGGAAATAGTGGATGCATTGACAGTCATTTTCCAACATTCCATTGACTCTGGATCAGTTCCTATGGAGTGGAGGGTAGCCAATGTAACCCCACTTTTTAAAAAAGGAGGGAGAGAGAAAACAGGGAATTACAGACCGGTCAGCCTGACATCGGTAGTGGGTAAAATGATGGAATCAATTATTAAGGATGTCATCGCAGTGCATTTGGAAAGAGGTAATATGATAGGTCCAAGTCAGCATGGATTTGTGAAAGGGAAATCATGCTTGACAAATCTTCTGGAATTTTTTGAGGATGTTTCCAGTAGAGTGGACAAGGGAGAACCAGTCGATGTGGTATATTTGGACTTTCAGAAGGCTTTCGACAAGGTCCCACACAAGAGATTAATGTGCAAAGTTAAAGCACATGGGATTGGGGGTAGTGTGCTGACATGGATTGAGAACTGGTTGTCAGACAGGAAGCAAAGAGTAGGAGTAAATGGGGACTTTTCAGAATGGCAGGCAGTGACTAGTGGGGTACCGCAAGGTTCTGTGCTGGGGCCCCAGCTGTTTACACTGTACATTAATGATTTAGACGAGGGGATTAAATGTAGTATCTCCAAATTTGCGGATGACACTAAGTTGGGTGGCAGTGTGAGCTGCAAGGAGGATTCTATGAGGCTGCAGAGCGACTTGGATAGGTTAGGTGAGTGGGCAAATGCATGGCAGATGAAGTATAATGTGGATAAATGTGAGGTTATCCACTTTGGTGGTAAAAACAGAGAGACAGACTATTATCTGAATGGTGACAGATTAGGAAAAGGAGAGGTGCAACGAGACCTGGGTGTCATGGTACATCAGTCATTGAAGGTTGGCATGCAGGTACAGCAGGCGGTTAAGAAAGCAAATGGCATGTTGGCCTTCATAGCGAGGGGATTTGAGTACAAGGGCAGGGAGTTGTTGCTACAATTGTACAGGGCCTTGGTGAGGCCACACCTGGAGTATTGTGTACAGTTTTGGTCTCCTAACCTGAGGAAGGACATTCTTGCTATTGAGGGAGTGCAGCGAAGGTTCACCAGACTGATTCCCAGGATGGCGGGACTGACCTATCAAGAAAGACTGGAGCAACTGGGCTTGTATTCACTGGAGTTCAGAAGAATGAGAGGGGACCTCATAGAAACGTTTAAAATTCTGACGGGGTTAGACAGGTTAGATGCAGGAAGAATGTTCCCAATGTTGGGGAAGTCCAGAACCAGGGGACACAGTCTAAGGATAAGGGGGAAGCCATTTAGGACTGAGATGAGGAGGAATTTCTTCACCCAGAGAGTGGTGAACCTGTGGAATTCTCTACCACAGAAAGTTGTTGAGGCCAATTCACTAAATATATTCAAAAAGGAGTTAGATGAAGTCCTTACTACTAGGGGAATCAAGGGGTATGGTGAGAAAGCAGGAATGGGGTACTGAAGTTGCATGTTCAGCCATGAACTCATTGAATGGCGGTGCAGGCTAGAAGGGCCAAATGGCCTACTCCTGCACCTATTTTCTATGTTTCTATGTTTCTATGAGTGAGATTTGGGCATATTGACAGAGAGCTGACTGAAACCAACAGTACAGTGTGCAGCAGCAATAAGGAAAGCTAACTGGATCCTGGGATGTATAGTCATGGATAGAGCACAGATCCCAGGAGGTGATAATGACTGATGCAAGCACTTGGTGTGGTCATACCTGGAGTACTGTGTACAATTCCAGTCACTACTGCAGCAAGGGTATCCAAGCTTTGGAGGCAACACAGCTAAGGACAATCAAACTGAAGCCTGGTTCAAGGCATATGAGCTGTGAGAAGCAGTTGAAGAGTCTTGGATTGTTTTTTCTAGAGAAGCCTCAGGATTCTTAAGGACATGGATAAATTGAACTCCAGTAACATGTTTGAGGTTTCTGTAGAACCTGGACCAGTGAGCATGGGCTCAAACCGAAAAGAGGGAAGGTGCATGGAGAGTTTAGATTTAACTACTTTATGTAGAGGGCAAATTAAAGTTAAAGTGTGGTTTGATTGTATTTATTGTGCTGATCATTACAAATAGATGTTGCATTTTATGGGGGCGGCGGGCGATTTGGGGGTGGGGTGATTTGCGGGACGGGGGGTGGGGGGGAATTCAGTATAGCCCCATTTGAAGCGTTAAAATTAAAACGTTGAAAAATTTGCTCCAGCCTCTAATCATTCTCGCCTCCTGCAAAATTCAGTTTTAGCACCAAGAGGAGAGTGGTGTGCTAAATCAAGCGCGAACCATGTCCCTTCGGGTGCTAAAGTCTGAGAGCAGGGCGGTAGCAGCAGAGCTTTAAACAATTTTGAGCGCATTGGTAACGGCACTCTTTCATCACAGAGGCTGCTTCCCTCACTTAAAGGGAAGGGCCAATGATGCTGCACAAGCCAGTTGTCATCAGTTCTGATTTGTAAGGCGACTTGTCCACTGCCATTACAGCCCCAAACACTCACAAAGTGGAGGGATTGGACATCTTGCACCAATGAAACGTTAAACACTTTGCACAGGCACCAGACTGGAGCAAATAATAAAGGTTGCGCAAGCTGAAAAGCATTCCCTTTAATTATCACACCCCAAGCGGACAGCCAAGTTCACAACGCCTCCTCTTGCTGGCATTGTCGGCGCAAGACGAGTGTCAATTTTCCATCCAGGACGATAGCGGGTCACTGCGCTTTTTATGACGTCATGACCTGCTAGAGGCCCAAGCTGTAAGAGTTAGCGCCAACGCCAAACCGGCACTGAAGCTCGCGGATGCCGCGTCAGGCGCTAACCCCTTAGCACCCCATGACTGCCCCCCAACCAGGCGCTAATAGGCAGCGCTAATCTATCGAATTTCTAGTTCTAAGTGCTGTGGGTAAATTAGGAGCACCAAACAATAAGAATAAATGGGAAATAGCTTGATGTGTTGGAATTGGTTACTTGGATGAGATAGATATTTACTTGGTGTGTCCTCAAAATAAAGGGCCCAAGTTTCCACATGATAAAAAACGGGCGCCCCTCCGAGCTGGGCGCCCGTTTTTCGCGCCTAAAACGGCGCTGGAAAAAAAACTCGCGATTCTGGAGAGCCCTGCAGCTCCTTGTCTGTTTGGCGCGGCGCCCAGGGGGGGCAGAGCCTACACTCGCGCCGATTTTGTAAGTGGGAGGGGGCGGGTACTATTTAAATTAGTTTTTTTCCTGCCGGCAACCCTGCGCGTGCGCGTTGGAGCGTTCGCGCACGCGCAGTGTGAAGGAAAACATTGGCACTCGGCCATTTTTGTAGTTCTTTGTAGCTGTTTAATTTTTGAACATTTTTTAATAAAAGCACATTGCCATCAGCACATCAGCACTGAGGCTTCCTGCAGCCTTCTCACTGTCTCCTTCCCGCCCGCCGTCTGGAATTTCTTCCTCCCCCCCCCCACTGCGTTTGGGCGGGCCCGCACTCCCTCCCTCCCGCCGTCGGGAACGGCTTCCTCCTCCCCCCCCTGCCGTCGGGAACGAACGAACGAACTTATGAGGCTGGCTGAAGCACTTTCACACAGGTAGGAAGATGGTTTATTTAATCTTTTCTTGGCTTATAAATGTTTATTCAGGTTGGATTTATTTGTATAATATTTGTAGAAGTATAAATAAGGATTTATTGTAGAATTTAATGACTTCCCTTCCCCCCCACCCACCCCCCACCTCGTTCTGGACGCCTAATTTCTAACCTGCGCCTGATTTTTTAATGTGTAGAACAGATTTTTTCAGTTCTACAAAAATCTTCAATTGCTCCATTCTAAGTTAGTTTGGAGTACTTTGAAATCAGGCGTCAGTGGCTGGACACGCCCCCTTTTGAAGAAAAAATTCTGTTCCAAAGTAGAACTGTTCTACCTGACTAGAACTGCAGAAAAAAAAATGTGGAGAATTGCGATTTCTCAGATAATCCGTTCTCCACCAGTTGCTCCTAAAAATCAGGCGCAAATCATGTGGAAACTTGGGCCCAAAGTGTCAAAGTTACACATAGTGTAATCTATTGTGCAGATTAATGTCAAAATTCTTGCACTTCATCTAAACTTAGATTAGTTAATTTTATAGCATTACTTCAAACATCACTTGGAGCCACACAAATGCATCTTTGTCACACTTTGCAATGTATTCTTACACAAAGTCTGTGGACCTACATTCTGAATGCACAATTCTTCCATGATTTAACTTATGTAAGGGTGGATCCTCACTGATGCAGCATTCAAGTGCTGTTAAAGGTACACTTTGAAAGGTGGAGAGTCTGTTGTAAATTCTACAAAGTGTAGTGTTTGACCGAGGAGTGAGTATAAGTGCATATCAGTAAAAGAAAGATTTGTGCAAAACTTGCTTTCTGTGTTGATCTTGGGTACAAAGTTAACTCTAAAGGCTAAACATTTGTTATAGTCCGGTTTGAGGGATATTGATTTTTAGCGCCCCAAGTTGGGAGTGAAGCGCTGAGGGGAATGTTGCACACTCCTCTTAGAGTACTAACCCTGATTCTTGGGGCGCTATCACGGGAGCGCTGCTGAAGTTCTGGTGCTAGGAAACCGGCATCCTAGCGCCTAAAGGGGAGGTCAGCTGGACCACCCGAAAACTGAAAGAAAATGCAAGGGAAATGGCTGATGTGTTGAAATTGTCTACTTGAACATCTAAGAGAGATACATTAGTACAAATAAATTCCATTTTAACCCCCACCTGCTCACCTGTGAAAATAACGCCCCGGCAGTTACTTCAGGATGCCTGCTTTCCCTGGCGGAATTAGTGGCAGACGCGACAGCATGCGAAAGCATTCAATTTCACGACCGCTGCGCTAAGGGGGCATTGCACATTCATTGACGTCACCAGTTGGGTGTCGCTAGAGTGCACAGCGTTCTCTCTTAGCGCCACCGGTAAACCTCCACCAAAGGTCACAGGAGACGTTGCCAACGCGACGCTCAGTTGGTAAGAGTTTAGCGGCCTGTTAGTGCCCCTCTCGGGCGCTAATGGGTGGCGCTAAGCAAATGAATTTTTAGCCCTAAATTTTTATTGTACCACCCAAAGGCATTCCCTTCCATACAGCCAGTATTACACATAACAATGCAAAATATGCCTGAAATAAATTTAAATGAGCTACATAATATTTATTCTGCTGTGCCAAAAAGTGCTTCACAATTAAATAAAATGGGAGAACAGTGCATCGGGGCATGGGGCATGCACGTTTAAATACATTTCTTCCTGATGCAGTCATGGAAAAAGTGCAGTATTGATTAAATGCTAATTGTTTCCCCTGGGTAAAGCAACTCTTCTGACTGAAGAGGAGACGAATTGGGGCGATAAGATGGAGTAATTGAAAAGTCAAGCATTGAAAGCAGAGCATCTCTATTGAAACAGGGGAAGGTGGAACTGCAGCTCTCGGAGAAAATCCCTGTCAAGGGAGAGGGAGGCTAGAGTCACTGAAAGAGCAAATCTCTGGAAGGGAATGGAGGACTATCACTTGATCAGACATTTCAACAAGGGAAGGAGAAGGGAGTCACTGAAGTAGAACATTTGAGCAAAGGAAGGGAGCGCAGAGTCACAGATAGAGATGAACTCAGGAGTGAATGGAATCCAGCTCTGAAATCAGGACAAATCTTATTGAAAATCATTCTTTTGCATAAGAAACTGTAAATCTGAACATGGTTGAAATGTTAAAATAATGATAGCCTCACATTGGTGGTTGAGTGTGTGGAAATCATGATCACCTTTCAGAGACTTTATTTACAGAAATGAACATCGACATGTGCGAAGTGGGTGACGGAACCCCTCAGATTACCAGTATAGCAGAAATATCTATGTCCGCTTCACACACGACTGATGTAATTTGCTCTGTCCCACAAATGGTCTCTTCAGCTAGCATTTCAAGCATTAGTTTAGAGGAGAGAAGGACAATGGAACTTCTTCCAAGTGACAAAGAGTGTACAACCATTCTCTTACCCGCTGCAATAAACCCTACTGCCTGGTTGTTATCTGTATCTGTTGGAACTGGGCCTGATGAGCAATTGGCTGGCACTACGTCATTTCCTGCAAAGCCAATACAACAGGGAGTCCCTGCAGGAAGGGGGGAATGAAGGAAAAGTTTCAGAGAGGATAGAGATTCCCTAGAACCCAGGTGTGTGAAATTCTATTTCATGGCTCAGCTTTATTCCAATTGATGTTGATGATTAATGGGTATTTTTTCTAGTTCTTGTAAGAGTTCTCTATTAAACAGCAATTCAGTTCCTCTTAAAAGACCATTCTTGGCCTACTGGAGAAAGAGTTAAAAGGGAGCAACGATTGTAACAGTTCAAGATGACCTACCTATCTACTTTACAAGATAGAAACCGACTGCATGTCCACCGGGACTTTTCAGCAACTTTCATTTCAGATTTGAAATTATACATGTGAAACTTGTGTCTCGTACTTGTTTAAACTATAAAAACAGTTTTGTTGACCAGCTTCAGTGAATTCTACCATCTGCCATCTTGGTTCTGAGCAATCTATTTCAATATTGCAGTTTTGTTTTTGGATTGTATGTTATTTAACAACAATGCTCTCAACATTTGCTACTCTATACTCCCAATTATAACCCTCCCCCCATGCCCAACAAAAATGGGACATGCGGTGAGTTTAAGTGAGGGCAGAGCACTTGCCTCCCTGTTTAACCCACGCTCTGTCCCCGCCCCTCCAGCCACCAATTTAACTCCTGGGTTTCTGGAGATGTCGAAGGCACTCGCCGCAGGCAGGCAAGGGACTCCTATGATGCAAATAGGACATGGACACCATTTAAACTCGCAGTGACGTGTGTCTTAACTATTTCCAAATACTCCAAATAAACCTGGCAGCAAAGAGGACTTGGGGTGAGAAGAGGCCCAGGAAGTAAGTTTCTTTTTGTTATATCTGGTTGTGGTTTCCTCGTGGAGGAGGAGTGCTCCTCCATGTACAGACTCCCTCACCGTGCTGATACATCTCCTTCCCAGTAATTCCAGGGGTTTTGTGGCACTCACTTTGCAATATATTAATCCAGGCTCCACAGGGAAACCTTGGGCCTTCCCTGCCCTGGGCTTACCCCCATCCACTGATTGCAATGTCCTCCCGAGTCAAAAACTCTGCTGACACTCACTGCCTTGTCTCACAACTGAACAATAATCAATTCAGGGAGGTGTTCGAGGGCATTCGTGGAACTATAATGTAACAAGGAGTCAGTGTGTCAGAAGAGGAGGAGAGGCGAAAATTGGCAAAAATAAGAATGGGAACATGAATTAAAGTTTCTTACATGCTGCACATCAAACACCTACTGATTGGAGATGTGTGTAGATCTTGCAGGTTAAAAACAGGCATCTTTAGGGCACTGACAGCACATGTCAAGAATTTCCATCCATTAATTTAAGTGTTGAAGGCTTTGATGCTCTTTCTAAAGTAAAATCTGTTGTGTATCTAACTTGTGGTGGCTCAGCAGATCAAAAAAGAAATTGGTATCCTTTTAAACAAGAATGCAACTCTTGTGGCAGAGATAAGAATCAAATCAAAACCTCAGTTTAAAACAAACTATAATTGTTGCATGCATGCTACAATGAGAGAAAGTAACTCGTGTAGGAGGCAACTCATCAGATGGGAACTGAGAGAACCTTTGAAGCTGATCTTTTAATTAGAATCTAAATTTGTAACTTCACCTTCTCCTATTTTGTAACTCTTGTCAAACCATGCAAAGCTGTTACATAACCTAGCCTCTGATAATTATTTTCTGTCCATGAGTAATTTATCAGTTTATTGAAATAATAAGAATTTCCCCATCTCTGTGCAGATCAACCTGTAGCAAAAAAAGCCTTCAGAATCCAAGATTCATCGGCCTCAATATCTTTTCCATGTGTTTTTGGCCCACCTCCTATCTACACAACAAGCAACACTACAGTACTATCTACGCTTAATGTCCCTATATCAACCAGGCCAGGCATGGCCACAACAACAGTCTCCAGAGCACCATTTCAGATGCATCCTTTTCTCTTTGGACACTCCAACAAAACAAGCAACAGCAACATTAGTTCTGGAATGTTTGGACCATCTGGCAGCTGCCCTTCTGTCTTTGGATGGAGAAGCTCAGCTCTGACTAGTCCCCCATTTAACACTGGAGTGGCTAACACGGGCACCACTGGGAATCCTTCATCGTTTCCATTTATTGGTAAGAACTGTACTGTTAAAGTTTTGATCATTTTCATAAAGCCTTTGGAGTAGCATTTCTGTGGGGGTTCTTCCAATTCCCTGTCGGGTGTGAGGTCAGAAAAAAAACAGAAACACTTTAAAGAATATTCAAGGTATGAGGCTTAAATTTAATGAAATAATGCTTCCCAGTAATGAGTCTGGCAAGTAACCATGTGGGTGAAATTCCTTCCGTCATTTTGATTTTAGCAAAAACGTTGTCTTTTTCTTTTAATTGCCTTGAAGATTGTCACTCCCCACATATTTAGCTTCTTCTTTGCCACCAGAAATGACTTACCATTCTGCAACTCATTATAATGGGTTAAAGTTATCTATCAAACTGAAAATGGTTGCCAGGATCATGCCAACATGCACTTGCCCCACTTCTGATTGTTGGGGAAGCCATTACAACGTACAGGCAGTGGAGGTAGACTTACAGGAGCAGAAACTCCTTTCCTTCTCTGCAACCTATTGTGGTGTTAATTGGGACAGGGTCATGTGTGCCTTGGAACAACTCCATCACTTGACTTGGTCCTGACATTTGGGACTGTTCTGGGAACTAGTCTAAAACCCCCTGATGGATGGAAGCTCTCTGCCAGCTGAGTAAGTAGCATTGAGACAGTAGTGTTTTTTTATTTCCAGTATTACTGCAGAAAGGTAGGGCTTTCAGTGGCAGTACATTTGGTATTTTATAAAGTGTATTATATCTCATTTCTATATATCTCTGTAGAACTGAGCTGAGAGGTTGTACTTGAAGCAAAAGTACTCCGCTCGACTTTTCCCCTTTAACAGTGGTATTCACTTTATGATGCACTTCAGAAAATGTATTCTTTGTAACAAAAGGAAATAAAGTATACAGAAGTCACCAGATATGCTACTCTTGGTAAAAAGTTACCTCCAGGCAGAAAGTGTTCCCTTCAAGGTATAATTGTACTTCCATCTGGATTTTAAAGAAATAACCTTGCTTACCGGGATACATTAGACACTGCTTATACGATCACAAAAAGCTATTTGTTTTTTCAATTAAAGGGTACTGAAAGTAAATTAAATGTATCTTCATTGGATGAAGAAGGCAAAAAAATCTATAGTAATTAACACAAGTGGGTTCCATCAGGTGGTTACAGTACAATGCCTATTTTAGGGACATTGGAATACCAGTGTTAAAATACAAATCCACAGAATTTCATGGTGTTTGGTTGTCTATACCTTGTAGGTAATTCCAGCTTTTGGGGAGGCCATCTTAGACTGGGTGTTGTGTAATGAGAGAGGATTAATTAGCAATCTCATTGTGCGAGGCCCCTTGGGGAAGAGTGACCATAATATGGTGGAATTCTGCATTAGGATGGAGAATGAAACAGTAAATTCAGAGACCATGGTCCAGAACTTAAAGAAGGGTAACTTTGAAGGTATGAGGCGTGAATTGGCTAGGATAGATTGGCGAATGATACTTAGGGGGTTGACTGTGGATGGGCAATGGCAGACATTTAGAGACCGCATGGATGAATTACAACAATTGTACATTCCTGTCTGGCGTAAAAATAAAAAAGGGAAGATGGCTCAACCGTGGCTATCTAGGGAAATCAGGGATAGTACTAAAGCCAAGGAAGTGGCATACAAATTGGCCAGAAATAGCAGCGAACCTGGGGACTGGGAGAAATTTAGAACTCAGCAGAGGAGGACAAAGGGTTTGATTAGGGCAGGGAAAATGGAGTACGAGAAGAAGCTTGCAGGGAACATTAAGGCGGATTGCAAAAGTTTCTATAGGAATGTAAAGAGAAAAAGGTTAGTAAAGACAAACGTAGGTCCCCTGCAGTCAGAATCAGGGGAAGTCATAACGGGGAACAAAGAAATGGCAGACCAATTGAACAAGTAGTTTGGTTCGGTATTCACTAAGGAGGATACAAACAACCTTCCAGATATAAAAGGGGTCAGAGGGTCTAGTAAGGAGGGGGAACTGAGGGAAATCTTTATTAGTCGGGAAATTGTGTTGGGGAAATTGATGGGATTGAAGGCCGATAAATCCCCAGGGCCTGATGGACTGCATCCCAGAGTACTTAAGGAGGTGGCCTTGGAAATAGCGGATGCATTGACAGTCATTTTCCAACATTCCATTGACTCTGGATCAGTTCCTATGGAGTGGAGGGTAGCCAATGTAACCCCACTTTTTTAAAAAGGAGGGAGAGAGAAAACAGGGAATTAAAGACCGGTCAGCCTGACCTCAGTAGTGGGTAAAATGATGGAATCAATTATTAAGGATGTCATAGCAGTGCATCTGGAAAATGGTGACATGATAGGTCCAAGTCAGCATGGATTTGTGAAAGGGAAATCATGCTTGACAAATCTTCTGGAATTTTTTGAGGATGTTTCCAGTAAAGTGGACAAAGGAGAACCAGTTGATGTGGTATATTTGGACTTTCAGAAGGCTTTCGACAAGGTCCCACACAAGAGATTAATGTGCAAAGTTAAAGCACATGGGATTGGGGGTAGTGTGCTGACGTGGATTGAGAACTGGTTGTCAGACAGGAAGCAAAGAGTAGGAGTAAACGGGTACTTTTCAGAATGGCAGGCAGTGACTAGTAGGGTGCCGCAAGGTTCTGTGCTGGGGCCCCAGCTGTTTACATTGTACGTTAATGATTTAGACGAGGGGATTAAATGCAGTATCTCCAAATTTGCGGATGACACTAAGTTGGTGGCAGTGTGAGCTGCGAGGAGGATGCTATTAGGCTGCAGAGTGACTTGGATAGGTTAGGTGAGTGGGCAAATGCATGGCAGATGAAGGAAAATGTGGATAAATGTGAGGTTATCCACTTTGGTGGTAAAAACAGAGAGACAGACTATTATCTGAATGGTGACAGATTAGGAAAAGGGAAGGTGCAACGAGACCTGGGTGTCATGGTACATCAGTCATTGAAGGTTAGCATGCAGGTACAGCAGGCGGTTAAGAAAGCAAATGGCATGTTGGCCTTCATAGCGAGGGGATTTGAATACAGGGGCAGGGAGGTGTTGCTACAGTTGTACAGGGCCTTGGTGAGGCCACACCTGGAGTATTGTGTACAGTTTTGGTCTCCTAACTTGAGGAAGGACATTCTTGCTATTGAGGGAGTGCAGCGAAGATTCACCAGGATTCCCGGGATGGCGGGACTGACCTATCAAGAAAGACTGGATCAACTGGGCTTGTATTCACTGGAGTTCAGAAGAATGAGAGGGGACCTCATGGAAACGTTTAAAATTCTGACGGGTTTAGACAAGTTAGATGCAGGAAGAATGTTCCCAATGTTGGGGAAGTCCAGAACCAGGGGTCACAGTCTGAGGATAAAGGGTAAGCCATTTAGGACCGAGATGAGGAGAAACTTCTTCACCCAGAGAGTGGTGAACCTGTGGAATTCTCTACCACAGAAAGTAGTTGAGGCCAATTCACTAAATATATTCAAAAGGGAGTTAGATGAAGTCCTTACTACTCGGGGGATCAAGGGTTATGGCGAGAAAGCAGGAAGGGGGTACTGAAGTTTCATGTTCAGCCATGAACTCATTGAATGGCGGTGCAGGCTAGAAGGGCTGAATGGCCTGCTCCTGCACCTATTTTCTATGTTTCTATGTTTCTATAATGTAAATTGCAAATGTAAATTTAACACAGCTCACCACAGAAGGATTATGCATGGTTACCAACACCTAAAACAAATTATCTAGTCATTAACACATTGCTGATTGTGGGAGTTGCTGTGCACAAATTGGCTGCCACGTTTCATACATTACAACAGCGACTACACTTCAGAAGTACTTCGTTGGCTGTGAAGCATTTTAGTATGTCCTGAGGTCATGAAAGGTGCTATATAAATGCTCGTTCTTTCTTTCATTATGATAGCATCAGTAACCATAGATGCATAAAAATTATACTTGGTATCTGCTCAAATGTTAATGTGTTAAAAATAAATTAGATCTGCAAATAGCTAGATATGAGTGTTTTGCATAAAGGCATTTTTTGGAATAAAGCTTGAATTAAGACAACATTTGTTCTCAATCTCATTGCAGAGCCTGGTTTCCCATTCTCTGGTAATTTGGTTCCAAATATTAATTTTGGTTGTTCAGCCAATAACACCATCTTTCAATTTGGAGCAAATAACAACAATCAACCAATTTCCCATGGACCATTCAATTTCCCATGTATCTTCACCACTGGGTAAGTTCAGTGAGTTAACACTTCACTTTGCTGATTGTCCCATTCTCAACACTACAGAAATGCATCTCTGCTACATTAACTTTCAGGAAGAGTTTTGTCTTGCCACATTACAAATGTTCAATTGCCCAGTTGACATTGGACACACAGAAATAATCAAAGGTCTCCAAATTTGGTAAAAGTTCATGTAGTTATTAATGTTCTACCATAGTAGGTGACACTAATACATTCAGTAAATACAGTATAATATTTGCAAAGCATGCTACACACCTGCGGCTAACACATCACTGCAAGAACTTTTCTCCAATCTGATTATTATGGTATTTGTGAACATAGATCAGAAATGTAAACAGACTAGTTTCAGAATCATGTGTCTAACAGTGGTCAGTAATTAGCGTGTGGGAGAAGGTTTGCAGGTTACCAGACTCTTGAGCCAATGATTTCTCGGTAAATTAGGTACAAGACAGTGCTAACTGCCACTCACTCCTGTTTATCTGATCTGAATTGAGGAGTGATGTTGATACAAAGCTGATGCTGTCATTAGCACAGGTCTTCAATCCATGTCAGATAATGGCAATCAGGGGCAGTCATTGTCAGACGATCTTCTTTAAAACAATATTTACAGGTGCGGCAGACATCTCTTCATTAGCTTTGCATTTGTGGTATGTATTTTTCAAATGCTAATTACCTGAATGTCAGCAATAGTCAAGTTAAATATTTTAGTAAATTTCATACCGCCGCTATTAGAAAGGGGCTGAGGCAGAGACTCTGGCATATTTCAGGAGTTGATGAGACTTTAGCACCTAACCACCATCTTTATAAGAAACAAAACATGGAAGAAAGCAACTAATCTTTCCATGTGTAACTTGAAAGAGATCACTGAGAACCAAAATGCTGAAACGGATGTTCTTCATTTTTCCTCTTGTCCCAGGACACCAAGACTGCTGAACTCCAGTCAACCCATTGGCTTCTCCCATCGAAAGATAAAAACTGCTATACGCAAACTAAGGTGAAACTACCAGTGCAACTCACCTGGCTAGTGTCTAGTCTTTACATGGTTTGCACTGTCTTGTACTGTTTCCATTCATTTAGTTTGCTGCTGTATCAATACCAACAAAAAGGGAACCCTCATTTTTTTTATTTTCTTGCTTCTTCCTAGTATTTCAGATATATTTCATACGGTTAAAGATTATTGAGAGCTGATTGATCAACTGAACTCCGCAATACCCAGGGCAAAATGATTCAATTTTACAAATGTTTGCTGCCAAAATTTATTGTAATATTAACAAGTTATGTGTATTTTTCTAAATAGGATACAAATAACAATTAATGCAAAACATGAATATTTTATCAATGCAAATTATTTGTCACCACTCTGGGCTTGGGGATGTTATTTATTGTTTACATTGTAACAAAGTTTGTGATGTAGAAACTATGGCTGTTTGTACAAAGCAAGCATTTTGCATTAATACAAAAGCAAAATACTGCAGATGCTGGAAATCTGAAATAAAAACAGAAAATGCTGGAAATACACAGCAGGTCAGACCTCTGTGGAGAGAGATACAAAATTAATGCTTCACATCAATGACCTTTTGTCAGAACTGGAAAACGTTAGAGATATAACAGATTTTAAACAAGTATAGAGGAAGGGAAAGAGGGAGGGGAGGAAAGAACAAAAGGAAAGGTCTGTGATAGGGTGGAAAGTAGGAGAGATTAAGTGACAAAAGGGATGATTGTGCGAGGCAAAAGGGGGTGGTAATGGGACAAGTAAATAAACAAAAGATGGGTCCAGAGGAGGTGTAAATGGGAATAGCAGAATCATCAGCAACAGCTGCTGTCCAAAAAAATGGGGGCAGAGGTTATGATCTGAAATTGTTGCACTCAATGTTGAGTCCGGAAGGCTGTAAAGTGCCTAATCAAAAGATGTGGTGTTGTTCCTCAAGCTTCCATTGGGCTTCGTTAGAACAGTGTAGGAGACCGAGGACAGAGGGGTCAGAGTGGAAGTGGGGCAGAGAATTAAAATAACAGGCGACCAGAAGCTCAGGGTCAGGCTTGCAGACTGAATGGAGGTGTTCAGCAAAGTGGTCACCCAATCTGCATTTGGTCTCCCCCATTTAGAGAAGACTGCATCATAGAAACATAGACATAGAAAATAGGTGCGGGAGTAGGCCATTCAGCCCTTCGAGCCTGCACCACCATTCAATAAGATCATGGCTGATTATTCACCTCAGTACCCCTTTCCCTTTAGCCGTAAGAACCATATCTAACTCCCTCTTGAATATAGCCAATGAACTGGCATCAACAACTCTCTGCGGTAGGGAATTCCACAGGTTAACAACTCTCTGAGTGAAGAAATTTCTCCTCATCTCAGTCCTAAATGGCTTACCCCTTATCCTTAGACTGTGTCCCCTGGTCCTGGACTTCCCCAACATCGGGAACATTCTTCTTGCATCTAACCTGTCCAGTCCCATCAGTATTTTATATGTTTCTATGAGATCCCCTCTCATCCTTCTAAACTCCAGTGAATACAGGCCCAGTCGATCCAGTCTCTCCTCATATGTCAGTCCTGCCATCCCGGGAATCAGTCTGGTGAATCTTTGCTGCATTCCCTCAATCATGAGCAGCGAATACAATACACTGAATGAAAGAAGTACAAGTAAATCGCTGATTCACCTGGAAGGAGCATTTGGGGCCTTGGACAGTGGGAAGGGAGGAGGTAAAAGGGCAGGTGTTGCATCTCTTGCACTTGCGCGGGAAGGTGCAGTGGGATGGGAATGGGGTGTTGGGTGTGAGTATACCAGGTTTTTGCAGAAGGAAGGGTGACTTCAGAATACTGAAAGGGGAGGGGAAGATGTGTTTGGTGGCGGAATCACATTGGAGGTTGCAGAAATGGCGGAGGATGATCCATTGACTATGGAGGTTGGTGGAGTGGAAGGTGAGGACGAGGGGAACCCTGTCATGGTTCTGGAAAGGAGGGAAAGGAGTGAGAGCAGGAGTGCGGAAAATGTTGAGGGCCCTGCCAGCCACAGTGGAGGGGACTCCTCAGTTGAGGAAAAAGGACAAATATAGGATGGTGTCACTTTCTGAATTTCCTGATTTGCCCATACATTTATACCAATAATGTATTTCTACATTGAGGTACTTTCTATATTTTTACAGTTGTTTTACAGAGAAAGCAATTGAGGGCTAGACCCTAATAGCATCTCTGTTAACACACTGTCAGCAGCAGTTTGATCAAATGGGATTGAAAAAGAATCTTGCGAAACGCCAAAGAACTAACTAATAGCAGCTTAAAGAGCGACACTTGGGGGTAGAAATTCACCTCCACCTGAAATGGGGGCACACCTACTGTCATGTTTGTAACCTTCACATAACTGTAACCTTTATGTAACAACATTGTACACTGTATACACCTGAGAAATGCACACCTTGACCACAGGGGGTGAACTTGTGAGAGACACTCCTCACCTGGTCATCCAGTTATATAAAGGGAGGTCCCACGCAGGGTCATCACTTCTTGGTCCTGTGAATAAAGGTACAGGTCACAGAGTGACCTTGTCTCCAGTATGTGCTTCATGTTGATTTGCTGTAGTGTGTAAGGACACAACACCTACCACATTTTCCCGGTCATTACCACCGCAATGGATGCGGTGGCCATTGGAGCGAAATTTAGCATTTTTGCTGAAAAAACGAGCAGCACGGTACTAGTGGCAGGAATCGGCAGTTTGCCGAGGTCTGGGTGTGGACTGGCCAATTGGGCCGCGACATTTGCTAGTAGTGATTTGCTGCTAACGAGCCAGCTGCTCCCTGGCCTTCTTAAAGGGCAGGGTTTGCAGCTAGGCCCTGAGCAGGGAAGCAGTTTGAATCGAGGCCATGGCGAATTCAGCAAGATCAAGGAGGGCCAGCAGATTTTTGGACAGTGAACTAGAGAACCTCATCAAGGCTGTGGAGGGAAGGAAGCACGATCTTTATCCTGACACAGGCAGACCAACACGCGCTGCGTTCCTTAATGCCTGGAGAGAGATCGCTGTGCAGGTCTCGGGGACCTCCCTTCATGATCGGACCACAACCCAATGCCGCACAAGGCTCAACGACATAATTCGACTGATGAAAGTGAGTACATGTTCCCCCAACTCCTCACCTTCCATCTAAGAGCCGCTCCTTCAGCTTCTCTTATTTCCAACCTTCACTATATAGTCACTGAAGCACCATTTGATTGCTGAGGCCTGTATATATATATATATATGTATGTGTTCTCGCAATGTCCCTTTCATGTCATAGTTACAGCTGCATGTAATGGCCATACACTTGTGCACTCATTGCTGAGGCCTCATGATACTGCTACTCACCAAACCTGATTTGTTATGCAGGCGAAGGTTTCTCATAACCGTGTTGAGCGACTGGTGGTGGTGAGCCAGAGATCCAGCAGCTCATTCACCTTGAAGAAAGGGTCCGGGTGTTTGTGGGCCCACATGTTGCCTTCCCTATGGCCGCCGGTTGCGCCGATCCCGCTGGGAGCAGCATCAGTAAGTGAAGACCTTCCTTTAATGCTATCTCTCCCTGAAAGTGCCAGCGCCTACCGCGCATTTGCTTATGACAGTGTGCAAGTTGCAGCCTGCATGCTACAATGCCCTACCTCCCGCTCACGTGAGCCTTTGTGCCATTTATACGCAGATGAGAGCCCGAGTGTGAGCCAAAGCCAGGAAGAGATCACTGATGCGAGTATGAGCCAAAGCCATGATGCCAACCTTGCGGGCACTGGCAGCCAGGGCCATGACGACACCCAAGAGGCCATTGGAAGTACCAGCCATGACGACACCCTCGAGGCCACTCCATATGTTGGTGCTATGTCTGATGAGGTCGAGAAAGAGGGGGACACTGCTGGCAGCACCACATCACTGCTTCCTACACTCGCACATGCCAGCTCAGAAACTGGGAGTACGCGGTCCTTAATGTTAGACTTAGCAGAGGGGTCTGCACTGGGTGATGTACCGGGGCCTAGCGGGATGCAGCATGATGAAGAGCCAAGGCAACCTCGGGTGCCATCTCTCCGGGGGTGGGGGGCGAGGTCGCAAGCGAGTTCTGCTGAAGAGGACTCAGACAAGCCCATCGATGTTGGGGCTTATGAAAGAAGGGTGGAGGCCATGCATTTTCAGAAGTTGGGGGCGATAACAAGGGGTGCCACGGAGCCTGTCGCAAGTGCTCCGGAGCGTGGAGGAGTCCGCCTCCCACATTGTGGACAGCTCTGCGCACACTATCATTACCAGCGTGCAGACGATGATGGACCCCCAGATTGTCCGTGCGGATCCTGCTGTGATGCCGCAACTCATTGGGGATGTGTCAGCTGCCATTACAGCACAGGCGCAAGGGAACAAGTGCATGTGTGCTCCTTTGGAAAAGATAGCCACGGCCCTGGAAGCTCAGAATGCTCATATGCATCTGGGCAACAGGTGACGGAGCATCTTACGGCTGTCATGTCTGGTGGCATCGAGGCTGTGTCTGCTCTCATGCAGTCTCACTGGTTGCCACGCAAGAGCTGATTGTTGCCGTCGTGGCTGGGTCCACCACAGTCCATGGGGGAGCTTCCAGTGTCGCACCACACCACCGACCTGTGCTCCCTCAGATTGGTGGGGATGGCGATGTGCTGCCCCCAGGGAGTGGCGCAGGCTCCTCGGACCAGGATGAAGATGTGCTCTCTCAGGATCACAGCAGTCCTGACCCCAAACCTATTACTTCACCATTGTTGACAAGCATGGACTCACCTGAGCCAAGGCCGACTGAATGCACCGAGAACACACCCAGATCCATGATGCAGCCACAGGGGAGACACTGCAGCATAGTTCGAGAATAGAGTTGAGTAAGAAGGAATACAAGGAGATGCACAAGGGTGAGAAATGATTATGTGTATTTTTTTTGCAGCTTTATTTCTTCTGTATTAGATCTTTGTTCCCATATCTGTGCAAGTCTCTCATTTCACTGTGGGCAATGATGTGTGAATGAGCTCATTGGGATGGCCATGGAGATGCAAAGATGCAGGGTGAAGTGGGCATGAACTCATCGGAAACGAGCAGCAATGAGACGGTTCTGCACTTCCCTTGCAGGGTTTGGATGGCGACGACGCCTCCTGCGTGGCCAGCGACACTGCGTCCTGGTCCCCCTCCGGCGCCTCCTCCTCCTGTGCGTCACTCCTGCGCCTCCTCCTCCTGATCCTCTTCCTCAGGTGGTACTGGTGGCTCGTCCTCCAATGGTTGTGCCCTCATGATTGTCAGGTTATGAAGCATGCAGCAGACCACCACGAATTGGAGATCTGCTCAGGTGAGTATTGCAGCACTCCACCAGAGCGATCCAGGCAATGGAACCTCTGTTTAAGGATTCCGATGGTCTGCTCAATGATGCACCTAGTGGCTGAATGAGAGTCATTGTAGGATTGCTGCGCAGCAATTCTGGGGTTGCGAAGGAGAGTCAGCAGCCAAGTGCAGAGTGGGTAGCCCTTGTCTCCAAGGAGCCAGCCGCAATCTTGGTTTGGGCCCAGCAAACACGCCAGGCACACCAGTCTGCTGCAGGATGAAAGCATCGTGGCTGCAGCCAGGATACCAGGCATTAACTGCCATGATTTTGTGGTGGTGGTCGCACACCAGCTGCACGTTGAGGGATTGGAATCCCTTGTGGTTTCTGAACATCTCAGGATTGTTTTGTGGCGCCCTCAATGTGACGTAGGTGCAGTCTATGGCGCCCTGAACCTTAGGGAAGCCCACAATGTGCACATATAAGTCTGCCGCTCCAACTCCTTCTCCCTGCTCATCGGGAAGGAAATGTAGTCGCTCCTTCTCTTATAGAGAGCATCTGTCACTTGACAGATAGAGTGATGCGTGGCGAACTGAGAAAGGTTCGATATGTCCACCGCAATCCTCCTTCCCAGGAACTCCACTTCAGGCACCAGGAAAACGCACTTTAAGCATTTTAACCTGAGCCCCACGCGGTTGAGTCGACTAAGAACCGCCTCCAGGTTCTGCAGATGCTTGACTGTGTTCCGACCTGTGACCAAGATGTCGTCCTGGAAAACCACGGTGTGCAGGACCAACTTCAGTAAACTTTCAAAGTTTCTCTGGAATATCGCCGCCGCCAATTGGATTCCAAGCGGGCATCTGTTATAAACAAAAAGACATTTGTGCGTGTTGTTGCAGGTGAGGGCCTTTGATGATTCCTCCAGTTCCTGCATCATGTAGGCTGAAGTCAGATCCAGCTTCGTGAACATCTTTTCTCCTGCCAGCGTTGCAAAGAGATCGTCAGGCTTTGGTAGTGGGTATTGCTCCTGCAGAGAGAAACGATTGATAGTTACTTTGTAATCGTCACAGATTCTGACGGTGCCATCTCCCTTGAGGACTGGGATGATAAGACTGGCCCACTCGTTGAACTCGATCGGGGAAATGATGCCCTCTCTTTGCAGCCGGTCTAGCTCGATCTCTACCCTTTCTCTCATCATGTACGGTACTGCTCTCGCCTTGTGATGGATGGGTCGCGCCCCCGGAATTAGGTGGATCTGCACTTTTGCTCCCAATGCCTGGTTCGAACAGTGAAGGAAATTTGTTTAAGACCTGAGCATACGAAGTGTCGTCAACGGGCGATAGCGCTCGGATGTCGTCCCAGTTCCAGCGTATCTTTCCCAGCCAGCTCCTGCCAAGCAGCATGGGACCATCACCTGGTACCACCCAGAGTGGTAGCTTGTGCACCGCTCCGTCATAGGAGACCTTTACGGTAGCACTGCCGATTACACGTATCAGTTCTTTCGTGTAAGTTCTTACTTTCGTGCGAACTGGAGTTAAGACTGGCCTTGAGGCCTTGTTGCACCACAACCTTTCGACAGTCTTTTTGCCCATGATGGACTGGCTCGTGCCCGTGTCCAGCTCCATTGACACTGGGAGTCCATTTAGTTCAACATTCAGCATTATCGGGGGACAATTCGTGGTGAATGTGTGCACCCCATGTATCTCTGCCTCCTCGATCTGAGGCTTTGGTTCTCCGTGGATCTGTCCTCCTCTGCAACATGGTGGTTTGCAGGTTTAACAGGCTTTGCAGCTCAGCTGCACACTAGTTGGAGGTGTCCCATTGTTCCACAGCCTTTGCAAACGTACTCTTTGAATCGGCATGAATGGAAACGATGATCACCCCCGTAGCGCCAACAAGGTGTTAATGGCCTTGCGTTCATCACCCTTGATGATGGACTCTGAGACATCTGCAGACGTGCAGCTGCAGTGTTCAGTCTAACTCTTTCTCCATACGCAATAACTGGCAACGAGATACAGATAGTGAACCCAAAGATGCAGAGAACAGTGGGCATCCTGGAGAAATTCTCAGATGGAGATGATTGGGAAACTTTTGTGGAACGACTCAACCAATACTTCGTGGCCAACGAGCTAGATAGAGAAGAGAGCGCTGCCAAACGAAGGGCGATCCTCCTCACCGTCTGTGGGGCACCAACGTATGGCCTCATGAAGAATCTGCTCACTCCAGCGAAACCCATGGAGAAATCGTACGACGATTTGTGCACACTGGTCCGAGAGCATTTGAACCCAAAGGAAAGCGTTCTGATGGCAAGGTACCGGTTCTACACCTACAAAAGGTCTGAAGGCCAGGAAGTGGCGAGTTATTTCACCGAGTTAAGACGCCTTGCAGGACATTGTGAATTTGAAGGACATTTGGAGCACATGCTCAGAGACTTTTTCATACTTGGCATTGGCCACGAAATCTTACTTCGCAAACTTTTGACTGCAGAGACCCAACCTTGAGGAAGGCTTTAGCAATAGCCCAGGCGTTCATTGCCACCAGTGACAATATGAAGCAAATCTCTCAGCACACAAGTGCTGCTACAAGTACTGTGAACAAAGTGATGTTGTTTTCGAATTGTAACGTACAGGGCAGGTCACACATACCTGCAGCTACATCTCTGCAGATGTCTCAGAGTCCACCATCAAGGGTGGGTGTACAGAGTAAATATAAGCTTACATATATAACAGGAGCCAACACACGGGTTTGACAGAATAGGTCTTGGTCCAGTGGCAAGGATTAACCAAGACTACTGGAGGCCTGCTCTGCTGCTCGGGTCTAGTGCGCACACATATCGTAGTGTGGGTTGGCCCGTGCTGCCCCTGTGCCCTCACCTCTTCTGGCCCCGAATTCATGCCTCTCGTGGGCCCCGATCACATCCCGCTCCTACGCCCCATCTCGTCACTCCTGCTGTATCTGCCCATGCTCCAATCACTGACCTGGACCTTGCTGCCGTCACCCTCCTGCACCAGCTCGTGCTGTACCTTGAAGTGGTACATGCCACGGCTGCCCATGGTCACCGCTCGCCGCTCCTTTTATGGCCCCGACCTGCCGCTGATGGTCTCTCGCATATATGCGCACACACACACACACACATAAACACAGTCACACACAGATACCTATATGCACACACGCACACACACACACACACACACACACAGACATATACACACCAATGAATCCTCAAATTTTGTTTGGCTCTGCACGGCCCCTTTAAGGGACTGTGTATGTTTGTATTGAAGAGCCGGTAAACGGGCTGCGTGGCCTCCCTGGAGCGCTGCATTGCCGCACAGCCCGTTTGCCGGCTCTTCAATACAAACACCATGCAGGCCTGGTATTTTGAATGGCCCACGCAGTCTCTTAAAGGAGCACTGATACACACACATACACATACACACAGACAGACACAAATATACACACACATACACACAGACAGATACAAATATACGCACATACACACAGACAGATACAAATATACGCACGCACATACACAGACAGACACACTATGACACATGTGTATACACAAACACAGATATACATAGACATACACATGTACATAGACATACACAAACAAATAAATACACACACGTATAGAGACATACACGTACGTAGATACAAACACACAAAGCATACAATCGTATAAATGGACATACAAACCTATGCACAGACATCCACATATGCCAACATACATGTTGCAAGAGAGTGTTTGAAGACCAGGACCTTCAATCTGGCACAAAGCTTATGGTCTACAGGGCAGTAGTGATACCTGCCCTCCTATATAGCTCAGAGGTGTGGACTATGTGCAGTAGACACCTCAAAACGCTGGAGAAGTATCACCAGTGCTGCCTCCGCAAGTTCCTACAAATCCATTGGGAGGACAGACACACCAACGTCCGTGTTCTCACTCAAGCCAACATCCCCAGCATCGAAGCATTGACCACGCTCGATCAGTTCCTTTGGGTGGGCCACATCGTCCGCATGCCTGACACGAGACTCCCAAAGCAAGCGCTCCACGCGGAGCTTCGACATGGCAAGCGAGCCCCAGGTGGGTAGAGGAAATGCTTCAAGGACACTCTCAAAGCCTCCCTGTTAAATTGAAACATCCCCACCGGCACCTGGGAATCCCTGGCCCAAGACCGCCCAAAATGGAGGAAGAGCATCCAGGAGGGCGCTGGGCACCTCGAGTCCAATCGGCAAGAACAAGCAGAAACCAAACGTAGACAGCAGAAGGAGCGTGCGTCAACCCAGTTTCCCCAACCTTTCTTTCAACCACTGTCTGCCCCACCTATGACAGAGACTGTAGGTCCCGCATTGGAGTCCTCAGTTACCTGAGAACTCACTTTTAGAGTGAAAACAAGTCATCCTCAACTCTGAGGGACTACCTATGATGATGATGATGACATATGTACAGACACACACAAGCAGACATAGACATGTGCAGCAGTCCAGCTGTTATATCAGTTACTGGATATTGTGATGTGGTATTAATGAGAAGAACAAGACCTCCGAAATCCTAATAATATTAATGCTGTGATACTTTGATGTCCTCATAGTCTACTGTTAGGGTTAAACCCCACCTGGCCTCTTTCATCTGATCTATGAGTAAGCTCGCCACGCGTATACAGAGACAGATTAACACACACACATACACACACACACACACACACACACACAGAAACACACAGACATGAGCACACAACATCATCATCATCAGAGGCGGTCCCTCAAACGAGGATGACTTGCTTTCACACCAAAAGGAATGAGTTGGCAGATGTTTCAATGGAGGACCCGATATTCCAGTCCTGAACTTGAGGGGTGGAAGATGCCTGTGCGTGGATTTTTTTAACGTGTGGTGACTGTTGCACATCAGCCACCACATGGGCTTGACAGAGCTAGGCCTTTATCCAGTGGCAAGGGTTAACCAGGATGACTGGAGACACACACACACACAAACAGAAACATCATCATCATAGGCAGTCCCTCGAAATCAAGGAAGACTCTAAAAGTGAGTTCTCAGGTGGCTGTACAGTCCATTACGGGAATTACAGTCTCTGTCACAAGTGGGACAGACAGTCATTGAAGGAAAGGGTGGGTGGGGAGTCTGGTTTGCTGCACGCTCCTTCTGCTGCCTGCACGTTTTCCGCATGCTCTCGGCGATGAGACTCGAGGTGCGCAGCGCCCTCCCAGATGCTCTTCCTCCACTTAGGGCGGTCTTTGGCCAGGGACTCCCAGGTGTCAGTAGGGATGTTGCACTTCATCAAGGAGGCTTTGATGGTGTCCTTGGAATGTTTCCTCTGTCCACCTGGGGCTCGCTTGCTGTTTAGGAGCTCCGAGTAGAGCGCTTGCTTTGGGAGTCTTGTGTCGGGCATGTGAACAATGTGGCCTGCCCAGCGGAGCTGGTTGAGTGTGGTCAGTGCTTCGATGCTGGGGATGTTGGCCTGATTGAGAACACTGATGTTGGCGCATCTGTCCTCCCAGGGGATTTGCAAGATTTTGCGGGGACATCGTTGGTGGTATTTCCCCAGCGATTTGAGGTGTATACTGTATATGATCCATGTCTCTGAGCCATACAGGGGGGCGGGTATCACTTCAGCCCTGTAGATCATAAGCTTGGTGCCAGATTTGAGGGCCTGATCTTCCTCACACATACACACACAGAAACATACACACACGGACGCACATGCACACAGAAACACACACACACAAAAACATACACAAACAGACAGACAGACACAGACACAGAAACATACACACACAGACACACACAGACATACACCTACACGCAAAAACATACACACAGACACACGCAGAGACACACACACCAACACACACGCAGAGACACACACGCAGACACACGCAGACACACACACAGACACATACACGCAAGGACACACACACACACACAGTCACACACAGAGACACACACACAGACACACACACACAGACACACACACAGTCACACACAGACACACACACACAGACACACATGCAGACACACACACGCAGACACAGCACACAGACACACGTAGAGACACACACACACAGACACAGACATACACACACACAGACACACACACACGCAGACACACACACAGACACACACACAAACACAGACACACACAGAGATCTTCCTTTGCTCCAACACCGGGTGGGAGGAGTGTAATTCAATCCACATTCCTGTAATTCCCCACAGAGTTTCGTGAAGACCTTTCAATCTGCATGCATCGGTCTAAAGGAATTGCCAGCGTATTAGGAAATGCAATTGAGATAATTGAAAGCCTTTTGATGCAGGCTAGAATTTTATTGCCTGAATATAGATATGGGGGAGCCTTAGGCCCAAATCTGCAGAGTTAAAGAGAGTAAGATCTGCACAGCCCACCACAGCCCCTGGTGCCATCCTTTGAAGTAATGGTAGACACTTCGCATCATTCATAGTAAAAGCTCTTCAGTGCCCAATGCACCTGACCCCAGGGTCTCTGTGTCACTCACACAAGCAGCTTCCCGGCCAAGTTATTTAAGGTAGTGGAAAGTTAACCTCAGGGGTCAGACGCACAAAAACGTGGGTTAGTGTTGTGCTGTTTAAAGATGAACATTGATTTACGTTGGGGTTAAGAGCAGCAGCAGTTTGGCTAAATAGTCACCAGGTACTAAAGAGCCAGACTTGGTCAAGGTTTCTGGACTGAAAGTTGCAACATTGTTGGCAGATTTCTACGTAATTTTTATATACCAAATATATTATTTCCCATTAATGGATTATTGGTCAGTAGGATTGTAATCTCCCAACCCAATCTCCTGGCATAACTTCAGTAGAAGAATTATGGAAACTTCTGCCAAAGTTATGGCAAGAGATCGGAAGAAACCCCACCGAAATTTCAGGTGTAACGTTTTTAAAAATGTAATCACTAGATGTGTCTTTATAATATGTATCCATTATGGATTTCAGCAATACTGGGAAATAAGGAAATTATTACCCTTATAAACTAGTTGAGGTACTTTAAAATAATACAATGGAGCCCTGTTATTACACTGAGCTATTACAGATCTTGTGATTACAACCTCTCAGTGCAAATTATGTTATTTCAGACTTCATTGCAGATGTCTTATTAATCTTTATCACACTCTGGCATTGCTGACTTGTATTATTACTCATCTTTCATTAAGCTGCATTAGAAACTTACCGTTTTTTAACAAAAAAACCTTCCTGCTCATCTCTGTCAAAGTTCTGTTGCAGTAATTGGAGAAGCTCAAACCTCGATATGGATGATCTCTTGTTAAGAAATCAGATTTATTAAGCCTGACTTGAGTTTATAGTAAGTAGATTTGACAATTGGGTTCTCCCACTTTCTGGGTGGTGGTGTGAGCTGTGGGGAGGACGCTAAGAGGCTGCAGGGTGACTTGGACAGGTTAGGTGAGTGGGCAAATACATGACAGATGCAGTATAATGTGGATAAATGTGAGGTTATCAACTTTGGGGGCAAAAACACGAAGGCAGAATATTATCTGAATGGTGGCAGATTAGGAAAAGAGGAGGTGCAACGAGACCTGGGGGTCATGGTTCATCAGTCACTGAAAGTGGGCATGCAGGTACAGCAGGCGGTGAAGAAGGCAAATGGTATTTTGGCCTTCATAGCTAGGGGATTTGAATACAGGAGCAGGGAGGTCTTAGTGCAATTGTACAGGGCCTTAGTGAGGCCTCACCTGGAATATTGTGTTCAGTTTTGGACTCCTAATCTGAGGAAGGACGTTCTTGCTATTGAAGGAGTGCAGCGAAGATTCACCAGACTGATTCCAGGGATGGTTGGACTGACATATGAGGAGAGACTGGATCAACTGGGCCTTTATACATTGGAGTTTAGAAGGATGAGAGGGGATCTCATAGAAACATATAAAATTCTGACGGGACTGGACAGGTTAGCTGCAGGAAGAATGTTCCCGATGTTGGGGAAGTCCAGAACCAGGGGACATAGTCTTAGGATAAGGGGTAGACCATTTAGGACTGAGATGAGGAGAAACTTCTTCACTCAGAGAGTTGTTAACCTATGGAATTCCCTGCCGCAGAGAGTCGTTGATGCCAGTTCACTGGATATATTCAAAGGGGAGTTAGATATGGCCCTTACGGCTAAGGGGATCAAGGGGTATGGAGAGAAAGCAGGAAAGGGGTACTGAGGGAATGATCAGCCATGATCTTATTGAATGGTGATGCAGGCTCGAAGGGCTGAATGGCCTACTCCTGCACCTATTTTCTATGTTTCTATGTTTCTAATAGATTAAAAATTAGATCCATGCACAAAACTCCCAGAATAAAGTGAAATTGTCAATAAATGAAATGAAATATGTCCCATTAAATGTGCTTAACTAGCATCTTTTTATGTTGCAGACATATAAGTGAATTTAAATGGTGAACAAAACAAGTTTTGACATTATCAGGTGGCTCCTAGATAAGAACAGGACATGCCTGATATTGAAGTGATTTGGTGCATCATTACAGTCAACATTTTAGATTTTATCCGTCTAAAAGTCTTCTGTCTCTGTTCACTGTAGAAATCATGTCTGAAATAAACTTGGTTGCAACTCGGTTTTTTATTGGACTTCCAACAATTTGATAGAAACTGCTGGTAAATTGGCAATGTCGCTTAAAGGCCAAGGATAGCTACTGTGGGAAATTAAACATTTACACTGGTACAGCAGCAGGTGCTTTCCTGAGGTCCAGGCTAATGGGACAGAATAGATGGAGATTTATTGCATGTGAGTAGACCTGACCTATAAGTATTTGCTGATATGAAATTTGGCATTTAAATCTCCCCCGTTTTACTCTTGTAGTTTGACATAATCTTAAATCCACTCTCTCACGCCCCAACCCCACAATTACTGATTTTCTTCATTATTCATTATCCTCTATGTAATTATGTACTGAATAGTGGATACCATAATGAACCATTCATGTTTCGTTCGAGTAGAAGATTAATTCACTGTTTGATTTGTTTAGTCACCAGCATTGGCCAAAGTTTTATTGGGAAAGAGCTGATCAAAAAAGTCTTGTTTTGTCATTATTCGGGGTCTAAAATTGTGGTCGGAGACTTCCTGCGGGCAGATGCTTGCTGACCTGAAAAATTTCTATGCACCTACCTGATGGTCCCACAGGTTCGGACACTCGTGCTCCTGGACCTATGTGCGTAGGCCTACGTAGAGGCCCACATATCCCAGGGGTGCACACCATTCACAAGCATCGCTGGGATCATGTGGACTGGCCCAACCAATGCAAAAAGGGGGATCCCCATTCATACTAATGAGGATTCCATATGTACAGAACCCCCATAAGTATGAATGGGAATACACCCAAAACTATTTTTTAAAAACATCACATATTTAAAATTAATCAAAATGCCATTTAATTAAATATTTAAAACAAAAATGTAATTTTTTGAAAGATTAATTAACATATTTTAAAGGATCTAAAAGTAACCTTACCTTATTTTCGTGTGTTTTGGGGACGGATTTTCATGAGGTTTGCGATCGGGTTATCGCCGCGATTTGACCCTCCATGGCGAAAACCCAGTCGCAAAGCACGGGCGGGTTCCTCGGGTACCTGTTTGCGGCGGTGCTTTCAAGTAGCACTGGGGAGAGGTGCGCCAACGTGCAACAACGCAGATTGCGTTTGCGTCCAAGTTTGGGCTCTCTCTCAACCCGTACGCCACGCCCAGAATAGCAACAGGTCAAACCTGTCGGTGCAGCTCTGCCAGCAGCAGTAAGTATCAAAATCTGCAAAAAAAGGTATGTTAAAGTTTTTATTTTTTTTATTTTTTTGCAGTGATTCGATAGATAAGGGTCTTGCAAATGTTTTTGAAATGTTTTTTTCTTTTTCTTTCCCCCCCGCACCCCCTCCCAAGGCCCCTCTCGCAGCACTCCCGGCCCTGGACTAAAGTTGCCGAAACTCACGGTTTGCGCCACGAATGCCTGTGCAACGCCTCCCTTATCACAGACATAAAGGCCAAAAGTTCAGTCTAAAAACGGTAGCGCAGCGAAAACGGTAAGTTTCACATATCGCTACCGTTTCCGTTGAAAAACCCCGAAAGCCAAAATTCCGGCCCTGAATGTTTAAATGAATGAAAAAAAATATATTTTTATGTCCTTTAAAAGTCTTACACTGGTAAAATCAGGTCTTCTACGTGCAAATAGTCCAACTCTCTTCCCGCGGAGGCCCTTTTCCTGGGAAAAGATTCTTGACAGATCGCAAGTTCCATGTTTTAGCGCGTGCACATTGCATGCCTAAACCTGGAACTTGTGTAGCCCCTGTAGGAATGTGCACATCTCGTATGCACCCGTAGGGGCTGCAAATTACGGCCCACCAATTGTCTCTTGGATTGTATAAGAGATGGATCAACATCCTTTAGCCATGCATTCGGCCACCTCCGTGTCAACTTCACCATTTTTGCCGACGACTGTCTTCAATTTTAAATCATGCCGCTGCTTAAAGAGATCTGGCATACATTTGAACACTTGAAGTTATTGATGCCAAAAGAATTAGACAGAATTTACAGGATAGAAATAGGCCTTTCGGCCCAATGTCTATGCCATTGTTAATGCTCCACACCAGCCTCTTCCCACTCGATTTATCATTTCATCCTATTAGCATAACTTTCTATTCCTTTCTCCCTCATGTAGTTATCCAGCTTCTTCTTAAATGCCTCTATGCTATTCAACTGTGGTAGCAAGTTCCACATTCTCACCACTCTCTGGTAAATACGTTTCTCCTGAATTATGTTCATAACACCTAGAGGAGAAATTCGGTCGTGATTCTGTTGCAGTGTTAACCCGGGCGAAGCGGTAATTTTACCGCCTTGAAAAAGTTTGGTCCTCCCGACGATAAATTTGTCAGAATCGGATGACGAGGTCAAGGAGGCGCTAAATCAACCGTTACACAGTTGACTTGGTGGCACACTAACACAAGTTCTGTTTCTAATTTTTGCAGAGCCATTGCACATGAGCAGCTCTAGCTCCGCAGTGTCTTCAGAGTGCGAAAATGGAGGAGCAAGGAGGACGCCAGCTATCTCCCCGCTTCTCACCCACCGCCCTTGATGCCTTGCTGGAGGCAATGTAGAGTCGCTGGAATGCCCTCCAGGCTGCAGGGGTACGAAGGCCACCGCCTAGGGTTCTGATAAGGCCGTGGAGGGAGGAGACACAGCACATTGCAGCCGGAACACAGTGGCCACAACAGCGATGCAATGTCGCAATAAATTCAACGACCTTACTAGGGTCGTCAGGGTGAGTACCCTTTCTATTCACCTTCCAATGCCTTCATGTGAACCTCACTGTCTCACACAATGTAAAGACTTTTCAGTGCCTATGACTTCTCTATGCCTATCAGGCCATGCTCCTCCTTGCTGAAGCCAGCCTGAGACCATTGTATCGCCTCATCAGACATGTCCTGTCCATCCAAGCGTCTCTCCCTTCTAGCTTCTCACTCAACCTGAGCCCACCTAGCTGTACCTTTCAACTCTTCATATGCAGTCACAGGCCTCGGTCTCATACTTACTGGTAGTTGCTTGTGCCCCAGACCCACTGTTCACACATCCACCGTGTGATGCCATGCAGCATGAACTGCTGATATGCAAACTTCGACATATTACTCGTGAGTACCCTACCCCACACACATGTGGCACACACAGCCGCTAACAACTTTTAGTTTTTATCATTGCAGGTCAAACTCAAGCATAATATGCGCGAGCTGCATCGTAAGGGAGAGGGTCAACCCTACCTCCAGGACCTGACCGAGGTGGAGGAGCAAGTGTCCGCCCTCATGGGCACTGCAGTCGTGGCGGTGGAGAGTGGAAAGGCAGAGCCCCTGTTCGACAGTGGCGGTATGTGACTGAGATGGACATTTTGTGTGAGTTCCCTTAGCCTTGAGGCCACATGCCTTACAAAATAACATTGCCCCTCTCCTTCTTGCCTTCCTGCCCCCTCCCCAGCTGATAACCACACTTCTGTTGCTTTGTACTTAGTTGATGGGCCAGAGGAGCGGCAGCCTGCCCGTGCACCTACGTCTTCAGACAATGGGGAAATTGAGGAGGTGGTGGAGAGCAGTGTGCCAGGACAGGGCGAGACATCCACATTTGGATCGAGTGGGGAGAGCACCTCGGTCAAAGAGGCTGTGTTCCCAGGGTTGGATGAACCTGAGGCTCCTGACCCCAGTGGCCTGCAGCAACGCCCTGCGTGAGGGGCAGCTCGGGGGCCAGTTCCCCGGAGGGTAAGTCAGCCTGTGAGTCCTGTCACAGACAGGCAGATGAGCACCTGGATTTGAAGGCTATGTCCAGGGAGTCAATGGAGATGCACCGCGAGCTAATGGGTATATTAGCGAGGATCCTGGCAAGAGTAGATGCACTTGCTTTGAGTGTGATGGTGGCCACCTCAACCTTTGCATTTGCATCTCAGCAGCCCATCGAGCCCATCCTTGGTAGATTCCAACGGATGATGGACGCCACGAGTGACCATGGGGTCCCAGACATGATGGCGTAGGCCATGGCTGACGTGGCAGTAGTCATTGAGCGAGAGACCGAGACCACGCTACACCTGCATTCTACCATGTCATCAGTGGGTGCTGGCATCAATACGCTCTGTGCTCTGATGCAGGCACAAATTGATACCCACAAGCACTGACTGCTGCCATCATGTCTGGGTCCCCATCAGGCCAACAGGAAGCTAACGATGTCGAAGTTGGCCAGCAATCTGTGCTCCAAGAGATTGCTCCGGATGCTGAGGCTCTGCCCCGGGGGAGTGGCAACCAGTCGGTCAAGATGGAACCTGATGTCCGCTCTCAGGAGGACATCATTCCAGGTCCTACCACTGCCATTCCCCCTTTGCACCTGCTGCAGTCTGCACCACAGATTGCTTCCGCCTATTCTCAGGCGGTGCTGTCAGCAGCCGGGCCTTCCACACCCAGAGCTGGTCCAGGGCGTCCTGCTAGGCTATCTGTCCTCTCTCCCTCAGGTACACAGCAGCCCTCAAGTGGCCTTGCTGCAGGCACTGAGAACCCATTGCGGAGTGTGGTGCATGGAAGAACTCCACGAGGCTGAGTACTGGGAGCTAAACTTAGTGTGACCTAAGTCTTCTTTATTACAACTCCAGAGTGCCTAAAGAACATGGCAGCCAACCTTTTATACTGGCCCTGCACGTGTGTGCAGGTGACCATTAGGACTCCAACAATCACGCCCTCTGGTGGCAAGTATTACATAGTTACATACATAACATCACTCCCCCCCCCCCCCCCCCCCCGCCCAAAGTCTTCAGTACAAGTTATTTACAAGTTGAGGTGATCTGGAGCCGTTCGCTCCTTGGTTGATCGTCTAAGTTCAAACCCTGGCGAGTGTGAGTTGGCCGGACCATTGCTGCACTGCACCGTGGCTGGTCTGACCAGACTGTCAGGAATGGTGGGTACATCCTCGTGATTGACAGCGAGGTCGATTGCTGGTTGAGTGTTTGTTGGTGGATCGTCGATGGTGATGTCCTCTGCAAGTTGTTCCTGGTTGTCAATAAATCGCAATTTGGTCTGATCTAAATACTTTCTGCATGTTTGGCCATTTAACAGTTTGATTATAAACACCCTATTCCCTTCCTTGGCCAAGTCAGTGCCAGCAACCCACTTGGGACCGTGACCGTAATTCAGGACAAACACATGATCGTTAATATCAATGTCACGTGAAACAGCCACGTGGTCGTAGTACATGTTCTGCCGGTGTCGCCGGGTTTCCACGTGATCATTAAGACCTGGGTGGACTAGGGAGAGCCTGGTTTTGAGGGCTCTCTTCATTAACAATTCTGCCAGGTGAACCCCGGTGAACGAGTGGGGTCACATCCAGTAACTGAGCAGAATGCGAGACAAGCGGGTCTGCATGGAGTCATCCGCCACGTGTTTCATGCTCTGCTTGATAGTTTGGACTGTCTGCTCCACTTGATCATTAGACACGGGCTTAAATGGAGCAGACCTGACATGCTTGATGCCATTGCGGGTCATAAACTCATTGAATTCCGAGATGGTGAAACACGGTCCGTTGTCGCTGACAAGGACATCAGGCAAGCCATGGGTGGCGAACATGGCCCGGAGGCTTTCAATGGTGGCTGTCAACGTGCTGGATGACATGATTATGCATTCAATCCATTTGGAGTAAGCATCCACAACTACTAAAAATATCTTCCCTAGAAAGGGGCCGGCAAAATCTATGTGGATCCTGGATCACGGTTTGGAGGGCCAATGGAGCCTCCCTTGGTGCATTGCTCAGTTGCGAGCAAGAGTTGCACTGATGCACGCATGACTCCAAGTCCGAGTCAATGCCAGGCCACCAAACATGCGACCTGGCAATTACCTTCATCATGACAATACCTGGGTGGGTACTGTGTAGGTCACATATAAATGTTTCCCTGCCTTTTTTTGGCAAAAGCACGCGATTACTCCATAAGAGACAATCCGATTGGATGGACATTTCAACTTTGCGTCGGTGAAACGGCTTAATTTCATCTTGCATTTCCCCGGGAACGGTCGACCAGTTCCCATTTAGGATGCAACTCTTTACTAATGATAGCACAGGATCCTGGCTGGTCCAGGTCTTGATCTGGCGAGCTGTGACGGGTGACCCCTCGCTCTCAAAAGCATCCATGACCAGTACCAAGTCTGCGGGCTGCGCCATCTTAACCCCAGTGGTGGGTAATGGTAGCCGGCAGAGAGCATCGGCATAGTTTTCAGTACCTGGTCTGTGGCGGATAACATAGACATAAGCGGATAATGTTAGTGGCCACCTTTGGATGCGGGACGAAGCATTGGTGTTTATACCTTTGCTCTCTGAAAACAGCGAAATGAGCGGCTTGTCATCAGTTTCAAGCTCAAACTGGTCCAAATAGGTATTGGTGCATTTTCTTAACCCCATATACACATGCTAACACCTCTTTCTCGACCATACATGTCGGCTCTCTCAGCCTTAGACAGACTTCTAGGCGCGAATGCAACCGGTTGGAGGTTGCCCGATACATTGGCTTGCTGTAACACACAGCCGACCCCATACAATGAGGTGTCACAAGCTAGCACTAAACTTTTACACGAGTCATAGTGTACAAATAACTTATTTGAACATAGCAGGTTCCTAGCCTTCTCAAAGGCTGTGCCTTGGGATTTGCCCCAAACCCAGTCATCACCCTCACGTAGCAACATGTGCAAAGGCTCTAACAACGTGCTCAACCCGGGTAGAAAGTTACCGAAATAGTTCAGGAGTCCCAGGAACGAACGTAGCTCCGTCACATTCTGTGGTTTGGGTGCATTCTTGATGGCCTCTGTCTTTGAGTCCGTGGGCCTGATGCCATCTGCTGCAATCTTTCTCCCCAAAAATTCGACTTCTGGCACCAGGAAGACACACTTTTCAGCCTGAGTCCCACTCTGTCTAGGTGACTTAGAACCTCTTCCAGGTTGTGTAGATGTTCAATGGTGTCACGACCAGTGACCGTCTTGAAACACAACGGTGCGCGGAACAGATTTCAGCAAACTCTCTATGTTTCTCTGGAAAATGGCAGCAGCCGAGCGAATCCCAAAAGGACACCTGTGGTATATAAACAGCCCTTTGTGTGTGTTGATGCACGTCAGTCTTTTTGAAGATTCAGCCAGCTCCTGTGTCATTTAGGCGGAAGATAGGTCCAACTTGATGAACGACTTCACCCCCCCGCTAACATTGCGAACAGGTTATCCAGCGGGTACTGGTCCTGTAGTGAGCTTCGGTTATCCGTTACCTTGTTGTCTCCGCAGATTCTGACCGTGCCATCGCTTTTCAACACCGGAACAATTGGACTGGCCCACTCGTTGGACTCGACTGGCTGATATGATTCCTTCGCGTTGGAGTCTGTCCAGTTCGATCTCGACTTTCTCCCTCATCATGTGCGGAACCGCCCGAGCCTTGTGATGGACGGGCCATGCATCGGGGCCTAAATGGATCTGTACCTTGGCGCCTGTGAAGTTGCTGATGCCTGGTTCGAAAAGCGAGGGAAATTTGCTCAGCACTTGAGCGCACGAGGCATTATCCACTGAAGATAGTGCTTTGATGTCGTTCCAATTCCATCTAATCTTTTCTAGCCAGCTTCTGCCGAATAGCATTGGGCCATTGCCTGGAACAATCCACAATGATAGGTCATGCACAGCTCCATCATATGATACCTTCACTGCCGCACTTCCAATGACTGATATGAGCTCTTTGGTGTAGGTACACAGCTTTGCATTAATCGGGCTCAGTTTGGGACTTTGTGCTTTATTGCCCCACAGTTTCTCGAAAGCCTTCTGGCTCATTATTGACTGACTCGCGCCCGTGTCCAACTCGATGGATACTGGAACTCCATTTAATTTGACTTTCAGCATCATAGGAGGGCTCTTGTTGGTGAAGGTATGTACCCCATACACTTCTTCCTCAGGTTGAGTTGTCTGTGCTGCGTGATCTGCGCCGGATCGATCATCCTCTGCCACGTAGTATTTCGCAGCACATTTGCACATTCGCTGGAGGTGCCCCATCGTTGCGCAGCCTTTGCACACATAGTGCTTGAATTGACATTGATGGGCCCGATGATTACCCCCGCAGCGCCAACACGGTGCTAATGGATTCACATTCACCCCCGATGGTGGACTCTGAGTCATCACAAGTCTTGCAGCCGCAGACGTATAGGCCCTGCCATATGCAGTTCGGCCTGCTGGTGACGTCATTTTATGCACAGTACTTGCCGGTGAGCTTCGATGTTGAGTGTTATCGTCCGTGGCCATGCACGCCTGGGCGATCGCGATGGCCCTGCTCAGGTCTAGGGTTTCGGCAGCCAGCAGCTTTCGAAGAATGACCGCGTGGCTGATGCCCAGCACGAAAAAGTCCCGCAGCATTTGCCCCAACGCAGCTCCAAAATCGCAAGGTCCTGTGAGGCGACACAGGTCGGCGACATAATCCGCCACATCCTGGCCCCCAGAGAGATGGTGCGTGTAAAAAGGATATCTGGCCATGAGGATACTCTCCTTTGGCTTGAGGTGGTCCCGAACCAGCGTGCACAACTCTGTATATTCCTTCTCCGTTGGTTTTGTTGGTGCAAGCAGATTCTTGATGAGGCCGTATATTTTAGGCCCAAAGACAGTGAGGAGAACCGCCCTGCGCTTGGCCGCGTTAGTGTCTCCTTCCAGCTCGTTGGCCACGAAGTACTGGTCGAGACGCTCAACGAAGGCTTCCCAATCATCACCCTCTACGAATCTCTCTAATATTCCAATGGCAGCCATGGTTGCGTGAAGGTTCATATTCTGTTGCTCATCGCCAATTGTGGTGTATAGAAGAACTCCACGAGGCTGAGTACTGTGAGCTAAACTTAGTGTGATCTTAGTCTTTATTACAACTCCAGGGTGCCTAAACAACATGGCAGCCAACCTTTTATACTGGCCCTGCACGTGTGTGCAGGTGACTATTAGGACTCCAACAGTCGCGCCCTCTGGTGGCAAGTATTACATAAGTACATACATAACACGGAGGAACAGTAGGTGAGGGAGGGGGTTGAGGCAGAGGGGTGGGAATTGTCAGTGTAAGACCCACGAGTAAATGTGTCTCCATGGGACCTTTGTACATATGTTGGGAAGTTTCAGCATCTGTTGTGTTTTTTGAAGGGGCGGGTTCTCCATTTTGTTTTATTGGAGGGTGTGGGATAGTTGGGGTTGTTTAAGGCATGTTTGCAAAATAAAATGTTAGTTTAACCGTATCCTTCAGCTTCTGGTGTCTGATTGTTCAGTTGTGACGGAGATGTGGCATTATCATGGCACAATCATGATCATTATTAGTTGCATCACTCAACTACTTCCATTAAGCAAAGCGTTCCCTTATGAGCTGCCGCCGAATAGCCCTTGCGCCTCTGTGGCTGCTGCTGGTCCTCGTCGTGTTGCTGTTCATTTGAGGCATCTGCAGACTCTTGGTCCTCTTCCTCCTCCTCACCCTGCTCCTCGTCCTCCTGAGGTGGGCCTGCGATCCCCACTGGCAAGGCTGGGCCCTCATGGTGGCCAAGTTGTGAAGCATATCACGATGAATAGTGAGACCTATTGAGGGGAATATTTAAGGCTGCCTTCAGAGCGGTATAGGCAGCGGAATCACTGCTTCAGCACCATTATAGTCTGCACTATGACATTGCGGGTGGCAGCATGGCTCTCATTGTAGCATTCCTCCGGCTCTGTGGTGGGATTGCCAGGTGTCCAGGCCATATCCCTTGTCCCCAAGCAGCCAACCTCAGCCTTGCCATGGGGGCTGAAATAGTCAAGGCACAAGCTTTCCTGCAGGATATACGCATCATGTGCGCTTCCAGGATAGCGAGCATTGACTGCGAGAATGCGCTGCATGTGGTCGCACACCAGCTGCACATTTAGGGAATGGTATCCCTTTCTGTTTCTGAAAACCTCTGTATTCTGGAATGGTGCTCGCAAGGCCATGTGCATACAGTCAATTACTCCTTGCACCCTAGGGAAGCCCGCTTTCCTGGCAAACCCACATGTGCGCTCATCCTCTTTCTCCCTGGTCATCGGGAAATTAGGACGTCCATTCTACGAGTGTAGCGTGCCTGTGTGACGTTGCAGATGCAGCGATGTGCTGCGAATTGTCAGATGCTGCATATGTCCCCTGATGCAGCCTAGAAGGAACCCGAAGGAATAGAAGGTGAGTGCCACCGTGACCTTCACTGTGATGGGCAGCGCAGTCCTGGTGCCAATGTGAGGCTGCAGGTCTTCCTGCAGGAGATAACATATCTCTGTAAATACCTCCTTTTGGAAGCGCAGCTTTCTGACACACTGCTCGTTGGACAAGTCCAGGTATGAGCGTTGCCGCCGGTAAAGCCATGTGAGGTAAGGCCTCCTGCCCTGATGTCTAGGGGCTCTCCTCCTTCGGCCACCGAAATGGCCAACAGCCCTTCTGTCTTGACGCCACCTTGATGGAGCATGTAGAATGTGACGCTGGCAAACTAGTAATGCCATTAAAGTTTTCCAAAATACTTTTTCTCAAGCTAAACTGTTATGTCTATCTGCCGCTACAAACTTGGAGGCTCACACACCGTGTTCTGTGTAAACATTGCACTGACTGTGGCCTCCGAGGGAAGCGTTTCCTCATCCCTTTAAGTAGCCACCTGTTAACGACTCTGCAAGCCTGTACCAATTGTTTTTCCAGACGTTGTTATTGGCAGGCGCTAAATGAGGCAGCTGCACCTGATTTAGTGAGCTGGGTGCTAGTGTGGGCATTGCACCAGGACTGACGTCATGATCGGAGTGATCGTCAGCAGCCAGGCGCTAGCGGTTTGCACCCCCACTAAATCAGCAACGAATTTTCTGGCGGGCACTAAAAGCTACGTGCCCGGTCGCTAAACTCTAACACTCGCATTAACGCCCTCTCTGGGCACTAACTGAGGCTTATAGACAACCGAAAATCCAGCCCATAGTTTTCTCCACATCTACCCTTTCATAATCTTAAAGACCTCTAACAGGACACCCTTCAGTCTTCGCTTTGCTAGAGAAAATAGCCCCAGCCTGTTCAGTCTTTCCTGATAGTTGTAGCCTTTCAGTTCTGGTATCAACCTTGTAAATCTTTCTTGCACTTTCCTCAAAGCTTCTATAATTCTTTTTGTTAAATGGAGACTAGAACTGTACACAATACTCTGTTAGAAATATGCCAGTTTAAGACTATTTCTATTCACTTTAATAATCAGGATCGACTGTAAACCAATCTGGTGGATATATTGGGTCCGAAATTGGTGGATTTAGCGTCCACTGCCGCCGAGTTTTCTCAGCGGTCTCCCTGGTTTCTGGGTGGTCTCCGCTCCGAGCGAGTTTGGTGGAGGCCTCCTACTGGCAGGGAGAGAAGACAGCTGAGTACCGCCCACTGGTGTACGCCGGCATGTGCCGCTCAGAAGAGTCCTCCTGCCCGCCGAGCTGCCAGTTTGGTCCGGGCGGTCCTCCGCTCCAGCAGGGGAAAAGACCACCGTGTGGAGGCAGGTCTAACCTCAACGGTAAGTATGAAGATCTGCAAAAAAAGGTTAGTCCACTTCTTTTCTTTATTTTTTTTGCAGGAATTTAGGTGGATGGAGTCCCCTGAAGGATTTCTAGTGGATTTTATTTTATGTTTTCAAAATATTTTATTTGATCAGTTTCACCCCCCTGGGCCCGACTCAATCCTTAGCGGTACTTTGCCGAGTGTTCGACCAGCTAAACTTCTGTTCCGCTCTCCCCTCCACCGTCTGTGCTAAACAGATCTCTAAGTATTACTTTTATTCTCTTTTTAGGGGTGGGCCTGACCCTAGATATTGACAAGACCTTTTGACCGATAGGGCTTCCCCTAAAAACATAATATCCAATAAGACTTCTAGTTCTTTGTCTTGATCTTTGTTTCAAGAACCCATCTTAAACAGGTCTTAAGATTTTGGCCAAATGTCACTCTGTTTACACTAACTCAGGGTTTCTTCCTGTGGAAATCTCTCTTATCCCTCTCTTCCTGATCCTCTCTTTGATCCCAGAGGCCAAACCAGAAAACTGCTCACTTTAGAATCGTTATCTTTTACGATGTAGCAACATGTTTATGTTGACTCTTCCATTCATTATCTTCGCAAGCAGTTTAGTTAAGGTAACTAAACAGTATTCTTCGCTTTATGCATAAAATACATAAACACGGTTCAAATCTTAACTTAAAAACAACAGATAATCGCTGAGCAACAGGGAGATTGTATATAGTACAAACTATATCCTCCATTTCTAAACATAGAAACATAGAAACATAGAAAATAGGTGCAGGAGTAGGCCATTCGGCCCTTCTAGCCTGCACCGCCATTCAATGAGTTCATGGCTGAACATGCAACTTCAGTACCCCATTCCTGCTTTCTCACCATACCCCTTGATTCCCCTAGTAGTAAGGACTTCATCTAACTCCTTTTTGAATATATTTAGTGAATTGGCCTCAACAACTTTCTGTGGTAGAGAATTCCACAGGTTCACCACTCTCTGGGTGAAGAAATTCCTCCTCATCTCGGTCCTAAATGGCTTACCCCTTATCCTTAGACTGTGTCCCCTGGTTCTGGACTTCCCCAACATTGGGAACATTCTTCCTGCATCTAACCTGTCTAACCCTGTCAGAATTTTAAAACTTTCTATGAGGTCCCCTCTCATTCTTCTGAACTCCAGTGAATACAAGCCCAGTTGATCCAGTCTTTCTTGATAGGTCAGTCCCGCCATCCCGGGAATCAGTCTGGTGAACCTTCGCTGCACTCCCTCAATAGCAAGAATGTCCTTCCTCAGGTTAGGAGACCAAAACTGTACACAATACTCCAGGTGTGGCCTCACCAAGGCCCTGTACAATTGTAGCAATACCTCCCTGCCCTTGTACTCAAATCCCCTCGCTATGAAGGCCAACATGCCATTTGCTTTCTTAACCGCCTGCTGTACCTGCATGCCAACCTTCAATGACTGATGTACCATGACACCCAGGTCTCTTTGCACCTCCCCTTTTCCTAATCTGTCACCATTCAGATAATAGTCTGTCTTTCTGTTTTTACCACCAAAGTGGATAACCTCACATTTATCCACATTATACTTCATCTGCCATGCATTTGCCCACTCACCTAACCTATCCAAGTCGCTCTGCAGCCTCATAGAATCCTCCTTGCAGCTCACACTGCCACCCAACTTAGTGTCATCCGCAAATTTGGAGATACTACATTTAATCCCCTCGTCTAAATCATTAATGTACAGTGTAAACAGCTGGGGCCCCAGCACAGAACCTTGCGGTACCCCACTAGTCACTGCCTGCCATTCTGAAAAGTCCCCATTTACTCCTACTCTTTGCTTCCTGTCGGACAACCAGTTCTCAATCCATGTCAGCACACTACCCCCAATCCCATGTGCTTTAACTTTGCACATTAATCTCTTGTGTGGGACCTTGTCGAAAGCCTTCTGAAAGTCCAAATATACCACATCAACTGGTTCTCCCTTGTCCACTCTACTGGAAACATCCTCAAAAAATTCCAGAAGATTTGTCAAGCATGATTTCCCTTTCACAAATCCATGCTGACTTGGACCTATCATATTACCTCTTTCCAAATGCACTGCTATGACATCCTTAATAATTGATTCGATCATTTTACCCACTACCGATGTCAGGCTGACCGGTCTGTATTTCCCTGTTTTCTCTCTCCCTCCTTTTTTAAAAAGTGGGGTTACATTGGCTACCCTCCACTCCATAGGAACTGATCCAGAGTCAATGGAATGTTGGAAAATGACTGTCAATGCATCCACTATTTCCAAGGCCACCTCCTTAAGTACTCTGGGATGCAGTCCATCAGGCCCTGGGGATTTATCGGCCTTCAATCCCATCAATTTCCCCAACACAATTTCCCGACTAATAAGGATTTCCCTCAGTTCCTCCTCCTTACTAGACCCTCCGACCCCTTTTATATCCGGAAGGTTGTTTGTGTCCTCCTCAGTGAATACCGAACCAAAGTACTTGTTCAATTGGTCCGCCATTTCTTTGTTCCCCGTTATGACTTCCCCTGATTCTGACTGCAGGGGACCTACGTTTGTCTTTACTAACCTTTTTCTCTTTACATATCTATAGAAACTTTTGCAATCCGTCTTAATGTTCCCTGCAAGTTTCTTCTCGTACTCCATTTTCCCTGCCCTAATCAAACCCTTTGTCCTCCTCTGCTGAGTTCTAAATTTCTCCCAGTCCCCGGGTTCGCTGCTATTTCTGGCCAATTTGTATGCCACTTCCTTGGCTTTAATGCTATCCCTGATTTCCCTTGATAGCCACGGTTGAGCCACCTTCCCTTTTTTATTTTTACGACAGACAGGAATGTACAATTGTTGTAGTTCATCCATGCGGTCTCTAAATGTCTGCCATTGCCCATCCACAGTCAACCCCTTCAGTATCATTCGCCAATCTATCCTAGCCAATTCACGCCTCATACCTTCAAAGTTACCCTTCTTTAAGTTCTGGACCATGGTCTCTGAATTAACTGTTTCATTCTCCATCCTAATGCAGAATTCCACCATTATTATGGTCACTCTTCCCCAAGGGGCCTCGCACAATGAGATTGCTAATTAATCCTCTCTCATTACACAACACCCAGTCTAAGATGGCCTCCCCCCTAGTTGGTTCCTCGACATATTGGTCTAGAAAACCATCCCTTATGCACTCCAGGAAATCCTCCTCTACCGTATTGCTTCCAGATTGGTTAACCCAATCTATGTGCATATTAAAGTCACCCATTATAACTGCTGCACCTTTATTGCACGCACCCCTAATTTCATGTTTGATGCCCTCCCCAACATCACTACTACTGTTTGGAGATCTGTACACAACTCCCACTAACGTTTTTTGTCCTTTGGTATTCTGCAGCTCTACCCATATAGATTCCACATCATCCAAGCTAATGTCCTTCCGAACTATTGCCTTAATTTGCTCCTTAACCAGCAATGCTACCCCACCTCCTTTTCCTTTTATTCTATCTTTCCTGAATGTTGAATACCCCTGGATGTTGAGTTCCCATCCCTGATCATCATGGAGCCACGTCTCCGTAATCCCAATCACATCATATTTGTTAACATCTATTTGCACAGTTAAGTCATCCACTTTATTGCGGATACTCCTTGCATTAAGACACAAAGCCTTCAGGCTTGTTCTTTTAACACCCTTTGTCCTTTTAGAACTTTGCTGTACAGTGGCCCTTTTTGTTCTTTGCCTTGGGTTTCTCTGCCCTCCACTTTTCCTCATCTCCTTTCTGTCTTTTGCTTTTGCCTCCTTTTTGTTTCCCTCTGTCTCCCTGCATTGGTTCCCATCCCCCTGCCATATCAGTTTAAATCCTCCCCAACAGCACTAGCAAACACTCCCCCTAGGACATTGGTTCCGGTCCTGCCCAGGTGCAGACCGTCCGGTTTGTACTGGTCCCACCTCCCCCAGAACCGGTTCCAATGCCCCAGGAATTTGAATCCCTCCCTGTTGCACCACTGCTCAAGCCACGTATTCATCTGCGCTATCCTGCGATTCCTACTCTGACTATCACGTGGCACTGGTAGCAATCCTGAGATTACTACTTTTGAGGTCCTACTTTTTAATTTAGCTCCTAGCTCCTTAAATTCGTTTCGTAGGACCTCATCCCTTTTTTTACCTATGTCGTTGGTACCAATGTGCACCACGACAACTGGCTGTTCTCCCTCCCTTTTTAGAATGTCCTGATTCGAATAAATTTTCCATCTGCAGTTCAAAACAACAATTTAAACACAGCATTCGTAACAGTTTTATACATTTATAGGCATCTCTGATTTCTAACAATTCTAGGTGGCCGAAATTGGTGAAGGCTTCCGTCGGCCCAAGTGTCGCCCAAAGAACCGCCAATGGCCACCGAGGTAGTTTGGGCGGGGTTTCCGTCAAAAAGGTCCTTGAAAGGGCAGCGGGCGACAAAGGAGGGACTTATGCCACCAATCTGGGTGGCAGCGGGCGGGAGCTCCCAATCTCCGCGGCAAAGGCACTTGCCGCCCAAGTGCCGCCAAGGATGGAGTCGGGCCCACGGAGGGTCGAAGATCTGAAAAGGAAAATCATTAAAAAAAAACATCGGAACATCTACAGGGGACCCCATCCAGGTAAGTCGCTGAAAAGAAAACATTTTTAAAATGTTTACTAACTTTTTTTTTCAGCTCTTCATACTCACCGTCGGTGATAGAACAGCTTCCAGCCAGCGGTCCTTCCCCGTTCTGGCACCGACTCCTGCCGACTCCCGCCTGCATCAATATAGCATCTCGGTGGGCGGAAGGTCAGTTAGAAACATAGAAACATAGAAAAATAGGTGCAGGAGTAGGCCATTTGGTCCTTCGAGCCTGCACCATCATTCAATAAGACCATGGCTGATCATCACCTCAGTACTCCTTTCCCGCTTTCTCTCCATACCCCTTGATCCCTTTAGCCGTAGGGGCCATATCTAACTCCCTCTTGAATATATCCAATGAACTGGCATCAACAACTCTCTGTGGCAGGGAATTCCACAGGTTAACAACTCTCTGAGTGAAGAAGTTTCTCCTCATCTCAGTCCTAAATGGCCTACCCCTTATCCTTAGACTGTGTCCCCTGGTTCTGGACTTCCCCAACATCGGGAAGATTCTTCCCGCATCTAACCTGTCCAGTCCTGTCAGAATCTTAAATGTTTCTATGAGATCCCTTCTCATCCTTCTAAACTCCAGTGTATAAAGGCCCAGTTGATCTAGTCTCTCATCATACGTCAGTCCAGCCATCCCGGGAATCAGTCTGGTGAACCTTCGCTGCACTCCCTCAATAGCAAGAACATCCTTCCTCAGATTAGGAGACCAAATCTATACTCAATATTCCAGGTGAGGGCTCACCAAAGCCCTGTACAACTGCAATAAGACCTCCCTGCTCCTAAACTTAAATCCCCTAGCTATGAAGACCAACATACCATTTGCCTTCTTCACCGCCTGCTGTACCTGCTTGCCAATTTTTAATGACTGATGAACCATGACACCCAGGTCTCGTTACACCTCCCCTTTTTCTAATTTGCCACCATTCAGATAATATTTTGCCTTCGTGTTTTTGCCATCAAAGTGGATAACCTCACATTTATCCACATTATACTGCATCTGCCATGCATTTGCCCACTCACCTAACCTGTCCAAGTCAACCTGCAGCCTCTTAGCGTCCTCCTCACAGCTCACACCACCATCTAGTTTAGTGTCATCTGCAAACTTGTAGATATTACACTCAATTCCTTCATCTAAATCATTAATGTATATTGTAAAGAGCTGGGGTCCCAGCACTGAGCCCTACGGCACTCCACTAGTCACTGTCTGCCATTCTAAAAAGGACCCGTTTATCCAGACGCTCTGCTTCCTGTCTGCCAACCAGTTCTCTATCCACGTCAGTACATTACCCCCAATACCATGTGTTTTGATTTTGCACATTAATCTCTTGTGTGGGACCTTGTCAAAAGCCTTTTGAAAGTCCAAATACACCACATCCACTGGTTCTCCCTTGTCCACTCTACTAGTTACATCCTCAAAAGATTCCAGAAGATTTGTCAAGCATGATTTCCCTTTCATAAATACATGCTGACTTGGACCGATCCTGTCACTGCTTTCCAACTGCGCTGCTATTTCATCCTTAATAATTGATTCCACCATTTTCCCCACTACTGATGTCAGGCTAACCAGTCTATAATTACCCGTTTTCTCTCTCACTCCCTTTTTAAAAAGTGGTATTACATTAGCTACCCTCCAGTCCATAGGAACTGATCCAGAGTTGATAGACTGTTGGAAAATGATCACCAATAAATCCACTATTTATAGGGCCACTTCCTTACGTACTCTGGGATGTAGACTATCAGGCCCCGGGGATTTATCGGCCTTCCATCCCATCAATTTCCCTAACACAATTTCGTGCCTAATAAGAATATCCTTCAGTTCCTCCTTCTCACTAGACCCTCGGTCCCCTAGTACTTCCGGAAGATTATTTGTGTCTTCCTTCGTGAAGACAGAACCAAAGTATTTGTTCAGTTGGTCTGCCATTTCTTTGTTCCCCATTATAAATTCACCTGAATCCGACTGTAAGGGACCTACGTTTGTCTCCAATAATCTTTTTACCTCTTCACATATCTATAGAAGCTTTTGTAGTCTGTTTTTATGTTCCCTGCAAGCTTCCTCTTGTACCCTATTTCCCCCCTCTTAATTAAACCCTTTGTCCTCCTCTGCTCAATCTTAAATTTCTCCCAGTATTCAGGTTTTCTGCTTTTTCTGGCCAATTTATATGCCTCTTCCTTGGATTTAACACTATCCTTAATTTCCCTTGTTAGCCACGGTTGAGCCACCTTCCCCGTTTTATTTTTACTCCAGACAGGGATGTACAATTGTTGAAGTTCATCCATGTGATCTTTAAATGTCTGACATTGCCTATCCACCGTCAACCCTTTAAGTATCATTTGCCAGTCTATTCTAGCCAATTCACGTCTTGTACCATCGAAGTTACCTTTCCTTAAGTTCAGGAACCTAGTTTCCGAATTAACTGTGTCACTCTCCATCCTAATAAAGAATTCTACCATATTATGTTCACTCTTCCCCAAGGGACCTCGCACAACAAGATTGCTAATTAGTCCCTTCTCATTACACATCACCCAGTCTAGGATGGCCAGCTCTCTAGTTGGTTCCTCGACATATTGGTCGAGAAAACCATCCCTAATACACTCCAGGAAATCCTCCTCCACTGCATTGCTACAAGTTTGGTTAGCCCAATCAATACATAGATTAAAGTTTCCATGATAACTGCTGTACCTTTATTGCACACATCCCTTATTTCTTGTTTGATGCTGTCCCCAACCTCACTACTACTGTTTGGTGGTCTGTACACAACTCACACTAGCGTTTTTTGCCCTTTGGTATTCCGTAGCTCCACCCAGACCAATTCCACATCATCCAAGCTAATGTCCTTCCTTACTATTGCATTAATTTCCTCTTTAACCAGCAATGCCACCCCGCCTCCTTTTCCTTTCTGTCTATCCTTCCTAAATGTTGAGTTCCCAGTCTTGGTCACCCTGGAGTCATGTCTCCGTGATGCCAATTACATCATAACCGTTAACTGCTATCTGCGCTGTTAATTCGTCCACCTTATTCCGAATACTCCTCGCATAGAGGCACAGAGCCATCAGGCTTGTCTTTCTAACACACTTTGCCCCTTTAGAATTTTGCTGTAATATGGCCCTTTTTGCTTTTTGCCTTAGGTTTCTCTGCTCTCCACTTCTACTTTTCTTCTTTGTATCTTTTGCTTCTGCCTCCATTCTACTTCCCTCTGTCTCCCTGCATAGGTTCCCATCCCCCTGCCATATTATTTTAACTCCTCCCCAACAGCACTAGCAAACACTCCCCCGAGGACATTGGTTCCGGTCCTGCCCAGTTGCACCACTTGGCCGTCCGCTGATGTCAGCAGATGGTTCCCGACGGTCCTCCCCTCCCGCCCGCTCCCACCAAATGGAAAGTGGCGCTGGGCGCAACTTCAAGAGGAATGTCGGCGGCAGTCACCGGCAGTGGGCGGTAAAGCTATCAATTTCAGGCCATAAGTGTGATCTAACCAAAGTGCTATATAATTTTAACTTCCTTGCTTTTCGATTCTATTCCTCTACAAATGAACCCCAGTGCTTTGTTTGCGTATTTTATGGATTTGTTAACCTGCATTGCTGCTTTTATTGATTTGTGTATCTGTACCCCGCGATCCCTTTGCAACTTTATCTCATTTAGACGCTTATTTTCCCAGGAGTTTGTGGCCTCCTTATTCCTCCGACTGAAATGCACCACCTCACACTTACCTATATTGAAATTAATTTGCCATTTACACGCCGATTTTGCAAGTTTATTAACATCTTAAATTTTGTAGCAATCTTCATCATTATTAACAGAACCCCCTAATTTGTTGCCATCCGCAAGTTTTGATATTGTACTTCCGATTCCCGAATCCAAATCATTTATGTTAACAAGATTGGTCCCAGCGTGATCCCTGTGGAACACCACTTCCCACTTTCCACCAGCCTGAGTATCTACCTTTAACCCCTACTCTCTATTTACTGTTTTGTAACCATGTCATTGATCACATGTTACGTCAACCTCTTATCTTAGTTTTTCATTCAATTGAAGGGGAAGAAATATACAGACGTAATCACAAAGACTCAAACTGCAGTAACTAAGGTGGTCTGCTATAGTAAGAGCCTACCAGCAACAAAGAAAAATTAAAATGCCGAACATGGCAAATGTTAATCAGATTTGTTGGTGATTGTCATGTATGTATGCTTGGGTTTACTAGCCACCAGGTGGCACGACTGTCGGAGGTCACGTGTGTGCAGCCCAGATATAAAAGGCAAACCATCATGTAATGTGATCACTTTTGACCCTAATTAAGCAGAGCCAGGTTTGTACCTGTGTGAGTTTACAGTATTCAGTCTATCGAGTTATTACATACATAATATTTGCCGATGAGGTAACTTAAGAGCCTTCGCATGCAAAAATGAGCACAATTGGAATTCTGGAAAGATTCGTGGAGGGAGAGGACTAGACAGATTTTGTAGCTCGCCTGGACCAGTATTCTGTGGCAAACAAAATGGAGAAACCCATTGACGCAGTTAGGCACAGGGCAGTCTTCCTCAAGGTTTGCGGGCTGAAAATCTATGGATTCATAAAGAATCTTCTCTCGCCTGCAAATCCAACAGACAAGGACTATGAGGAATTGTGTGCTCTGGTACGTGAACATTGTTGTGTATGTACAATGTATGTACTGTTACATTAGACCACTGAATGTACCTTCACACTGTATACACTGTACCTGTACCACCAGAGGGTGCTACTGGTGGAGACCTAAGGGTCACCTGCGCACTGCAGGTAACCAAGTATAAAAGGGAGCTCACCTCACTGTATTTCCTGGAGTGTATTAGGGATGATTTTCTCGACCAATATGTCGAGGAACCTACCAGGGAGCTGGCCATCCTAGACTGGGTGATGTGTAATGAGAAGGGACTAATTAGCAATCTTATTGTGCGAGGCCCCTTGGAGAAAAGTGACCATAATAAGGTAGAATTCCTTATTAAGATGGAGAGTGACACAGTTAATTCGGAAACTAGGTTCCTGAACTTAAGGAAAAGTAACTTCGACGGTATGAGCCGTTAATTGGCTAGAATAGACTGGCAAAGGATACTTAAAGGGTTGACGGTGGATAAGCAATGGCAAACATTTAAAGATCACATGGATGAACTTCAGCAATTGTACATCCCTGTCTGGAGTAAAAATAAAACGGGGAAGGTGGCTCAACCGTGGCTAACAAGGGAAATTAAGGATAGTGTTAAAACCAAGGAAGAGGCATATAAATTGGCTAGAAAAAGCAACAAACCTAAGGACTGGGAGAAATTTAGAATTCAACAGAGGAGGACTAAGGGTTTAATTAAGAGGGGAAAATAGAGTATGAGAGGAAGCTTGCAGGGAACATAAAAACTGACTGCAAAAGCTTCTATAAATATGTGAAGAGAAAAAGATCAGTAAAGACAAATGTAGGTCCCTTGCAGTTGGATTCAGGAGAATTTATAATGGGGAACAAAGAAATGGCAGACCATTTGAACCAATACTTCGGTCTGTCTTCACAAAGGAAGATACAAATAATCTTCCGAATGTACTAGGGGACAGTGGGTCTAGTGAGAAGGAGGAACTGAAAGATATCCTTATTAGACGGGAAATTGTGTTCGGGAAATTGATGGGATTAAAGGCCGATAATTCCCCGGGGCCTGAAAGTCTGCATCCCAGAATACTTAAGGAAGTGGCCCTAGAAATAGTGGACGCATTGGTGATCATTTTCCAACAGTCTAGCGACTCTGGATCAGTTCCTATGGACTGGAGGGTAACTAATGTAACACCACTTTTTAAAAAAGAAGAGAGAGAGAAAACGGGTAATTATAGACCGGTTAGCCTGACATCAGTAGTGGGGAAAATGTTGGATTCAATCATTAAGGATGAAATAGCAGCACAGTTGGAAAGCAGTGACAGGATCGGTCCAAGTCAGCATGTATTTATGAAACGGAAATCATGCTTGACGAATCTTCTGGAATTTTTTGAGGATGTAACTAGCAGAGTGGACAAGGGAGAACCAGTGGATGTGGTGCATTTGGACTTTCAAAAGGCTTTTGACAAGGTCCCGCACAAGAGATTGGTGTGCAATATCAAAGCGCATGGTATTAGGGGTAATGTACTGGCATGGATAGAGAACTGGTTGGCAGACAGAAAGCAGAGAGTCGGGATAAACGGGTCCTTTTCAGAATGGCAGGCAGTGACTAGTGGAGTGCCGCAGGGCTCATTGCTGGGACCCCAGCTCTTTACAATATACATTAACGATTTGGATGAAGGAATAGAGTGTAATATCTCCAAGTTTGCAGATGACACTAAACTGGGTGGCGGTGTGAGCTGTGAGGAGGACGCTAAGAGGCTGCAGAGTGACTTGGACAGGTTAGGTGAGTGGGCAAATGCATGGCAGATGCAATATAATGTGGATAAATGTGAGGTTATCCATTTTGGGGGCAAAAACACGAAGGCAGAATATTATCTGAATGGCGGCAAATTAGGGAAAGGGGAGGTGCAACGAGACCTGGATGTCATTGGACATCAGTCACTGAAGGTGGGCACGCAGGTACAGCAAGCGGTAAAGAAGGCAAATGGTATGTTGGCCTTCACTGCTAGGGGATTTGAATATAGGAGCAGGGAGGTCTTAATGCAGTTGTACAGGGCCTTAGTGAGGCCTCATCTGGAATATTGTGTTCAGTTTTGGTCTCCTAATCTGAGGAAGGACGTTCTTGCTATTGAGGGAGTGCAGCGAAGGTTCACCAGACTGATTCCAGGGATGGCTGGGCTGTCATATGAGGAGAGCCTGGATCAACTGGGCCTTTATTCACTGGCGTTTAGAAGGATGAGAGGGGATCTCATAGAAACATATAAGATTCTGGCGGGACTGGACAGGTTAGATGCGGGAAGAATGTTCCCGAGGTTGGGGAAGTCCAGAACCAGGGGACATAGTCTTAGGGTAAGGGGTAGACCATTTAAGATTGAGATGAAGAGAAACTTCTTCACTCAGAGGATTGTTAACCTATGGAATTCCCTGCCGCAGAGAGTTGTTGATGCCAGTTCATTGGATGCATTCAAGAGGGAGTTAGATGTGGCCCTTACATTTAATGGAATCAAGGGGTATGGAGAGAAAGCAGGAGAGGGGTACTGAAAGAATGATCAGCCATGATCTTATTGAATGGCGGTGCAGGCTCGAGGGGCTGAATGGCCTACTCCTGCACCTATTTTCTATGTTTCTATGTATCTTCACTCAGGAGTTGCAATAAATGGACTACGGTCACAACAGTTCAAGTACCATACCTTACCTCATGGAGTCATTACTAGAGTGCTTACACATATAACAACTGGCGACGAGATTATGAATTTCTATATGCAAAATGGCTAACCTTAGCAACTTTCAACAATTCGTTGATGGGGAAGATAGATTGGGATGCCTTTGGGGAAAGGCTCAGACACTTTTTCATTGCAAATGACCTGGCAGGAGACGACCCAACCTCACTGGCTGATAAGCGCAGAGCTATCCTGCTCAGCATTTGTGGGTCCACTGTCCACGGCCTCGTCAGGGACCTGCTAGCCCCAGTGAAGACGACAACCAAAACGTACGCGGAGCTCGTAACAATAATACAGGAACAGCTCAAACCTAAAGAGAGCATCCTCACAGCCAGACACCGGTTCTACACCCACCGGCGGCCCGAAGGCAAGAAATTGCAAAATATGCTGCAGACCTCAGATGATTGGCTGCACCATGTGATTTTGGTGACCACCTCATTGAAGCACTGAGGGACATCTTTGTTATTGGAATCGGCCATGAGGGCCTCCTCCACAAACTGCTCTCCGCGCGACTATGGTCACCCTGCAGAAGACAATTAAAGTGAGCCAGACGTTCATGATCTTGGTCTGCGATTCCAAGAGGATGATGACTCACCCCCAGGACTCTAACCCGGCAAGTACAGTGAACCGAATGGCGCCCTTCAGAGGCAAGACTGCTACCCCGAGTCCCACAACCCTCAGTCCGCCACATGGGGCCAACCGGCCAGCCCCATGCTGGCACTGTGGAGGAAATCACAGGGCCCATCAGTGCCGTTACAAAGACTATATTTGCAAAAGTTGTGATGCGAAAGGCCACCTCCTGCGAATGTGTAGAAGAAATTTTACTCACTGAGTCGCTGAAGTGTTGGTCGATCACCCAGGCTCCAGCGCTGATGAAGACGAAGAGAGTCTATGAGGCAGCTCAGCACCAGGAAGAGGTGTACGGAGTTTATATCTGCTCCACCGAGAGTTCCCGTGGAAAACGGAAGTCGAAATCAACGGTGTTCCAGTCTCGATGGAAGTCGACACAGGGGCGAGCCAATCGCTGATGAATCAGACAGCCTTCGAGAAACTCTGGGACAATCCCGCCAAACGACATAAAATGCTCGCGATCCAGGCAAAGCTGCTCACTTACACAAAAGACACCATCCCAGTCGTTGGCAGCGTGAAGGTCCAGGTGTCCCGTGGCAGCGCGATGCACAAGTTACCTTTGTGGATCGTTGCTGGTGATGGTCCAATGCTGCTGGGAAGAAGATGGATGAAGCAAATCCAAATCTGTTGGAGCTGGGAAAGCCTCCAGGCCCAAGCGATCGACGTCCTACGCGGCCCCAAATTTGGATCCATCACAGCACCTGAAGATCTTATCGTCCGACTCAACTGCGTGACGGTGACACAGACCACACAACCCAATGGCGAGATGATCCAACCCAAATGACCAGACCTCACCTTCGGGGCTCCAATGCCAGAACTCCGAGGGAAGAAGATCGTCACAGAAGGTAAATTCCCGGCTTCCGTGGCAGAACCTAGGGAGAAAAGGATCACCGCAGCCAACCTTGTGGAGAGAAAGAAGATGGCGCCCGAACCACGAGGTGAAGCGCCTGAAATCAAGATGCATAGTCCAAGTGGATAGAGATCCTTCGTGTCATGTTTGCCACTCATGGAGCCCAAGTTTCGGGCCGCGCCTAAAACGGCACAGCCCGGACCAGGACGCCCGTTTTTCACGCCAGAAAGTGCGCCAAAAAAAAACTTAACTTTCTCCGGCTCCCTGCAGGTCCTCTGGAGCTGGGCGAAGCGCAGCATGAGCTGTAGGGGGCTGAGCCAGGTCCCTGCGCTGAAAACAGTGCCGGGACCTCTGCACATGCGCGCTACAGTGGGCGCGCATGTGCAGTAGCTCCAGGCACCCAAAACTGTGGGAGGGGCCCGAAGCACGCAGCCCCTAGCTCTGACCGAATGGCCTCACTGGGGCTGCGTGGATAAGGCTCCTCCCACCCAACCGGACTGGACCCGACCGCCGCTCTTCCCCCCCCTCCCCTCCACCGGCGACCCGACCTCCGCTTCCCCCTCCCCCGCGACTCTCCCGCCCCCCCCCCCCCGCCGCTCTTCCCCCCCCCCCCTCCACCGGCGACCCGACCTCCGCTTCCCCCTCCCCCGCGACTCTCCCGCCCCCCCCCCCCCCCCCCCCGCCGCGACTCTCCCCACGCCCCCCCCCCCCCCCCCCGGACATTCGCGACTCTCCCCCCCCAGATCTCAGTGACCCCCCCCCCCGAGACCCGACGCCACCTACCTGTAAATCCAGCCCGATGTCTTGGGCCCGGCCGTTCAGCCTCCTTCTCTCTCTTCCCTCCCCCCCTCTCTCCTTCCCTCCCTCCCTCCCTCCTCTCTCCTTCCCTCCCTCCCTCCTCTCCTCCTCCCAGCCCCCCACCCCCCCTCCTCCTCCTCTCCTCTCCCCCCTCCTCCTCCCCACCCCACCCCAGCCCACCCCCTCCTCCTCCCCCAACCCTCTCTTCCTCCACCACCCCCCACCCCACCCCCCTCCTCCCCCACCCCCTCTACCCCCACCCCCTCTACCCCCACCCCACCCCCCTCTACCTCCCTCCTCCTTCCTCCCCGTCCCCCCCACCCCCTTCTCCCCCTCCCCCCCTTCTCCCCCGCCCCTTCTCCCCCTCCCCTCGCTGTCAGAAACACAGACACTGACAGACAGAGAGTGAGAGAGACACACACAGACAGACAGAGAGATAGAGACACTGACAGAGATACACTGGGGGGACCGTCCCAGCACGCTGTTGGAGGACTCCCGGTGCTGCAGTCTGTAAGTAGAACATTTTTTATTTATTGATTTTTTTAAAAAAAATTATTTTTTATAAAAATTTTTTGATTGACTTATTGGTTGATTTATTGATGTATTTATCATTTATTATTGATGATGGCTCTTTATTTGTAAAACTGAAGTGTTTAATGTTTGTAAACTTCCCTTTCAACCCCCCCCCCCCATTCCCTACACCTGATTTTCTAAAATGTAGACAAGGTTTTTCCAAACGTACAAAAATCTTCACTTACTCCATTCTAAGTTAGTTTGGAGTAAGTTTTCACTGCCTAAATTTTGAAAGCAGGCGTAAGTGGCCGGACACGCCCCCTTTTGAAAAAAAAATTCTGTTCCAAAGTGAAACTGTTCTAATTGACTAGAACTGGAGCAAACTAAATGCCGAGAATTCAAATTTCTAAGATACTCCATTCTAAACCAGTTGCTCCAAAAAAACAGGAGCAACTCAGGCCGAAACTTGGCCCCATGGTCTGCCCAACATCGTTGTAAGCGACAACAGATCTTGCGTCACTAGTCTGGAGTTTCAAGAGTTCATGAAACTCAATGGTATCAAACATGAGAGGTCAGCACCATTCAAACCCGCATCTCATGGTCAAGCAGAGTGTGCTATCCAAACCATCAAGCAGAGTATGAAACGTGTAACTCAAGGTTCACTGCAGACTCACTTGTCACGCATATTGCTTAGTTACATAACAAGACCCCACAAGCTTACCGGGGTCCCCCCTGCTAAACTATTGTTGAAGAGAGGTCTCAAGACCAGGCTCTCTCTTGTCCACCCTGACTTGAACGATCATGTTGAATACAGATATCAAAGTCAGCAGTGGTATCACGATCGCACTGCCGTGTAACACGACATTTCTGTTAATGATCTTGTGTATGTACTAAATTATGGTCAAGGTCCCAAGTGGATCGCCGGTACTGTTACGGCCAAGGAGCGTAACCGAGTATTTATCGTCAAGCTCAAGAGTGGGCAAACATGCAGGAAACATGTTGATCAGATAAAGCTGCGGCACACGGATGAACTGGAACAGTCTGAGGAAGACACAATCAGTGACCAACCAACCTACCCTCAGTCATCAGAGGACTCCGCTGTCATCAATGAATCTGGACTTTCAATCCCTGACGTGGTCATTGCCACTCCCATCAGATCGACTACCCAGCCCCCAGTCATAACAGACTAGAACGCTCGCTCATTGCCACTCCCATCATGCTTTGTAGCATTCCGAGACAGCTTGCTGCCTGCGAGCAACACTATAAATACAATTTGTTGCGATCTTCTTGTGCTATACCTGGGACAAAGGCCCACTGTTGGCCCTGGGATAATTTTACTCTATATAGGCAGCTCCCAGCCTGAATTGATTCCGTACTACCATCCCTTCCTGCGAGTCTGTGTATGGCAACTGCTGAACAGTCAGGCTGTGGTTACAAACCCATGCTAGAGCACACTAAGATCCAGCATGTTGGAATGCCAATGTGATGATATAAAACTCACTTTTCTAACACATTTTCTTTAAGGAATTTTTAAAATCGTTTTTCCACAGAAAAATTTAGAAATGAGTTACATTTAAGTGGTGTGTTTTAAATCAAAGAGGATTCATGTAGGTTTGAAAGTTCCTTCACAGCCATATACTGCAGCTGCTGAGACAAAGAAAATTTTATTTGCTAAAGGGCCATTGAGCATGTGTATTAAAGCTAGATGATCAGTTTGTGAAATGTCGCCCATCACACATTATTTCAAACTAAAACCATAAAAGTAATTTGACATATCCCAGATTCACTGGCTCCGCCAGTAATCTGAAGGCATCTTCCGTGCAGGATGGGGTGGGTGGAATTGAATGGGGGAAACCCGGATGTCAACTAAGCGGGTCAGAATCTAAGATCTCAACTCAATTGAACCAATTAATTTTGACTTCCGAGTTCCACGTCACCAAGCTGTGCAGCGGGCGTGGTGCACACCTGCATGACACGATATCAGCTGTATTTAATGGGATGGTCCATAAGTGGAAATTGGAAGTGTTCAAGATGACCGATGGACATCGAACATGGGCAGCACCTAGATTTAATGATGCCTCGCTGGAATTTCTACTGGGTGCAGTCAGGAGGAGTAGGGACATATTTTTTCCCAGCAATGGGAGGAAGAAACCTGCTGCTCTCATCCAGAAGGCATGGTTGGAGGTTGCTGAGGAGGTGAGCAACCGGAGCGTGTGCCCAGGTCCTGGATGCAATGTAGAAAACAGTTTAATAACCTAACCAGGTCAGGAAAAGTGATTACATTTGCTGATTCAACTACATCCTGTGCTTTAAGCCTGCCCCCCTTTCACTCATCATATCACTCTTCTCAGCCACTCAACTTTCAACAGTACGCAGTCTTCAATTTCTATGCACTTCATCACCTTGCTATTTATCCATCCACCATTGATACTTACCCCAATCCTGATGCAATGTGATCCATTCATCGGGTGAATTACTCATCTTCACTCACTCACAGGCCTATTTCTTCACTCCTTGCAGAAGAACGCACAAAACTCAAGGGAGAGGGACCGGACTGGAGGTGGGCCGCTACAAATAGTACAGCTCACAGATACAGAGGAGGAGGCCCTGGAGATAAGTGGCACATTTGCGTCCCTCTCATGGAGAGACAAGGTCCTCATAGATAGCTGGTGACAGAATTACAAAGATCTCTGACACACATATGCTGACATTTTTTCATCAGTGACTGAACTATGAGAAGACTGAGTACAATGATTGTCAAGATTGTGACTTTGCCACGACTAAATCATATCCCTTTCTTTTGCCTTCCAGAGCCTTTATACATACAGCAAGTGTCGCAGGACACCCGTGAGGAGGATTCCTCAGAGGATCTCATTCCTTCTGAGGGTGCACCATCACAGGACCTACAGCCATGCACCAGTGCAGATACTCACACTTTGGTAGGCCCACTTAGAGAGTAAGTTGCATTTTCACCTGGTGATTCACACCTGATAAGTGAGCACGAACAGTCACTAGTACGAGGAACAGCTGCAGAGAGTCAGCGTTGGAGGCGGGGGCCGTGGGAGAGGGTCAGGGGGCGCAATCCTCTCCGAGCTCTACTCAGCTGGACATTGATGCTAAATCCCAGGGGCTATCATTGAGAAGGAGAATGCTAGAGGTGCATCAGCAACTTCGCTAGGTAAGCGTAGGCGGGCCATGCACATACCCCACAATAGCAGAGAGGATGGAGGAGTCCAACTCGATTGCTGGTGGATTGGTGGCACAGGGAATTGTGAGAATGTTTACCTTGGAGAGTCTGCCTCCATGGAGTTTCAAGCAAGGCTCTCAAATGAGACAATGCAGGCCATGGCCATGGCTGTGCAGACTTTTGATGACACCTTAAACAGGATGACAGATACATTTTCCTGGCCTTACAGCACATTACTGATCTTCACCGAGTTGGTCTGCAGCATTGTGGTAGGAGTGATATGGCACTGGCCCAGGAGAGGGATTGAAGGCAAAATGGGAAATGGAAATAGGAACTCCACTCAATGTGCTCCCACTTCTCACCAGTGGGCCTTCCCCCGCACCGTTCCCCAGCCATTACCCAGAATGCTGCCTCCTCTCCCGATGGCCAAGTCTGTCCCTACACAGGTGCAGGTGGAGGAGTCTTCGGCAGGGCCCTCGAGGGCTCCAAAACCGAGAGGGCCTAGGCCAAAAACATTTCTGCAGTCAAGGCAGGGATCTGAGCAGCCTGCCTCTAGCTCTGCTGAAGCCACACCCGATGCAGCCCGTAGAAGCAGTAGGGAGCGTAAGTTAAATAAATTGTAATTCACCAAAGATATGCATATGGGTGTTTAATAAAATGTTTTGTTGTGAAGTTTCCTTTTATGCCACGTAAAATGTAATGACTTGCACCATATCTTGCCCATTATTTTCATCCCGAGGGTTAGCTCACCCTTTCACTTGCTTCATGAAGAATGTCAATGCATGCCGCGTCCCATTGGGCGGATACGCAATGGGCGGATGAATGGTTGAAGGACGATTCACTGCAAAGGAGGATTGGGGGATGTTTGGTGCTGGTGGTGGAAGCAGACGCCAGGTTTTAATTTTTTATGTTTCACACTTGGCGAACTTTGCAATATTAGGACATCGTGGGCAGCAATGTAAGCGGCTGGTCTGGCGTTTGGTAGCACATCTTCATCCTCCTGCTCCTCCTCTATATTCTCCTCATTGGAAGATGAATGATGAACGCTTTTTTCCTCCTCCACCTGCAAACTTACCTCCTGTGTACGTGCTGATCCCACAACAGCACATCATCGATGATGTGCATGATGATGGTCTTCCTCTTATGTGCTGTCAAACACATCCAAGGTCCCTGAACAGGCAAGGAAAAACTCAATCATCTCGAGCCCAGAAGCAGTCAGAAACAGAAAGCTAGGCAGAAAAGTTGTGTCAGCCTATTACGAGGTAAAGTGTGATGAATTTCTATTTTTCTTGTTCATGAGGAGAGGTCTAATGCTAATTGGATTAAGGTGAAATGTAATTCTAAAGTGGTACACTGGATGTTCACTTACTGAACATAAAATGAAGGCAGCTTAACGATTCATATCAGGCCTCAAAGTGTTTTCAGTCAGCATACTGAAATATTTAAGCATGAGGGCGCATATGAAAAACACAATATCCAGTTCAAGAAAGAAAGACTTGCATTATTATAACGCCTTTCATCACCACCGGATGTCTCAAAACACTTTACAGCCAATGAAGTATTTTTGGAGTGTAGTCACTGTTGTAATGTAGGAAACACAGGCAAACTCCTACAAACAGCAATGTGATAATGACCAGATAATCTATTTTTGGTGTGTTGATTAAGGGATAAATATTGGCCAGGACAGTGGGGATAACTCCCCCGCTCTTCTTCAAAATAGTGCCATGGGATCTTTTACATCTACTTGAGAGAGCAGACATCTCGGTTTAGCGTCTCATCCAAAAGATTGCAAGGCGGTCATATTGTTACTCTTGCTGTTGTATAATTAGACATTGGGCAGTACAAGCACCACTTATGAACATAAGGCATTTGAAACACTTACAAGAATGACCAGTACTACTGAAGCAGCGAGAATCACTGGAACGTATTGACGGGGGCACAAAACGGGTGATATAAGATTGGCCGCCCGGCCCAAGTTTCCTTTCCATTGAAGTTGCCTTTCAGGGAAGGGACATGCCACATGTCTATCTGGTCTGATCTACATGTCACTCGAGCCCCACACTATGTGGTCAACTCCTAATGCCCTCAGGGAAACATGGGATGAGTAACAAATACTGCCTTTCGTAAAAACAACAAACATCAGCTCCTCGTGCAACATAGATTTGAACACTTGTTTTAATTTCAGAGATTTCCATACAATGAAATGGATGCACAAATAATGTTGGATGTATTCATTACAAAATATAACCAGACTACAGGATGATTACACATAACGGAAGTATTCAATACAGTGGGGTACTAAAGTTGCATGATTAGCCATGATCATATTGAATGGTGGTGCAGGCTCGAAGGGCCTACTCCTGCACCTATTTTCTATGTTTCTATATTTCTAAATATATTCATTACGTACACTGTTAACTGCATAACAGGCTAAGACACTGCATAACTATTAGGTGTGGGTCCGAATTTTTACTAGAATGAAGCTTGATGCAATTTCTAAAATGTGAAATATGTTAAACAAAAGGTAATTCTAAAATTAGTTTAATAGAGCATTCCCATCCCTGACATCATGGCACTATAACCAGAAAAGAGTTGAAAGGCACTCTGGGGTAACAAATGTACTTCAGTGTTGAAGTTGCATGATTCAACTTCAAATTACTTTTCTATGGAGCGAATTTTAACCTGCACCAAAAGTTTATGCGAGGCCAGAACTAACTTGGTATCACTTGGAGTCTGGCCAGTGGAAACATAGGTGGAGCCAAGTAGCTACCTTCTTAGGCTTCAACATAACTCTCCAATCAATTTCGAGTATATAGAATTACCTCAGGATCATCTGCCTTTCACAATACTGCTTGGAGCAAAGTGTCTGATTGATGTCGCTCTACAGGTGTTGAGATTATTGATTACATCAGAACCATCACTATGCATTTACTTAGATTGGAAAGAAGAGTCAAGTGGGTAATTTGCCAGATGTAGAATCTGATTGAAAATCAATGGAACGAAATGGGGCCGGATCTATAAGAGCAGGTGATCCACTCTGCCAGATTAATGCCTAGATGGAGACGCTGAAAATTACCCCGTGATCTCAGGTAGGTGGTGTTCTTTAGTTATGCCACAGGCAAGAGATGAAAAAAAATAAACATTGCGGCTCTGTGTAACCTCCCTTGGATACCTATTTTCAATAGTACAGAAATACATTGCTCGCTGATGCAAATAACATAAGTTGATCGCCTCATTATTTGTGTATTATGTCATCACAACGAAAATAGCACACGGCTCAACTATATATCCAAAGCAAAAAAAAGAAGGTATAGCAATATTTACATGTGAAGTTGGTGCCCCATTACAGTGCACGAAAGGTATGAAACATATTTCAGTACTAAATGATTGCAACTCAAATTCTGCAATATATGAAGTCAAGTTCTTTCAATGACACAGCATTTTTCAATTACAAGAAGAGCATTTTTGAGGACCTTTTCCTTTGAAACACTGGCATCGACTACGACACAAGCTGGATTCTCCATTCTTCTGCATGTTGCTTCCATCCTATTGTGCAAAATATTAGAAGCACATTTTTATGAAGGTCAAATCTGTTCTTGGTGCAGACCACAAATTTTTTCTGAGGTGGTCAATTCCTGTCAGCAAATAAGTAACCTGAAGTTTCAGTATTATGATCTTCTGGTTTTTCTTACTCATAGTGTAGTCCTTGGTTTCATCTTCAGTACTTGGAGCTAGCATCTAAACAATGCTGCAAGTGACTTGACGGGCCAAGTTTCGGCGTGAGTTGCTCCTGTTTTTTTGGAGCAACTGGTTTAGAATGGAGTATCTTAGAAATTGCAATTCTCAGCATTTAGTTTGCTCCAGTTCTAGTCAGTTAGAACAGTTTCAGTTTGGAACAATTTTTTTTTCAAAAGGGGGCGTGTCCGGCCACTTACGCCCATTTTGAAAGTTTAGGCAGTGAAAACTTACTCCAAACTAACTTAGAATGGAGTAAGTGTAGATTTTTGTGCGCTCAGAAAAACCTTGCCTACACTTAGAAAATCAAGCGGAGGTTACAAATCAGGCGTAGGGAATGAGGGGGGGGGGGGCGGGAGGGAAGTTTACAAACATTAAACACTTAAGTTTTACAAATAAAGAGCCATCATCAATAATAAATGATAAATGCATCAATAAATCAACCAATAAATCAATCAAAAAAATTAATAAAAAATAAAAAAACATTTAAAAATCAATAATTAAAAATGTTTCCACTCACCGACTGCAGCACTGGGAGCCCTCCAACAGCTTGCTGGGACAGGGCACCCCCAGTGTGTCTCTCTGTCTCTGTCAGTGTGTTTCTCTCTCTCTCTCTGTCTAGCTCTCACTCTCTGTCTGTCAGTGTCAGTGTCTCTCTCTATCTGTCAGTCTCTATGTGTTTCTGACAGCGAGGGGAGGGGTGGAGGAGGAGGGGAGGAGGGGGGAGGAGGATGAGGGGGAGGGGGGAGGAGGAGGAGGGGGGAGGAGGATGAGGGGGAGGGGGGAGGAGGATGAGGGGGAGGGGGGAGGAGGATGAGGTGGAGGAAGGGAGGGGTGGGGAGAAGGAGGAAGGGAGGGGTGGGGAGAGGGAGGGGTGGGGAGAGAGAGGGAAGGGGGAGGGGGGGAAGGGGAGGGAAGGGAGAGGAGAGGGAGGGAGGGGGAGAGGAGAAGGAGGAGGCTGAACGGGCCCAGCCGATGTGAAGAAGCCGGGCCCAAGACTTCGGGCGGGGCCCGCCTCCAGCAAAATGCCGGGCGGGCGGGCCCCGCCAAAGGAAGAGGGAGCGGACCGGAGTTAAAGGTAGGTGGCCGGAGGAAGCCGGAGCTGGGGGAGGGGCGCGGAGCGGGATCTGGGGGGGGAGCAGAGCTGGGGGGGGGGAGCGGAGCGGGAGCTGGGGGGGGGGAGCGGAGCGGGAGCTGGAAGGGCGGGGTGGGAGCGGGCAGCAGAGCGGGAGCTGGGGGGGGTGAGCGGGCAGCGGAGCGGGAGCTCAGGGGGGCGGGGGGTTGAGCGAGTTAGCTGAACAGGGGAGGAAGCTGGAGCCAGAACAGGAGCTGGACGAGGGAGGTGCAGCCTGAACTTCACCACCCCAGTGAGGCCATTCGGCCAGGGCTAGGGGCGGCGTGCTTTGGGCCCCTCCCACACAGTTTCGGGTGCCTGGAGCTACTGCACATGCGCATCCACTGTAGCGTGCCTGTGCAGAGGTCCCGGCACTGATTTCAGCACAGGGACCTAGCTCCGCCCCCCACTTGGGCCCCATATTACTATACTGAATCACTGCAAAGATGATTCTCCTGGTCAGCAGTAACCTCAGCAGGAAACCAGAAGAACCCCCATGGAATTACAAAACCAAAGTGGTACTCTTCACACGGCACCCTCCAGGAACCTCGCAACTACTGAGAAGATGGCGGCCCGAATTGTGAGGCTAGGTGCGGAGTTTTAAATCTTTATTTTTGCATGCAAATAAACTTGGCCATCAAGGTACAATTTCAAACAAATATTAATATGGTTTTTGAAGGACCTGTTTGTGGTACATTCCATTGCTATTTCCATCAGCACTAACAAACACTAGTTCACGTGTGTCTTATAAATTGGTACTGTATTTTTAATAAATCATTATAAATTAAATTACTAAGACTGCCTATTTCCATCTCCATAACATCGCCTGTCTTCGCCCCTGCCTCAGCTCATTGCTGCTGAAGCCCTCATCCATGCCTTTGTTACCTCCAGACTTGACTATTCCAATGCATTCCTGGCTGGCATCCCATATTCTACCCTATGTAAACTAGAGGTGCTTCAAAACTCGGCTGCCCATGTCCTAATTCGCACCAAGTCCCCCTCACCCATCACCCCTGTGCTTGCTGACCTACATTGGCTTCCGGTTAAGCAATGCCTCGATTTCAAAATTCTCATCCATGTTTTCAAATCCCTCCATGGCCTTGTCCCTCCCTATCTCTGTATTCTTCTCCAGCCCCACGACACCCCTGCTCTTGAGCATCACTGATTATAATCGCTCAAACATTGGTGACCGTGACTTCTGTTGCCTAGGCTCCAAGCTCTGGTGCTCCCTGCCTAAACCTCTCTACCTCTCTACCGCTCTGTACTCCTTCAAGACGCTTCTTAAAACATACCTCTTTGACCAAGCTTTTGGTCACCTGCGCTAATTTCTACATATATGGCTCGGTGCCAACTTATTTATCTCATAATACTCCTGTGATGTGCTTTGGGACATTCCACTATGTTAATGGCGCTATATAAATACAAATTGCTGTTGTTGAAATTAACTTGCACAGGCATGATGGGCTGAACGGCCTCCTTCTGTGCTGTATGATTTTATGATCAGCTGTTCCATAAACATCAGCGTGAATTATTTCTTAATGCAATGTAATCTCCTATTGCATTGCTCACAGGTGCCTGGAATGCAGTTTTTGAATTTCTCCAACAGAAAAGACCCATTCCCACCTGTTGCTCACTGACATCCTGCCGCTACTGTTGGAGTTGAGGGCCCAACACGGAGTTGCTGCTCCAGTCTCCCCCGTGCTGAGTTATCAGTTCCAACAACACACTGGGACAATCCCAGTTGCAAAAACATTTCAATAAGAAAGTGTAAAGTCCTGTCCCCTCAGTACAGATTCACACGAGGCATGTAGTGAAGTCAAGGTCACTCTGGACCTGCACCTTATTTCACAGCTCTGGAATGCTGCACTTGCCTGAGACCATGTCCTTATATACCTGTCTCTTGCAAGTGCACCCCTGGTGGTAAGGTATGCTGGTGGTTACAGCTCATATCTTATTACAGTCATGTATAGCATGTTGGGATACAGTTATATATAATAATGTAAGATACATGACATCACCCTCCCCCAAGGTCTTATTGTCTTTATAGGTTCAGTCTCTCAGGTGGTCTACGCTCTCGCGTGGAGCGTGTGAGTTGTGGTTCAGTTGTTTGCCTTGGTGTCTGTTTTTCTTTGGATTTGGTTGCTGGTATCTCGCCTGGGCTGTCTGTTTCGATTGGTGTGATTGTTGTTGACTCGCCTGGGCTGTCTGTTGGGATTGTCCTTTCCTCAGGTTGTTCCCTCTGTCTGTCCACCAGGTGTGGTGCGAGTTCCACATTGTAGTCTGCCTCTGGTTCCGCAGTGTTGTTGGTAAATCTGCTTTTGACTTGGTCCACATGCCTCCGGCAGGTTTGCCATTGTCCATTTGCACTACCAGTAGCCTGTTTCCTTCCTTGCCCGTTACTGTCCCTGCAAGCCATTTGGGACCCCTGCCATAGTTTAGTACAAACACTTTGTCCCCTATCTCATTCCATCTCCCCCTCGAATTTCTGTCATGGTACTCAGTCAGCTTACAGCGCTTTGCCTCAATGATTTCGTGCATGTCTGGGAGGATTAATGAGAGCCTTGTTTTTAAAGTCCTTTTCATCAACAGTTGCGCGGGGGGGATCCCAGTCAATGAGTGCAGACGAGATCTGTATGCCAGCAGCAGTCGCAACAGGCGACCCTGCAGCGTGGGACCTTGGATTTTAAGCATGCCTTGTTTAATGATTTGCACTGCTCTCTCCGCCTGGCCATTGGAGGCCGGCTTGAACGGTGCTGTCTTGACATGATTTATGCCGTGGTCAATTATAAAATCTTGGAATTCTGCGCTGGTGAAGCACGGACCATTGTCACTAACCAATATGTCAGGGATTCCGTGCATTGCAAACATGGTTGCGAGGCTCTCCACAGTGGTGGAGGTTGTGCTCGAGTTTAAAATGGTGCATTCGATCCACTTTGAAAATGCATCTACAACTACAAGGAACATTCTGCCCATGAATGTGCCCGCATAGTCTATGTGCACCCGCAACCACGGTTTGGTAGGCCAGGGCCAGGGGCTCAGTGGAGCCTCCCTGGGGGCATTGCTGAGTTGGGCACAAATGGTGCACCTTCGGACGCAGAGCTCCAAGTACGCGTCAATACCAGGTTACCAGTCGTGCGATCTGGCTATGGCCTTCATGAGAACGATCCACGGGTGCTCATGGTGGAGCTCCCGGACAAATGCCTCTCTGCCTCGCAGAGGCATGACTACTTGGCTGCCCCACATCAGGCAGTCTGCTTGTAGTGATAGCTCATGCATGCGCCTGTGAAAGGGTTTTAATTCCTCGGGGCAGGCATCACCAGCCTCTGCCCAGTCACAGGTTAGGATACATCTTTTTACTAAGGATAACGTGGGGTCGCTGGCCGTCCAGGCTCTGATTTGGCGAGCCGTCATGGGCGAACCTGTGGACTCAAAGGCATTGATTGCCATGACTATTTCACATTCTGTTCGTCAGACCCTTCCATGGTCGCCAGCGATAGCCTGCTGAGCGCATCGGCACAGTTGTCTGTGCCTGGTCTGTGCCTTATGGTATAGTCGTAGGACGCCAGCATGAGTGCCCACTGTTGAATTCGCGCCGAGGCGTTGGCGTTTATTGCCTTGCTCTCGGATAGGAGGGACGTGAGGGGCTTGTGGTCGGTTTCTAACGCGAACTTGGTCCCAAAAAGTTATTGGTGCATCTTTTTGACACCGTACACGCACGCGAGCGCCTCCTTCTCTCCCATTCCGTACCCGCGCTCCGCCCGCCAAAGTGACATGGAGGCATAAGCTATGGGTTGTAATTTGCCCGCACTATTGACATGTTGCAAAACGCACCCGACCCCATATGCTGACGCATCGCATGTGAGAACTAGCTTTTTACCTGGGTCAAAGAAAGTCAAAACACTGTTGGAACACAGAAAGTTGCGTGCCTTATTGAAGGTGCGTTCCTGGGCATCCCCCCAAAACCAATCACACCCCTTCCTGAGTAGCACGTGGAGAGGCTCCAGCAGCGTGCTTAAGTTCTGCATAAAGTTCCTAAAGTAATTGAGTAGCCCGAGAAAGGCGCGCAGTTCTGAGACATTCCGGGGCCTGGGTGCCAGGCGAATTGCTTCTGTTTTGGACTCTGTTGGGCAGATTCCATCAGCGGCAATCCTTCTGCCCAAAAATTCAACCTCGGGTGCGAGAAACAGGCACTTGGATTTCTTGACTCGTAGGCCGACCCGATCCAACCGCTTTAGTACTTCTACCAAATTACAGAGATGGGAGTCAGTGTCCCTGCCCGTGATAAGTCTGTCGTCTTGAAATACAACCGCCCACAGGATGGACTTGAGCAGACTCTCCATGTTGCGCTGGAATATGGCAGCTGCCGACCTGATGCCGAATGGGCATCGATTGTACATGAAAAGGCCTCGATGTGTGTTGATGGTGGTGAGTAGCTTGGATTCCTCGGTCAATTCTTGCGTCATATACGCAGATGTGAGGTCTAATTTTGAGATAAGTTTACCTCCAGCCAATGTGGCAAATAAGTCCTCCGCTCTGGGCAGCGGGTACTGGTCCTGTAGGGAGACTCTGTTTATGGTAGATTTGTAGTCCCCACAGATTTGTACGGATCCATCAGGCTTCATGACTAGGATGATGGGACTTGCCCAGTCGCTAAATTCCACACGTGATATAATGCCTTCCCGCAGAAGCCTGTCTAGTTCGTGTTCAATCTTTTCCGTCATCACATAGGGTACAGCTCTGGCCTTGTGATGGACCGGTCTAGCATCCTGTGTGATGTAGATTTTGACTTTGGCCACTTTGAAAGTACCCACACCTGGCTGAAAGAGATGTTCAAATCGCTTTATAACTGTTGAGCAGGAGGTCCGTTCCTCTAATGACATGGCATGGACATCATCCCATTTCCAGTTTAGTTTTGCCAGCCAGCTTCTCCCCAGCAGTGCTGGGGGGTCTCCTGGGACAATCCACAGGGGAAGTCGGTTCACTGTTCCTTTGTGTGTGACAGAGAGCATGGCGCTGCCGAGGACTGGTATGATTTCTTTGGTATAGGTCCTTAGTTTGGTGTCGACCCTTGTGAGTTTTGGTCTGTTTCTTTTTTGCGGACACAGTCGTTCAAATTGTTGAGCGCCCATGAGAGATTGACTCACTCCTATATTCCAGCTCCATGTTGACAGATATCCCGTTGAGTAGGACCCTCATCATTATAGGAGGCGTCCTGTTGTAGGAGCAGCGGCCATTGATCGTGTTGACCCACTGTACATCGGTGTCCCGGGTACTGTCCCCACCATCTTCTGGTCCGCTTTCCGACCCATCCAATTCGTGTATCAGCCGAGCTGCCGTTTTTTTGCACATGCGGGCCAAATGCCCTGTATTTTCACAATTTCTGCAAACAGCCTGCTGAAATCGACATCCCCTTGACGAGTGCCCACCCCCACAAATCCAGCACAGACCTGTTCCATTGTTCAAAGTGTTCCCAAAGAATGAGCTGCGTCTGGCTGATCTTTCTTGAGCTTCTCTCAGTTTGTAGTTGATTGCTCGCATTGTGTGTTGATAAGGTGTGAACGGCCATTCCTGTGGCCCTTGATGGCTTCTGCCTGCTGTCGAGAGCCTGTTCTCCCGGTTTTGTCTGTGTGTGGGGGTAGCAGCTTGTTTAGTGCTGTGAACTTCTTGTTCCGATATTTCGTTAGTTGTCGTACCTGCATTGTAAATCAACCTCGTTTCTTCTTCCCCTACCAAGAATGTCTGTGCAACCAGTGCTGCTGCCTCTAGGGTCAGGTTCTTGGTCTCTATGAGCTTTCGGAATACGCCTGCATGGCCTATTCCTTCAATGAAAAAGTCTCTCAGCATTTCTCTCCTCAGTTCATCGGGGAACTCACATAAACTAGCCAACCTCCAAAGTTCCGCCACGAAGTCGGGTATGCTCTGGCCCACACAGCGTCTGTAGTTGTAGAACCTGTGTCTGGCCATATGTAGGCTGCTCGCTGGCTTCAGGTGGTCTCTTACCAGTGTCCTCAATTCTTCAAACGACTTGCTTGCTGGTTTCTCGGGTGCCAACAGATCCTTCATTAAAGCGTATGTTTTCGAGCCACAGCTGGTCAAGAGATGGGCTCTTCTCTTGTCTGCCTTATCGTCACCTAACCAGTCTTTGGTTACAAAGCTTTGCTGGAGCCTTTCTATAAAGTCCTCCCAATTGTCTCCCGCATTGTACTTTTCATCTGATCCGTTGTTCGCCATTCTGTGGATTCTGTATTCCTGTAACTCGTCGCCACTGTAAAGTCCTGTCCCCTCAGTACAGATTCACACGAGGCATGTAGTGAAGTCAAGGTCACTCTGGACCTGCACCTTTATTTCACAGCTCTGGAATGCTGCACTTGCCTGAGACCTGTCCTTATATACCTGTCTGTTGCAAGTGCACCCCTGGTGGTAAGGTATGCTGGTGGTTACAGGTCATATCTTATTACAGTCATGTATAGCATGTTAGGATACAGTTATATATAATAATGTAAGATACATGACAGAAAGCAAACAGGGAACCAACAATCTAACAATTATCATAAATCATAAACATATATTTATATCGTGCTCTTTATGTGACAATGTCCCAACACTTTACAAAGCTGGAAATGAGTAATGAACAGGGTGTAAAGGAATTGGGGAGGGGAACAAGTCAGAGAAGCAGAAGGTACATATTACATAAGAACACAAGAAATAGAAGCAGGAGTCAGCCATTTGGCCCCTCGATCCTGCTCTGCCATTCAGTAAGATGATGGCTGATCTGATCTTGGCCTCAACTCCGCTTTCCTACCTTCTCCCCATAACCCTTGATTCACCTATAGTTCAAAAATCTGTCTATCTCTACCTTAAATATATTCAATGACCGAGCCTCCACAGCTCTCTGGGGTAGAGAATTCCAAAGATTTACGATCCTCGAAGAAATTCCTCTTCACCTCTATTTTAAATAGGCGACCCCTTATTCTGAAACTATGCCCCCTAGATTTCCCCATGAATGGAAACATCCTCTCTGCATCTACCCTGTCAAGCCCCCTCAGAATCTTATATGTTTCAATAAGATTACCTCTCATTCTTCTAAACTCCAATGAGTTTCGGTCCAACCTGCTCAACCTTTCTTCATGAGACAACCCCTTCATCTCAGGAATCAACCTCGTGAACCTTCTCTGAACTGCCTCCAATGCAAGTATATCCTTCCTTATATAAGGGAGGGAGAGCTAACCCAGAGAGCTGTGGATGCTGAGTCATTGAATATATTTAAGGTGGAGATAGACAGATTTTTGAGATTAAGGGAATAAAGGGTTATGGGGAGTGAGCAGGGTATTGGAGCTGAGTCCATGATCAGATCAGCCAAGATCTTATTAAATGCCAGAGCAGGCTCGAGGGGCCAAATGGTCTACTCCTGCTCCTATTTCTTATGTTCTCCTTATAGAAGGAAACTGTACAGTTGTAGCAAGACTTTCCTACTTTTATACTCCATCCCTCTTGCAATAAAGGCCAACATTCCATTTGCCTTCCTAATTACTTGCTGTACCTGCATACTAACTTTTTGTTTCATGTACAAGGACCCCAAGATCCCTCTGTACTGCAGCATTTTGTAATCTCTCTCCATTTAAATAATAATTTGCTTTTTTATTCTTCCTACCAAAGTGGATAACCTCACATTTTCCCACATTATACTCCATCTGCCAAATGTTTGCCCACTCACTTAACCTATCTATATTCCTTTGCAGATTCTTTGTGTCCTCTTCGCAACTTGCTTTCCCACCTATCTTTGTATCATCAGCAAATTTGGCTACAGTACACTCGGTCCCTTCATCCGTGTAATTAATATAGATTGTAAATAGTTGAGGCACCAGCACTGATCCCTGTGGCACCGAACTAGTTAGTTTGCCAACCTGAAAATGACCCATTTATCCCAACTCTTTGTGTTCTGTTAGTTAGCTAATCCTCTATCCATGCTAATATATTACCCCCAACCCCGTGAGCTTTTATCTTGTGCAGTAACCTTTTTATGTGGCACCTTATTGAATGCTTTCTGGAAATCCAAACAAACTACATTTACTGGTTCCCTTTATCAACCCTGCGCGTTACATCCTCAACGAACTCTAGCAAATTTGTCAAACATGATTGCCCTTTCATAAAACCATGCTGACTCTGCTTGATTGTATTATGATTTTCTAAATGTCCTGCTACTACTTCCTTAATAATGGACTCCAGCATTTTCCCAAAGACAGATGTTAGGTTAACTGGTCTATAGTTTCCTGCATTCTGCCTCCCTCTCTTCTTGATTAAGGGCATTATATTTGCAGTTTTCCAATCCACTGGGACCTCTCCAGAATCCAGGAAATGTTGGTAGATTACAACCAGTGCATCGACTATCTCTGCAGCCACTTTGTTTAAGATCCGAGGATGCAGACCATCAGGTCGATGGGACTTGTCTACCTTTAGTCCTATGAGTTTACCTAGTACTTTTTCTTCAGTGATAGTGATTGTTTTAAGTTCCTCCCTGGAGTATTGCTGAAGAGGAAAGTCATGGAAGGATTCAAAAACAAGGACAGGGATCTTGGAATGCTACTTTGGTGTCCGCTAATGGATGAAAAGTAAATTCCAGCAACAACTTGTGTTTATATAGCACCTTTAGTGGAGAAAATCATCACAAGATGCTTCAGAGAGAGGTAGGAACAGATACTGAGGCAAATGACCAAACACTTGGTCAAAAAGCTGGATTTTAAGGAGGATCAAATGAGGAAAGGGAGGTGGTGAGGCAGAGTAAGCAGTTTATTCTTAATAAATCCTAAATAAATAAGCCAAAATGGCTGCAGTCTCCTCTGTGCCCTTAGAATTTTGATCATCTTGCAGCAAAAATCCCTTGATCAAAGATCCCTGCTTGTTTCGGGGAAAACGTCATCAGTTCCATAACGCGGCATTTTTCGGGCAGCCTTGTCAGTTTGTCTCGGAGATGTGCGTAAGATTCTGCACCTTGAATCCTGTTTTCAGAGACGATGCAAATTGAGTACGTTTGACCGCGGGTGAGGAGCTGGTGCAAACGGGAATTCTCATCCCAGGGCCCCTCACAGGTTGGGCTTAGAGCAAAATAAAGAGGCTCGAGGTTATTGCTGCACTCGATTGCAAAGATCCTTTTGACCCATTCTTTATACAGAGCTGATCCGAGGGACTGGGCCATCTCTCGGCTACAGCGGACATTTATTCTCGCTGCAGTGACTGGCGATCGTCGGCACGGGCGCGGCCTGAGTCAGCGGTTCCGCCAAGGGCACTTCATGAAATCAACACTGAAACTGCTGGGACTGCGGAACCGAAACCCAGCCGCCGATAAACAATCGTGACGTTTGGAAAGTGAAACTGTCCATAAGGCCGAATGAGATGCCGTAGAAAGGAAACTTGGCGGCATTCCCTTGCCAGACTTGTGTTTCTCCAACTCTCGCGGGTTTGCTACTTTAATAGCAAGCTTAAAAACCCAAAGGGATCATAACTGTAGTTCTGGCTATTTATATCTCAAGAGGAAATGTTATACTAAATCGTAATAACATTATATAAGGCCCCACATTTATAAATAAAAAAAATTACAGGGCTCTGGGGAGAGAGCAGGGGAGTGGGTCTAATCGATAGCTCTGCTACACAGCCGGCACAGGCATGATGGGCCGAATGATCTCCTTCAGTATCATATCATGCTGTGATTCTATGAATTTATAAAGTACCAAAGTAAGTTACTAAAAATGGTTTTACATTTCAAAATCTGGGGGAGAGGAGAACATGTCTGGAATGGTGAAATGATGAAAGAAAGCACCATCAATTGAGCATTCGTACCTCTCAAAAACCTGGTAGAAAAGCTTGAAAAAAGACTGAGCGAACTTAAGATCCGAGTAATTACAGGCCAGTCAGCCTAACCTCAGTGGTGGGAAAATTATTGGAAAAAATCCTGAGGGACGGGATAAATCTTCATTTGGAAAGACACGGATTAATCAAGGACAGTCAGCATGGATTTGTCAAGGGAAGGTCGTGTCTGACTAACTTGATTGAATTTTTCGAGGAGGTAACCAGGAGGGTCAATGAGGGCAGTGTGTATGATGTAGTGTATATAGATTTTAGCAAAGCTTTTGATAAGGTCCCACCTGACAGACTGGTCACAAAAGTAAAAGTGCATGGGATCCGCGGCAAAGTGGCAAGTTGGATCCAAAATTGGCTCAGAGGCAGGAAGCAATGGGTAATGGTTGATGGGTAGTTTTGTGACTGGAAGGCTGTATCCAATGGGGTTCCGCAGGGCTATGCGCTGGGTCCCTTGCATTTTTTGGTATATTATCAATGACTTAGACTTGAATGTTGGGGTATGATTAAGAAGTTTGCAGATGACACTAAAATAGGCTGTGTGGTTGATAAGGAAGAAGAAAGCTGCGGATTGCAGGAAGCTATCAATGTACTGGTCAGGTGGGCGGAACAGTAGCAAATGGAATTCAATCTGGATAAGTGTGAGGTAATGCATTTGGGGAGGTCTAACAAGGCAAGGGAATACACATTAAATGGTATGACACTGAAAAGTGTAGAGGAACAAAGGGACCTTGGAGTGCAGGTCCACAGATTCCTGAAGGTAGCAGGCCAGGTAGATAAGGTGGTTAAGAAGGCATATGGAATACATGCCTTTATTAGTCGAGGCATGGAATACAAGAGCAAGGAGTTTATGCTTGAACTGTATAAAACACTGGTTAGGCCGCAGCTGGAGTACTGTGTGCAGTTCTGGTCACCACATTGCAGAAAAGATGTGATTGCACTGGAAAGGGTGCAGAGGAGATTTACAAGAATGTTGCCTGGACTGGAGAAGTTTGGCTATGAGGAAGATTGGAGATGCTGGGTCTACTTTCTTTGGAACAGAGGAGGCTGAGGGAGACCTGATGGAGGTGTATAAAATTATGAGGGGGCCTGGATAGAGTGCATAGGAAGGACCTGTTTTCCTTGGCAGAGGGGTCAACAACCAGGGGACATAGATTTAAAGTAATTGGGGGGAGGTTTAGAGGAGATATGAGGGGAAATTTCTTCATCCAGAGGGTTGTGGGGGTCTGGAACTCACTACCTGAAAGGCTGGTAGAGGCAGAAAGCCTCACCACATTTAAAAAATACTTGGATGTGCACTTAAAGTGCCGTAACCTACAGGGCTACAGACCAAGCTGGAAAGTGGGATTAGACTGGATAGCTTTTGGTCAGCTGGCATGGACACGATGGGCCGAAATGGCCTCCTTCAATGCTGTAAATTTCTATGATTCTATGATCCTGTTAAAAGTCATGAAATTAACCATTGGTTGCAGTTTCTGCAGCTACAAAGCCACATCAAAATGTTCATACCTGCTCATAGTAATGTTACAACAATAACTTGTATTTATATAACACCTTTAACATAGAAAAATGTCCCAAGGTGCTTCACTTGAGTGTTATAGGGCAAAAATAAATACATTTGACACCGAGCCACATAAGGAGAAATTAAGACAGATGACCAAAAGCTTGGTCAAAGAGGTAGATTTTAAGGAGCGTCTTAAAGGAGGAAAGAGGGGGAGAGGTTTTGTGAGGAAGTTCCAGTGCTTAGGGCCCAGGCAACAGAAGGCATGGCCACTGGATAGTTTTTGGTCAGCTGGCATGGACACGATGGGCCGAAATGGCCTCCTTCAATGCTGTAAATTTCTATGATTCTATGATCCTGTTAAAAGTCATAGCAGTTATAATCATGGATGCTCAAGAGGTCAGAATTTGAGGAGCGCAGATATCTTGGAGGGGTTGTGAGGCTGAAGGAGATTACAGAGATAGGAAGGGGTGAGGCCATGGAAGGATTTGTAAACAAGGATGAAAATTTTGAAATTGAGGCATTGCTTAACCCGGAGTCAATGTAGGTCAGCGAGCACAGAGGTGGTGGGTGAGCGGGACTTGGTTCGAGTTAGGACATGGGCTGCTAAGTTTTGGATGACCTCAAGTTTACTTAGGGTAGAATGCCAGCCAGGAGTACATTGGAGTAGAGAAGTATAGAGGTAACAAAGGCATGGATGAGGGTTTCGGCAGCAGATGAGCTGAGGCAGGGGCGGAGACAGGCAATGGTACAGAGCTGGAAATAGGCGGTTTGAGTTATGCTGCGGATATGTGGCCGGAAGCTCATTTCAGGGTCAAATATGATGCCTAGGTTGTGAACAGTCTGGTTTTGCCTCCGATAGATGCTTCAGAGAGGGATGGACGTGCTGGCTAGGGAACGCAGTTTGTGGCGGGGACCAAAGATAATGGCTTCCCAATATTTAATTGGAGAAAATTTCTGCTCATCCAGTACTGGATGTCGGACAAGCAGTCGGACAATTTAGACCCCATGAAGTGGTGGTGAGGGAGAACTGGATGTCATAGAATCATAGAAATTTACAGCACAAAAGGAGGCCATTTCAGCCCATTGCGTCCACACCGGCCAACAAAGCGCTACCGAGCCAATCCAATGTTCCAGTGCTTGGTCTGTAACCTTGTAGGGTACGGCAATTCAAGTGCGTATCCAAGCAGTTTTTAAAAGTGGTGTGGGTTTCTGCCTCTACCATCCTTTCAGGCAGTGAGTTCCATACCCCCACCATCCTCTGGGTGAAATTCTTTTCCCTCAAATCCCCTCTAAACCTCCAATTACTTTAAATCTATGCCCCTATACCTCTCTGCTGAGGGAAATAGGTCTTCCTATCCACTCTATCTAGGCCCCTCATAATTTTATACACCTCAATAATGTCCCTCCTCAGCCTCCTCTGTTCCAAAGAAAACAAACCCAGCCTATCCAATCTTTCCTCATGGCTAAAATTCTCCAGTCCAGGCAACATCCTCTTAAATCTCCTCTGTACCCTCGCCAGTGCAATTACATCTTTCTTGTAATGTGGTGACCAGAACAACATGCAGTACTCTAGCTGTGGCCTTACTCGTGTTTTGTACAGTTCAAGCATAACATCCCTGCTCTTGTATTCTATGCCTTGGCTAATAAAGGCAATATTTCCGTATGCCTTCTTAACTACCTTATCTCCCTGGCCTGTTACCTTCAGGAATCTGTGGACATGCACTCCAAGGGTCCTTTGTTCCTCTACACTTCTCAGTGTCGTACAATTTAATGTGTATTCCCTTGCCTTGTTAGCCCTCCCCAAATGCATTACCTCACACGTCTCCAGATTTAATTCCATTTGCCACTGTCCTGTCCACCTGACCAGTTTATTGATATCTTCCTGCAGTCTACAGCTTTCTTCTCCATTATCACCCACACAGCCAATCTTTGTATCATCTGCAAACTTCTTAATCATACCCCCTACATTCAAATTAAAATCATTGGTATATACCACAAAGTAAGTGGGCAAGTGGTGGAAGGTAGAGCCAGAAGGGGAGGCTTTGTTTAAAGGTAAGATGTAATCATCCCTCAGCCAAGTTTCCGTCAGAGCCATGATGTCAATGCAATCATCCACAATAAGCTTATGGATGGCAAGGGCTTTGTTCGCAAGTGAACGGACATTCTGCAAGGAGATGCGGAGAGGATTGGTGATGGCTGATCCACTGCCACCATACACAGGGTCAGCACTTGGAGGGATGAGTTGGACGGGGAGGAGATTGTCAAGATAAGACCCCCATGGGCAAGCTGCGTGGCAAGGTTGGTGAGAGAGTAGGATAGGACAGTTGGGGTTACTACTCGTGAGGAGACAGTGACGAGTGCCATAGTGGACCCTTCAGAGGATGTCAAGTGAGGCACAGAGGGAAGCTGTAGGCTTATATAAGAGGGAGTCAAGCCTGGGAAGGTGGTAGAAGAGTAAGAAGGTCGAAGAGTAATAAAGGGTTGGGGTAGGGATTTGGGAGGACAGAGTAAGAGAGGAGAGATAAAAGGCGGCATGACAACAGGAGACAACAGTCAGGGATTGATAGTAAAAAAGAAAAAGCGGGTTAAAGAAATAGAAATAGAAGTGAATGGCTCGGGTCCGAAGCGGCAGCCAAAATGCACACGCAAATGGACACGGATAAACTCAAGTTACATAGGCCTTGTTATGTAACAATTATAGGAATGCATATTTCCTGGTAGCAACAGGGATTAGGTTGGTGGCAATAGTAAGAAGTCCAGAGTTAAAGTTGGAGATCCCGTGGAGGGCAAATGTTGACATCGGTAGGATGGAATCGGTTTGGATCATCAACGAATTGTAGTCCAAGTTTGGAGCCAGCAGGTGAGCGAAATCCAGAAGCTATTTGAAGGGTAGAGAATTGAAGGATGGAGCTTATTGCCGTGGTAATGAGAGTCGGTTTCAGTGCAGGAAGATGATGGTGAAGTTCCTACAAAGTTGGAGGTCACCATAGATCAGAAGCAGCGGAGAAAATGTAATATCACATAAGCCAGCAACCAACAAAGCAGAAAAACGTGTCACCCATCTCAGCAGAGAAACAGCCACAGTGAGGAAGATAATTTTTTGATTTAGCAGATTTTTGACACAGTAAATGAGTCTTACAGTGTAGTCCAGCACAGAAGCGTAATGGAGGAACGTAGTCTTGATGTCCAGTGAAGCCCAGGAATTCAGAAACCAAAATTGAGAAGCAGACAGCAGGGATGGGGGATCGGTGATGACGGTTAAAACAGTTAACTTGTAGTTGGGGCTAAAATGCACCAACTGATGAAGCCTGGGGAACATGAATAGTGGAAACGAGAAGATTTGGGAGAGAAAGGGTAGAGGATGGCTGGAGATTCCCATGGATAGAAGTAAAAAGCTCCAGAGCTCCTTATGGAGCTGCTAGTCTAGCGGTAGACATGTAACTGCTACCATGGTGTTGTGACTGTTACCTTAGGTGTAACACCATTAGTAATTTTATATAGGGTTTCCAATTCCCCTCGATTTCCCAAGCGTCTCCTTGAATGGGGCATGGATCTCCCGGACCCTGCTAATAGCAATATTGGGGAAGTTACAGTCTTCCATTATCACTACTCGATAGTTCTTGCACTCTCAGTAATGTATTTGCTAATCTGCTCCTCTATCTCCTTCCCACTATTTGGTGGCCTGCAAAATACACCAAGTAGGGTGATAGCTCCTCTATTGTTTTTTAACTCCAACCAAATAGATTCTGTTTTTGATTCTCAAGGACATTGTCTCTTTCTCGGAATATAATATTTTCCTTAATCAAAACTGCAACCCTTCCTTTTATCCCTCTTTCCTTATTTTTCCTGAATACCTTGTACCCAGGAATATTAAGCATACAATCCTTCCCTTTTTTGAGACAGGTCTCAAGTTATCAGCACTACATCATATTCCCAATTGGCTATTTGCGCTTGCAGCAACCACATTTTATGCATTTACACACATACACTCTGTTATGTATGCAATAAAGGTTCAAACTGAGTACTGTTTAACTAAGCATGTTACAACCTTAGCTTTGCTTTATTTAGACCCAAAAGGCCTGACTCTCAAAATGGCTGGCCTTTTATACCTGAGCAGCACCATGTGCATGCTGCTTAGTGGCCTCCAACAATGATGCCATCTGGTGGCTACAAACAGAATGTACATACATGACAGTACCCCACTCTGAGATCTTATCACAGTCTTTCACAGGTTGAGACGGTCTGGTGCTTTGCGCTCCCGGGTTGACCGTCTCAGTTTGATTCCAGCCTTGGCTGAGTGTGGGGGGTCTGTTGTAGCTGATGGCTGGATGACTGACTTGTTGGGGTTAGCAGTGGCCATGTCAGGAATTGCAAGTTAATTTTTATTGAACGGGCCAGTGATGGAAATTCCGGGTTCACTGATGACCCTTGAGTCCTCTGAAGACTGTTGGTAGGTTGGTTGGTTGTCGGTGGTTTCTTCGTCCAACTGCTCTGGCTCATCTGTGTGCCTCAGCTTTGTCTGATCCATGCGTTTCCTGCAAGTTTGCCCATTCTTGAGCTTAATAACGAATACTCTGTTGCCCTCCTTGGCTATGACTGTACCAACGATCCATTTGAGACCCTGATCATAGTTCAACACATATACAGGATCATTAACAGAAATCTCACGTGACACAGTTGCGCGATCGTTGTACCCTTGTTGACTTTGTCTTCTCTACTCAACATGATTATTTAAATCCAGGTGTACCAGAGATAGCTTGGTCTTAAGACCTCTTTTCATCTTAAGTTCAGCAGGCGAGATCCCTGTGAGTGTGTGGGGTCTTGTCCTGTAACTCAGCAGTATGCAGGACCAGCGAGTCTGCAGTGATCCTTGGGTTACTCTCCTCATGCTTTCCTTAATAATTTGTACTGCACGTTCAGCTTGCCCGTTGGACGCAGATTTGAACGGTGCTGACCTTACGTGTTTTATGCCATTAAGTTTCACAAACTCCTGAAACTCCTGACTGGTGAAGCACGACCCATTGTCGCTCACCACTATGTCAGGCAGCATGTGTCACGAACATGACATTGAGATTCTCTATGGTTGCTGTGGAAGTGCTGGATGACATGATTATGCATTCTATCCATTTCGAATAAGCGTCCACCACCACTAAAAACATCTTGCCCAGGAAGAGACCTGCAAAATCTACATGGATCCTGGACCAAGGTTTTGATGGCCATGACCACAGACTCAGCGGTGATTCCGCTGGTGCTTTGCTGAGCTGCATGCAAGTGTTGCACAGATGCACGCATGCTTCCAGCTCAGAATCAATTCCTGGCCATCATACATGGGACCTGGCGATGGCCTTCAGCATCACTATACCAGGATGTGTGCTGTGTAACTCATGCACGAACTTCTCTCTTCCTTTCTTGGGCATTACAACGTGATTGCCCCACAATATGCAATCTGCTTGAATAGACAGTTCATCCTTGCGAAGAATGTACGGTTTGGCCTCCTTGCACATTTGCTTAGGTATGGCAGACCAATCCCCTTTGAGGATGCAACCCTTTACCACCGATAATATCGGGTCCTGGCTGGTCCAGGTCTTAACTTGTTGAGCCGTGACAGGGGTTCCTTCACACTCAAAAGCATCCATGATTAACATTAGATCCGCTGGTTGTGGCATTTCCACCTCCGGTGTGGGCAATGGCAACCGGCTCAAAGCATCGGCACAATTCTCTGTGCCAGGTCTGTGGTGAATGACAGAATCATACGCAGAAAATGTCAGCGCCCACCTTTGGATGCGGGATGAAGCGTTGCTCTCAGAAAACAATGAAATGAGCGGCTTGTGATCAGTCTCTAATTTGAACCTCAGACCGAACAGGTATTGATGCATCTTTTTAACACTATACACACATGCTAAAGCTTTTTCTACCGTGCTGTAGGCTCTTTCTGCTTTAGACAAACTTTTGGATGCATATGCAACAGGTTGAAGTTTCCCCGACTCATTGGCTTGTTGGAGTACTCAAACAATTCCAAATGTCGATGCGTCACAGGCCAAAACTAAACATTTACCAGCAGCTTGTTCGAGCAAAGCAGATTGGTGGCTTTCTCGAAAGCTCTATCTTGTGATGCGCCCCACAACCAGTTGCCTTTTCTCAACAGCATGTACAGTGGTTCGAGTATGGTGCTCAATTTAGGTAGGAAGTTACCAAAGTAGTTGAGTAGACCCAGGAACGAATGCAGCACCGTCACATTCTGTGGCTTGGTGCATTCTTGATGGCATTGATTTTCACGTCAGCAGGTCTGATGCCATCAGCAGCGATTTTCCTCCCGAGGAATTCGACTTCCGGTGCCATGAAGACGCACTTCAAGTCTGAGTCCCACTCTATCCAAACACAGTAGAACCTCTTCCAGGTTGTTCAGATGTTCCTTGGAGTCACGACCGGTGATCAGGATGTCATCTTGGAACATGACGGTTCTGGGAACGGACTTCAGTAGACTTTCCATATTCCTCCGAAAGTGTTATGTATCTGTAAAGCATGCACTCCCATATTCCGCCACCAGGGAGTGCATCCCCTGAAGTCCCAAGGGATCCCAGCATCCCTTGGGAGCACTATATATAAGCCGGCCTCTAAGGCCTGTTCCTCACCCTTGGGTGTCTTAATAAAGACTGAGGTCACTGTTACTTTAACCTCCCTGTGTGCAGTCTCATCTGTGTTAGGAAGACAATAACTGGCGACGAGTATACGAATCCAACGCAAAGATGCAGCAAATTGTGGGCATCCTGGAGAAGTTCTCGGAGGGTGAGGACTGGGAAGCCTATGTTGAATGGCTACACCAGTACTTTGTAGCCAACGAGCTGGACGGAGAAGGAAGCGCTGCAAAAAGGAGAGCGGTCCTCCTCACGGTCTGCGGGGCACCGACCTATAGCCTCATGAAGAATCTTCTGGCTCCGGTGAAACCCACAGATAAGTCATATGAGGAGCTGTGTACACTGGTTTGCGAGCATCTTAACCCGAGGGAGAGCGTGCTGATGGCGAGGTATCGATTCTACACGTGCCAGCGATCTGAAGGTCAGGAAGTGGCGAGCTACGTTGCCGAGCTAAGGCGACTTGCAGGACAATGTGAGTTTGATGGTTACCTGGAGCAGATGCTCAGAGACTTTTTTGTACTGGGCATTGGCCACAAGACCATCCTACAAAAACTTTTGACTGTAGAGATACCGACCCTCAATAAGGCCATTGTGATAGCAGAGGCATTTATGTCCACCAGTGATAACACCAAACAAATCTCTCAGCACACAAGTGCTAGCAATGTTCATAAATTAACTGGAACTGTGTTTGCGAGCAGAAATGTACAGGGCAGAAACCACGAGTCTGCAACTGCCAGCAGGCCTCAGGTGACCCAGATGACTCAGAGTCCGCAACAAAGGATGAATGCAAGGCTATTCACACCCTGTTGGCATTGTGGAGGCTTCCATTCAGCCGATTCATGCCGCTTCAAAGGATATGTTTGCAAGAGCTGCAAGCTCTGCAAAACCTGCTAACCACCACGTGGCAGAGGAAGATCGATCCATGGTAGATCAAAGCAATTTCGAGCCTCAGAGAGAGGAGGCAGATGCTGAAGTACACGGGGTGCACACATTTTCGACGAAATGTCCACCTATAATGCTAAACGTAAAATTGAATGGCTTACCCGTAGCCATGGAACTGGACACTGGCGCTAGCCAATCCATCATGAGTAAAAAGATGTTTGAGAGACTGTGATGCAACAATGCACTCAGACGAGCCCTGAGCCCCATCCACACGAAACTAAAAATGTACACCAAAGAGCTTATCACTGTCCTGGGCAGCACCATGGTCAAGGTCACCTACGAGGGCACGGTGTAGGAACTGCCACTCTGGATCGTCCCGGGCGATGGCCCCACACTGCTTGGAAGGAGCTGGCTGGGCAAAGTCCGCTGGAACTGGGATGACATCCGAGCACCATCACATGTCGATGAGGCCTCATGTACCCAGGTTCTTAACAAATTTCCTTCCCTTTTTGGGCCAGGCTTTGGAAACTTTTCCGGGGCGAAGTTGCGGATCCACTTGGTCCCAGAGGCACGACCCATTCACCACAAGGCGCGAGCGGTACCTCACATGATGAGGGAGAGAGTGGAAATTGAGCTGGACAGGCTGCAACGCGAGGGCATCATCTCCCCAGTGGAATTCAGTGAGTCGGCCAACCCGATTGTTCCAGTACTCAAAAGTGATGGCATGGTCAGGATTTGCGGCGATTATAAAATAACTATTAATCATTTCTCGCAACAGGACCAATACCCGCTACCTAAGACAGATGACCTATTAGCGACACTAGCAGGAGGCAAGACGTTCACCAAGCTCGACCTGACTTCGGCCTACATGACGCAGGAGCTGGAGGAGTCTTCGAAGGGCCTCACCTAAATCAACACACACAAGGGACTCTTCATCTACAACAGATGCCCGTTTGGAATTCGGTCGACTGCAGCAATCTTCCAGAGAAACATGGAGAGCCTACTCAAGTCGGTACCACGTACGGTGGTTTTTCAGGATGACATATTGGTCACGGGTCGGGACACCGTCGAGCACGTACAAAACCTGGAGGAGGTCCTCCAGCGACTGGATCGCGTAAGGCTACGGCTGAAGAGGTCGAAATGCATCTTCATGGTAACAGAAGTGGAGTTTTTGGGGAGAAAGATCGTAGCAGATGGCAAGATAGAGGCTATCAGGAATGCGCCCAGGTCACAGAACGTCACGGAGCTGCGGTCATTCCTGGGACTCTTCAACTATTTTGGTAACTTCCTACCGAGGTTAAGCACCCTCTTAGAGCCCCTACATGTGTTATTGCGTAAAGGTAAGAACTGGGTATGGGGAAAAAAACAAGTAATTGCTTTTGAGAAAGTCAGAAACATTTTATGCTCCAACAAGCTGCTTGTATTGTATAACCCATGTAAAAGACTCGTGCTAGCATGTAATGCATTGTCGTACAGAGTCAGGTGTGTATTACAACAAGCTAATGTTGCGGGGAAGTTGCAACCTGTTGTCTATGCTTCCAGGAGCTTGTCTAAGGCCGAGAGGGCCTACAGCATGATTGAGAAAGAGGCATTAGCGTGTGTGTTTGGGGTGAAGAAAATGCATCAGTACCTGTTTGGCCTCAAATTTGAGCTGGAAACCGATCACAAGCCCCTCATATCCCTGTTCGCTGAAAACAAGGGGATAAATACTAATGCCTCAGCCTGTATACAAAGGTGGGCACTCGCGCCAACAGCGTATAACTATACCATCCACCACAGGCCAGGTACCGAGAACTGTCCGGATGCACTCAGTCGGTTACCATTGCCCACCACGGGGTTGGAAATGGCGCAGCCTGCAAACTTGTTGATGGTGGCGCAGCCCGCAGACTTGTTGATGGTCATGGAAGCATTTGAAAATGATAAATCACCTATCACGGCCCATAAGATTAGGACTTGGACCAGCCAAGATCCTCTGCTGTCCCTAGTAAAAAGCTGTGTACTGCATGGGAGCTGGGCCAGCATCCCCGTTGAAATGCAAGAGCTAAGCAAGCCATTCCAGCGGCAAAAGGACGAGCTGTCCATTCAGGCAGACTGCCTATTGTGGGGTAACCGCGTAGTGCTCCCCAAAAAGGGCAGGGAGACATTCATGTCGGATCTCCACAGCACACACCCGGGTATAGTAATGATGAAAGCGATAGCCAGATCCCACGTGTGGTGGCCCGGTATCGACTCTGACTTAGAGTCCTGTGTACGGCAATGCAGTGTGTGTGCTCAGTTGAGCAACACGCCCAGAGAGGCACCACTAAGTTTGTGGTCCTGGCCCTCCAGACCATGGTCGAGGATTCATGTCGACTATGCGGGCCCATTTCTCGGAAAAATATTCCTGGCGGTGGTAGATGCTTTTTCAAAATGGATTGAATGTGAAATAATGTCGGGAAGCACCGCCACCGCCACCATTGAAAGCCTGAGGGCCATGTTTGCCACCCACGGCCTGCTTGACATACTGGTCAGTGACAACGGGCCATGTTTCACCAGTGCCGAATTTAAAGAATTCATGACCCGCAATGGGATCAAACATGTCACCTCGGCCCGTTTAAACCAGCTTCCATTGGGCAGGCAGAGCGGGCAGTACAAACAATCAAATAGAGCCTTAAACGAGTCACAGAAGGCTCACTCCAAACCTGCCTGTCCCGAGTACTGCTCAGCTACGGCGCAAGACCCCACTCGCTCACAGGTGTGCCCCCGGCTGAGCTACTCATGAAAATGACACTTAAAACCAGACTCTCACTGGTTCACCCCAACCTACATGATCAGGTAGAGAGCAGGCGGCAGCAACAAAATGTAAACGATGGTCGCGCCACTGTGTCACGGGAAATTGATCTGAGTGACCTTGTGTATGTGCTAAACTATGGACATGGTCTGTTAGGGGAAAATGGGAAGGCTTCTCCTCCCACGAGCGGGCCCCCTGATATCGAGGGTCGACGCTCGCCCCAACTCGCGTAACAGCCCCCGGAGTTAGCAGACAGAGACGGATGGCAAGGTATAACGATTTTTTATTACGAACGTCCGGGAACACCTCTTATCACAGCCACCTGTGAGTGGAGATGCTCCCCGAACAGCACAATCATACAACTTTTATACATTTCAAAAACCCCTCCGTTCCCTGGTAAGACCTCCCTAGATCTCTAATTGGACTACCTTATCAGTGCTACTTCTCTAATTGGACTACATTATTCGTGCTTCTTTGGATTGATAGGCCAAGACCCTCATGACCACCTTAGGCCGTGACTAGAATAACTTCATTAGGTCAGAATTTGTTGATTCTCCTTGATGCCCGTGAGTCCGCTTCGAGCCTCTTCGCAAGGTCTTATCAATGTCTGTTTCGGTTCTCACATCGTATCCTGTCGGAATATTATTGAATTGATAACTTCTGGAGCCTTGGTACAAGCCGAAGAGAGGCCTTTTACCTCCTTATGGGTCGGTGCAGGAACCAGCACTTTATCCCTTGTCCCGCTGGTACCCCTAATGCCAAATTTCTCTTACATGGTCCCAAGTGGATCGCGGGCATGGTGTTAGCTAAAGAAGGGAGTAGGGTGTTTGTAGTCAAACTAGGCAATGGACAAATTTGCAGAAAGCACCTGGACCAAATGAGGCTGCGGTTCACAGACTGCCCTGAACAACCCACAGCAGACACCAGTTTTTTCGAGCCCACTACACACATCCAAAGGATCAACGACACCACCCCAGACCAGGAAATTGAATCCATCACGCCCAACAGCCCAGCAAGGCCAGGCTCACCCAGCAGCCCTGCAGGGCCAACAACACACCAGCCCAGCGAGGGCACAGCCAACACACCAGAACAGACATTTGTACCGAGGCTGTCCACCAGGGAAAGAAAGGCTCCCGGTTGCCTCACCTTGTAAATAGTTTTCACTTTGACTTTGGGGGGGAGTGATGTTGTGTATCTGTAAAGCATGCACTCCCATGTTCCGCCACCATGGAGTGCATCTCTTGAAGTCCCAAGGGATCCCAGCATTCCTTGGGAGCACTTTATATAAGCTGGCCCCTAAGGCCTGTTCCTCACTTTGGAGTGTCTTAATAAAGACTGAGGTCACTGTTACTTTAACCTCCCTGAGTGCAGTCTCATCTGTGTTAGGAACACAATAGAAAGGGCACCTGTGGTAAACAAGCAGTCCTTTGTGCGTGTTAATGCACGTAAGTCTCTTCGATGTCTCGACCAACTCCTGAGTCACATAGGCCAACGTCATGTCCAGTTTTGTCAACAACTTCCCTCTGGCTAGCATCGCAAATGAGTCATCAGCCTTCGGTAACGTGTACTGATCTTGTTTCGAAACTCCGTTGATCGTAGCCTTGTAGTCTCCACAGATTCTGACTGTGCCATCACTTTTCAGCACAGGAACAATGGGGCTGGCTCATTCATTAAATTCGACCGGTGATATGATCCCTTCACGCAGGAATCTGTCTAGTTCAATTTCGACCTTCTCCCTCATCATATACGGCACTGCCCAAGCTTTATGATGGACAGATCTTGCACCCGAGTCCACGTGGATCTGCACCTTGGCTCCCGTGAAGTTGCCGATACCCGGTTCGAACAGCGAGGGAGCCTTGCTCAATACTTGGGCACATGTATTTTCCTCCGATGACAATGCCTTTATGTTATTCCAGTCGCATCTGATTTTCTCCAACCAGCTCCTGCCGAGCAGCTTTGGTCTATTGCTTGGAACAATTCATAGCGGTAACTCGTGAAACGCACCGTTATATGACATTAATTTGTGCACTGCCAATCACCTTTATCAGTTCTTTGGAGTACTTGCGTAGCTTGGCGTTAACAGGGCTCAGCCTGGGCCTCACATTCTTAGTATCCCACAGCTTATTAAATGCCCTCTCGTTCATGATCGATTGATTCGCCCCCGTGTCCAGTTCCATTGATACCAGTATCCCGTTAAACTTCACATTAATCAAAATTGATTTACTCTTGATGATGAAGGATTACAGTCCATAGACTTCCTCCTCTGGAATCTCAGATTGCATATCCAGATCCGCACTAGTCTGACTCTCATCCTCCACATGGTGTGTTGCAGCTCACTTGCTCATCTGCGGACACTTACGCTGGAGATGCCCTACTCTCAGAAAGCCTTTGTAACTATATTGCTTAAATCGGCACTGCTGGTGCCGATGATTTCCCCCACAACGCCAACACGGAGAAGTCGGATACATTCTCGCTGGCGGACTTTGGGTAGCCACAGGTTTCGCGAATGCAGCCAGATAGGCCCTGCCACGTGCCGCTCTGCCGAACGCCGAATCAATTGCATTTACAGTACTTGCTGAGATTCGGTTCTTCACCGCTATTTGCTTTAGACTCCTGTCCGCCATCATACATGATTGAGCGATCTGGATGGCCCTTTTTAAATCCAACTCCTCCACCACCAGAAGTTTGCACAGGATCACAGGTTGATACAGATAACAAAGAAGCCCCGCAGCATGTCTGCCAACACCGTCCTGAACTTGCACGGTCCCGCTAGACCTCTCAGGTCGGCAACGAATTCCGCCGCGCTCTGGCCCTCCGATCGAACGTGTATATAAAACCTGTATTTCGAGATGATGATATCGTCATCTGGCTTGAGGTGCTCCCGTACCAATGTACACAACTCCTCATACGTTTTCTCTGTTGGATCACTAGGCAGGAGTAGATTCTTCATCAGACCGTAGATCTTTGAACCGCACACAGTGAGGAACACAGCCCAGCGCCGATCTGCATCATTGACCCCCTTCATTTTGTTGGCCACGAAGTACTGGTTCCAACAGCTCACATAGTTTGCCCAATCTTCTCCCTCCACGAATCACTCTAAAAATCCAATCGTGCTCATTTTGCAAACAAATGTTCTTGTATTCTCATTGCCAAATGTTATGTATGCAATAAAGGTCAAACTGAGTACTGTTTAACTAAGCAAGGTACAACCTTGGTTCTGCTTTATTTAGGCCCAAAAGGCCTGACTCTCAAAATGGCTGGCCTTTTATACCTGAGCAGCATCATGTGCGTACTGCTCAGTGGCCTCCAACAATGACACCATCTGGTGGCTACAAACAGAATGTACATACATGACACACTCCAAACCTAACAGCCCTCTTTGCATTTTCTATAATCCCACGTAATTCTGGGAAAAGTGTGTGCTGGTCAAATAGAAATAGAGCAGTTGGAAGGCAAAACAAAGGGAGTGACACACAAATAGACAGTAGGATAGAAGCAGATTTCCTGGAAGAGAGGTATAAACCTTGAATTTCTGATTCTGGGGAAATGAGGGATGTGAATCTCATGACGGAGGCAACTGCTGTGGGGGCAGGGGGGAGACGGCGGGAAATTGCTTGCCTGGCCAAATTTTCCTACAATCTACTTCCTAATATGGTCTGCTGATAGGTCAAGGATACAAACAACCACAAGTAGAGGAATCCTGCAGGAAGGCTTTATTGTTATGCAGAGGACCATGGAACGAATGACAACTTCATGGTCTTTTGAAAAGGAATCCCAAAGCACAGAACAAACTTCTCTCATGAATTCTCTAAATGGCACCATTAAGCCAATGCCCATTCAGTTATAGGAAGGAGTCTTATTACCAGATTTGACAGATGGGGTGACACTTGGGGGAAAAAAGTCAAGTGATGCCCTGTGGACTATTCGTAAGTAGATAGGGTCCGAGGAGGTGGCCTTCACTCAATAATTCAGTGCAAGTTCCCACTCCAACCAAAGCAGTGAGGAAGTGTGAGAGATGGGCAGCTGCTGGCAGTCACGATGTTGTCAGATGTGGCTCCAGCTTTTGCAGATATACTGAGTGAAGCAGCACGCACAGGTTCAAAGCTATAGAGCTTGGCAACTGACAGCAACCTCTCAACAAAATTGCTCCTCTCACTTGGAGCACTTTGCCACAGGCTTAGATTGAAGAATGGAAAAAGCACACCATACGGCCAACAAGAGAAAGCACGAGCGCACATCTAGTCCTTGAAACAATGTAAATAGCATCAGATAATCTTTTCAATTATCTTTTACCCGGATACTGTTTGCTGGGTGGGATTTTGGCAAGATTCTAAGTGCTGGTACATGGCAGAAAGAGAGGCAATGCAGGTTGAGTGGAAGGAATGTGTGTCATATTCATGGCAATTACACTGTGTTTGCTTTCATCGCACAATCGCAGGTGAACAATTGCAGGAAATGTTTGTTTCGGGGCAAATGTGTCTATCTTTGAAAAGCCAGGTAACTGAAATTGAGGATTCTCTACTAGATACATGAGTCGAGGATCTTAAGGAAGTTGACGAAATTGAAACGTGAAATCACTTTCGATCTCTGTTCTGATGAAATGAAACGTTGCCTGCACAAGGGATCGGTACACGTCACTGCCTTCCTGTCATGAGCTGTACAAATATAATTCACCAGACCTAAACATCAACAGAGTCGCTGGTGAGAAACACACAAGAAAGCGACACCACTCGAGATTTAAAAAAATGTATATCGCGGTCATTTGTATTAAATTTCTGGTGCAAGCTTGCATCGACAAGGTGGGCGAACTCTCACGGTGGCTGGCGAAGATCACAGCATTGGTTAAATTTGGGATCAGTGAGGGGAGACGGGAAAGCGTAAAGAGTAGCGGGGAGCAGAGCAGAGAGCGGACAGCAACTCCGACCAGCGTCAATTACCACTTCACCCGCCAATGCAACTACAAGTGCGGCTTCTGTTTCCACACCGCCAAGACATCTTTTGTGTTGCCCCTGGAGGAAGCCAAAAAAGGACTGAAGCTATTAAAAGCAGCAGGTAAACAACAGTAGCGGAATCCGCTACAATAAAAACAGAAAATGCTGTAAATACTCAGACAAAGGGTCATCGACCTGAAACGTTAACTGTTTCTCTCCACAGGTGCTGCCTGACCTGCTGAGTATTTGCAGCATTTTCTGTTTTAATTTCAGATTCCAGTATCCGCCGTATTTTGCTTTTGTATTAGCGGAATCTGATGCCGGCATTGTAATGCGGTTTAGTTTCTCCTCATTCAGAATAATTATCTGCATACTATTGCAGATGCAAAATTAATGGGGAGAGGAATAATGCACCACTAACATAAGTAAATTGGGCTGTAATTTGTTACAGAGTATGAGGTTGCTATGTGCCCGTAAGGACTGCTCAGGTTCTGGGTTTAGGCATGCACTGCAAATGGAAAATTTCTCTCTTATCTACTTTGTCTCCACCCCTCGTGATTTTGAACACCACTATCAAATCTTCTCTCAATCTTCTCTGCTCTCCCAGCTTCTCCAGTCTATCCACATAACCAAAGTCCCTCATCCATGGAATCATTCTCATAACTCTTTTCTGCTCCCTCTCTGAGGCTTTCACATCCTTCCTAAAGTGAGGTGCCCAGAATTGGACACAATACTGGCCGAACCAGTGTTTTATAAAGAATTGGACTCAATACTCCAGTTGAGGCCCAACCAGTGTTTAGTGATCTGGAGTCTGAGTTCCTTTTTCAACTATATTGTGAGACAAAGATTGGTAGGATCATCTTGATAGCGTTCCCTTATCTTTTGATATCTCGGGATTCAGTTTTTAAATTTGTTTTTGTCTTGTCCAGGTATGGAGAAAATAAATTTTTCGGGAGGAGAACCTTTCCTACACAATCGTGGGGAGTTCCTAGGAAAGCTGGTACAGTATTGTAAACAGGAGCTGAAATTGCCCAGTGTCAGTGTTGTGAGCAATGGGAGTCGGATCACTGAGAAGTGGTTTAAAAACTATGGTAATTTGTTTTCTGTCTATACTCAGGTCTGGGAATGGGGTGCACGTGTCTATAAGTTATATTCTGATTGCAGTTTATTTTCTAACTAAATACTGCTAAAAGGAGTTACAATGAAATAAATATATACAAAAATAAAGTATCCTTTCCCAATGGCCCAGTTAATAAATGTACTGTTTGATGTGGGATTAAGCCATACAGACCAAGAAGCTGGTCTCAATACTCAATCTCTAGGCCCTTGGGTGAGCTACCCAGGGCAGCTGGCAACTGTAGAACCAAAACCCAGCAAGGTGCCAACACCATCAAAAGTTGCACCCCAGAGAAAACGGATTGGGGTGGAATATTTGTTGAATTTATGCTTACAAAATCTAAGGGCAGATTATCTTTCCTGAATCCATTTGTTCAACACTTTGAACTTGTGAAAACTGGAGATGGGTATGAGAATAAATTCTTAGTTTCATAATACAGGTTCGACCTCCACAATCCGGAGTTCGGGAATCCAGAATGTTCTGGAATCCGGACACTAGGCCGATCCATGGCGGGGTCGTCCGGAAACCGGAAAATGTTCTGATATCCGGACTCCCCCCACCTTGACGAACCGACTTCGCCCCGCCCCTACTTCGCTCGCCCAAACTTCACGCAGTCCGACCTCGCCCTGGCCCCCCTCCCCCCCACTTTACCTTGGCTGCCCGACCCCACCTACCTCGGGCCAGACAAGGAACTCCTCCACGGTGGCGAGACCCCACCTAAATATTTCCTCGGCAGCGGGGCCCCGCCCGAACATCTCCTCAGTTGAGGGGCCCCGCCTGATCATTTCCTCAGCGGCGAGGCTCACCCGATCAGGTCCTCGGCGGTAGGGCCCGCCCAAACACTTTCTCGGCGGCAGGGCCCTGCCCGACAATCTCGTCGACGGGGCCGGTGACCCGAACAACTTCTTGGCGAGCACCCCCCTCCTCCCCGCACCCCCGATGTTCTGAAATCTGGAAAGACCTGAACCTGAGCTCGGGTGTTTCCGGATTCGTGACGCCAGAAAGATGTTCCGAAGTCCGAAAAAACACAAAAACCGGCTCCGTCTCGGTCCTGAGGTTGCCGGATTCGGGAGGTCGAGCCTGTACTACATTCACCCATGACCCTCATTAAAAAATGGTAATTAATATCAGACCACGTGCACTAATGTGCTGTACCATGGACATTGGGCAATCTATCTTAATGATTCCCCACAAAGTACATTCCAAGGTTCATGAGGTATGTGGAAAGGTACCAAGCATAGATGAGGCACTTTATCTGAGTGAAGGAAGGTAAAATAAAAGACCTGTCAACATCTCTAGCCAGCTTAGTTACAGAGCAGAATTTGTAGGGCCGAGGACTGCCTTTTTGTAACATGACACGAGATAGTTTTTCTCGTTTTAATGCAGCAAGCAGAAATGACAATTATTATCCAGCTTTAAAAACTATATTGCTGTAGCTCAACGCTTAATATCAAACATTCATGTTACAGGAAAGGATCTGGACATTTTGGCTGTTTCATGTGACAGTTTTGAAGAGGACACCAATCGTCTGATAGGCCGTGGCCAGGGGAACAAACATCACATTGAGAACCTCCTCAAAGTCAGACAGTGGTGCAAAGATTACAAAGTGGCTTTTAAAATCAACTCTGTCATCAACACATTCAATGTTGAAGAGGATATGAATGAACAAATCAGGATTGTAAATCCAGTAAGGTGGAAGGTAATTCAATTAATTCACATTGCTTGATTGTTATAAATTACAAGCTATAACGTTTAAGAACATGGCGGCGGTGGGGAGGGACAGAATTCTAGTGTAACTGTGGTGGAGTCAGTTGCTACTTTGGGTGGCTCCAAAATCCTGATCTAGAGGTGGCAGGCTCTTCTGATCACCAGACTATGTGGTTTGAGCACATAAGAACATAAGAATTTGGAACAGGTGGAGGCCATCTAGCCCCTCGAGCCTGCTCTGCCATTCAACAAGATCATGGCTGATCTGGCCGTGGACTCAGCTCCACTTACCCGCCCGCTCCCCATAACCCTTAATTCCCTTATTGGTTAAAAATCTATCTACTTGTGATTTGAATACATTCAACGAGCTAGCCTCAACTGCTTCCTTGGGCAGAGAATTCCATAGATTCATAACGCTCTGGGAGAAGAAATTCCTTCTCAACTCGGTTTTAAATTGGCTCCCCTGTATTTTGAGGCTGTGCCTCCTAGTTCTATTCTCCCCGACCAGTGGAAACAACCTCTCTGCCTCTATCTTGTCTATCCCTTTCATTATTTTAAATGTTTCTATAAGATCCTTCTGAACTCCAACGAGTAAAAGCCCAGTCTACTCAATCTATCATCATAAGGTAACCCCCTCATCTCCGGAATCAGCCTAGTGAATCGTCTCTGTACCCCCTCCAAAGCTAGTATATCCTTCCTTAAGTAAGGTGACCAAAACTGCACACAGTACTCCAGATGCGGCCTCACCAATACCTTGTACAGTTGCAGCAGGACCTCCCTGCTTTTGTACTCCATCCCTCTCGCAATGAAGGCCAACATTCCATTCGCCTTCCTGATTACCTGCTGCACCTGCAAACCAACTTTTTGGGATTCATGCACAAGGACCCCCAGATCCCTCTGCACTGCAGCATGTTGTAATTTCTCCCCATTCAAATAATATTCCCTTTTACTGTTTTTTTTTCCAAGGTGGATGACCTCACATTTTCCGACATTGTATTCCATCTGCCAAACCTTAGCCCATTCGCTTAACCTATCTAAATCTCTTTGCAGCCTCTCTGTGTCCTCGACACAACCCGCTTTCCCACTAATCTTTGTGTCATCTGCAAATTTTGTTACACTACACTCTGTCCCCTCTTCCAGGTTATCTATGTATCTTGTAAACAGTTGTGGTCCCAGCACCGATCCTTGTGGCACACCACTAACCACCGATTTCCAACCTGAAAAGGACTCATTTATCCCGACTCTCTGCTTTCTGTTAGCCAGCCAATTCTCTATCCATGCTAATACATTTCCTCTGACTCCACGTACCTTTATCTTCTGCAGTAACCTTTTGTGCGGCACCTTATCGAATGTCTTTTGGAAATCTAAATACACCACATCCATCGGTACACCTCTATCCACCATGCTCGTTATATCCTCAAAGAATTCCAGTAAATTAGTTAAACATGATTTCCCCTTCATGAATCCATGTTGCGCCTGCTTGATTGCACTATTCCTATCTAGATGTCCTGCTATTTCTTCCTTAATGATAGCTTCAAGCATTTTCCCCACTACAGATGTTAAACTAACCGGCCTATAGTTACCTGCCTTTTGTCTGCCCCCTTTTTTAAACAGAGGCGTTACATTAGCTGCTTTCCAATCCGCTGGTACCTCCCCAGAGTCCAGAGAATTTTGGAAGATTATAACGAATGCATCTGCTATAACTTCCGCCATCTCTTTTAATACCCTGGGATGCATTTTATCAGGACCAGGGGACTTGTCCACCTTGAGTTCCATTAGCCTGTCCAGCACTACCCGCTAGTGATAGTGATTGTCTCAAGGTCCTCCCTTCCCACATTCCCGAGACCAGCAATTTTTGGCATGGTTTTTGTGTCTTCCACTGTGAAGATCGAAGCAAAATAATTGTTTAAGGATACAGCCATTTCCACATTTCCCATTATTAAATCCCCCTTCTCATCTTCTAAGGGACCAACATTTACTTTAGTCACTCTCTTCCATTTTATATATCGGTAAAAGCTTTTACTATCTGTTTTTATGTTTTGCGCAAGTTTATTTTCGTAATCTATCTTTCCTTTCTTTATTGCTTTCTTAGTCATTCTTTGCTGTCGTTTAAAATTTTCCCAATCTTCTAGTTTCCCACTAACCTTGGCCACCTTATACGCATTGGTTTTTAATTTGATAATCTCCTTTATTTCCTTAGTTATCCACGGCTGGTTATCCCTTCTCTTACCGCCCTTATTTTCACTGGAATATATTTTTGTTGAGCACTATGAAAGAGCTCCTGAAAATTCCTCCACTGTTCCTCAATTGTGCCACTGTTTAGTCTGTGTTCGCAGTCTACTTTAGCCAACTCTGCCCTCATCCCACTGTAGTCCCCTTTGTTTAAGCATAGTACGCTCGTTTGAGACACTACTTCCTCACCCTCAATCTGTATTACAAATTCAACCATACTGTGATCACTCATTCCGAGAGGATCTTTTACTAGGAGATCGTTTATTATTCCTGTCTCATTACACAGGACCAGATCTAAGATAGCTTGCTCCCTTGTAGGTTCTGTAACATACTGTTCTAAGAAACAATCCCGTATGCATTCTATGAATTCCTCCTCAAGGCTACCCCGTGCGATTTGATTTGACCAATCAATATGTAGGTTAAAATCCCCCATGATTACTGCCATTCCTTTTTCACATGCCTCCATTATTCCCTTGATTATTGTCCGCCCCACCGTGAAGTTATTATTTGGGGGCCTATAAACTACGCCCACCAGTGACTTTTTCCCCTTACTATCTCTAATCTCCACCCACAATGATTCAACATTTTGTTCATTAGAGCCAATATCATCTCTCACAACTGCCCTGATATCATCCTTTATTAACAGAGCTACCCCACCTCCTTTCCCTTCTTGTCTATCTTTCCGAATTGTCAGATACCCCTGTATGTTTAATTCCCAGTCTTGGCCACCCTGCAACCACGTTTCTGTAATGGCCACCAAATCATACCCATTTGTAAGGATTTGTGCCGTCAACTCATTTACTTTATTTCGAATGCTGCGTGCGTTTAGGTAGAGTGATTTAATACTAGTTTTTAAACCATGAATTTTAATTTTGACCCCTCCTGCAGCCCCTTTATATTCATACATATTGTCCCTTCCTATCACCTTGTGGTTTACCCTTACCCCAGTGCTACTCTGCTCTGTTGCCTCCTGCCTTTTGCATTCTTTCTTGGGGTCCTGTTCATCTGAACTCTCACCCACTCTAACTAGCTCAGAGCCTTCTCCTGGGTTCCGAATACTCCTCGCATTGAGGCACCGAGCTTTCAGGCTTGCCTTTTTATTACACTTTGACCCTTTAGAATTTTGCTGTACAGTGGCCCTTTTTGTTTTTTGCCTTGGGTTCTCTGCCCTTCACTTTTACTCATCTCCTTTCTGTCTTTTGCTTCTGTCTCCATTTTGTTTCCCTCTGTCTCCCTGTATTGGTTCCCATGTCTGAGAACATTCCTTGGCTTCATTGGAAATTCCACTGTGCTCACCAGCAGAATCTACACCTGCTGAGAGCAAGGCGTGGATTTCTCTCTGGGCTGCCTAAAGGCCCCAAGGAGCAAAATGGCAAAAACAATCGATGCCAGAGGAATCGATTATCATAATAATGCTTTCCATCTCCTCCCTGAGTGGAATTGTAAACATAAAATGGTCCTTTTCTTCAGCCTGATTTGGACCTTGGGTGCCCCTTTGCAGAGGCAGAATGCCACCCCAACTTTTTCAGCATACGTTCCACCATGGTGGACACCCTAAATACTCAAATGATCCAGTCCCTGGGTCAGTGGCTGGTTACCACAGTGGGCAGGAGTGCCAGCTCACCACACTTCTTTTCCCTCTGGATTTCTAGGCTTAGAACATTTTGTTTACTTCTCGTGATGGTATTAAATGACTAGAAATATATGCTCGATTGAAGTACAATAAAATATACTAGAAAAAGAACAAGAAAACAAACTGGAAAGAATATTAAGTGCATGCGTAAGGAATGCCAGCATGAAATGAGAGGGTAAGGGTGAATTGAGCTGGAGGGAGAGAAGGGTGCCGATGCCAACATGAACTGAGAGAGTGGGATGGAAATTGCCGAGACGAAAAGTGCCAATATATATATTGGGTGGCAAGGGAGTATAACAAAGTTTCCCCCATTATACAAGAAATAGAATTTTTAGTGTACCCGCAGCGTAAGTTATGACAAGTCCATGCTGCAAAGTGATTTCAATGTCATTACACAGTTGGCTTCGATCCAAGGCTGGATTTGAATTTTTGACTTTTTTAAGGTTTAATCATATTTTGTGAAGTTGTTGACCAGCTTGGACTAGTTTTCTACATTGGCATGTACTAAAACACATATGTGAATGTCAGGTCAAGATATTGTTGGGTTTGGCTGTGAGTTAGCATACACAAAGCTCATACATTGGATGAGGTACCAGAGGGCTGCCAGCATGACTTCAGCATGTGTTCATGAGAGGAACAGTAAAAGGGGGAAGAAAATAATAGGAGAGGGTCATTGCTTTGTGACAGAGGAGTGAGTTTTATCAAACATGCCTCAGAATTGATGTGGAGAGAAAACACTTTACTTCTCCTCCCCACAGGAAGATGGGAATCAGCTGCTACAATTTTATGCAGAGACATTTGGAGACAAGCAAAGTGCTGAATAGAAAGAAAGCTGAAAGTCTGTACATTTTGCCCAGAGTATGTCATGGCCTGGGAGTGCTGAATTGCTCAATTGCTTGAGTGATGAACTTGAGACCAGAAGATTCTGCATTTGAATCTCGGCAAAGTTCACTTTGCCTTTCATCCTTTAAAGGAAAATAAAATGAATACTTCACATTGGGATGTGGGAGGCAGTGTATGTAGTATTTACCACACTATCTTAAGTACTGTCTTCAGACACTTGATGTTGGCAGCAATAGAAAAGATACTCCCTATGCAACAAGTCTCTCACTCTCTCCTCCATATTGCAGTTTTGGTTTCAGGAGAGCAGTCTAAAGGTGCCTCTCATCACATTTACGTCGAACTGCAAAGTGGGCCCTGGTGGTTTGCAATTGCTCTGTCTGACTGTGATAGTTTGGGCAGTGCTTATGCTGATGTCATGACATCAGGAGCAAGTGGCATCATGACACCACTATGTATGTTATACGTGATTACATCATGATGTGTCATGATATCACTTACCAGCTCTCACTGTTGCCATCAGAACAGCGTGTTTATTGGTCCCAGGAAGACCTATTAAAAGATGGGTCTTCTCGGCTACTGGTTTTAGTTGCACAGAACAATATAAAAGCGGCGTATAATTAGTAGTGTGTCACGATTCTTCATATCTTACCTGGAGTCTAGAGGGAATTTTCAAGCCGAATTAACGTACCTTTAATATGGGTAATGTGTTTAGTCAACTTTTAGAGAATTGTGGAGAGCTATTTATAATCGTAGTAAAGGCAATTCTGTAGTAGTGTATTGTCTTTGTTATGGGTTTGAATATTGTTGGTTTATGAGAGCGTAGTGCTATGAGTCTCAATGCTCAATTTGAGTTGTGTTCTGCTTATTTAATGGTGATCATTACTAAGGTCTATTTTTGACATTTTCCTCTTCTAGCAGTGAGAATATGTACATGTTTTTAAAAATGAATAAAGAGGCCCACTAAAGGAGCAGGGAAGGAAAGTTTCACTTGAAATATCATACTGTATTGTGTTTAGATGTTAATGTGAATGTGCCCATATATAGATTTTGAACTGAAATGGCAGGGAGTGGATTACAACTATTTTGAGTTGTACCTGTAAATCAAGTATAATACAAGTGCCCCCTTATTAAAGGGGCACTAAACCGACAAATAAACAAATTAAACTTTAGACGTTATGTAGTTCAAATTTAAATTTGGTTGCCGGGGGTGATGATGCACTCCAGTCCCTCCGGTGCCCACCTCTCGCGGAAGGCCGCAAGCGTACCAGTGGACACTGTGTGCTCCATCTCCAGGGACACCCTGGCTCGAATGTAACCACGGAAGAGAGGCAGGCAGTCGGGCTGAACAACCACCCGCTGCCTGGACCGGTTGATGGCCATCTTGGCCATGCCCAGGAGCAGTCCTACGAGGAGGCCTTCCTACCTGCCCACTCCCCTCCGCACAGGGTGCCCAAAGATCAGGAGTGTGGGACTGAAGTGCAACCAGAATTTGAGGAGCAACCCCTTCAAATAATGGAATAGGGGCTGCATCCTCACACACTCGACATATACATGGAACACAGACTCCTCCAGACCGCAGAAATTGCAGGTGGTCTGGGAGTCTGTGAACGGACTTAAAAACTTATTGCACGGGACTGCTCCATGCAACATCCTGCAGGCCAAGTCCCCAATAAATAGAGGAGGGAGTGGGTTACATCAGAAAGTTCTACAGTCAGCTGTGGTGATCATGGAACCATCAGGTGTTGATGGGTGCGTAGCCTGAATGAAAAGTACTTCTATAGCTTCAGTGTGTGCCCTGAATAATAAGTGGGACTGCAGTGGTAATTTGTAGCTGATGGCTCACCTGCAAATATATCCCAAAACATTGTTCTTCTTTTGTGTGTGACCTGCATTCAAATCCTGCTGAAAACGATCGAATGAGTATCTCCTTTCTCTGTGGTTGTAAGGATGAAAGTGTGTGAAATTTGTTTTTGCCAGACTCGGTCTATTTGGTTTAAGTGCACAGCAGGACACTGGGCATAACTTAGAACTAAATGGCAATAATTAGGTAGTCTTTCTCAGATAGGCCACAAGAACAGCATAGGAAATACAGATAAAATACATTGTATAATGTCTCAGATAACTGGAGAATACATACTGGATGCATCACATGAGCAGGTACGTTTGTGATAATGAATACTGTATAATTGATATATGTATTTTATTCAATGCAGGTGTTTCAGTGCTTGTTGATTGAAGGGGAGAATGCTGGAGAAGAAGCTCTGAGACATGCAGAAACATTTATTATCAGCAGCAACGACTTCCAAAGATTTTTGGATCGGCATAAAGAGATCAAGTGCCTCGTGCCTGAATCTAATGAGAAAGTAAGATGTGTAGGAAAAGAAACAGAACTAGTAGTATCATTTGAGTACAACATTACGTGAGGAAGCTTACTGGGCTTTCCTTTACATTTTTGACCATCAGTCAGCTTCCATCCTCTGTTAAAAGTGATTCATTTGAGCACACCTGCTATCACAGCTTTAGCTTTGTTCTTCGCTACTGGCAGCCAGCTGTGGACCTGATGGTCAATATCATGGGTGTAGTCACATCTGGAACCCAAGTCCATTATTATAATGTCAATAAAAACACATCTCTAAGTCTGAAGGGCTGATTGTACACTTTTGTGATTTCAAATGAAAAGGAACAAAATCAATTCCCTCCAATGAATCCTGTCTAGAGTGACAAACATTCATCTGAAAATTCAGATATATCCATAGCACATCCATATACCTAGACTCCAATAAGTACTGTTGCTATAGTACATGATTATGCAAAATCTAAAAATTGTTGTAAGCCTTTGTCTTGTGTTCCTTTCCTGACTACTGTTGGACGTTGCAGATGTCGGCTAGTCCACATGAACGACATACGCTATTGCATATATTATAATTGTAGATTTTCCTGTACTTCATCTTTAGTTTTGTGTCTTTATGTTTTTACATTGGTGTTGTTTTGGCTTTTGTACATATTCATGTAGAATTGCTTAAAAAATGGCATATTTGTTGAACAAATAACATAGTCATGGTTCTAATTTACGTTTGTTGTCCTCTCCACAGATGCGAGATTCCTACCTCATCCTTGATGAATATGTAAGTACTGTATTATTACACCTGACAGAATACAATGCACTTCTGTCAAGTTTCCTCTATTATTCCCTGCATAAAAAGCAAATATAAAATGTGTTGCTGCACATCATTTCTACAAAAAATTGTTACTGTAATAGGACGCTTAGACATTCAGACTACTTGTAATCTATGAGAAAGGCACAATTAAAAAGGGTGATGGAAGCACATTCAATAGTAACTTTCAAAAGTAAATTGAATATATATTTGAAATTTGAAGGCTATATGGAATATATTTTTAATTATTTTTCCTTTCTGTTCTCTTAATATTTTTCAGATGCGCTTCCTAGATTGCACGCAAGGCAGAAAAGATCCATCCAAATCCATCTTGGATGTAGGCGTTGAGAACGCTATTAAATTTAGTGGGTTTGATGAGAGGATGTTTCTTAAACGTGGAGGGAAATATATATGGAGCAAAGCAGATATGCATCTGGAATGGTAACTGATTGCTGCTCTACCTTCATATCATTAATTGTGTTCATGCAACACGTACATATTGTGCATTCAATAAGTGACTCTGATCCTTTTCTGACTATTATTGTCTGCAAGAGCCAACATTCTGATAAAGCTAATATTTTATGATTAAATATTTCAGTATTTTGGACTATTTTAATTGTCCCAAAGAATCCGACACTTAATGCTGTGTCCTTTCAACTGCACCCTAGTCATACACAGCAATATGGGACATAGGTGTTGCATACGTAAAATCAATGCACTAGTTTGCAGTGAAGTGCAGAACTTTTAAGAATGGAGCAAAACAATATTACAAAAAATATATATTTTGCTATATTTTCTGAAATGCCTTTGTACTTAAAAAGATTTTTGATTGCCTGTATTGTAATGTATTGAAAGCCTGTTTGAGCTAGGTCTTAGCAGAATGATCTGATGTGCATCATCCACCCAGAAAAAAATATTGTTGATATCCATTATTATATTGGAAAACAATAGAGAATCGATTGCAATATGAACCAATAGATGTTGTGAGATTGGCTGTATTTTGAATGGTTTATGTTTTTAATACATTTCAAACAGATTACAAACCTATATCTGAGTACCATAAAAATGTAACATTGATGGTCCAGGTATTTAAAAAAAATTAAATTAAAAATCTTCAATAAACTATTTTTAAGTGAAGAATCTAAGACTGGTTTTCAAATTGATACAGTCATGGTGTATATTTTCAATATAACATTTATGTGTAATATAGAGAATTATTATTTGTAGAATAATAGTTTTTTTATTTTTTTATACACAATGTTTGAATTGTATTAATACATGATGCAAAGTATTTCAAAGTATATATAGTCTGTTGTCAGTTCTTTGTGAATAATCACTTTACTATTAAATTCTATCCACTTGTTTTAGCAGAAATGCTCACTTATCAGAAGTTCAGCATCATTTCTTTATACCAAATATGTCGCTGTTCCAGCAGTTTACCTTTTTGCTTAAGGCACTGTTGGGACTATTTTGATTCAACTTCAGTGTCTCAGTTTGTTTGGTGTGTCTATCGATATCACTGTGTCAGCCAATGAGTTGGTAGCAGGTGGGACTTGCAGCAAACAAGTATATTTTACAGCAAACAAAGCAAATAGCTGGGAATAATGTTTTGTTTCAAATTTTGGCAGAATGCAGAGTTACAGAGGGAAAAGAGTGGATATTCCATTCACTCTTGATAAGTTACTAAGTAAAATATGTAAGTCAAAAAGATGATTAACAAAAAGTTAATTGCAAAAGAAAATATAGGATAATTTTCTCTCTTATTTTCTTTTGTACTCACCTACCGTCATTGTTTTCTGTTGAGCACTGCGTATCTCCTCTCAACTTTTCTCACAGATTTTCAGTACTCTCCCTTTTTCTCTAATGGCCTGTGTCCTTTCACTGTTAATGATTTCTCCCATTCTTACCACCTTTACATAAGAAATAGGAGCAGGGTAGGCCATTTGGCCCCTTTATTTTAACTCAAAGCTTATTACACCCTCTTACAATGTCTTGCTTTATGTTTTTCTCATCGTTTCACTTTATTACAATGTACATATGAATAAAACTTTATCTTTTGGTCTTTGCTTCCCTCATTCATTTATTTGTCTGCCTTACCTACTATTTTTTTCTCTCCCTCCCTGTCCTGATCCATTGTTTTCCCTTTTATTTACCTCTATTTCACTCTGTTCTTCAAAAAAAAATTTCCTTCTCTCTCTTCTGGCCAGCTCTTTCTCTATTTCCTAATCAGCTTTTGTTATATTTCTTTCTGTAGCCATCTCTACAAGTATTCATCGTGCCCATCTGGCCTTATTCTGAAACCTTGTAGCAAATTATCCATTCCACCACATTACTAAGAATACTCTCAATCCAAAATGTCTTCTACACAAGCACACACACTGAGCCCTCGTGTACTACTGATCATCATGTAACTAAACAAAAGTAGCATAGGAATCGGTCAACTGTACCTCTTCACACAGCAGAATAATTCCAATTTCAAAAGAATATGCAGTATAAGTAAGTGGGGTCCGATGGTTTACAGGAAAAAATAAACTTGAAAGGCAGCTAGTCCACATGTTTCATTTTTGATTTCAGAAAAGCATCACTCTGGTTTATTTTCTGAGTAAATCACTGAGTGTCATTGTGTATCTTATATTAGTAAGATTTTGCAATTGTCTGATTCTTATCTGTTCTTAATAGCAGTATACAAATGATTTCATACTTCTAACTTTGGAAGGAATTTACAACAACTTGCAGTTATATAGCTCCTTTAACACTATAAAACCTCCCAAGGTGTTTCACAGGACAGGAAAAAGTTAGGTTTTAAGTTATGTCTTAAAGGAGGAGAGGTAGGGAGGTTTAGGGAGGGAATACCAGAGCTTAGGACCTAGGCAGACCGCCAAAAATTAAGGATGTGCGGGAGGCCAGAATTGGAAGAGTGCAGAGATCTCGGAGGGTAGTAGGGCTGGAGAAGTTTATAGAGATAGGGAGGGGAGAGGCCATGGTAGGATTTCAACACAAGGATAAAAAATTTAAAATCGAGGCGTTGCCAGACCAGGAGCCAATGTATGTCAGCGAGCAAAGGAGTGTTGGGTGAATAGGACTTCATGCAAGTTAGGATATGTAGTTAATAATGTTTGGAATTTTAAAATTTATTTTGGCTTATCCCAGATTCAGTACAGTGGAACTGATGTATATATTAAGAATTATATTTTTGTGTATATAATGCTGCCACTTGTAATATTATTTTGTACCAACAAATGCTTTAAAAATGTTAATAAAGTGGATAAATATGCAGTGCCTACTTTGTATTCAAATCCTTTGAGGTTACATTTCTTTAAGGATAATATAGCACCTGTTAAGTTAATATTAAGCAGAGCTTCTCCATTGTATTTTCGTAAGAGTCATGGAACCCCAGAAAAATGGTGTCAGTGAAGGTATGGCAGACAAGCAGAACCCCTGCAGAAATTCACCCTCCAGGACACGCCAGCTTGTCAGTTTTCTCCACTGACTGACCTGCTACGTGGTTCCAGCATTTTCTGCTTTTGTTTCTAATTTTCAGCATCTGCAGTTTTTTTTAACTTTTTGTTCATCATGTTACACACTGTGGGATCCTTAACAATCCTCGAAGACGATGGCCGAGAATTTTCTCCATGGGTGCACATTAGGCACATCACTATTAATAATCTGCAATCGGAGAGGCTATGCAATTTTTAATGTGACATACTTATATGATAAAAATAATTCAAAGAAACAAAAAACACAGTGCAGGTCTCAGTGAGGCTTTATTTTTTAAATGCTCAAAAATGTCAATAAAGCACCAGAAAAAAATGACGTTTCCTGCTGCACCTGAAAATCTGGTCGGAATTTGAAGAAACCGTCTGAGCAAGTGTACAAGTGCAACTTGGGAGTGAGACCATTAAAAGAGAGCTGAGGAGTGACCTAATAGATCTCTTTAAAATTATGAAGGGTAGAGGTAGAAAAAAAAATTCTACTTGTGGGAGAGTCCAAACTAGGGTTCATAACTAGGATAGTCACTAATAAACCTAATAAGGAATTCAGAAGAAAATGTGGAACCTATTGCCACAAGGAGTAGTTGAGGCAAATAGCATTTAGGAGGACGTGAGGTAAGTGCATGAGGGAGAAAGGAATAGATGGACATGTTGATAATGGTGAGATGAAGTAGGCTCCTATGGAGCATAAATACCGGCATTGACCGATTGGGCCGAATGGCCTGTTCCTATGCTGTACATTCGGTGTAATTATTATGGGCGGAGGGATCAATAATACACTTGCACTTAACGCACAAAATTCCGCAATTGCTTTCGGCCGCATATGTGATTTGGATCCAGACTGCGGGCCTGGGTGCAAATGGGCAGGAAATTCCAGACCATCGATATTTTTCCCCAGGTCGATCTATTCCAAGAGCCAACAGTGTCCGTCAGAGGGCTCCAGACCTCAAGCGCTCCTTCAGGTCTCGGACATCGTATTTACACGCGCCCTCTAGTTAGTACTGTGCTCTCTGCACCTCTGAATCCGGTGTTACTCCCTGCGTAACAAAAGCCCGGTTGCGTGTTGTCTCTAAACATGGGTAATACCAGTTGTGTGCCGATGTGCTTTAGATTTTAAACCACATCAATCCCCGTGTACTTACTCGGCGGGCCAGTGCCTGAACTGGGATCAATCACCGGGGAGGATGTGGAGCGGACCCCATTCAAACCTGCAGCAACACAAGTGACTAAATAGACAATCCCACCGAGCCTGCTCTACACCCAAGTCGCGCCGCTTTCACCTGCTAACCCGCGCGCGAGCTAACTATTCAGCACCGGGCTGGAGCCGGAGCCGGAGCCGGAGCCGCCGCTTAGCAACGGCCCACGCCGCGTTACAGCCGCCGCCTAGCAACGGTTCACCCGGTGTTCCACTCGGACCGCCCGGCTCCGTGCGTGCGGGTTCTTCCCCCCTCCCTCTCCCTCTTCAATGGTGCCTTCGGTTTCATTGGCCGCAGCTGCAGCAAGCGCAGGCTGGGGCTGGCGGTGTTGCCAGTGACGCAGCCGGCCGCTGATGGATTGCAATCGGTGTGGCGGTTGTTGCGCTGGCCGATCGAGCCGGTGCCAACCTTGGTAGACAATAAGGGAGAGGGGAAATAAAACAATAGAACTGGGCAGAGCAAACCAGAGAGGAAGAAGGAACAAAAGCCGGCTTTCTGGGACAGCTAAAGGCGAGCTTCTGCATTGATGGGTTTTTGCAACTGATCTAACCAAAGAGACAAAGGTGGGTCTTGCGTGTTATTTATATTTAAAAAAATACCCTGTGTGCGTGTGGGGTGCCGAGTTCGGGAGATCTGAAGTAATCCACGGTTCGGATCCGCTCTGATTGCCCTCCATGCCATTAGCAACTTTATCGCCGAAGCGGTCCGAAATGTGGCTCAATTTTCACCACGCGGGCAGTAACGAATTAGTCCACCTAATGTCTCCCCACCAGGACTTCGTCTAGCCAGCCTTTGCAACATGTTAGTTCCTTCCATAGTAGCGATACTTAGATATTGCAGTTAGGGGACGTGTGCGAAATAGACACAAAGGAAATGCTGCTCCAGATTATAGGAGCAATATTTTTTTCAGTGTCCATTGTCGTCCAACATTAGCAACTGCATCTCAATTGTAACGTCTGCCAAATGACAAGGGGCTGCGTATATCAATGGTAACCACATTACTTCGTATATTTCTCTGAGAGGGGTTACATATTTCAGTTAACCCCCCCAAAAATACACTGAGTGGCTATATACGGAAATGACTTAATCGTTGTAAAATTGATTCCATTTTTAGTCTTAAGTTGCACGCAAGGTGCCAGGAGGTAAATGCTTGTTAAAATCGAACCTTTAGATGGCATACTTGGTAGGTTTTGTTTCCTACATCCCAATCGTAGGCATTACAGAAATAGCATTGCTAATTAATGCGTTTTTAATTTTTTTAACTTCGGTTTATACAAATGAACGATTCATGGAAAATAAGGTGTCTTGTGTTGCTTGTTATTATGCAGACTACTAAATTATTGTATATGACTTGTAGATCATGGTATGTATATATTGAGTTTGCGGCAGTATCTACCGGGTATGTTTTTACAATTTAATATCGATAAATGCAATTGCATAGAAGAAATGTACATTATGAATATAGTTTGTACGTACTATGCAAAATTTGCTTTTCAAGGAGAGGTAATTAATATTTAACATTGCTGCCATTTAATAGGGCAGCAAATACACCCTTGGTGTGAATTTTAATGTATAAATGTATTCACATTGTTGCTATGTAAGTCTC